>NC_052501.1:83795649-84995649 GCF_016617805.1 Bactrocera tryoni
ATTAAAAAAAAAATTAAAAATTAAAAATAAAATAAAAAGCATGAATACACATAGAAACTTTATTAATAATAATATTCAGTTATACAAGATGTTTTGAAATCACAATTTTTTGAAACCATATTTTTAAAATTATTAAAAAACATTTATTTAAAAAAAATAATTTATTGGTACATTATAAATATATCGCTAAAATTATAATATAAGCAGGAAAATAAGTAATATAAATAATGAGTAAAAAATTAGAAAATCTTAACAAAAGCACAACTAAAATAAAAAGTAATTAAAAATAAAAATTTTCACAAAACAATTTTTATAATAAAAACAATAAATATAGATAACTTTATTAATAATAAAATGCAGACATACTAGAATTTTTGAGATCAAAATCAGTTAAAACCTTACTTTTAAAATTATTTAAAAAAACAATAATTAATGGATTATAAATCTATAAAGGAGTATAACATAAAACAGAAAATTAAGTAAAATAAATATTTATTAATAATAAATAAATAGAGAAAATGTTTTGAAAGCAAAATTATTTGAAACCTTCTTTTTAAATTTATTTTATAATATTTGTAAAAAAAAAATAATTAATATATTACAAATATACCATAAAAAGTATACCATAAATGAAGGAAAATAAATAAAATAAATAATGAGTAAAAAATAAATACACATAACAACTTGATTAATAATAAATTTCAAGTATAGAAAAATTATTTTGAAATCAAAATTATTTAAAACCTTATTTTTAAAATTATTTAAAAGTATGTATTAAAAAAATATATGTATATTTAAAAACTTTTATTGAAAAAAATTATTATTTAAATATATTAAATAGTATAACAAAAACAGAAAAATAAGTAAAATGAATAATGAGTAAAAATTTATAAAACCTTAACAAGAGCTTGGCTAAAATTAATAAAAATAATAAACGCATAAAAAATTATATTAAAATTATAAGATACAAATTCGTTGCCAATATCCCGCAAAATAATCTCAAAAAGTGCATTTTGTGCAATTGAAGTATTAAAAAATATTCATAAATAAATATACATAAAGAATTTTGCAATAATTATCATATTATAAATATTCTATTAGCAATTGTTATTGTAAAAAAATATTTATAAAAGCAGATATTATAAAACAAATTTAAAAATATCTAAAAAAAAGAGGAAATTAAAAAATAACATAAAAATTTATGAAATATTAGAAAAATATTGCGAAAAATAGAAAAAATATTAAAAATAAAATTAAAAGAAATAAAAAAAAAAATATTAAAAGCAATAAAAAATAAAAAAAATATTGAAAGCAATAAAAAAAATAGTAAAAAATGTTTATTTTAAAATACAATAAAAAATAAACAAATATTGAAAGCAAAAAAAAATATTTTGTTTAAATGCAATTTTTCATAAAATATTCTTTAAATTAAGCACATCAAAGTGCAAATTGTGCATTTAAAGTTCTTAATAAGCCACTATAAATAACTAAAAAGCTAATTTGCAATTGCATATAATTAAAAGTTTTATGCAAATTAATCAAGCATATTATTTTCTTTTAGCCATTTTATGTAAATTTAGTTTTAAATCGATCACTACTCCTTTAACAAACTACTAAAAAGGTTTTGAGCTGCAAAAATACTGTTTGTTTACCGTACATTTTTATAACTAATGCGTTTAGTTTGTATGAGTTAGCTATAAAATATTTAAGTATATTAAGGAAAATGAAGTAGCATTCAATAAAAGCAATAAAGTAGTAAACATTAAAGGAATTAAATATTTAAAAAATTTAAAATTTAAAAAATTAAACAAAAAATAAGATAAAAAATTTTAAAACAAATAAAAAATTTAAAAAAAGAGTACTGACATTTATTGAATTTTTTTTCTAACTAAGCTGTCATAGTATATAATTTTATACTTAGCCGGCACAAAAATAAATAAATAAAATATAAAAATTGAAAATAAAACCTGCACGTGTCCGCGCTTCTTTTCAAAACAAGTTCGTTACGCTTACTTATTAATTAAAAATTCGAGATAAGGAAATTAGCGTATTTAAAAGGTGTTGATAGCATAACAAAAAATAAATTAATTAACTAAATTGAAGCATTAAATAAAGCAAAAATAAATTATACACTTAACCTATCACAATCTGCATTTGCTGCCATAATACAATTGCTTTTTCGAATGATTTACAATTTTTTTGTTTTTGCTGTTAAAACTGGTTTCGCATTTGAAATCAGCATGTGACTAATATTTTTAGTATTTCATATTATGCATAATGAATTTTATATGAATACTCATACTAATACTCACTCTATACCCTGCTATTAGTATATTTATTTAATAAAGGATAAATCCCATACTTTGTTTGCTTCATGTTGCCTTAATAATTTATAAAGTATTTCAGTGTGTATATCGTAAAAATATTATGAAACTGTTACAACATTAATTATTTACTTCCTGTAGCATGACCATTCAATGGAATATCCGCAGGAATTGACAGCAGTTCTTTAAGGCTTGCAATGCAATGCTTGGAACCGTCACGCGCCTCGCTCGAATACTAAATGGAGCAAAAAAATTTATTTTTAAATATGTAAAAGCGAAAATCACTCACACACACACACTCACCATTGTAAAGTTCAGAAAGCCGTGTGGTAGGCCCTTCAATATCTCCAATGTCACTGGGCGACCCAATTTCTTAAGCTTACGCGCAAACATGACGCAATCATCGAGACAGGGATCCATATCGAGCGTCTATCAAGTGGTGAGAAATTAATATGAAAATGTGTTTTCATATAAACATAACCTAAATATTTTTATAATTGTACGCAAAAAACTCACCAAAATCTTTGTGTTTGGCAGCTGCTTAAGCCACTCATCGCTTGCCCAATAGGGCGATAGGAAGGGATCTTTTGGCACTTGAAAGGCAAACTCTAAGCTAGGGCTACGCGCTATCAACGCATCCATGTTGCGCAAATCTTTAATGCGCTCGCTATGCGGCGCATCGCCGCGAATCTCACTCGATTTAGTGTAACGATCGAAGGTCGTTGTAAGCGCATTGAAGGCATTATTGAAACGGCCATGTATGGTTTCAAAGGCGATCACTTCTTTGCCGGTATCAATGATGATATTCTCTTCGGATGCTGTGCGCGCTATTGTTGGCGCGATGCAATTCGTATATGTTGTGCCATTAGTCACCTTACAGCCATTGACTTTTTGCTCCGTGGCCTCTTGTGTGTTTGTGTCGATGAGATATTGGTCCAAAAAGCGATCAATGTACTGCTCTGAGTCCGAATCTTTTTGCGTTTCGGCAGTCAGTTGTATGGGGTAGTGCACGATTGGCTGAGAGTCGTCTTCGAAGGAAACACAAAGACTGTTATCCTCCTCGGCGGATGGTAAATCGGTACGTTCAACTGTCTGGCTGTGATAGGATGCGCTCGCAAAAGTATCACTGCTCTCTTCCGTCTCAGCATCTGCCGCCATAGCATTCATGTCCAATGCAGTGCCGTCTTTTAACTAAATAAAATATATATTTTAAATACATATTTAGAAGTCAAGTTTTACGCCAAACTCACCATTTGCTCCCACTTCGAATTCTCCGCGACCGATGATATCGGGCTCTTCGCTGCCGATGTACGCCTGCTGGACGCCGCACTGTACTCTTTTTCCATTTGTAAGGTGAAATGCCGCTCTTGTGACGGTGTTGCGTTGCGAATATCAGACATTTCGGATACATGTTTTGCGTTCGCCTGCATCTGCTCGCGTTCGGGTGAGGCATAAGCGCGCAAGCAACGCATCATAAAACCGAAAGGCAACAACGGATCCATGAGGCACAACAGACGCGCCGGACTCGGCACGAAGCTAATTAAGGTCGGGCAATAGGCCAAAAACAAGCCGTCCGGTATACGTACACCCTGTTCAATGCACTTTAGCGCCACACCAATGCAAAGATTTGCACCCGCCGAATCGCCAGCAAGCACAATGCGCTCAGCGGTTGTGCCTAAATGCTCGGCATTACGCAACATCCAGCAGTAAGCGTAAAATACTTCCTCGAGTGCGCGTGGAAAGGGCGCCTCGGGTGCGAGACTGTAATCCACAGAGATAATCGGCACGTCAAGCGCCGCAGCCCAATCGCGTAGGTAGAGCTCGTGCGACTTCGATGACTGCGCCACAAAACCGCCACCATGACAATGGAACAGTACGCTGCGGCTGCGTGCTGGTAGGCGACGCCAACTACGTGCAAATATTCCCTCACCGATCATGCCCTCCCGACGCGTATAACTCAACAAGCGCACGCGTATTGAATTGCCGGGACCGATGTGTGCGGTTGGTAAAGGTATATCGATCAGTTCGGCATTGTCATTTTGATTTACATCGGTCGCAGTGCGTAGCTTTTGTGACTTTGTAACACTGCAATGGAAAATTGGTTTTTAATAAGGAATAAATTACTTTACGATTAAAAACGAACTTACCGCGGCAACTGCAATCGCTCTGGCGGTATTTCAATCACACGATTCACTTTCACCGAACTTCCGACAATAGTCGGTATGGTATGCATCATCTCCGATTCGGCGAGAAACCAAAAGGCTTTACAAAAGTCGATTTTAGCATTCTGCGAAATATTCACAATGCGTCGCGCGCATTGCTCTGGATTCAAAAAATATTTGCTGCCTGTCCAGAGGCCACGTGTCGTCTTGGTGATTTTACCCTCACTTTGAGCATAGAACACTTCGGAGAAGCTCGCCATACCAATTGAAATGAAACGCAGCACACCGCGTATCGAATTGTCATACTGAAACCCAAGGCAACGACCATAGAAGGCATACTGATTGATCGTATCGCCCAGTTCGAACAATTCCTCCGCCGAGTGATGTCCATTGGCGAACAAGTCACCCGAATCGCAAGACCAATCATGCATGATAAGCAAATAATGCAGGCAAGTGCACAACGAGGAGAGCAGCTGCGAGCACGACTCCACCTCCTTCATGTAGTATTTCTTACGAAAAAACATTGTGGCACGCGTTGCATGGAGATTCTTGCAGATATTTTGTCCATATGTGATGGATGCATTCGTTACAGCTATAAAGCTGCGATAGCCATTACCCGGCGTATGCTCGTCAAAGTCGTATTTGTGAGCGAAAGCGCCTATCTGTAGCACCAGCTTGTTCGCCAAACGTATAAAATCCTGCCAGGCGACAAACGCGCCATACAGACGCTGTCCCTTTTCCGAAGGATCCTCTCTGAAGTGGTTGGCATGTTCAATGCACTGCTCAAGCAATTGTGCGTATAAGGGCTGCAAAGCGGGCGCTGCATCTTCCTCAGGCTCTGCAGTTAACGACTCCGCCATCGGTTGATCGTCAAATTGCGATGTTCGCAATTCAGCAGACGAGACTGTTGAGGCAGCTGACGAGGAGGGCAGCGATTTGGGTGAGGGCGGTGGCGATGGTGGTGTTGTGAACATATTATTGCCGTTAGGTAACTGCTCATCTATGACTGAACTTAGCTTGTCAACTGGCGTTTTTCCACTGTCGCTAACAATCATTTCAGCGCCCAATGTGACCCCAGCTGTCGGCTCATTACACTCCATATTTTTATACTATGTATGTAAATTGAAACATATTATTATTGCTTATTACCTGTTATATATTTACATGTATAGAATACTGAATCAATTAGCAATACATCGCTATTCATATATGCATACATATTTACTGTTTATTTTAAATGATTGTTTTTCTACGCTTAGTTCATTGGCTTAAAAGTGACTTAGTTATGCATGAATAACGCTACCGTGTAAAGTTCATTTAAAACTATTACTTTTTATGCGAAGTATAAACATTATACAGTTTGCGTAACGGATATAATAATATGTATGTATGCATACGTACATATGCACATATTAAAGTTCGGTAATAAAATTGAACAAACCAACAGCTATCGCTGAAGCAAAAACTTCAGTCATTGTAATGTTCAGTAGAAATTTACGCTTTTCAAGGTTTTAGCACAATATTGTTAAATTTTTTTTTTAAAGTGTACAAATAAGCAAATAATAATAAATATGCAAATAAGAAGCATATAAACAATAAATAATCTGCATACACACATATATAAAAAATAGTAAACAAATAAAAATGAATTTTTTTAGAAAATATTTTATATTAGTTTTATATGTATGTACATATAGAATATAAAAATTGCATTGCCGTTTACTCCGCGGTAAACTCCTAAACTACTGAACCAATTTAAGCAAAATTAGCACATTGTTTCCAGTTTGATCCAACTTGAAAGATAGGATACTAATAGTACATTTTCATCGAAAAATCATTATTGGTATAAATTATAAAAACAATTATATTGGACGTAGTGTGGCGTATGAGTAACATTTCAGCATCGTATGGCAAATGGAAAGCAAGATGCCACTAAAAAATTAAATCAGCGGAAATCCCAACGGAAATAGGGTACTTTAGAGTTTAGTCTAAGTTGAAAATGTATAAAGGCTACAAACCTGTAACAAACTATGTATTTGAATTATTTTAATCATTATTTCACATTTTTATACGCTGAACAGGTATCAAGAATCTGAGCATTTATCAGCAGGGGATCACATCACCTCACTAGCGCCCGGCAAACTACTGGAATTTTTCAGACTGCTGGGGCTTTGGGAGGTCATGTGATACAGGAGAGGGCACAATAGACCCTAGGTCGCGGTGGAGAACCTCAATAATCTTATCTATCTATCTATCTATCTGAGCATTTGTCAGACCCGTTGATATCGGTCCACAAACTCTCATATTCCTTTTATTCAAGCCTAGTTGTATGTATCTAATTCTTACCTAAGTCAACAGCCACTTCATTAGCGGCCGATTATCAATACTTTTTAATTTTATATATGAAAGCTGTTTTAGAGAGGTTATCAAGTGCTGCGTGGGAACAATGCTACCGCGTCTACTGATAAGCGGACAATAAAAAGCAAAAAATAGTGATAAGCGTGCCCAGCTGCGAATTAATAAAAGCAGTTCGCTAAGCCAAAAGCAATAAAACACATGCAAGCTTAAATTTTTTATATTTATAACTTTATTTTTCTAGAATAAGACACATTTTGTGATCTACACCAAGACCCTCAGAAAAATATTGTTTCATAGTGTTGAATATGATACTTGTCTTACCTGTTTTATTCACCTGCTTATCCGCTCGCCTTCTATCGCCTCTCTCCTAAGTATCACCAACAACTCCGTGTTTTTATTGTGTTCTTTTATTTTTGTCACTTCGCTTAATTCCAAACAGGACGGAGCAGTGGTGACCGCTGATGACATCAAAAATTAAACAAAATGAATAACGAATATGAGAATTGAGTTACAAATATGTATGTACGTATTGGAAATCTCCAAAAGAAAAAAAGAAAACGCGCATATCGCGCATTAAACTTTCACTTGTTTGTCAAATTTTCTACTGATAGAAGACAAGTTAAATTAAATACCATACAATTTTCTGTATATGGCAACTGAAAAGCTGGAAAAGCGTTTGGAAACGCCCCCGTTGCAGAACACAAGCTGGCACTGGTTTTCGCAGCAAGCGAAGTTACTTAGTCACGGAATATTTACATTTTTTATTTATATTTGCTTTTTATGTTGATACATACATAGTTAATGCTCACGTCACACTACGTCGGTTGATCAAAGTTCAACCAAACAGTTGTATTTTTCTTCTGGCAATATTTTGCAATCTTTTCTCCACTCGACACTCCGCAATTTATCATAAACTTTTAGAATTAGTTTTCACTTAAAATTTTTACTATGAAATAATTTTGTGTGGGAGATGTAGAACCACTGCGAAAATTAAGCTAATATCTTCCGCCTGGCTATTAAATTGCTGCACAAACCAATTGATGAACCAAATTTACTTGACTTTTGCGTTGTTGTTTTGTTATTTTTTTTGTTGTAGAATTGAAAATTAGTAGACTGAGGTAATCGAGGAAAACGTCAACAAACAAGTTTTGCTGACAGCTGTTTGTAAATCAGATAGTGCTACCAGATGTGCTGAATACAATAAACAGAAAATAAAATGAATATTTCCCTTTCAATTAAATTTTTTTAACTGGGGTATTTTATGAATTAAATTTTTATCATTATGAGTATCGTCTTTATTGAATGCATTAAATACTCTTTAAATAGTTTTAATATAAATCTTAGTGCCTTTTTACCAAAAGCAAAAATTAATTCTAAATTTTGTATTTTTTATAAAGGCGTACTTTATTTTTTTATTTACAAGATATGAAAATAAACGTTTTATATACTAATATGTATAACAGTAGCTACATTACTTCTTATTCTTTTTTGTAAAACGTGGACCACCAAAGTTCTTGCCTTTATTGAACTTATTTTTGCCAGCTTTGTTGGCAATTTTCACACCGCTCGTCTTCTTCTTTTTCGCTATTTGACTGAGCTTCTTATGGCGATTGGCTTCCGATCTAAACAAATTAAAAAAAATGAATAAAAAAATAATTATAATAGATCGGAAAAATTTTAATAAAAAATTTTAATAAAAAAATTTTTAATAAAAAAATATAAAAAAATTTAATAAAAAATTTAATAAAAAAATTTAATAAAAAAATTTAAAAAAAAAAAAGTATTTAAAAAATATATATGTATGTATGTATATGTAAAAAAAATTTAAGTTATAGATAAATGAAGTCGTTTTCGTAATATGCATACCTCAGACGCAACGCTCCGCTTCGGCTCACATCTGTCAAGTCGTTCGTAAATGCTGACTGGCCACGACGTTTTGTCGGTTTCAGTTTATTGTAGTCGCTTACATGTTTCCGACCTTGCTCATCAGACACTGCACCTAGTTTACCAGGACGTTTCTTTAGCTTTGACATCTTAGCGCGTACCAAAGACGCCTTTTCTATCTCCTTTATAACTCGCTCCTTTGCCAATTGCTCTGGTGACTTTTTCTTCGGTTCTTCCTTCTTTTTCTTTTTTTTAGCGTTGAGCTCCTTTACTGGTGGTCCATCTTCGCCTTCGCCACCATACTCAGTGCGCTTGCGTTTGCCGGCGCCTTTCTTTTCATTGGCACCATCCTTTTGATTCTCTTCGGGGGTAATAGCCAGACGCGCCTTTTCATCTTCACGCTGCTTGCGAGTTTGGAACCACGCGCGTTGCTCGAACTGGGTGCCATGCAATTTGCGTTCCGTTTTTGAAAGCTGCTGCTCCATCTTGGCCAGCTGACGTTCTGCTTGCTCTTCATCCAAAATATGTTCTGCAAATATGATATAAGTAATGATGAATATGTGGAAGAAAATAATTAGACATCTTACGTATTTCCGGTTCGAGTGCGATTAGTTTCTTGCGATATTTTTCAATAATTTCTGGTGGTATTATACGATTCTTCACCGAGTTCTCTGCATTCTTAATAATGTCTTTAACAATTTTACGCTCTTTCTCTCCAGCCAATGACACTGAAATACCTGCGCGCCCTGCACGAGCAGTACGACCGACTCGATGTATATAGTGCTCGGTTGTAATAGGCATGACAAAATTAATGACGGTTTTTACACCCACAATATCCAGGCCACGAGCTGCCACGTCCGTCGCTATAAGTACGTCTATTTGTTCTTCTTTGAATTTTTTTAACGACTCTAGACGCTGCTGCTGCGTGAGGTTACCATGCAGTTCGCCAGCACGTATGCCCAGTAAGCCTAGTAAAATGTGAAGGCGATGAGCTTGCTTTTTCGTTTGAACAAATACCATGCAATGATCGTGGAATGTACGACAAATCAAACTGGACAGTATAGGTTCACGATCACCCTCTTTATCTTCACGGATACGAATGAATTCTTGTCTTAGATTGAAGGCAACTTGTTGATTATTATTGACGAATACTTTGACTGGCTTACTGAGCGACACAGCAGCTAAGTCTTTGACTTGTTCACTCATTGTGGCCGAGAACAACATAGTCTGCCGAGTCTTGGCGCACGAATTTATAATTTCTTTCATCTGTTCGGCGAAATATTCATCTAACATACGATCAGCTTCGTCCAAAATGAGCACCTATGAATCAAAGAGCAAAATCATTTTTATTCACACAATTTCAGATAATTAAAAAAATATAATAGTTTTAGGAAATCAGGTTATGCTTCCTACGAAGAATAACTATAAAGTTCCACAAATACAGCCAAAAGCTGCTTCAGAGCGCAAGGATATAATTCATCATTTCAGCAATAAAGACATTACTACGAAAAAAATTAGACTACTCACCTCAATTGAATCCAAGCTGAAACTAGGCGTATTCTTAATGTGATCGATGAGACGACCCGGTGTGGCTATAACAATATCAGGGTTCTGTCGCAAAACCAGTTCTTGTGCTTTTACATCTAAACCACCAATAGCCAAACCAACATCAATTGTTGTAAATTGGCACAATTGTTTTGTCACTTGATACACTTGTGCGCCCAACTCACGGGTTGGCACCAACACAAGTACTCGCGTAATTGTTTTGTTATTCATTGGTCGGTATAAAAGACGTTCCAGTGTTGGCAACATGTAAGCCGCTGTTTTACCCGTACCAGTGGCAGCGCAACCACAAATATCACGACCCAGTAATGCAATAGGTATTGTCGAAGACTGTATGGGAGTTGGATATATATAACCCAATACACCGATAGCACGCATTAGTGGACGTGATAAATTCATTTGGTAAAACGACGTAATGGACTCGTTGCTTTCGATAGCTTCATCAAACTGCATTTTTTCACCTTCCTCCTCTTCCTCGTCCGCGTTATCATCAGATTTCTTCTTCTTTTTCTTAGACAGTTTCTTCTCACGTAGTCGTAGATTGTCGTGCTTCAGTTCGTCATCGGAGAGCGGGATCTAAAATTGCTTAAAGATAGATCAACGTTCCTATAAATATTGGGTTGCCCAGCAACATACCTCATCATCTTCACCACTGTCGTCTCCTTCTGTGGGCTTGCCATCAGATACACGTTTTTTTAGGCGCTCGGCAATTTTGTCATCGGTCTTGGTGCGAGCCTTCCGCTTTACATATTTCATGAGATCATCCCAGGTATCTTGGTTGTACTCTTTCACAGAGGACACAAATTGAAAACCTTTCTCAAACTCGGCTACTTTCTTGTGACGTACTTTTGTGGGTTGATACTAAAGAACACAAAAGTTTTTTCAAATTAATCAACTGCACAGCACGCACAATTTTTGGTACCGCTTACCTCCACTTCTGCGTCGGAATCTTCTGAGAAATTTTCTACCTCTGCATCATCCTCAATAGTTGCTATCAAGTCTAGATTCTTCGTGGCACCCATATCTGCCAATTAAATACAAAATTTCCAACAAATTCTCTCAAAATTATAGTGTTATTTTATTTTACAATCTTTGTACAACCTTCTGCACCCAAACGAAACACACGTGTGAGACAGCTGTTTGTTTTTATATGAAAACAGCACTGAACATTCACCACATTATCAACAAAAGTACACTGAACGCGCGGCAGCCGCAACATGTGCGCTGCAACTGACAGATTTCATTGCCTACTGCCTGCTTTTGTGGAGCTAAAAAATGTGTTAAAGTGTTTATTCTTAATTCAAATCAAGTGTTAATAAAAAATATAAAGGAATTTTTCAGGATAAATGTAAATGCACAAGTATGGCGGAAATATTGCATAAAACTAAAAACACCAACACTTTTCGGGTAAGTACTTGCCAACCATGCACCACAACTTCGTACTAAACACTTGCTCTTGCTTTTAGTATAAATCCTTTGTGGACCGTGTTAATGAGATTGATATACGGCGTTTGGCTTTGTACCGCATTGGACATGAAAACGAAGAACTGCCAGAGGACGAAAATGAAACATGTTTCCATCAAACGCTGAAGAAATGGATAGTTTTAAACTTAACAGACGAGTTCGGCCAATTCAGCCGCAGATGTCTGAAGGTGGTAACATTGCCACAACTGGTGCACAAAAAAGACTTTGTGATAGATCTCTTGTTAGAGCGTCTCTCGACGGCCACAACTCTATCATTGCAGCCATTGTTGGAATTATTATACGTGTTAGCGCGCGATTTGCGTGAGGATTTCTACCCGTACTTTCAGCGCGTACTCGATCGACTCATTTGTCTGCTGAATACTCAAGACGCAGAGCAATTAGAATGGACATTGGTTTGCTTGGCTTACTTATTCAAAGCACTAAAACCGTACTTGAAGAAAAACATCGGTGTGGTGTTCCATGCCATTTTGCCACTACTAGATGAACAGCGTTACGAAGAGCATGTAACCAATTTTGCCGTGGAGTGTTTCTCCTTTATAGCACGTGATGTACGCGATTATCGCAAATTTCTTGATTTCGTTTTGGACACAATAGCACGCGAGCAGGTGGACAGCATAACAGGATGTGGGCGTTTGCTCTTTGAAATTGTGCGTGGTGTGAAAGGTCAATTCCATTCGGTAGCGGGGGATTTTCTCCAATTTATGTTTGAATGCTTAGTTGACGAACAGCGGGCCAAATCACAGGACAAACTGCAATTGCTCTGTGAAATTGTTAAGCAGTCTGTGCAAGAGTTGCTCAACTTTTTGTCGCCTCAAAGCATGCCGCTCTATTGGAACAAACTCTGCAATGTAACCCAAAACATGATGTTAGCTGGTGTAGGAGCTTCGGAACAATTAGTATATATTCTGCCGTTATACATACTCGCAGCCGAGCACCGCAATGGTAAACATCTGTGCGAATTAGACGTGGTGGTACCAACTATAATCAAGATGTTGGACTACTGTGGGCAAGAAAAAGCAAAAGGGAAAGCGGAAGGAGCACTACATTTACTCGTAGAATTAGTTAGCAAGGTATTACTGGCAAATAATGCCCACCTGACACAGTTAGATACCAGCCGATTAATGAAGAAAGCGTTGAGCGTGCAACAACGCGATATTTATGCGCAATTTGTGTTACTTGTTGGTGTGCATGCGCAGTTCGAATTATTAGTGCTACCTTCTGTCGTTGCGAACTTTGAGGACAAGTTTGATGAGCCTGCATTTGAGCTGTTGGCACGCGTTGTCCTGCATAAGCGCCCACTGGCAGGCAATGCATTTGCACTGGATTCATGGCAGCCTTATATTTTACATATAAAACAACAAAACACGCTTGAAAAATTGAAAGAAAAAATAAAGACACTTGCATTTAATGAAAATGTATTGGAGGAAGAGAGTAATGCTTTGCGGGAGCAAGTTTTATTGCTAATTTTAGCACCACATATTGCTGGGTTGGAAAAAGAGGCACTTGAGCCTAAGCTAAACACCATTTTGAACCAAATTTTAGATAGCTTAAATGCTGATAATAATTTAGCGCAGAAATTGACCTTATACTCGCTCGTTCTCGAGACGCACATACATCTCAAATTTAAATGTGTGTCGAGTTTTGTACAACGCTCCATAGAGACGCTGCTACCCCATGCAACAACTAACCTACAAGCTTTGGGCGCGCTGGATCAGCTCCTAAGCGCAACGCCCAAATTTACCGAGGAAGAAATTCAACGCATATCAGAACTTTTGGTGCCCCTGCTCAGTTCGCATGCGCATGATGTACGCCTGCTCGCTGCGCACTGCCTACAAACGCTGCATCGCCAAACGAAGCTGGCTCATCCCTACAAAATATTCTATGCCGCCGAATGCATTGAACCAAACGTGCATAATTATCGTGAGCAATTGCTGCAACTGCAGCAACTCGAGACGGCCGGCGAACTCTACCGCGCCATCGAGAAAGAGGAGTCTCAGCGCGATATCTATAAGCGGCACATACTGCGCTTTCTGCTCGGCATGTTGTACCACAACTTCAAGTTTGTCTGGGAGCCGGTACTAAAACTAATAGAATCATACGCGCAAGCGATGAGCGTCGCAGACTTTTGGGCGATTTATCACCAGCTATTGCAGCAAACAGCTGAAAGCATAGACTACACTGTAACTGCCGCGCAGGATACCACCGCCGCCGCGATAGAAACTGTGCCTTGCTGGCGCAGCGCGATCTTAAATGAGTTGCTACCCGCGTTGCAATTGCCCAAACAAACGCAACAACAATTGCTGAACTATCGCAACCTGTTGTGGATGCGTTTGCCACAATTTGGGCAAATGGCACAGCAAAAAAATCGCGATCTTGTCGGTCTCTTTCTGCAATTCGTTAACGAGGAATACCGCGCGCGTTTGGAAAGGCGCGAACTGACTTGGGATCTTACGCAGCTCGCGGCCGGCCAAGCGCAGGATCAAATCGCAGAGGCAGAGACTTTAGACAGCGATGCGGAGGAGGATGACGATAAGCAAACAGGTAAGTTACTCGATTTTTAGTCTAAATTGGCATAATATATAACCTTTGATTTCTCTTTTCACAGAACGCCCGCGCAAAACTGGACGTCGCGGCAAACAGCGCAAGGATCAACAAGGTTTCATCGCCAAAAGCATACTGCAAACGCTACAAAGCAAACTTGGCGTATTTGCCGCGCAAACGAATCCACGTTCCCTATATCGCGAACCTGAATTATACGCGCTCTACATGGACCTGCTCGCTGGTCCGAATGCACAGTTGCAACGCGCCGCGCTCGACTGCATACTCAGGTACAAATCGAAAGCGTTGATGCCACACAAGGAACACCTATACGCATTGGTGGATGAGGTGAAATTCAAAGAGGAATTAGTCAACTTCAAATTAGATGAAGCTGTTAGCGAGGAACAGCGGCCAGAGCTCATGAAAATACTACTACGCATATTGTATGGCAAAATGATCACCAAAGGCACACAGCGCGCGCTGAGCGCACAAGCGCGTAAATCACTGATTCTCCGCTTCCTGGGACAGTGCACCACCGAAGAGATTCTGTGGTTCTTGGAAATGGCTTTCGGCAAGTATGCCAAATACACCGACGCTGCTTTGCCGCTGGAACAGATACCAGCGCTAGTGTTGGCCGATTTCGATACACACGCCGCGTGGTCGCCGAAAAAGCTGCAAAGCATAGTAAATCTGCTGGAGCTGATACGCAAAGAGTTTGGCGGCCTAATGAAGCGTGACTTCCACATTTATATGCTGAAACTGCTAACATTCGTGGGCTGTGCTTGTAATGCCATTTTGCTGTTGCCCGCCGCGCAGCTGGCGCTTATACATCCGAAGATGTGTGTGGTCTACAAAAATGTGCGCAACGCCGCTTTGCTGAGTTTGGTGAACTTCTTCGCGCACATCGACGAATTCGAATGGGAGGCCGCGCAGGTTCGCTGCTTGACTGAAGTTTATGTTTGGCCAGTCATCGAAAAGCTGCCACAAGATGCCATTCACACGCCGACACCGTTGTTGCGTCTACTCTTACAGTGGGGTGAGAAGCCGCAGCATTTCAACTTCTTAGCGCAACGACGCACAGATGTAGACTCGCAGGAGACACCGATTATCTTCCATTATGTGGTAGCGCTGTTGTTGAATGAGAAAGCGAAGCCCGCGGTACGACGTCCCATTATGGCGTTGGTCGAGCGCCTGTTGGATCCCAAATCGAAAGTGGAACTAGTGGAAGTTACTGGTCTACATATTGTAAAACCTTACATTCCGGAACTCTTGAAACGCCTGCGCATGAACTTTAGCACGCGCGCCGCCAAGCAAGCAATTGACAAACGCGACCTCAATATACTGTCGTTACTCACCGCACATGTGGAGGACGCAGCGACATGTGACAGCTTATTGCAGCTCTTACTGCCAATACTCATCGCGAAGTCTCAGCGCAACGCCAGTGAAGAAGTAGTCACGCAAGTTATAACGACACTTGCGAATCTCATCAAGCAGCTCGACGCACCCGAGACCTATTTACGGAAACTCGCGCCGCTTTTCGAGCAGACACAAGAGGTGAACGCGCGCAAACTGTTGTGTCAGCTAGTCACGGACATTGCGCGCAAGCGCCATAAACAGGCTACTCAGAGTAATGACGAAGCGCTTATTGCGCAGGCGACGCGCTTACAACGCACCGCGCGCCTTACCAGCATGCTGAACGCCTGGGACAAACGCTGGGTGGAGCAACCCGACTACGACAAGCGCTTGGATGCGCTTAAAGAAATAGCGCAGCTCTTGGACGCTGAACATGATGGCGTTGATATAGAGCTTGGCGTGCTCGCGATCTACAACTGCGTTTACTTCATTAAATATGACAAAGATATGGGCTTGCGCGACAATGCCAGCGAACACTTGCGTTTGCTGTTACCGCGCCTCGCTCAACGCTACGCCGCTACTGCAGATGATAAACCCAACCTGGACTATTTAGTTGGCGACGTGGCCATTAATTTGCTCAGGCGCTTATTGCGCGACAATAACGACAATGTGCGCTACGAAGGCATACGCTTATTGGGCGAATTGGCGCGCCAAGCGCCTACAACGCACGCGGTCTTGCAAGACTTGGCGCCACTTGGCGATCAGCAAGACGCAGAGGTGGATTTCTTCGAGAATCTTACACACTTACAAACACATCGCCATGGACGCGCGCTGCTTAAATTCAACTCTCACGCGCAGACGTTGACGCAACGACCATGCACGCGCACGCTGACGGAGTTTGTGTTGCCGCTGGCCACGCGCTATCTCTTGCAGGAGAAGCATGCTGGTAAGCACACGCTTATAGACGCCGCTATTGAGACGGTAGGCGTGGTATGTCAACTGCTGCCCTGGCAGCAGTATCACGCGCTGCTGCGCTACTATCTCACCAAGTTGCGCAGCTCACAGGAGCATCAACGTCAATGCGTGCGCATTGTGGTGCGCATACTCGACGCGTTCCATTTTGACTTGACACAAGCGCAAGCCGATGCGCAAGCGCTGCAACAGCTGCGCGCTAAGTTGAGCAGTGAGGAAATAACTGAAGCAGAGGAGAAGCCCGAAACCGCTGCGAAAAAAGAAATAGTAACAGCAGATAACGAGGCAATAGAGGCGGAAGATGCGGATGAAAAGGAAATGGAAGTCGATGTTGAGGACGAGGACACCGCGCTCGCTGCAGAACTTGCTGCTGCGGACATGGATGCTACAGCAGCGCAGGACGACACCGCACCTGCTATTTGCGTGCTTAACGCCGCGCTAGTGCTGCCCGCCGGCGCTGCCAAGCGTGTTATGCTCACAATCACCAGCATACTCATACCGACGCTCAATCGCGCAATCACAGAGCAGAGCTCATACGATAACAAGCACAAAGTCAATCGTAAGCGTTTCAGCGCAGAGCGCGAGGAGGAGGAGATACTGCGTGTGCCAATCGCGCTGGCGCTGGTTAAACTGATGCAAAAGTTGCCCAAGGACCTAATGGAGGCGAGCTTACCAGGCGTTTTCATGAAAGTTTGCACCTTTTTGCGCTCGCCACTAAAGTCGGTGCGCATGCTAACGCGTGACATACTGAAAAAGATTATGCTCGCGCTGGGCGCCAGCTACCTGGCGCTGCTTATGGACCACTTGCAATCGCTATTGACGCGCGGCTTTCAAGTGCACGTGCTTGCCGTCACTGTGCACGGTGTCTTGGATGCGCTGCGTGAACAATTGCAGCCAAGCGATATTGAAAACTGTCTGCACAACCTGCTCGACGTGGCGTTGAACGATATATTCGGTGAAATCACCGCCGAAAAGGAAAACGAAAAGATTGCCGCGCACACGCCCGAAGCTAAACCGAGCGCCAAAAGCTACCTGGTGCTACACATAGTGGCGCGCAATATACAAGACAATTGTCTGCTGGATCTGCTCATGCCGTTCAAGGAGCATCTCACGCGCTCGCACTCGCGTAAAGTCACCTTGAAAATACAGGATTGCTTTGCGAAGATAGTGAGCGGTTTGGTGGAGAATGCGCACATATCGCGCGAGAGTTTGCTCATCTTCATCTACGGCACAGTTTCGGAGAGTATCACTGATCTGCTGCCGGGCACACAGAAGCGCGCGCTTAGCGAACAGGAGAAGGAGCGTATGCGACGCGCGCGTCCCGACTGCTTCATCATACAACCGGCGCCGCGCACACGTTCCGGCGCGGTCAATAAGCGCGTGCAATCGAACGCACAAGCCAATGCGCATATACTTATCGAATTCGGTCTGGAGCTATTGCAAATCGTTTTGAAACGCAAAAAACTGGTAGAAGTGGACTATCAGCCTTTCTTGAACCCCTTACTGCCGCTTCTACGCGACGCGCTGAAAAGTACACATGTGCGCGTGGTGACTTTTGCATTGAAATGCTTTGGCGCCATTTGGAACGACGCTTATGAGTTGCCGGCGCTGCAGCAGCAATATCTCAGCGACGTCGTGGAGCGCATGTTCGAAATATTGAAGAACATATCCACCTTTGGCGCCATCAAGCAAGATGAGAATCTTCAATTGGTTAAATCGTGCTACAAAGCCATCGTGGCGTTGCTGCGCAAATGCAGCGATTACGAGCTGACGCCCGAGCAACTGCAACAGCTCGTGCTCTATGTCGAGCAAAACCTGTACGAGGGCGAACATCAGACGCTCTCCTTTTCACTGCTCAAAGCGCTCATTGCGCGACGCGTTGAGGCCGAGTCGTTCCATCAGATAATGAAACGCATCGGCGATATGTCGATCCAATCACAGTCGGACTTTGTGCGCGACGAGGCGCGCAATATACTGGTCACCTACATCATGGAATATCCACTGAAGAAGCGCGTCGATCAGATTGTAAAATTCTTCACAGTACAACTACGCTATTCGTTGCCGTCGGGTCGGCAGTCGGTCATACAATTCCTGCATGCTTTAATCAAGAAGTTCCCGCTGAAGATACTTTCCAAGCGTGCGGAATTCCTTTATATCTCGCTGGGACCACGTTTGGTCAACGACGAGGACCCGGGTTGCCGCAAGGCGATCGCCGAGTGCATCGAGCTGCTGATTACGCGTTTGGAGAAAGTCGATCGTCAGCGTTTATTCGACATGACACTGCTCTTCTTCGAAGCCGGCAATAAGCCATCGGTGGCAGAAATGGCTGCGTCGCTTTGCTCGCGTTTTCTGAACGCGGAGAAGCAATCCTTCGCGCCGCGACTCAAACTCGTGCTGCCCACAATTGTAGCGCGTCTCACAATGAATAATCCAAGCGCGCCCGGCAGATTTGTGCGCGCGCCGACGGCGCTGGGCTTTGACGTGGATGAAGAAAAACTCAAGAAGCGCAGAAAATACAATGTAAGTTAATAACTTAATAAATACTATTGATAATAATTTGTGTTGTGTTCCTACAGAAAGTGAAAGGCCAAAACACCAAGCAAGTCGAGGAAATCGTGCTCACTGAGGAGGAGGTAGCCAAAACGGCTGAGGACCATCAACGCGCCATCGACCACGAAATCATACAAATACAATATTGCCTGCTTAAGATGTTGGACTACTGCAGCGTGGAGCTGCTCAGCGGCAACAATGCCGAATTGAGTCACGTGATCGACGAACTGGCTTATGAATCACAGAAGCTGCTAGCGCATGAGCATGCCTGGGTGCGCTGCAATGCGGCCAAAATTATCGCGCTCATTTTGAGCAACTACGATTATGCGCGTGTTGGCGCACAACTGGCGAAGGCTCAGCAGCACACAGACTATGCAAACGGCAATGGTGTGGACGCTAATGCAGCGAAATTCGATTTCATTTATGCCAATCCCGTTTACGATATTAAATCGTTGGTGTTGGACTTATGCGCCCAAGTGGTGCCCGGCGACACGCAACAGAATATGATTGATGAAATAGTCAAGATCTTCCTGTTCATTGGCAATATGCTGCGCGATGTGCCTTTTAGTGTTAAGCAAGAGAAACAGGAAGACGACGCAGCTGAGGAAAAGGAGAACACGGCGGTGGAGCAGAAGGAGGAGCATACGACGGGTACAAAGATTAATTTGTACTGGCTGGTACGCAACATACGCTTCCTGATTAACAGGGAGGTGGCTAAGGCGCCACATTCTACCGTCGTGGTAAGTAAATGCCGTCGCCATAATAAGCAAACATAACCTTTATTTTTTGTCAATGTAGCGGTCAGCACTTTTCACGCTAATCGAGGGTCTCATCACGCTGCTTAATGTGGAAATACTGGAAAGGCTGGCGCCCCCGCTGCTAGGTGCGCTGGTACGTGAAATGTCCGAGGAGGACCAAAATGTGGACGGTGACTTGCGGCAATTGGCGCTACGCGTTGGTAGTCGTTTGCGCAAGCGCATTGGCTCCGATCTGTATGATAAGTTGCGCACGCGCACGCAAACTGCATTAATGCGCCGGCGCGCTGAACGTAAGAAAGTGCTGGCGCAGGAAAAGATACACGATCCGTTGCGTGCGGCTAAGAGAAAGGCTGCCACTCAGGAACGCAAAAAATCGGCGAAGCGCTTGAAGGCGGATGTGATGCGCGGCAAGGCAGCAGACACGAAGCAAAAACTAAAGAAACGCAAGCGCAAAGCGGACGAAGAGCTATTCTAATTTTTATTTAATGCTAAATAAATATAAATATTATACATACATAAATACATGTAATTGAAAAGTTATATAAGGAAAATTACAAATAAATACAGTTTTATTATTTAATGAAATAGTATTTTTTATTTCGTTTTATTAATTTTGTGATGTATTATTTGCTTAATTTTATTTTGAACTTTTTTTTTCTAAATATTGTAGGTCTTCTATATCTAAGTATTTAATTTTAATTTTAATTTTTTATTTAATTTTTTCTAATTTTTAAATAAATTTTTTAATTAAATTTTTAAATTTTTAATTTTTTAAATTTTTATTTTTAAATTTTTAATATTTTAATTTTTTTAAATTTTTTTAATTTTTTTTTTTTTAAATTTTTTAATTAAATTTTTTTTCTTTTTTTTTTTTAAATTTATTTTTTTAATTTATATTATTTTTTTTCAATTATTTTTTTTTATTTTTTTAATTATTTTTTTTTTTTTTTATTAATTTTTTTATAATTTATTTAATTTTTTTTTTTAATGTAATTTTTAAATTTAATTTTTTTTTATTTAATTTTTTATTTTTTTTTTTTTATTTTTTATTTTTTTTTATTTTAATTAATTTTTTTATTCACTTTATTTTTAAATTTTGTTTATATTTTTTTGCATTTTTTAAATTTTTTTGTTTTCTAATTTTTTTTTGTTTTTTAAATTTTATCTTTTATCTACCGTTTTTCTTAAAAATTGTATAGATTTTCTAATAATTTTATCCTAAATATTGTTTGGCTAATTTTTTTTAAATTGTTTGTCTTTCATTTCTAAGTTTATTAAGTTCTAAAAATTTCAATTTAAATTTTTTTAACAGCTTTCGTTTTTTAATTTATTTTTTTTTAGAAAATTTAATTTTGGATTTTCACATTTTATTTTTTTTTTCTAAAAATTTATTTATTTTTTTAAGTTTTATTTTTTTCTAAAAGTTTTATTTTTTTCCAAAAAATTTTATTTTTTTCATTAAATTTTTTTCAAAAATTTTATATTTTTTTTTTAAGTTTCAGTTTTTTTTTCAAAAAGTTTTATTTTTTTCAAAAAGTTTTACTTTTTTCTAAAAATTTTATTTTTTTTCTAAAAATTCTTTCTTTTTCTAAAAATTTTGTTTTTTTCCTAAAAATTTATTTTTTTTTCCTAAAACTTTTATTATTTTCCTAAATTTTTTTTTCGTTACATTTTTTTTCCTAAAAGTTTTTTTTCTAAAAATTTATTTTGAATTTTTTCATATTCAGTTTTAAATACATATTTGTAATAAATCTTTTTATACATACATATGTACATACATACATACATATGTTTCTACAGTATTTCTTTTTTATTTAATTTTTTATTTTATTTTTTCTATATTATATTTGTTATTTAATTTCTACATGTTTTTCTCCAAAAATTACATTTTTTTATTTTTTTTTTTTGAGAATGTTTGTAATTCATAGCGTCCCTCATGTTTAGCAACATTTCACCCCTACGAATTGTCACAGCAATAAATGTCTCCTAAACATGTTTTCAAAACAAACTCACTGCTTTATCGACCAAATGTCAAAAATCTACTTTGCCGATTTAAGATAATCAAAATTGACAATTTCGCTGCGCTTCACTCCGCTCTTTTGTTTATTAAACAAAAAAGTCCAAATAAACATTACGCGTCTGAAGCATTACAACAAAAAGTAGCAAAATTTTGATACACTGATTATAGTTGATTATAAAAGCGCGCAAACTTGCAATTTGCTATGTTGCGTTGCATACGTTTCGGTGAGGTGTTACTGGATGAGACTTTCCGGACATTTTTAATATGTAATCAGTGCCAGACGGAATTCGTGGAAGTGCCCGAGTTTCGTGTACATCTTGCGACCACCCCCTGCGGACAGCGGCTATTTAAGGAAGATGTAATTGGCCTAAAATTTGGTGCCGCACAAGTCACGCGCACCAGCAAAGAAAAAACAGTGAGTGCATATAGGAGTTTGTTCTTTTTGGTTTGCAAAAAAATTAAATTGTTTATGTGCTTTTAGTATTTGTTGTATAATCCAGCGGATGTGCAATTAGCTACCACAGAAACAGTGATAAGCAGCGCCACAGGAACAGCAGAAGGTGGCGACGATGCCTATTTAGATTTAATGAAAATTGAGGAAGAATTACTCGATCCGCGTTGGTACACAGATATTGCAAACGCACAGACTGAAGTTACTGGTCCACAAGCTGCTGGACCATTATCGAGTACGATTAATGCCAATAAACCGATGGAATATAAAGAACTCGTAGAGGCTGTGGGACCATATGTCCAATTCAAGGAAAACGCCGCTAAAAGAAAACCAAACAGCGTTGTGGTAAGACGTTTTCCCAATAAGTCTGATAATTCCGCTGTTGCTAAAAACAATCCAGTATTACAAACGAAACTTGAGCCAAGCAACGACCAAAAATCGGTGCGTTTGCTGAATCCTGCTGTGAAACGAAAACTTGATATGGCACCTAAGCAAGTGCAATTTAATGATAAAACGACTGTAAAATATGTAATTAATGAGAAATTATGTACAAATTCTGCGCCAATTACTGAAGAAATAACCCTAAATAATGGCGCGGTGGTAAAGCGACGTAAAACGATAAATATACCAACAGAGCAAACAAGCATGCGACAAGACCTGCAGGAACAAGCAATTCGGCGAAGTTCAGATGTACCAAAAAGTACAATCGGAATAGCCACAGTACGTAAGACTGTCACACAACCACCAAATGCAGTGGGAGCTAACAAAACTGCAAAATCGCACAATATCACTATTGCTCCGACTGTGGTAAGTTCAAAGATTGTAGCTCCAGCAAAATTGGCATCAACAGCTGCACCTAAAACCGACGCAGCAGCAAAGATCAAAGGCCCGTTGCCTAATACACGTGTGATAGCTACACAAATGAATGGCAAAAATCAAATAATCCATTCCAATTTGTTGGTTAAAAATCCTATCACATACGCCAGAGCCAACTCGAATGGCATAACAAGCGAAAAACCGCTACCAAATCGAACCGCGTCCGTATCTGTCAACAAAGTAGCACCAATAGCTACAAAACCACAACCACGTACTGTTACTACATCGGGCGTAGGAGCAACACCAGTTGCAGTCGTCGCGTCTATGAAACAAACAGCGCCACCCGCACTAGCACCCTTATCAAGTAGTAATCCCACTGCCACGGCTCAACAGAAAACCAATGATATATTAAACAAACTGCAGACGCGCGGCTTGCAGGTGAAGCGCACGCAGCCGCCCGTCACAACATCGGTCAATACAAGTCAACAGAACAAAACGTTGGAGCTGCTGCAAAAACTCCAATCCAAAGGCATGAAAGTGAAAATCCTCAATGGCAAAGAGGCGTTGTGTGCAAGTGGTGCGACGGTAGCACAAACTAGTGGCAGCATCAATTTGCCAACCACTGCAGTGAGAGATGCGAAAGTCGTGTGCAACGTGGGAAGTACTGCGTTGGCGATGGTGAAACCAAATAAGACGATTTTAAACAATAAGCTCATAATTAAGAAAGTAAAGTAGTAGTGATAGTAGTGATGTAGAATTTTACTGCGTTTTGTCGATAACCGTTAGGCTATTTTTTAAGCAAAGCCAGATTTTAATTATTTGTTTGTTTATCCGCCATAAAATTTTGTTTCATTTGATCTGAAGAAAATTCGAATAGTCTGCATAAGCTTCTTTTATGTATTAGTTTCATATTCATATTTTTAAAATTATAATTCATTATGTAATGCTTAATATTTAAGCAACCAAATACGCGTCACTAAATGTTTACTGTTCTCATCTGTGTTGAATAAAATATTAACATATGTCTGTATTTATGTTCCTCAGCTCGTTCGGCACAGCTGAGAAGGAAATCTTGAAAATAAATCGTTTTCAAAAACTTTATTAAGAAAATAAAAGCGTAATCTTAATAGCTTTCTTTAATGTCGGATAAAACAACAACAGATCTCTACTACTAACGATATTATACACAAACAGATTTATTTTACTGAAAACAATCACGGCTGCAATGACAGTTTGGAAAAAGGTCTATCTAAAAGCACTTTACTCAACGTTGCGGTATTTGCTATGCTCACAGCTTCACCTACATGGCCACTATCCACAGCCATGCCTCCTTCCGGTGTAACGGAGTTGCGCACCAATTCACGCAGACTTGCGGATATTTTCGCTGTTTTGGCAATAGCCTCTTGTCTGCGTTGGCGCTCTTCAACAAAACGTTGCGACTGCTCGCATTTCTGCTGTATGTGCTCCTCTAGCTGGGCCAGCCGCTGGCGCTCCAACTGCTGTGCTTCGCGCCAGTGCTCCTCGTGCACCAACTCTTCCATTTGGTTGTCGTACCGTAAGCGGCGTAGATAGCTATCCAGCATGTTGGCGCGTATATGCTCGGCGCGCTGCAAGCGTTCGCTTAAACGTTCGCAAATCTCTTGCTTACGTAACTTTTCGTCTATTTGTTGTTCTTCCTGCTGCACAGCGACCGCCTCCGCGCGACGCAACTCGTCACAACGGCGCTGACACGCCGCTATACCACGTTCAACTTTAAGCGCGTCAAGTCGCCGCTTCGTGCTCTTATCTTTTTGTTGCAAAGCTTCGCGCAAACGCCGCAGTTCGCTCAAATCGCGCTGAGCAATTTCGTTTAGACGCGCCTTTGTCAATAAATAATCTTGAAATTGCTTGTCGCGTATCGCACGTTTGTACTCCTCCATTTGCGCGCACTTGAAGAGTTCGCGTTCGTAACGCTCATTTTCCCAGTATTTGCGCGCCAGCCAGGCATTCTCTTTGGCAATGGCGCGTTCGGTGCGCTTATGCGCCATACGATTCAGTATGCGTTTATCGTGTGCGGGTACTTGATGGTAAGCGGCGCGTACCGTGGGCGCCAAGCAGAGGCTGGCCATGGACGCGCACACTTTTTGTGAAGTTAGTGACGACGACAATTGCACCTCATCGTTGGCTTTCTCGTTGCTCTTCGATTTAACAGTGCAACGCGGCAGTGTATGAGAATGTTCGAGCGTACTGGTGTCTGCATGCTCCACCGTTGATAAGGCTTGCTTAAGCGCACTGATGCCGTTCACTTGCAGGGAGGCTGTTGCATTGTTGTCCTCATCGTCGTTAAGCGCGCTTAGCAGTTCCTGCAAGATTTTACAATCGCGCGTGTAGTATGTGGCGCGTTTAGCGGCAGGACCAACCGATGTGGAAATTAAAGGTGATATGCTGCGGCTGCGCACGCTACATACACTTTTAGAGCGCTTCACCGAAGCCGCAGCGTTATGCTTTGGTACTGCGCCACTCTTATAAAGGCTCGCCGCAGCTGGACTTGTACGCCCGGAATGTGTTGGCGTTGTTTTGGCGTTTTTGGATTTAAGTGATATGGTTGATATGGCTTGTGTACTGGAAGGCTTCGTTAAATTTCCGTTTGATGTTGTAACGGTGTTGTTTTTTCTTCTGGCAGCTCTAGATTTACGCGTCGAACGCTTTTTGCAAATATTCTGATCAATGGAAATGGTGGAACGTGTTACTTCAGTTGGCCGAGTATATTGCGTTGCTGCATCTTCTAGTCTCTCAAGCGCGTGCACGTCGCGTTCTAGTCCGTCAGTTTTGCACTTGCTATCGATTTTTTCGAAATGCTCACCACAGTTGAGTGGTTCCGTATTTAAGCTGCTACGGTGTGAGCTGTAACAATCACAGTGGCAAATCTCGCAGCAGCTGTCACTTAAGTTTAATGAATCAAGTTCAGCTAAAAGTCGCCAGTGCTCCGCCGCTGCCGTCCCTCGTGCTGTAGCGCGTCCATGCATGGCTTTAAACAGTTGCTCATCAACACTTTCCTTGTTTTTGCTCTCGACTTGGCACTAAATAAATGTATCAGCTATTCAATACCCATTCGTCGGCTTTGCCATCTCCGCGCGTTTCCGTTCGACCTAGAGGAATTAGGTCGCTATACCCTAACGTTGTTATTATTCTTTACAAAATCCGCTTATATATCGATTTCTTTCGGTTATGCCACTATTTTTGGACTTTTCAATCTGTCCATTTTTTACCGACTAATCATCGGGTTGCTTTCGTTCGCCACCAAAATTAAACGTCGAGTTTGTTTACTTTCTATTGATTGTGGCTAGCTTTTGGTGTAGTTTCCATGGTGATCTTTTCTGAGTTTTGACATATTGTACCGTTTCTGCATCGGTATTTTGTATGGTGCAGCTAAATTGCTTAACTTCGTTTTGATGTGCTGGGCTTCAGTTAAAGTTAGGGACATTAGAACACATTTTTTTTTTGTTTGAAGAATTTACACCAGAATATTAAATTTATTTCTTGCTAAGATTTGTTGGTAGTGTGGTTTTAATTATGTAATAGAATCACGTCTCAAATTGTTATAAAAAAAATGTTTAAAAAAGAAAAGTTAAACTCATTTAATTTCATATAAGTATGATTTCTTTAAGTGTGCTTAGATGATTGTTTATTATTAAAAAATGGAATCAATAATTTATAACGTTATACTAAAAGAAAAAACTGCAAATGTATAGAAAGCGACTAACAATTTCTTTTTCGACATACATTATACATACGTAAACACATACTTAACTGTATATATCCATCGATTGGCTCTCGTCAATTTACATAAAATCAAAGTTACTCTCATCATACGGACGATTCCCACCCATAGGCACACCGCCACCCGGTCCACCACCCATTTGATTTGGTGGGCCGCCTCCCATTTGCCCAACCACCGGACCGCCTGGGCCACCACCGCCACCCATTTGAGGTCGAAATTGATTGGCAGGCGCTGATTGTTGTTGCAACAGCAATCGTAAGCCAGGATTGTTGCTCATCATTGGACGCACCATGCGTTGTTGCTGTTGTTGCTGCTGCTGTTGTTGCATAGCCGCTGCAGCTGCTGCCGCTGCCGCCACGGCGTGTGGCATTTGTGCATTCGGTCCACCCATCATGGGCATACGCTGTTGCTGTTGTTGTTGCAATAAGTTCATTTGCTGCTGATGCTGCTGCATTGGACCACCACCGACCATTTGATCGGAGAGCTGCATGCCGATCACTCCCGGTGGTGGTCCTCCACCTCCTGCTATAGGTCCGCCCGGGCCACCACCAGGTCCTCCCATTTGCATGTTCATTTGCTGAGCATATTGATTGTAGTTTTGTTGCTGTTGCTGCTGCTGTTGTTGTTGTTGCTGTTGTTCCATTTGATGTTGCACATCCATTGGAGTAGGTTTTTGCTGTTGCTGTTGCTGTGCCATTACGTTGGGCGGCAAGTTATTTTGCATTTGACCTGCAGAAATGAAATATGAAATTAGAATGAGCGCCTACCGTTTATTGCTAATTACTAACCCATGGCATTCTGCATTTGTTGCTGTTGTTGTTGATGCTGCTGCTGTTGCTGGTGTTGTTGTTGTTGCTGCTGCTGTTGTTGTTGTTGCTGTTGGCCATGACCCATTTGTTTCTGTTGTATAACCTTTCTGAGACGTTCCACAAACATCGTCTGGTTGTTGGGAATAAAGCCAAGAAAGGCGTTTTTCTCCTGCGTGTATAGCAGAATTAGGACCTTTATTTCACAAGCTGGTCCGGAAGGGTTTGTAAAGTGTACGCAACCGGCGAAACCTGTGGCCATCACTTTGGAAAGCGTATCCAGCGCCTCGCATTGCGTGGGTTTAAATACCACCATTTTAGATTCTTTTAGGAACTGCCCACCAATGTTTCCCACTAGGTGCTTCGGCATAAGTTGCATTAATAGCTTTGGTGGCCAATTATCGGCTTTGATTTCGGGTTCGCCATCTTTGAAATTTGTGGCCACGCTGCACTGTAATGTTCGAGTCACTTTCTGTTGATCGGGTTTGCTCTTTTCATTCCACTCAAGAACACCAGACCAAATCTTGTCGCGATCTCGTGGATGCGGAGCAGTATCATTGCCACTAGTAACGCCCGAAGTTGAGGAGACTGGCTGTTGCATGTTGCCGGGACCACCTCCTGCTGCATTTTGGTTGGGCCCCTGTCCACCTGCATTGTTCATAGATTGTTGCTGTTGCTGCTGAGATTGATTCTGCTGTTGCTGTTGTTGTTGTTGCTGCTGTTGTTGTAGTTGTTGCTGTTGCTGCTGCATCTGCTGCAATTGTTGTTGCTGATGTTGATTCAACATCTGAATTCGCATTTGTTGTTGTTGTTGTGCTAACAAAGGATTAACATTTTGGCCAGGTGGCGCGCTTAGTTGTGAAATTAATGCCGAATTTTGATTTTGCCCAGGGCCTATTGGACCTGGACCACCTGGTCCCATACCAGGCGGCATGCCTCCTGATCCGCCCATAAATGGGGCACGGGGTTGACCAGGTTGTTGCTGCTGATTGGCTTGAAACATCCACCGATTCTGAGGATTTATGTTAACATTCGGCTGGAAGTTCGGATTTTGATTCGGATTCTGGTTCACAAACTGTTGTTGCTGCTGTTGTTGTTGTTGTTGCTGTTGCTGCATCAGTTGTTGAGGTGTTAAAACGGAAGGTCCTCCTGGTCCTTGTTGAGATTGCTGCTGTTGATTTTGGTTCATACCACCAACTGGATGCTGCGGTCCTTGTGATCCTTGAACAGCTCCTTGTGTGTTGTCGATTTGCATTGGCCCACCTTGTTGCTGCTGTTGCTGTTGTTGTTGCATTTGTGGATTTCCTCCAGCGCCGACTGGTACAACCATTTGATTAGACATAACTCCACCACCACCACCTACATTGACGGTATTCGCATTTGGACTCGGAGGACGTTCCTTCAAATGATATCCTTTAAGAAGAACTAAATGTCGGATGTTTTTAGCGTAATTTTTGGCAGCAACTGGTTGATCACCATCCGCTTTCATGAATAATTTGAATAACACCGGCATTTTACGTGGAGCTATTATGGAGAAATTAATTTTTCTTTCATGAAACAATGTCGCCAATTGTTCCACAGTCTTCCCCATATGTTTCCAGCATTCCATTACAGGTGTAGAATATGGTGGACTATTGCAGATTAATATGCAATGGCGTTGTACATTCAATGCATCAATCATCAGACGCGAGCGGCGTTCCTTCATGTCTTCAAAACAACAATGCGCTGTAGCTAAGCCTTCACACATATTTGCACAAGAATCCATACCACCACCAACCAATGGCAATTGTTCAATTGTCTCCAGCACCTGTTTCGGCCAAACAAATGGCCCATATGTGGATACGGCAGGATCTAATAAATTTGCAGCAGTGCGGTATATTACAATACCGTATTGCGTGGCGTGCCGTTCGGAGATTAGGTATTCCCCTTCATCCCCCTGCCAACCTTTTGTGAAATGTTCAATAGTGGGCACAATATAATTACTTTTCAACTCGTTCATGTAAGCGCCATTGACAGCGGTGGCCTCAATAACAAACACCACGTCGGCTACTATGTCCAAATCCATGTTCTGCATAGTTACAACAATGTGAAATTATTTGTCTCAATGAACACCATACGTTTTTTCCTTCAACTGCTCGACAGTTTGGCTAACACAATCACAAGCACACAACTTTCTATATTTAATACATACGGACACCAAAACTATATCAACGCATTTTTTTGAATTTCTATTTACTTTTTTTACTAACGATTGAACAGAAATTCACTATACAATGGACAAAACGGTATAGTTTGTGTATTTTAAAGAATGAAAAAGTTTTGCGTGTACTTTTATTCATTTGCTCTGCTTTTTCTCAGAACCATCCATTCACAATTACACAATAACAAGGCAATTCACCGGTAAAATGATGTTGCCAGATTATATGTACATAATTTCCATAAATTTATTAATATTATAATAAAAACTAAGTAAAGTCATGGTATTAATTAATTAATTACTAAAAACCTAATTATATAAAGCTAGTGTAAAAAGATGTTTGTGTTCGTATATTTTTTTTAATAAATATTTAGCTCAGTCTTCAAAAACTTTGTTTTGAAATTGATGTTTGATCTGTAAATTTAGAATTGCAAGGCATTTTAGGACGCTAGCTCAAGTCAAGTTTTAAAATACTTTGCTCATTCATTAATTATTAATTATACTTCAGTTAAACAAATTTAATTTATGTCGTTCAAATATCATAATTTTTTATTAAAGTGAAGGCTTGTAAACAGTGCTGCTTTATGAAATACAACTCTGCCAAAGATCATCTGTTCTTGACATAACAAAGGCATTCGCCATAGAAAATTCCGTCTGATAATACAACTGTTTCGCTCATACTCACAGAAACCCCTTTCATAAGCAAAAATCGAAACGGCAGCCATCTTTTTCCATGCTTTCTTCTGGCAACCGATTTTGGTCCGAAAACATGTGAGAATGAGTGACACAACCCCGTTTCAGATCGCATGCAGCATACCATTTTCTTTTAGCCAAAGTATAATCAGCAGGTAACGACTTGACCACAACCAGCTGAAGACAGTGGCAGTCAGCGGCTAGAGCTGAAATGAAAATTCAGTTTATTTCCAGTCGTCGTCTCGTCAATATTAAGCTAAAAACTTTTAATTTCCAAATACACGTGTGGTCAGACGCTAGTTAGAAGTGAATATGAAAAACTTGATAAGTCAACAAAGCGTTACTTGCGAACAAACTTAATGCCAATTTGACAATTAATGTGTGGCGAGTAATGATATTTCTTGACTAATGTGTATGTGCGTTTAAAATAATTTTACAGTGCAAACAAGTGAGGAAAAAACCAAATTAAAATGAATAATTAGTGCAATTGTGTATGAATTGATTTCGAGTGCCGTGTATGCTTACAATTACATTTGGGTGAAAATTTTCTTTTTTATTACATTGTAGTGAGCGAGAGAAATACTGTAGTGGCAGATTTTTCGCGGTAGACTTTGGATATCGTTACATTTCGTTTGCACAGAAGTTAGTGGCGCGATAAAACGTTTGTAATCGTGCTTCTATTATGTTGTGCTAGAAAGAGACAAATAATCGCATAGTAAAGAGGTAAGTTCAGTAGTTATCGCATTCATGCTGGGTGTGCGAGTGAATTGGTTAGAATTGAGTACTGTCTATTTATTTTGTTTTTACGCCCCGCGTAGGGCCTTCAGTTCATCATCGTTTTTGTTTTTGTTGCTTCTTCTTCAGTATTTTGTTTTTGTTTTGCTTGCAATATTACGGCAATTGGTACATGAAATGTATGAAATTGGAAACGTATGAAAAGAAGGTGAAGCAGAGAATGAAAGAGAAAATTGAGTGAATTTTTTCAGAGAGCGTAGTCACTTGTTCCCTCTCGCACAAATAAAAGCGAGAGTGAAAAGAGCTTTTGTAGATTTTCTGCACCCCCTGAAGGTTACGTATTTAGCGCACTGGAGGAAAGTTTAAATTTCTATTACGTTTCCGTATATGCATATGTACATACATATATGCGTACATAATGTATGTGAGTGTATTTTACGGGAAGTGGTAAGTATATATGTATGTTACTTAAGTGTTTCGGAAAAAGATGTTAGTTGGCTTAGGGTTTGTTGTTGCACACACTTTCTGTTTATGTAGTGCCTAATAAAGCACTGATAGCATGATAAGCGTCAAAATAAACACAAAGTGATAACGCTTGATTAGTTTATGGGAAACGCACAATCATCAAAATTATTAATGCTACTGAATCAATAACAATTTTCCATTATAAATATTAAATTAAATGATAAAATTCTATAATTGCAACAACTACTTACAAAAAGTAAGCCATATTTAATTTTTAGCTGTAATTGCCTTAATATACCCACAGCACGGCATTTGCCATAAATCAGCTGCACACAAGCCATAAATTTTAGTTAGCGATGCCACCGCAACAGCAATTGAGTGCCTACCACAATATCTCGGAGGCCCATAAACAATCAAAAACGTGCTATACCAATGAGGTAGACTTACGTATATGTATGTACATACATATGTATGTAGGTATGTACGAATTTTCATCTGTAGCCCATTCAACTACTCTGAAAACCACTAACCGCCCGATTTTTGGTCGATACCGAAACTCCATTTGGCCAATAACGTTTCTATGAGCTGCCATTCAAAACTTTTGATATATTACACAGCCGGCAGCGCTAAGAAAGTGAGCGCACTCCTTTGGCTGGCAAGTATAGTACTTACAAGTACAACAATTACAATAGCATCGCCCGTGAGCGAAAAGTCAATTTAAAATGCAATAAAATGTTCAAAACCACCAAAGAGACGATGAACGCAAAAAAGTATTCTTCCATATATGTACATACATACATACATACATACATATATTATACTTGTAGGGAACAATTGCGTGCGAAAACGTGCCAACTCAGCCAAACAATCGGTGGTAAAAAGAAAATAATAAATTTTTCAAATGACAATTGCTAGTAGATTGGCGAAAAACGAGAATATTACTAGTCATTTGTAGCGAAGATGTGGGTTTTGCCCCCAAAAATTTTGTGGCGCTTGCGGTAGTTTGTGTAGCTCCTTCGTGTTGGAAGTAGTAGAACTGTTTCCTGTAAAGTTTGTCAATTAGTTCCACAAGTGGCATTTACGTTCGGTCTGTGATTTCTTAAAAATTTATTTTCGTAGCTCTGTGGTAAGTAAAAGTAAGTGATATGAGTAGGTGCTTCCGACTTCGCCTTATACCGAAAATTAGAAAAAAATTCTGCCCTCCAGCGTATGCCTTACTTGGAGCTCGGGTTGGCTCCCGAGTTTGGATATTGCAAACTCTAGTGATCTCTTTGCCCTCAGTAAGACTAGCCTCTCCCTAGTGTTGGGGCTGTGTTTGCCTATTGGTGTCCATGGTGTAAGGTTGGGAATCTTACCAGACGCCGTTTTGCACAAGCTTTTTGGAAAAAGAGGAGGTGGAAGTGACTCAACACTTCCTTTTTCACTCCCCCGCGTTTTGAAGGTCTAGACTTAAACATTTAGGAGCGCATGCCTTCAGACATTCCACCGAACTGGCGGGAGTCCCCGCATGACGTTAACCACCTCTTTGCATATCAAATAAATCCCACTCATCTAACACCCCTCAAACTAATATTCTAATTCGTCGAATCACCACGTTTCCTTGACCTCCCGTTGGATGATTTCGATGACAGCCAACCCAGGCTTGTCACCCAAGCTTGTTCTAGATAACCGCTGCAATCAAAGATTTTATTTATTGCACCATTTTGCAAGTACAAATCCTTATATGTATGTATGTGTATATATGTTTCCACTGCATGCAAAGAAGTTTCAATTAAGCATTATGGAATCACAACAACAATATAAAGCAATAACCATCTACGGTTAAAGTTATATTGGTGTTAATAATGACAGCTATCATTAAAATAAAAGTTTTACGGTGCCTGCAAATATCGCACAAACTAAATTGGACGAACAAAGTGCGACAGTGAAAGGTAAAACCAAACACGTATCGGTGCTCACATACACACATGCATGCATATGTATGCTCAAGCGATTGCCGCTCATTTGCATATACAGTTTTTTGTGTCCCTTTGTCTTTGCATTGTTCTTGTTTGTTATCTCCAACAGTAGTTGTTGTTGCTTTTGCTTTTGCTGCTAGCCCCACACTAATTTTTAAAAATGCGTTGCAAAACCAACCGCCGCCATCACCGCTGGCCCTGGCATGTGCCGCCACACAAAAGCGGTGTAGTGGAAGAAGCATATTCATGCATGTGAAGGTAGCATGCACTCCCATCGCACATACATACCTACATATACTATATGTGTGTGTGTGATATGTTTGTAGGCAAGTGTGTTTGCAGTTAAGCATGAGTTGTGGACCCCTGCCGAGTCTGCGGGCGCATAATATGTAAATCGTTCGCGCTAACTGCGGTGTTGACGATGCTGCTGCTGCTGCCATACAGCCAGTCGAGTCAGCCAGCCTAGTTTAGTCTACGAAATGCGCGCTGACAAGCTTGCAAACATGCCGGCATTGTGTGTTTTTATACCCTGCACAGGGTATATTAAGTTTGCCACGGTGTTTGTAAGACTCGGTAGCAAATAATAATATATAAATGATGTATGATGAGTGGAGTGGAAATTTAGTTAAGTCCGTTTGTCTGTATGTATATACGCCATCTAGTCTCTCAGTTTTCGAGATAGCGAGCTGAAATTTTACACACGTCCTTTTCTCCACAACAAGATACTCATTCGTCGGAACTGTCGGTATCGGACCAATACAGCTTATAGCTGCCATTCAAACTGAACGATCGGAGTCAAGTGTTAAATGAAAAATTTTCTCATTTGACGAGATATCTTCACGAAATCTGCCATATTTTAGGAGACAAATTTCTGTAAACAACTAAGCATATCGCGGCGTGACAGCGACCTAACTGGCCAGGCCCGATGCCTGTTTTTTTCTTTATAGAGCCTGATGACACAGTACATCGAGACGCGACAGTCACCCAAGCACTGAACAGGCACGGTGTCTGCTTACATATAGAGATAGCTGGCAGCCATTTTCCCGTGAGGTCACCTCATGACTTTCAAATTACATCAAATCACGGCGTGGTAGTTTTACTTATATAGAGTCAGCGGGCAACCAGCTTCCCGTAAGGTCACCTCGTGATTTTTAAATCACAGCACATTGAGGGGCGACAGTCACCTAAGCACTGAACAGGGCCGGTGCCTGCTTCTCTTTTATAGAGCTAGCTGGCAGCCATCTTCCCAGAGAGTTCCTCCAGATTTTTTATTCACAGCCGTGTACGGTGCCTGCTTACTTATATTGAGCCATCTTCCCACGAAGTCACTTTATAACTTCCAAATCAAATTACATCGCGGCGAGAAGGCCACCTAAGTACGGTCCCGGTCCGCTGCTTTTCTTTTAAAGTACAAACTGTCCACCAGTTTTTTCATGACTTTCAAATCAAATCAACAGACCCGATTCTTTTCTCTTTAGGTCAGCTGACAACCAGCTATATTATTCCGTTTGGACCACTATATCATAAAGCTGCAATACAAACTGACCGTCCAAATTCAAGATAAAGATCATTTTATATTGGGTATTATAGCTTCGGTGCAGCCGAATCTAATTATTTTCTTGCTTAAATGGCTTTTTTTTTACTCTAACCCTCTCTGCCTTGTGTACTCGTCTCGCAGCTTTATATATATAAAGCATATATACGTATGTACATTTGTATGTATATATCAGCGCCTGCTAACGTGCAACGTGTACTCACTTCTAATAGATTTTCTCCATCTGTTTTGTTCTTTATCTGTATCAATGCTGGGTTCGTGTGTCTGTTGGCTTGTAGACCACTTGACAAACCTATTTCCAACTCTAGTTCTTTTTATCACATTTTCCTTTTTTTGTGGGTTTGTCGGCCTGTCGCGCTATCTGTCTGTCGGTCTGCCTAGCCGTCGATGTGTGCATTGGTCTGCAGTCGTCTTGTTTTGTTTTTCCGTGTGTTTGCTCGCCGTTCTTTACCCAACTCATACTCATTCACCGGCAGTTGCCCCATTTGTTTTGTCTTTCGTTCTGTTTGTTTGCCTTCTATTCATTTCAATTAGCGCGCTCTTCTGTGCAACGTTGACCCGTCTGCCTTCCACTGGCAGAACTTCTGTGTTGTCGCTTTTTTTTGTTTCCAAACGTCGATTCGACTGTGTATTGTAAGTTTAAATCTCTATGTAGAATGTCTCAAAGTTGTTTTATAATTGCCAGTCTTGTTGAGGAGTCTGGCTATTTGGCAATATTGGAGGAAATTGATTCCTTTTAAAGGCTGGTTGGCTAGAAAGTATCAAATTTAATTGAAATTGGACCAAAGGCATCGATGTGCTGATGCTTTCCACGATGAACGCGTATACTTAGGTAGCCGGAAGGGACCGGGATTTTTATTCATCCGAGGACTGTGAATTAGGAAGCATACCTTGATATTACTTCAGTGATTTTTATCCGTCCAAAGACTGTGAACCCGGATACCCCGATATTACTTCAGTGAGGTTTAGTTTACGTTAAAACAACCGCAGGAAAAAATCGCAGCTCCATTATTGCCTAGGCGTGTATGGATAGCCACCAGAGCGCATTCACACACACATTTTAAGCGGCGTTGCATTATCAGGTGCATGCCATTGCCATAGCTCGTGCTTCCAAAGACCTGGAATGCGTTTAAAATTTACATATCTGTCGCGAAAACTCACTTTTCTCCATGCATTTTTTGTTCGCTTTTATCATTGGTTCTTCCGTTTAGTGTCGCCGGCCGTCGCTGCTGTGGATTGGGTTGTTTGCGTCGCTTTTCGACATTTTGCCGACACTTTTTCTACTCGCCCAGTCCATTAACACCTTTTCTAAGCTTACACACAGCGACTGTCGTTCATTGCCACACATATGTATGTACATACATACATACATTTCTATTTACATACACACTTTTATGCAAAAGTATGTATATTTACCGCGTCCTCAGCATTCATTTGCATTTTTCAACTATTTGGTGCGTTAGCACTCGGCAATATACATACATCTACACATACACACATACATGCATCATCTTGTATGTGTCTGTGTGCGTGTCTCTGTTCAGTGATTATGAATATTTTAACTCTCATTGCTATGGTTTTTTGGTGTGTAGAAAATATTGGGCATCACCAGCATCGCCATTTGCTCACACACACACATACACTTTCATATGTGCTCACATACAAACATACAAGGATTTCCACGTACACACATTAAATAAAATTTAACATTGATTGACGTTAGCTTAGCAGACAATTGCTTTTGGAGCAGGAATATTTATGCGCCTAAATATGTATGAGCTGCTCCGGCTATGTTCCTGTGCAGGCTGTGACGCCTTTTGAATTTTGGGGTAGTTAAAGGTAGCTTTTGTGCTTTTTTTGCGTTAGGTATGCGCATAAATAGAGCCTACCTATTTTATGAAAGAGTCTTGAGCGCAGATTTATTGTTTTCATTGTGCTGTGCAAAAAATTAGAATAATTTTTTATGGTTAGCTTTTCAAGCAAAAAGTTAATCGAGGTATTGTTCTCTCTCAGAGGTCGACAAAATATTTATTGTGTGAAAAATGTAATTGAAATTTGGCATTTTAGAAAAAAAATTATGTTTTTTATGCAATTATTTTGGTCGCAACTGTGTATGCATAATTTTTTAAAACTTTGCCGAAAAATGGGAACGGACCTTTATCAATCGTTAATTTTTTCGCAATACCTCAATGCTGTCTGAGATGACCATGGTCTGCTATACTTTTATTAAAAAGTGATTTTATGCAAAAAATTTACTTTTTTAGAAGGCGGCAGTTTTAATTATAAAAGTAGAATTCCATTAAAGTAATAAAATTTTAAGTTTTTTAATAAGTTTATAATTTGAAGAAATTGAAATTTTTTACTAAAAAAATATTTTTTTTAACCCAAAAATTTTCTACTAAAAAGTTTATCTTTTATCTTAAAAAATTTTTTTGAAACTTAAAAAATTTTCTACTAAAAACTACTTTTTTTTATCGTAAAAAAGTTTTCTAGTGAAAAAAAATATTTTGTTTTATCTTAAAAATTTTTCTATAAAAAATATTTTTTTATCCTTAAAAAATTTTAGTAAAATAAATAATTTTTTTTAACCTTAAAAAAATGTTCTCCAAAAAAAATATTTTCTTTTATCTAAAAAAATTTTCTATTAAACACACATATTTTTTTATCTTAAAAAAATTCTTCTACTAAAATAAATACTTTTTTATTAAAAAAATCGATTTTCTACTAAAAAAATTATTTATTTAAAAAAAATGTTGTACTAAAATAAATACTTTTTTTAATTAAAAAATTTAAATTCTATTGAAGTAATAAAATTTTAAGTTTTTTATAAATTAAAAAATTTGTAGTAAAAAATTAAATTTTTTAACTTTAAAAGATTTTGTACTAAAAAAATATTTTTTTATCTTAAAAAATTTATTACAATTAAATAGTTATCCTAAAAAATTGTGTACTAAAAAGTATCATTTTTTATCTTAAAAAAATTTCTACTAAATGACATTTTTTTTATACATACATACATGTATGTACATATATACATACATATGTACATAAAAACAGTCCAAAAAAATATTTTTTTTCTTTAAAAATAATTTCCCAAAAAAAAATTCCAAAAAAAGTATTTTTTTCCCTTAAAAAAATTCCGAAAAATGTAATTTTTTTCTTTAAAAAAAAATTCCAAAAAAGTAATTTTTTTCTTTAAAAAAAATTCCAAAAAAAATATTTTTTTTCTTTAAAAAAAGTTCCAAAAAAACTAATCTTTAATAACAAATTTCCAAAAACTATTTTTTTTATCTTAAAAAAAATATTTTTTTCAAATTCAGGAAAATTCGACTATAAATTCTAATTTCACATCAAAAAACAACAACAAAATTAAAGTGCATGTGATGTCATGATTTTTTTTTTAAATTGACGTAATTTTCCCTGTGGCCTGTGTAAGTACATATACATAGTATATGTATGTATATATGTATAAGCATGTGTAATACATACATATTTACAACTCATTACATGAATATAGCCTGTCGCTGCCATATCTCTCGCTTTATAGTCATTTTGCACGTCCTTTGTGCCATCATCATTACTTTTATTCCAGCAGTTGCTTTGTTTCTTTGCTCGCTTATTACCTTTGTAATTTGAATAGCAAATCAACAGCAGCGTATATTGCAATCTTCAATTGCAGTGCAAGCACTCAATTGCAATTGCAAACCCGACAGTGCACAAACCACTTTCGACTTACAAACACATGCACATAATGTACTCTGGGTGGGGACAACAAAAACAATATCAATAATTTTCTAACAAGGGTATCTAACGATACTAATAAGTACCCGCAATAATAATAATGATAATAATAGTAATACAACAACAATAGCAAAGTGAAAGGGGAAAGCAAAAAATAGTTACAGTTCACAACGGTTCACGTCATTTGCAAGATTTAGCTCGAACAAACTATGACATAAATTATAATGACTGTAGGCAACAGTGACAAATTGTATTAAGTATAACTATATAAGGTATATAGTTAGCAGAAACTGAGTTGGAGCATTGAAGACGGGAATGTTTGATGCGACGCTGCATGGGGCTTAGGCATTTTCATTGAGTATTCTTCACTTAAGAGTAAGCTAATTAAAAATTGGGTATGCGAAGGAATTTGGTGACTGAAAATGTGCAAATCTCGTTAGAGTGAATATTATTAAGGTCTCTCAGCAGCATTTCATAATCGGAGCTCGTGATTTCAGTCCTAGAACTTCTTCCAGCTGAAGACATTAGTTTGGTTAGGTTATACTGGCTGGCAGTTACGCAGTACATAGACCTACTGGTTCTTAGTAAAGCCAGATGGAGGTTCTGTTTATTGTTTATTGATTATTTGTCATCTACGCTTTTTGCGAACTTTAAGAGCGACTTGGTATCTAAGTTTAACTCTTCGTGTAGTTTTTTGAATTGCGAAACTTCCAGTTATTTAAGACGTGTGATGCACAGAGGCATAGGAGGTGTTCCTGCGTCTCTCCGCAATAAAATTCTCAACTCGCTACCCGGAAGAGCTCAAGTTGTCTCAAGAGCCTTGACTAACACTTGCGCAACTTTATTCTGGATATTGTAGCAAGTTATACTCTTTTTCATCTATAGTCGATCCCGACTTACCAAATATACAAATTTGTCCAGGTTACTGGTTAAGAAATGAAGCTCAGCACTGATCTTTGCGCAGTGCTAAGTGAGTTTTATTAAATAAATTTCAACAAAATTGGTCTACACAATCCATTATCGTGCTTTGTGGGATAACAGGGCTTTCGCAACCGAGTGCATCGAATATTAAAGTTCTGCAATTTTTGTCCACAATTAAAAGATCATTGCTTGTTTCCAGCAACACTTAGAATTTGCTCGTGATTTGATTCTGCTTTAAAGGCAACCAAGTCCTCATCTCCATTAAATTTTCAGTGCCCCAAGATAACTTAGCTGCACTGTGCTAGTCAAAATATAAATCTGAGCAGCAAGAAAGTAGCACAAATCGCAATTCAACATAGCTTGAAGCTTACCAAGGTTGTTTCAACAAAGAAACGCCCGACTTCATACGCACCAATCGTCATTAACACACTGCACATTTTGTGCTCATTCGGTTGCCGAAATCAGTTAGACGGCGGCAAGGCAACAGCAAAGAACGCAGCACCGGTTTCTAAATAACTGTTCAGCCGACTTGAACCTGACACGCAAAGGCAAAAGAACTAAAAGTGACTTGCTGGCTGCGCATGCACCAACCACGCAGGCCAACAGGCGGGCAGGCAGCGAGCCGGCGAACAATGTATCTACATAATCAGCGCTATGCTGTGCAAATAACTGAGCGTTCGTAGATTTTTGCCACACACTTCCCGGCGCATTGCCTGCATTCACTTGCCACCCAAATAGCGGTATGTTGCTTTTGAGTTTTCGCGCGTCGCTGGGCTTGCGTGCATTTACCGAGCTCAGCGCACTGTTGCTGGCGGCGCACACGCTCCACACTTCGTTGCACTTTTGCAAAACGCCCAAACCGCTTTAAGTAATGATCGGAACGCTTCACTAATCGACGCATGCAATGTGTACACGTCTATGTCTCGATGGACTCGAAGGGGCGAAACGTGTGTGCAAAAGTTTGCCATACTTAATTAAGCTTATCTCTAAGTTAGGTCGAAATCAGCAAAAAGATTCATAATCACAGCTTGATTTTTAAATTAATTCGGTGTTCACTAAAATTTGTGGTGTAAGATTTGAAAACTAGATTCCGTTAAGTACTGGTAACGTAATTATCTAAATTAAATGCTTACTTACTTGCATACTTAGCGCTAGAACAGCATTTATAGCAATTACTCAACTTAAAGTATCATCAAGTATGAAATAATAGGCGAATGACACATTAGCTTGAGGATTAGAAACGCTGAGCGAACGAGCGCTAATTGGCTATTGTTTCAGTGAAGCGCAAGCGATTGTCGAAGCTTCGATTATAATAAGTTTTTTTCATGTTTATTCTTCTTTGTGAATCATTCTGCAATAGTGTTGATATATCCATTTTATATGTGCGAATGGCAGTAAATTCGAAAAGACGGAAAGTAGAAAAGTAAAAAATTGCGTAAACTGAAACGCTCCACATGTTGTTGTTGTAACGGTTATCTAATCTCCACTTGGAGATTGGTTGTCATTGAAGTCATCTTACGGTAGGCCCAAGAAATTTGCTGTTTCGATGCGATCGGACCACAGGGAAAAGGGCGTTAGATAAGTGAAGTTTGCTGGGCGTGCAAAGAGTCATAACCTCCGGAGTTGTCTGCTGTTAGAAAATGTTACCGATTGGAACAATTTAAAGCCGTAAGGATCCTGATACTCAATTTGTAGAACAATCTGATGGAAATTTAGAGCGCATAATCCAGAAAAAATTCTCCAGTCTTTCGAAACGCAACGATTTAGTACCGAAAGCGTATTTGCTTTCAAAAGGATTCTGCAACAAATCATACTGGGCTCTCAGTTGGCCACCAAGCTCACGACTGAGCAGTTGGAAGCGCTCGAATTGCAGGATTTAATTGAAACAAAGCCGAGCGCATAAAAATTGTGAAAAAAATTTATTGGCCATTTTTCCGTGCTCTATTTGAAATAAAATTAACTTCGTTGGAATGCACTTATTTTATGAAAAAATCCCTCGCGATCGATTGCCGCATGGATTATCGCAGTACTAGCATTTTATTTTTGAGTATTTTACAGCTCGTTTGTCTACTGAATTATTTATGAAATCGCAATTAGTTTATTTCATTTACTAACCGGCTTTATGTCGATGTCAGACAAAACGAATGAAGCCAATCGAACGCTCATTCACGTTTTCAATTTACGCGAATTCCATTTTATGAATATTTATGAGATTTAATTTCTATGAAAATATACATATGCAGATACATGTACATTTGTACATATGTATGCACTATACTATGTGTGGGATTTTAACGACTTTTGATATTTGCTGCTACATTGCATGCTGCTCGCAATAAATTTGAAACAAAACTAGTAAACAGACAGCGAAATAGTAAACAAAGCACTGACATATAAAGAGAAACAATGACTTTTCAATATACTGCTATTCATTATTTTTAGAAATCCGCTAAAAATAATATTTTTTGAATAACTTTGTATGCTACCACACAATATTTGAATCAAATGAAATTTACATGCTTAAATTGCATGGAAATGCTTAGAATGTTTGGTAAAATTTATGTATTTAAAAATCAACAAAAGTCATACATTTGATCGTAATTTTCTGGAAGAACGAACCATAGCAACCGCAGCTGACGGTTTTTTTTTTTGTTCTTCAATAATTTCCATTATAAAATCTGTGAAGCTTTTCGCTTTATTACAAAAAGCACTTATTTCCATTAAAACAGTTTTATAGCTGTGAAATTGTTATGAATTCACTAAATTTTGTCGCCTCACTTTGAAGTGCTTATGAAGTTCATGAGTCGTAAGATGAAAAGTCGCAAATGTTCGTTTAATGTTCTGGCTGTTTTTGTGCATACTCGGGTTGACTCAATGGCCGGCTATTTCCCTGTTTTCCATAACACAGCTAGTGGTGATCGCGTTTCTAATAAGTGCCCTGTAAGAAATTAGCAGCTAACTGAACGATACGAAATTGAAACTTGAGCTATTATGTCAACCACTTCGAGAAAAACGAGAGTTAACGTTTAAGGGTCCAGTTGTCACGACATTAAAATAGCTATAAAACCGAAAATAATTTGAATTTTGAAAAATCTTTTTAGGGAGATATTTTTGAATATCTAGACTATCAAATTATGAAAAATTTTGATTTTTCAAAAACTTAATATTTTTTCAAAAATTTCGATTTATTTTCAAAAACTTCGATTTATTTCAAAAGTTTCGATTTTTTTTAATTTCGATTATTTTAAAAAATTTCGATTTTTCAACAATTTTGATGTTTCAAAAATTTAGAATTTCAAAACTGTAGGGTTTTCAAAAATTTTGATTTTTTTTAATTTTTATTAAAATTAATTTTTCAAAGTTTTAATTTTTTTGAAAACTTCGATTTTTTTTAAACTTTGATTTTTTTCAAAAATTTCGTTTTTTCAAAATTTGTTTTTTCAAAAATCTTTTTTTTTTTTTAATTTTAAATTTTTAAATAAAGTTTTTTTTAATTTTAAATTTTTTTTCAAACTTGAATACTATATTACCCAAGCGTCTCTAAAACATTTACCGTTTTATATAGTACATACATATGTATGTGCATTTCAGAGACTGATTTGTCATTTGAAACTTCTTCCAACTTGAAAGCACACTATTCCGAAACGCTGCTTCAGCATTTCTACCTCCGCACACCAACAATATTTATAGCTTTCCACCTTTCTTTTAGCACTTCACAAAGTCATTAACTACTTTTTTCGCCGTTGACCCATTATCTGTCTTTCTAGTCTTATTTGCTATATTTTTTCCATGCTTAGCATTGTTGCTACTTTTATTTATAAACTTTTATAATCGCTTTTGTTATCGTTGGGATTTTTTCTACGCACACATGTGTGTATGTATACATATGTACATATATGTATAGTATATTATATACATATAAGTATGATTATAACATTCATGCAGATTATTTTGTGGCACTAGTTTTGTTTTGTTTTGCTTCGCTTGTTCATTAATGCCGTTTATCTTTGCTTTTTATTGCATACATTTCATTTCCCATCATATTTTTGGTTTTATTTTTTCTGTTCACATTTTTTCTTCCTTTGACTTTGTCGTTTTTAATACCATTATTGTATTTTTTATTTCTTGTTTCTTGTTTTTGTTTTGTTCGTTGCGTCGCTGCTTTTACCTACTCGAATTCGCTCGTGATTTGTTAGTTAAAGCGTCACGTTTCTGGTTTTAATGCTGTTTATTTCCTTCTTTTTGGAATTACTTCATTTCGTATTGCCGCTTCCCCGGCCAATCTTTAGCTATGCGCTTCAGCTAATGCGTCATTTCAGATTTTTTCCTTATTGCTAATTTTAGAAAGGTTATTTTAATTTGACGGTCGCTACTTTTTCTACACTTCGAGAATTCTTTGAGTATTTTAAATTCGTATGCATTAATTGTAAAGAATTTTTGTCTGGAAGAACCTTTGAATATTTTTTAAACAGAGCTGATTTCTAAAAATTTCAGTTCCAAAATTTATTATTTCCTCTACAAGATCACTTCCAATTGCCTTTAGTATGGCTATGAGATTTTCTAAAATATAAATTTTTTAAGAGAATAAAAAATAATGGGAATCCTAAATTAACATAAAGTTCTTGATGATCTCTGGAAGCCAAATATGTATATGCGGAAACTCTAAGTGAATCTCAAATCATTGAAAAAGAGGTACCGTTCCCACGACAGTCGGGCCTACGTAAATGTAACTGATCCGGCAGTCCGGCCAAGGTCTGTCAAATCGGCAGATTTTGTCAGTTCTATCGATGAACCAATATTGCACTGTACAAATATATTTCCACTTTTTTTAGTGGCGCAAAGGCTTGAATATTTTTTAAGAAATATTTATGGGTTCATACGCCTCGGCTTTTGATTTCCAAGCGATAATAAACGATGAATTGCTGACTTGGTTTGTTTTAAAAATTTGTGTGGGCGAATGAGGAAACTCTAGTGACATTTATTGAAGCAATAGATTCTGCATAAGCTGGTGTTAGAGAAAGGAAAACCACCATCAGAAGAGCTTGTTCCACTCATTAAATCGGCTGAGCTTGACATAAGCGAAACACAAAAGACGGATCAGAAGAAAATGTATGCGATCGTCTGCAGATTTACCAACGAGTTTTATTATATTATTTATGAGCTTTGCAAGTCTTAGCTTATCTTAACCATTCATATTCATAATACCTGCAGTGTATTAGCTTGTCACGTGAGTTTTCCTCTTCGCATATAGTTTGCGGTTTATGCGCCAGCTTTTGAAAATGCATCTGTGCGCATTATGCGTTCGCACGCGTTGCAACTATTTTAGTTACGGTATATAATTTTAGTTTATTTCAGCACACCCCTCCTCATCCTACCTGTTGCAGCACCAACTCGTTTCTGCTACTCGCGTGAGCTTCCTCATTCGCACGTCGGCTTGCGGTGCGTTCATGCGGTTCGCGTGTATTTGGCAACCGGTTGGCGGCAGCGATTGCTTGCTGTCGGCGGCGTTGCAATATTTCGCAAGTTTTGCATCTTTTTTTCGCCGCGTGTATTTTTTAGCGAAGTGATTTTGCTTTATTTCGCTCCTAATTTGAATTGCCTGTGTAGATCACAACAACAGAGCTAAAGAAAAAAGTGTTTTCCAAGCGTTTGGCGACCCCAGTGAAGACTCTCACTGCAACAGCATGTAATTAAGTAGCTCTTAAAAGCTTTAGTTTATTGCATGCTTTTAAGGTTATGTCAATTAGAAAAGCATATAACGGGAGACATAAATATATAGTATACATTTGTTTTGTTTCTAATATTTTACGATTGCTGGGAAAGCACAGGTGACACAAATTATTGTTTGCGAACAATTTTTTATTGCCGTCTAGGGCCATATATATTACTAAAATAATTTTATTCCTTTATCGTCGGAAAAATAATTTTCACAGAACTGGATTCAGTATATATAAGTTTAAGTATATATGTATAATTGTAACTGTAAATTTTTGTTGAAACTCTAATTAAATTCAATTATATTTATTTACAGGTAAGCTTGCAATTTTTCGGTGCAATAAAGTTGGTAAATATGAGATTATATCTTTTGCCTTTGTTTTCAAAAAGTTTTGAAAGTTTGATAGATTAATAGAATTACGATTCCGTCGATCGGACTCTCTTTGAGCTACTGATAGATTTCTTCGAGAAGGCATCTTCCTTATCTAACTGTACCGAAATTATACTCTATATAACTTGTGCGCTTAATAACCTCTGAGGTAGTTACGCATATTCGCAATAGTCGAAAACGACACTGAGATAGGTTGGCTTTCGGTGCGTTGGTTGTTCCATATATTGCGAATCAACTGGTATAAAATGAGCTCGGTATGTTGAGGCAAAAAGAGTATTAAACGAAGATTCTTTGAGTACTATTTCTGAAACATTTTCTGCAAATTTTTGTTAAACGCCGCCGAGTTGACACCCTTGGTCTGTGAAAATCGGTGTTCATTTTGTTTTCGTAGTCAAGAATGTTTCCTTACACAATCAGTGAGATTATGGAAAGAGCCTTACGAAGGTTACACCTATGGGTCGCGAACAAAAGACTAGGTGTCGAGCTTAGTAAAACGATACTGATGTTTTTCACGTATAGAACCAAAAAACCTCAACTTAATCTTCCCTCACTCGGTGGTACAACAATTTCTCTGTCTCACACAGCTAAATACCTGGGGATTAAAAAAATGCTACCAAACTGAATTCCAGATTAACAATGAAAAACAACTCATAGAGCAGATATGACCTACTATTGGATAGAATACTTAGCGGGTACTTAGGCCTTAACCCAATTATATTTACGAAGTACTGGTTTGGTGGAAAGCATTAAAGAAAGACTATAATATCAGGAAGCTAAATGAATAAAGAGAGTAACCTGTATATGGGTTACTATGCCTGTTAAATCAAGTGCGACTGATGCGCTCAATGTATTCCTACATAAGCTGCCCATAGACGTCTTTACTCGGCAAGCAACAGCAACTTCTGCTGTAAGTAGTAGGGAATTAGGAGGTTGGAACAGGAGTGATAATGGACATAGCACCATCCTGAACCAACTAAGCATAAGACTACATTCTACTAAGGTTATATTTTTAATAGTCACTTTCGGGTGAGAATTTCGTATAGGGGAAGATGTATTGTAGAGTAGGGAATACTATCTATATTTATATCCATGCTTTAAAAATAGGCTACGAAGTAGAGGAGGGGTATACCCCAATGATTTTGACTTCTCTCTTTCAACTCGTCTACCAAACTCAGTCAGCAGCTTTCAAGCGGTAGTAATAGGTATAGATAATGCCTTGGTGAATAAACTGACGAGTTGGCAAAGCCAGGAGCCTGAAATCAAGGCGGAGTTAATAGCTTACCTGCTGGGAACGAGAGCCCATTCAAGTACCAACCCTATAAGTATGTAGTTTCATTGAGATCATCAAATGATTTGAGCTCAGCAGTGATACGGCATAACAAGATTATAAGTTCCTAGCTCCATTCGCCCCGACTTGGATCTATTATACATTTTTCTCCCGAAATATTCAGTGAATATGTTTGGCTTTTATGGCAACTCCTCATTTAAGTCAATTAGAAATTAGTTAATGATGATTGTTTAAATTAAGAAGCTGTCTGAAACACAAATAAGCTCAATTCCGAAGATGCTGGAGACCATGTCTGGCTTTATAATCCAATACAATAAAAATTAAATCAATCAGAAAATTGCAATTACTAAAACAAAACAATGCAATAAATCAGTTTTAATTAATTTTAGCAAAATGTGTAATTAATTAGTCAGCCAACAGCGTTCAATGCACACACACACACATTCAGCATTTTAGTTTATGCTTCTAATCGAGATTCAAAGCTAAATAAATAAAATTTGTAAATTATAAATTCAATTACCATGCGAATATATAATAAAATATGCATGTGCGCCTAAAATTATGTTTAGTTAAGGGCAATTGTGCACAAAATTTGGCCGCATTGTGTATGGTACGCAACCTGCGTAACGGCATTTACTAATTTTGTGTAATAACATTGAGTTAATAAACGGCATAGCCACGCCGCTTGGCTGTGTGAGTGATAAGCACACACACACACACATGCTTTTGTCTGTGTAATTGTGAAATTAGAGTGAATCGCATACAAAAGTTTTTTCATTTGCATAAATGCAGCGAATGTTTGTTTGCACATTTCTAATCTAAATTCAATTCAAATTCCGCCGTGCATAGGCAAGTCACGTAAATACACAGGCATACACACAGAAATGCTAGCTCAGCTACACACACACACATACACTTGCGCTTTGTTATTCGCAAATGCGCCCATTTAAGTTGTGCTCATTTAATTTTCATAACTGTTCGCAAAAACCATTTAATTTATGCAATTCAGAAGTGACATTATCAACAGCAATTGCTGCAACAACAACAACAAGCAACAACATATAATTACAATATAATCGCTGGCAGCAGAAACAGAATCATTAAAAAAGTGTTATTGTGTATAATACTCACTGGCCTGGCCACTTGATAATCGTAATGACAAAAAGCGAAGCAACAACAGCAACAAAACGCAACATATTAAATTAAGCAATCTTCATTAAAAGCAACAACAAAATGATTAGGCATTTTGCAGCTAAAAGTCAACGTTTAAATGCCGTTTGCAAAGTCATCATTTCTAACAACAGCAACAAAGAGTTAAATTAATACACTGTTAAGAGATTGGCATGAGTACACACGTAGTTTAATTGATCACCAATAACAACCAATTGCCTTAAATATGCGTATTTGATTTATTTTAATTAATCGGCCGTTGGCTATCAGCGCCTTGTCTTCGAAGAAAACAGCAAAAATTAACAAAATCTGCATGGACATGTTACAGCGTTGCCATACTATCCGTAATATTTTTATGAGTACAAAAACTTGACAAAACCCTCACACTCACGCCAAGCATTTAGGCGGTATGAGCTCTTTAGATTACACAGCTCTAATTTTGAGCTAAAATTTTGCAAATAGATCTTGATTTTGATTGTCAAAACAATCTAAGTTGAGTTTTTCATTGTTTACGATTCACTACATCATATTACATATGAATATGTATATTTCATATAATCTCCAGCTTCCGCTGACAGATATAACCAATATATCGGTTACTTTTTCTTTTCGTATTTTGTCAATAGATGTCTTTGCAGTCGTATATTTCCAGTGTTACCAATCACATTGTGTCTCACCATATAGTGTTGGAAAGTTGAGATTTTAAGCTTCATTTAACCAAAAAAAAAAATTAAATTCGCGGAAGTTGAGAAAATGTTACAGCTGTTCAAAAATGAGTGAAAATAATAAAGAAATTCGCTATATATTGAAATTTTTTTATAAAAAAGGGAAGCATGCCACGCAAGCCACCAATGAAATTTGTATAGTTTACGAAGACGATGCTGTATCAGTTCGTGTAGCTCAAAAATGCTTCGCACGCTTCCATTTTGGAAATTTCGAGTTACACTGATGAAAGTTTTACACTGATGGAATAATGTTTTTCGCGGAAAAATGGCAAAAAGTGCTCTATTTTTCAGACTATAAAAATTAATGAAAGTAACATACTCACACCGAAACTTCAAGCTACCACATATTCAAATCGTGCACGAATTCCGTTACTATTTACTATAGGCATTTCCTAAACACAGTCTTCATCCATCTGGCAGCACTCCCTATTAAAATCACATCACCGTCACTCTTCTGTCTGCTGCCTTGCCTCCACTCTGCTTTTGCTTTTATTTTGATTTGCCGCTTTTTCATCGTTAATTTCTTGTTTAATCACAACGCTCACTCTCACACTCACTCACACTCGCTCGCTGCTCAGCGCTTTTATGATACAACAACAACAACTAGCATATTCTGCTTTGCAAGCTGAAACGTGTTTGAACTTCATAGTGCTGCCAGCCCCCCACTGTCCGCTCCGCGTTGACGCCCACAGTTTATTATTGTTTTTACTTAGAATTTATGGCTGTGCGCTGCCCAATCTCATTACTCACGCCAAGCGCCTAAGTTGCGCACTCATTTTCTCGCCAATTCAAAGTTATTGATTAATTCCAACGTGATTAAAAGTTTTACGAAATATCTTTTTTTTCTTTTTGTAGTTTTGTACTTTATTAGTCATTTACATAATTGTGCTCACTTACGAAATTGTTGGTGATTCGCTTGTCATCCTGCTCTGTGCAGTTTTGTAAATTTATACCCTGAACAATGTAAGTTCAGTTCGGCGTGAAGGCGAAGGAGACATCGGTTTTTTTCAATAGCATATAATAGGACAATTGAAAACTTCCCGGCCTACATAGTAAACCAAATTTTTTGGCAAAATTCGTTTATTTTTATTCAATGATTATAGCGGCCCTCCAACTTTTGGATACCATTTTTGTAGTACGCTTTGTTTTTTGGTCAAGTTTCGGCGATCACCTCTTAATTGGACGATAATTTTTCCACAGCGATCATTCTTTTGTGATCTGAGAACAGGAAATAGTCTCTGTGGATGAGAGCTGGAGAATACAGTGGATGCGCAGGCAATTCGAAGCTCAGTTCGCGGACTTTTGCCAACTTTTTCACTGACTTGTAACACGGCGCATTGTTTCGGTGAAACAGCACTTCCTTTTTCTTCAAATGCGGCCATTTTTCGACGATTTTGTCATTCAAACGGGTCAGTAAGGTTATGTATAGTTGATGGTCCTTCCTTTTTCAAGGTAGTCAATAATAATTACAAAATTACAGATTCCGTAACCTTACCAGCCGACTGTTATGTTTTTCCCCGCTTTGGAGCGGGTTCAGTGTGTGCAGTCCACTCGGATCACTATCGATTGGACTTCGGAGTGAAATAATGGAGCCACGTTTTTTCCATTGTCGCAAATCGATGCAAAAACTCGGGTTTATTATTCTTGAACATCACCAAACCCTGCTCCGAATCAACAACTCGTCGTTGTTTTTGGTCAAAAGTGAGCTCGCGCGACACGCACTTTGTACAGAGCTTTCTCATACCCAGAGTTAGTTAGTGTTAGACACGTTCTGTTGATATCTTCAGAGGTCCTGTCATATCGAACAACTTCACTTTATGGTCATCCAAAATTATTTTGTGAACTTTTTAGATGTTTAAGTCGGTAACAACGTCTTTTGGGACTCCCCTGCGTTCAATGTCGTCGGTGCTTGTTTCAACACGTCTAAACTTAGCATACCAATCTTGATGGTTGAGCTTCCTAGTTCAGTGTCCGGAAACTCTGTAACTGTATATTTTCACTTCGCAATGCAAAATTTTATCAAAACACGAAATTACGAAATTACACGAAAACAGTGGCTTCATTCCATGATATAATTCACAAACTTATCATCTGACAGCTGTCAAATTTATATATGAGCCCTTTAAAGGTCACGGCTAACAAAAATTATATGGATTTAATTCTGGTAGCGTCAACTATGTGCCCGGCCGAGGTCTTTTCAATTGAAATGTTATATGACAGCTTGAATAGCTGGGTCGATTTAACCGTGTTCATCTGTGTGTCCGTCTCTCTAGTCTCTCAGATCTTGAGATATGAATCTTAAATTTTACACGATATCGGCCCACTAAAGCGGATAGCTGCCATAGAAACTGACCGATTAAAATCAAATTCTGGTATCCAAATATTTTTATATGACAAAATATCTTTACTAAATTTGACATAGATTATTGTACAAGACAACGGTAAAATCTCCGATTAAACTGTGTCATTTGTGAAGGGTATTCAAGCTTCGTTGCAACCGAAGTTAACGTTTTGTCTTGTTTTTGCTCTGCTCCCCTATCATTTAACATTTGCTTTACCTAATAAATCGCTCTTAGCATTAGGCACGCCGTGAATTAGTCGTTGACTTCTCAATGACGCAAACTCCATCCCAACCCCACCCAAATAGCCCGCATAACTTGTTTTCTTAGCATTTATGCCGTTTTTTTCTTCACTCTGCGTGAGAGCGCTAGTTCTTTTATCGCTTTTATACCGGCTAGCATTCACATGCGTACAAAAATATTTATATTTATGTACATACATATACTATACCATACATAAATGGGCGTACACCCCGCCTCGCTGCCTCGTTCTAAATGCTGTGCGGTGCGAATCTTCTGCCGTTAATCGCTCTCGTCGGCGAGTGCACTGATTCATAGCGGCATTTGCATTGAAACAAATTTATTACGTTTATATGGGGGGCTTCAAATAAAAAAAACACCAACAACAACAAATAAATTTAACAATGAGAAAGAGAGTGTGGTCGTGTAGTAAAATGTAGTAGCTAAGCGTTAATGAGCCTTGACAAGCAATGCGAGCCGGATAATACAGTTAATGCGGCAAGACATGCTATACAGAAACAACAACTAGTACAAATAGCTGGAGTAATTAGCAAAGCAGGAGAAAAACACATCAGTCATGCGTAAATTTTACTTAAATTTTATTTTTATTTTAGTGTTGTGTGTAGAACTTTTGCAACTTTGGCAATAAATTTTGATTCAGATTTTTGCGCTGTTCTTCTAGATACATATGCAGGTAAATAAATAACGGTGTTGTTAATATTTTGCGCGCACAATTCCACGCATTCGCGCTCAATTAAAATCCTGTGCAATATTTTTTATTATTTTATTTTTTTTATTTATTTTGCGATATGTTTACCTCCGTGTACATGAAAGTAATCATACATAAGTAATTTTTAATTAAATGCCTGTAACCAGTACCGAAACGGTTGAGTGCGTGTAATTAACTGTATGTAGCGAAATGCATTGCAACAGTAATAACGAAAATGTCCGATTATTTTGCTCTGAGCCAACGAGGCGAGTGGCAATGGACATTCCGGCAGTTGATAAATTTAATTAATGCCAAAGTAACGAGTTCACGGCATTGCTGGTAAGCATTGCATGGATAGTTCGTGGCAGTGATCATTGTATGGATAGCGTTTTTCAAATTAAACATAAAGGGTGCCACTTTTGGGTCAAATAGATGCTAGTTAGGCAATATCTCAAAAAGAAACAAGACTTGCACTAGCTATTTTCCCGTGTACAGTGTACTAAAAGTCAACCTACCACCTATGGCAATGTGATTGGCTTGCTCGTGAAACCCAACGAGGTTAGGTAAAATCCAACGAATTTTTGCAGAATTTCGTTGTTTTGGGGTTGTTCTTGAGTAGCCGCATGACAATCATCACCACTTTGCATCCCTCTGAATGCTTTCTATTTAAGATCCCATAGTGAAAGAAGGCAAGACCAAATAGCTCCTTTCATCAAACAAATAGTCGTCGCACTCGCGACTAGGCTCCCACGTCACTTTTGACAGTCATAACTTCGAAGTCGTATATAATTTCATCTATCTTGGAGCCAATGTAAACACCACCAACAATGTCAGCCTGGAAATCCAACGCAGGATAATTCTTGCCAACAGGTGCTCCTTCGGACTGAGCAAGCAATTGATAAGTAAAGTCCGCTCTCGACGAACAAAAACCAAACTCTATAAGTCACTCATTATTCCCGTCCTGCTATATGGCGCAGAGACGTGGACGATGACAACATCTGATGAGTCGACGTTACGAGCATTCGATGGAGCGATGAGCTGTATGAGATATACGACGACGTTGACATAGTTCAGCGAATTAAAAGACAGCGGTTACGCTGGCAAGGACGAAAACAGTTCTGAAAGTATTCGACGCAGCACCCGCGGGGGGAAGCAGGGGAAGAGGTAGACGTCCACTCCTTCGGACAGTCTGTCTTCTCTTGGAATCTCCAATTGGGACCAAGCTGAGAAAAGGAATAACGACTGGTGCGCTTTTGTAAACTCGGCTATAACCGCGTAAGCGATGTCTACGCCAATGAAGAAGAAGAAGAATCTCGACTAAAACAGGGAGTTCCAATGAACCCGAGGCACATTTCTTCAAATCATGTTTTCATGCTTCGAGTTTTTTTTAATTTTAGACTGAACATTTGGTTCTAAAGGTTTTGGAATCTTCTTGAAAGTCTTAACTAACGAAACCCAGCGTAAAATTAAGAAATCTGTTGCTTTGTAGGATTGTTTGCTGAAGTATTACAAAACAGAAGTAGACGAGCTCGTCACTGTCATTATGAGATGCACCAGAAAAATAGAAACTCAAGCTTGATAACAATTATGACATACATATGTTACTCATAAAGCCAGGGTTGCATCTTCGAAGCTGCGCTAGCCACCTCAAAAAGAGCTAAACCATGATAAAGCGTCATCTTTGAAGCGCCATATACGCTATGACAAAACAAGTTTTCGCTAAACTAAACAAATCATGCGTCCAGCAATTTCGCTGTGCCATGAAGAGCATCTCGTACATGGTAATCCATTCATCCGGCAAGTCACTCAGCCATTAATGCCTGCATTCATTCATTCATTCACATTTGCAATCACTCAACATATTTTATTGAAAGCGGTAATTTATATATATGCGCTTGTGCTGTGCGCTCTCCACAAACGTTGCCATGTCGCGGCATTATCTGTGTGCGGTGTCTCCAATTTCCGACCAACTGCACTTAATATGTGCATATTGTAGTGGCCTATGGGCGTACACGAGCGCCTGTGGCATACCCATACATACATATAGACATATGTGCCACTGACAGACAGGTAGTTGCCGTGGCGCATTCGCCGCTAGTGAAGAATTTGATGAAAAATCGCTTTCATTATTTATGAAAAAAAAGTTGGAATAAAAGCATATCCACAGTCAGCGCCAACCATGCAGTTCTATCGAATCTTTATTCAAAATATACACAAATGCCTGTGTGTACATAAGAAGTCATGTATTCGTGTGTGCTCTGCGCCAACTCTTGTCCATTGGTAATTGAATGCGAGCGTTAACTCAAATATAAAGTCGGCTCTTGGCTTTAGTTGCGCGTCGCAAATGCGCTTCAGCTTCAGTGGCGCCGTGCCAGTCGCTCGACCAAGGATCATAATTATCAGCAGCGACAACAAACATGAACTGCCATCAGCCTCTGCCGCGCATATACTGAAATATACGAATCCATTTTGGGCTGCCAGCATCACGCGCCACCCAGCACGACAGGTAACACTGTCATTAATGTCCATAATGAGGCTTGTTGTGCGCTCGACTCGGCCGGCAGATGGATGACTACACGGACAGCATTTTTTATCAGTAACACACACACACACATCTGAAATTACATTAATGGGCAGTTATGCACGTGTTATAATTACGCGTTAAGATGCGAGTGGATGGCGAGGTAATAAGCTGAAATGGCTTGCACGAGCTGGCTTTTAATTTGGTCAAGTATGTTTGGAGGCAACAAAGTGCAATTTTTTAACAACAAGAGATGAATTACAAAAACTTTAACTTCAATTTCATGTATTCATTTTAAAATGCAGCGAAACAGACGAGATTAATGGAGCAAAATAACCAAACCCGCATCGCCTTCTGCTTCGGCAACCACAGTAATTTGCTTCTCAAATATTTAAATGAGTATAGCAAAGCGTTATACTGCCAATTTGCCAAGGTCTTGGTGTTGCCTAAGCTGCACTCAGCTGCCGTTCAGCACTCGCTTTGTATGTGTTTTTGAAGCAATGACACCTTTTGTGCAACGAAAATTTGCCGACAGCGCCAGGCAGCGGGTCATTAAGGTGCCGACTGTGTACGAATTTGTATGCATGCATGTGTGAACATATGTTCTACGACTCTTCAGCTGCTGACTTATAAAAGCATGAGTATGATGCACTGACAGCCATTGTGATTGTGCAAGGGACGTGAAGCTGTGACATTATTTTGTGGTTATCTACCTTCGTATGCCATATATAGTATGTACATATGTATGTATGTATGTTTACCGGTAGAACTATTATGTGGCTCGTGGCGCATATTTTGCATTTATACCTCATATATTTAAGTTATAGTTATATTTATTTATTAGCAGCAGGAAAAATTTATCGTTTATAGACTGAAAAGGCTGCCAGGTGTAGGGACCCGGAATCATTTTTAACAAAAGCGGGATATTTCAACTCACACGTTCTCTCTCTCTCTCTCTCGTTTATTGGAGCTACATAACTGAACAAGCAAATTGTTTTTCAACTAAAATTGGCGGTGGGAGATCGTTCCCTGAGCCGTTCCAGAGCTGTTTAACAAGCAAATAATGGAGTTCGCTTGGAAAATGTTGTGGAAAACTGAATCCATCCCAATAGTTAATCCAATCATTGTATAACCTTTACTGAAAAAAACCAAAAACAGACTTTTCTTTACAAAAACAAAGTTCCTTCACTGTTTTAGGATGTTTGTTAATGTACTCTGGTTTTGGTGAGTTTTGAGGTCCTTCTGTGATGGTAACTGGGTTGCTCTTCCCTTCTCTTTGTTTTGCTGATGGTGCTTATAGGGCTGGAGTTACTCTTGAGTCTCTCTTTTCTCCAGTTTTATCAGCTTGTTTAGGAGTTTTCTTGAATTAGTCATGGTTTTCTTCCCCGCTGAGTTCCATATTATAATTTTATTGACCATCGTTTTGATAAGCACCAACTAACGGCCACTTAAATTCTTACAATTTTCAAATTATCGTTTGCATGCCCTGCCTCACATCACTCAAACACAAGTGTAAGTGTGTCTAAAATAACTGTTTGTTCGTTTCATAAAAAATTCTCTCATTGCTTGCTTCACTCTTTATGCATCCTGCTCTGCTTTATTGAAGTAAAAATGCTAAAACCAATGAAACCACTAATTTGTCAAGCTGCTTGCCATGCACTCCGTCATATTTGCTACCAAAATGGCAAAGTAATCACCTCATAAATCCAACATTGCCGCATATCAATGCTGACAACTATTATAAAGTGTTCATGTCACTAGTTGGTTGCGCTCATTTCCCACTTTTCACATTTACGGTAAACACAGTTAGTTTGTTCTCTCACTCTTTCTTCCTTTCTCTCTTTCTTTCTCTGTGTGTTAGCGTGCATTTGCATTGGATTTACAGCAGAGCTTTTGCGTATATATAATACATATGTATGTATGTATGTAGCTGGTATGTTGTTTCTTGGCGGTCTAAACATGAAAACGTATTAAATTCTAATTAACTTAATTAAATATGCAGATGACAGTTAATGAAAAATGGAGAGTGAGCACTTATGAGCGCAATGTGTGGGCAGTTAGCAGCAACTAAGCGTCGAATTTGTGCAAAGTTAATCGAAAATCATCAACAAAACTAACATGTGTTGGTGGGAGGGAGTTTGGGGGTCATTATTTGCCACTGCTTTGCATATTTAGAGCAAATAATTTCAATGTTGCACTTTGCTAAACGGCCAGCTGGGGCAGATGAAGCCATGCTTCAATATTCTAAATACCATATTTACATTTGTAAATATGTTTGCTTGCATGCACACACACACCCACATTACCACAACCGCTTGCAATTGCTCGGCACTCGGCATAATGATGTTTGTGGCACACGGTGGCAATGCAGCGCCGACACTCTGGTTATGCCACACAACAAATCCCTTCCATGTTCCATGCATACCTACATGTATATGTACATACGTATGTATGTATGTATGTGTTTGTGCATATGCATATATAAATGTGTGTGGTGTGGGTTATGCATGTCATTGCACACTCAACGATAATTTATTAAATCGCCAGCAAATCGTGTGCTCATTAGATTGTTATTGCTGCAATTGTTGTAGTTCGTTGTTGTTGCTTTGCGGTTACAACAACTGCCGGTGCTTACAGTGCATAATTTGTTTGCGCACACATTTTTGTTGTGTTATTGTCGTTGTTGCCGTTGTTGTTGTGACATTATTGGCGCTTAATGCGAATGTGGCACAAGCTTGCTCCCAACAAATGCACAAACTTTTATGTGCAACACACATACCAGCCACATATGTACCTACAGTAGTGGTTGCGAAAACTTTCAGCTGTTCATGAGCTTCGGCCACACATCAACAAAAGTCATTTACAGCTCTTCGCACATACACACATGCAAATACATATGTGCAAATTCTCGGCAAGTTTGTGGCATTACACGTATTATGTTATTGTTGTTGTTACATTTAGCAGTTGCTTTCTCACTTTCGTATCCTTTGTGTGCGAACCTTTGAGCTTTTGTTATCGGCACTCTGTTTTGGCTCACATCCCGTGCACTTCCTCATTAACTTCCGCTTGCTATTAATTTGCGCTTTTCCTCTGTTTGGTACGACGCTCCTTTGTTTTGACCCCTAAGTCCGCCGCCCATATGCTTTCTCGTCTCCCTCGGCCTTAATCCCCACACACAGTTCAATACACAAATCGTCTAATTAAAATCGAAATCAATTGTATTCGTGTATTTGTCGTGTGGCCTCGTGGCGGCCCCACATGCCATCTCGTTACCATCCAGCTTGCTTGCTTTTTGGTTGGACTGTAGTCACCATTACACTTGGTTCCGTAAGTTCTCATTCTCTGTGTCTAATGGCTCGCTTATTGCACCCCTTGCAGCGTTTTTCATGTCGTCCGTTCGGTCGTTTTTCGTAAGCTTTGTTTTGACATTCGATTTCGTGGCAAATTATGGTATTAATTGCAAGTGATTCTTTATCGCCCCCAATATGGACGGATTAGTGGTGTGTATTTAAGAAGTTGGGCGGTGTTCGTTTGTTTCTCTGCTGAGTGTGACATAACTGTCACTAATAATGCGAGCTCGGCAGGAGAAGCTTTTGTGTGAAGTATCCAATACATAATCTGCTAACTAGATATTGCGGGGGTTGGATTAAACATTAAGACTCTTATTGAATTTAACGATTCTTTTTTAATGAAGGAAAAAGTAACTAAGAGTGATGGAAAAGCAAGCATTTTGTCCCTTTGCGTCATTAGAAAGATGAAAATGATATATAAGTCCGACAAATCATTGGAAATATTCTTTAACGGATCGTAACACCTTTATTTATAGGAACAGGGTGTATTAAATTTGCCACAAAGTTTGTAACACCTCGAAGGAAATGTCACAGACTCAGCATGATGAGCTGAGTCGATTTAGCTATGTCCGTCCGTCTATCCAACTTTTTGTCTATAAGTGAACTAGTTCGGCAGTTTTTGAGATATCGGCCTGCTCATTTGTCAGAATCGCCGATATCGGAACACTGTAGTATATACTGCCATACAAACTGAACGATCGGAATCAAGTATTTGCATGGAAAACTTTCACATTTTACGAGATATCCACTAAAATTGGCTTGGACTATTGCCATAATAAATATTGTTAAGATCGGACTACTATAGCATATATGTATATGCTGCCATAAAAACTTACCGATCCAAATCAAGATAATGATCTTTTTATACTCATTTATGCTATATGAAATGTTTTGGCTTAGCCGAATCTAGGAAACTTAGCCAAAACTGAAATTAGCCATCTCAACAAACTTGTGATAGGCTCAAGGGGCTTTGTCGGTCTGTAAGGGTATTATGATCCAGTTTTTTGGGACTTAGAGGTACCACAACGAACCGCTGTAGCTATTCAAGTAAGATCCCTCTTAAGATCGACCTCCTAGTCCAATCTTAGCCGAAGTCAACCGAAGACCGGTGTTCTAAGCTGTTCAAGTGAGATTCCTCTTAGGATCGACCTTCTAGTCCAACCTAGCCGAAGCCAAAATTTTTTCTTCCATAAAGTCCGAAGTGAGATCTCCCTCTTAGGATCGACCCCTAAGTCCAACCTAGCCGAAGTCAATATTTTTTCTTCCTTAAAGTCCGAAGTGAGATCTCTCTTAGGATCGACCTCCTAGTCCAACGTAGCCGAAGTCAACCGAAGACCGGTGTTCTAAGCTGATCAAGTGATATTCCTCTTAAGATCGACCTTCTAGTCCAACCTAGCCGAACGCAACATTTTTTCTTCCATACAGTCCGAAGTGAGATCTTTCTTAGGATCGACCTCTTAGTCCAACCCAGCCGAAGTCAACATTTTTTCGTCCATAAAGTCCGAAGTGAGATTCTTCTTAGGATCGACCTCCTAGTCCAATCTGGTCGAAGTCTACAGTTTTTCTTCCATATAGTCCGAAGTCTGATCTACATAACAGATATATGTAGATCGAAATTGACTCTCATATTTTATTTTATGTCGCGACATCGAAACAAGGTAGCTTTAGCTGCAAGTAATAGACCTTGTTGTGTTAAATGATGCACTTCCAACATAAATATTGATAAATGATAAAAATTAATGAAAGTTGCTTTCATCGCAAACTCTTAGAAGTGAATCGGAAAATTTTGATATGCTCCTTCCAAATATACTCCTACCACCCACATATACCTATATTTGTACAGGATGTACGCAACAAATTTAATATGATTTCATTGGAATATTCGTGCAAAAGCGCCTAAATTACACAAATTTCGATTTTAATATTAAAATCACTTTCGTTCGAAAGCATAAACAAATAAGCAAAAGCATGAAACCCACTGACGTTTGGCAAGATAAGCCAATCAGGAAAATTGTTTTGCTACATGGAAGATTACGATAAGAGCATAAACAACACACACATACCTATCCATGTGCTTAGATATATATCTCTGTGTGTGTGTACATAAATTAGCAAAATTTTGCTGCCGAATTCCCAATGCCACGCGTACTCAGCGAATTTGATACGAAACACATGTAATCCCTCTACGGACTTACGTACGCGTGCGTCTTCTCATGCTAGTGAACCTTGATAGCTATAGCTATAGATTACGAGCATGTGAATATATCCACTGCGCAGCGCAACAAAACTGCAAACAAGTGTAAAGAACTGAAAACTGAAAAGATAAATATGTAAGCAACGTTTTTACTTTTCCTAACGCTTTGCCAAGACTGGCCCTGTAGTAGAATGAAGGAAGCTACCTTAAAACTGGTATGACTACAGGTACAACTAGTTAGTTGACTAACCTTTTCCAAACAAGGAAAGTTCACTTGAGCATTCACTTGGGAGTGTCCAGAAACGATTCTTTTACATATAGCTTAAGCAGCTCACGACTTCCGGTCTTAGACCCCTTGAGTAGCCAAAAATCATCCTTTTGAAGGTGAGCTAAAGTGAAAAGGTGAATCATCCCTCCCCAGGGTTGTGAGCTGGGCTTGGAAGCCGTCACGTAGAAAACACGCCCAATGAAAGGAAGAAAACAGCCTCGGATGAGAGACGCCTTCAGTTGTAACCACGTAAGCGGTGTCTACGCCAATAAAGAAGAGAAGTCTCAGTCCCGTATTGGAGTCGGTACTTAAGCGTATGAAAAGAAATCCTTTTATATTTCCGGATCTACAACCTTAATTGAAACCACTACACCATCGATAAACGACCTTGATGGTCCACGTCGAAAGTTGTAAAAGATAATCGCGCGAAAATTCTTACGATTTAGCCAAGAAGAATATTTTAAGTTACTGTAAACAACACAAATAGCTCTCGTGTGCAAAAACGTTCTGAGTATGTGAAATGTATATGAAAGTCAAACTTTAGGATAAAAATTTCTGATTTTCCAGATAGCGACACTGGGGTTGTCAAATCCCGAAAGGCAACAAATGTACATTTACATATATATGCTGCCCGAAGATTGGCATGAAAACATATAACTCATCAACTAACTCATCTTTTGCGGACCAGTTACTGCTCAGTACTCGCGTTAAACGTTTTTGCTGTGTTTTCTCCCGGTTCGAAGCTTCACCAGGTATAGATATGTACATACATTTATCTGTATGTATGTATGTTTGTATTGCGCTCTATTGTGTTCATGTGTGTAACAATTTTTATGCATTAAGAACCTCCCTGTTTGGACTACCGTTACAATGTAAACTTCATGCCGCCCACTTGGCGATTCTCCCCACACGTTACACAGCTTTTGTTGTTGCTTAGCATTGATAACTGAAGCGAAGCAGCTTTTTTCATAGCTTTTTCTTCTGCGGAACTCGAAAAATCGCAATTGGAATTTCAATTAAAAGTATCGTTTGCTTGTGTGTGTGTGCACGAAACTCCAAATTGTTGTCGATGTTAAAGCTTAGCCAGCACAACCAAACGATCTAGCAAGACAACAACGCAGTGAATGAATCTCTACTTTGCTTTCCGGTGTGCAAAACGCCCCCAAGTGCTCAGCGTCAGTTTCAGTTATATTTTCTTTTGTTGTTTTTGTTTTTTTTTTTTTGCTGTGTCTGACGAATGGCGGCAGCGCTTGGACTATTTGGCAACAAAAGCTGCTGTTAAATGTTGTATATGTATGTATGTATGTACATATGTATCTTTGTATGTATGAATGTGTGTTTCCATGCATGTATCTATGTTTTTATGAGTGTATGTGTGCAGCAGCATGTAGCAAAACTGAATGTTTAAGCAATGAAGTGAAACATTAAATTGCAAATGAAATGAATATGCCCGAAAAACCACACAAAATTGGAATATTTCGAGCAAATACTCATATATTTATATATGTATATGTTATATAATACATAGCAAACATATCATTGTACATATTGCACATACTTACATTCAAACATAATATGTGTGAACATTATGTACTTGAAAAAATTTGACTGAAATACTTCGAAAAACACGCACAGGAAATGCGCACAGCATTCGTGTACTATATATGTATGTGTATGTGTGTGTGTTTCTGATAAAGCGCAAATTGTATTTAAAAGTTTAGTGAATTATTTGAGCGATTTAGAAAGAAGTGTGGCTTTAATTTCCTTATTATCAAATTTTTTTATTATTGTTGTAAACAGTAAAAAAAAAGTGCCGTCACGAAGCGGAAGAAGTCTGCAGCGTTGTTGGTAATCAAATTTTATACAGTATTTACGAACTAGCTAAACTTTGTGTAAGCAATTTAGAGAACTTGCTGAAGGCAATATGTGCAACGAAAATATTTATTTTATTTTATTTTATGAGTATATAAAGAAATCTATAAAAACAGCTATTTTCGATAGGTGCATCGAAAATCCCTTTGTGCTTGTATGTATGTACTATGTGTCTGTTTTAAACTATAAAAATCTATAAAAGCAAGTATTTTTCTACAAATAACAGAATTGCACACATTCAAGTTCAATATTCAATAAAAATTTAACGCTTAATAAAGTTAAAAATTAATGGAGACAAACAAATACTAAACGCTTGATTGCTAAAACTATTTAAACTTGAATAAAGTTAAAAGCCGCCATATAAATATACGTACTTATATAGCAGTAAAAACGCAACAGTGCATTAGCGGCATCTGAGTTATTAAATTTGCCATTTTGTTATTAAAGTGCATCCATTAGCATTAATATTTTTAATAAGACAACAAAAAATTTAAGAAAAAAAGAAATTTAAAGAAAAATTTAAAGAAAATTAAAAAACAATTAAAAAAACAAAATTTTTTTAATTAAAAAAATTAAAAAAAATTAAAATTTTAATTAAAAATTAAAAAATTAAAAAAATTAAATATAAAATTTTAAATATTAAATTAGATTTTTGAAATTAAAAAAATTAAAGATAATATTAAAAAAATAAAAAAATTAAAAAAATAAAAATTTTTTAAAATTAAAAAATAATTAAAAAAAGAAAATTAATAAATTTTAATAAAACTTAAAAACTTATTAAAGTGAAGAAGAATATTAGACTAAACAAAAATGAAGCAGAAAAACGTTAATAGAAGCCAATGTATATTTTATACGTACAAAAGTTGCAGCTTTTTTAGCGTAAAAGGAAGTATCATCATCGAAGTTGAAGGGACGCTATAATTGTATTGCTATGAGTAGAAAATAGTAATTTTAAAATTCTTAATTTATTCTTCAAAATCTCCCAATCCCAATACACTTGTGGCAGCGTTTTTTCCAATCCTCGAAACTATTGTTAAAGTCAATTTCCCGAGCGATTCACGTTTGATGCCTTCAATTTGCTTTTTACCGGTTTCCCCTAAGAAGTCGTTTGAGTTTGCTGAATAGCCGAAAGTCACACGGAGCTAAATCTGGTAAATACGGTGATTTCCGCACGATATTTGTTAAAAAATTGGCGAAAAATTCACGAAGAATCAATGCAGTAAGTGACGGCGCATTATCGTGTGCAAAAACCAAGCGATGTTCGGTCTCTTTACACAAGTAGCTTCGCACAAATGACGCATAAGACTCAAATAGTATTCCTTGTTGATAGTATGGCCGGTCGGAAGGGATTCGGACTCCAGCACATCTCGATAATCGTAGAAAACTGTCAACATAGCCTTGATTTTTGACTTGCTTTGACTTGGCTTTTTCGGCTTCGCCTCACCTTTGTCACGATATTTGGTCCATTAATCGTTTTTCCGGTTCTTAAGCATAGATCCAAGACTCATCGACATTTATAATACCTTTCATGACATTCTGGTAGTCGGACGGCATTGTTTCACAGACCTTTACGTTAACGCGCCGCTGTTTTTCTAAAAAAAATTCAGTAATTTTGGGACTAATCGTGCTTTCACTTTGCTTTCTCGATCCTTCCGCTATTCCAACGATGCCAATAAGATCTCTGACTGTTATTCGTCGATCCTCTAGTACCGATTTTTATTTTATTGACGTGTCAGTAGATGTTAATGGCCGTCCTGGATGTGGTTCGTCGTCAACGCGTTCTCGACCAACATAAAAAAAATATGTCGTCGAATGGGTTTTCACGTTAAAATCAAAGTCTTACTATATTTTGCCCACAGTAGTATCACCCCTGACGGGGGGAACTATGTTGAATAAAAAAATTAATTTTGGCAAAAATTTTATATTTTGAGTAAACTATCAACATTATTTTTAATTCGAAATAATCTTATGAACATTTGTAGATTAACATTTGAAGGTCTTTTCTGAGGGCTAAATATAAATAATTTATTCACCATAATATATATGTACTTATATTTTTTTAAATTTTATGTGCTTTAAAATTTATAAACTACTAAGAAAGTCAACTGCAAACCTGCTTTTATAACAAAATGAGATCTAATATTCATTGTGTGATATGCACCTCCACATAAACATCAATATTGTTATTAGTCCCACAACCTAAGTAGTTTTCTCCGATGCCTTGTAAGATAAATTCATAACTAAAAATCTATAAACTCTCCTGTTATTTTTGCGTTTTCGCGGAACTATTAGCATAAATAACAATATTTGTAATAATAATTTCACATCGGTACACAACTTTGGTACGCTCTATAGTCACCTCAATTTACTTTAAATACTACCTCTGTGCTGCTGCAACGACAGTTGACATCACCCTTTGCCGCCACCTTCCGCCTGCCCAATGAGCTGCTGCAGCTGCCTTTGCTTCCAATTTCGTTGTCGTTGCCTTCGCTGTTGTTTTTGTTTTGTATAAATCGCACACTCACCCAATGACGGCGTGCATTTAATTTTCCGCATAATTTTACTTTTTGTTGTGCGCATTGTTGTTGTTGTCGTTGCTGTCAGTGCATCGCATTTGAATGCGCTTAAGCATTTGCTGCTAGCTTTTGTATTTAAAATATTCGCATAAATGCTAACGCACATAACTACATGCTTATACATGCATGTGCATGCACATACCTGCCAGCATATTTCTTCTCAAATATTGAGAGTGCTTGTGTTCGGCTGAGTGTGTGCGCGAGTATTTTGATTGCTGCCACTTCGACAATGCGATGCGTAATTGCGAAGAGGCGTACATACAATCGGGCGACCGACCGCCCAACCGAATAACAGGCGGCCAAGCCAACCGACAGTATCAAGAAAAACAAATGTTAATAACAACAAAAGCAACAAAACAAACATTTGCAATTGAAAGCGAATGCAAGCAATTTTCTGCGAATGAGTGGAGTGCGAGCGGGCGCTGGGGTGAGCAGCGCTGTTGGCTGCCCGTAGGGTGGCGAGTGCATGGCTCATCGCACAAATGCATACATACACACACATACATACATATGTATATGTATATGTACATATGTATGTATATAAGTATGTTGAATTTATGTATTGTTGCTGTACTGTGGTTGCGTTCATATGCCGCATGACCTTGGCCAGCATTTATTCAAATGCATCCACAACACTTTCGCACTTTTCGTTTCAATTGCTTGCAACGCCAGTTTATTGCAATTGCAATTTAAATTTCAATTTATTTCGCCTTTTATATTTATCTCTTTTATTTATTTTTTTTTTTTCACTTTTTTAATTTTTTCTTATTTGTTTGTGTTTTATTTTCCTTCCTTTCACACTCGATTTGCATATGCTTTTGATTTCCATCCGCATCGCATTCGTTTTTGTTGAAATTTAAATTTCATTCAAGTCTCACTATCCCCTTTGTATGCATGAGTATGTATACTTGCATGTGCCTGTGTGTGTGTGTGTGTATTTGTTACGGCAATTTTGTAGTAAAAACTTTTATGGCCGTAATTTGTTGGCGATGCATTTTTGCTTACCTTCGCCACACCCCCGCTGCCCCTGCGTTAATGTCATTCGCCGCTTATTAAAATTTCAAACCCGAAAACATATTAAAACAAAAAATAAAGTCAAAAGTTAAATCCACATTGGCTGATTTGACTACAAAGGAAAAACTGTCGCACACCCTCGCTTTTATGGCTTGCTGTTGTTGTTAGATTTGTTGCTTAATTTATTGCTGCTTAAATTTTTAACATATTTCATGCTTTTGATTGAGTTCTTTCTTCTCGTTTTTGCATTTTCGAAATGACAATGAGTTCACACTTGGCTTTCGAAAATTGTTTGAACGTTTTATTTGGCAAGAAACTTAGATACATATGTACATATGTATGTATTATATGGTTATAAATATAACGGTGCACTAGAGAGGCACACAGCAAGCCTGAGAATTTCATATATAAATTTTATTTTAGCAAGTTAAAGCTCACAAAGCAACAAATTTTTATATGAAATATATTCTAGAAAGACAAATCAAACTCGATTTGAGAATATTACGTGCATACTGTTTCATAGCTCTTAGTTATACCTTTAGGAATCTTCGTCTTTATTAGCGTAGACACAGCTTACGCGATTATAACCGAGTTTACAACAGCGTGTCAGTCGTTCTTCCTTTTTGCTGCCTGTCGCCAATTCGGGATACCAAGTGCAGTCAGGTCCTTCTCCACCTGATCTCTCCAACAAAGTGACGGTCTTCCTCTTCCCCCGGCGGGTACTGCGTCGAATACTTTCAGAGCTGGAGCGTTTCGTCCATTCGAACGACATAACCTTGCCAGCACAACCGCTGTCTTTTAATTCGGTGAACTATGTCAACGTCATCGTGTATCTCATATAGCTTATCCGTCCATCGAAAGCGATATTCGCCGTGCATTAGGAGCATAAATCATTCGCAGAACCTTTCTCTCGAAAACTCGTAACGTCGACTCATCAGATCTTGTCATCGTCATCGTGCATGCCTCTGAAGCATACATATAGCAGTACGAGAATGATCAGCGACTTCCAGAGCTTGTCCTTTGTTCGAGAGGACTTAACTTTTAAATTGCCTACTCAGTCCGAAGTAGCACCTGTTGCAAAAGTTATTCTGCGTTGGATTTCAAGGCTGATATTGTTGTTGGTGTTGATGCTGGTTCCAAGACAGACGAAATTATCTACGACTTCGAACTTATGACTGTCAACAGTGACGTGGGGGCCAAGTCGTGAGTGCGACGACTGTTTGTTTGGTGACAGGAAATATTTCGTCTTGTCCTCATACACAACCAGACCCATTTGCTTCGCTTTCTTATCCAGTCTAAAGAAAGTAGAACGGAGCGGTTGTTGAGACCAATGATATCGATGTCATCGGCGTACGCCAGCAGCTCCACACCCTTATAGAAGATGGTATCTTCTCTATTTAGCTCTGCAGCTCGTATTATTTACTCCAGCAATAGTTTGAAGAAGGTACACGATAGAGTCTTCTTGTTTGAAAACTTATATGGTATCGAACGGTTCGGAGAGGTCCTATCCGGTACTGATGGAGCTTTTGGTGTTGCTCAACTTCAACCTACACAGCCGTATTAGCTTTGCGGGGCTACTAAGTTGAGACATAGCGGCATTGAGGTAGTTCCTTTTTCTGCTGTTGAAGGCGGCCTTAAAATCGACGAAAAGATGGTGGGTGTTATCTTTCATTCACGAGTCTTTTCCATGATTTGGCGCATTGTGAAAATCTGGTTGGTAGTAGATTTTCCAGGTCTAAAGACACACTGATAAGGTCTAATCAGTTTGTTGACGATGGGCTTCAGTCTGTCACACAGTACGCTCAATAGAACCTCATATGCGATCTTGAGGAGGCTTACCCCACGGTATTTAATAGCTCGGCCAGTAATCCATTGTTCCCTGCCGCTTTCTTCTTCTTCAGGCGTGTAATTGCTATTCGAAGCTCATCATAGTTGGGCAATGGAACAGCAATTCCATCGTCATCGATTGGGAAATCGGTTCGCCATCTGCAGATGTTACACCTCCGCAGGCTGGAGAAGTCTTCCCTCCATAATTTTAGTATGCTCTGGACATCAGTCACTAGATCACCTCTGGCGATTCTATAAGAGTATGCTCCGGTCCTGAAACCTTCTGTTAGTCGCCGCATCTTTTCATAGAATTTTCGATCATTACCCCTGTCGGCGTACCTCTTTTTTGTCTGCAAATGCGTCTCGCTTCCTTCTTCAACTCTTGGTATCTATCCCATCCCGCATGTGTTGTGGTCGATTGTAATATATAGTATATACATAGTTTTGACTTGAAGATTATTAAGAGCGTCATTATTATTCAGTTTACTTAATATCGTCGAAAGTAGTTTGCATTATAGCGAAATTTGGAACGTGACTAATGCTTTAAATATCATCTTATCTACCTTAGAGAACCAATAATACTAAAAATGCTTTATTATCTGTCTCTTAGTAAGTTACTATAAATTATTATTTCACTGCCAACCTTTCCCTTTGCGCGTGACAAGAAAGTCGTAAAAGCCCTATGCCCACAATAACATAACAGCTCACCCTTTCGGACCTCAATTTTAATAAATTTGAGCAAGCAAATAAACATCAAACTGCTTATTTGACCCAAGCACACAAACACCAACACACACACGTGCCGGTCTACTTTTCCACCTCAGCAGCCAGAAGAATAACAGCAAATAACAAAGTTCGCTTTGACAAGAAGGCTTCCTCAGTCTGCCATGCTGTTTTGCGATCTTTCTTCGTCTTCCGCGCTTACAAGCTGTCTAATTTTGCTTTGCAATCGCAGCTTATTTTCCGTTTTCTTTTATGCGCTTTTAAGTTTACACCGAATATTAGTTTCATCTTTAGAAGAAAAGGAAAAATAAGTTTCTTCGCAGCATTCTTTTTTTCTTTAAGTTCTCAGCTGGTTTGTGTAGCATTTTTTTATTGCTTCCCCATTTTGGGTCTCATCTATTTTATGTGACCGCTGACATTTACTCCACTCACGGCGTTTCTGCTTTTGCCTACTTCACGCTTTTGTATTTGTGCACTTTGCCATAAATCATATTTTTATTTACGACATTGTGCCCGATTTACTTTACGGTACGCGATTCATATCTTCTCGCACTCAGTGATTCATTTTCGTTTGTTTTGCTTCGATTTTTTGTTGTCGTTGTTTTTTATCTTTTTATTGTAGAAAATACAATAGTAATTTCAAGGCAGCACGAAGCGCAGGCATGGAGTAATAAAAAATATTGCTTTTGTTGAATTTTATTTTATTTATTATCTTCTCACACACACACATACACATTCATGTGCATATGTAGGCTTTCTCTCGCCGGAAAACTGTCTGCGCGCATTCTCACAAATGTTAAAATTGATTTATACTTGATTAATGCAATGTGCAGCAGGCAAGCTTCAAACCAATAGAAGAAATAAAAAATTATTGAAATGTTTGACTAATGCTTATCAGCGATTTTCACTTAAAAGCTTTCGCTCAAGCTTACAAAGGACTAAGACGTCTTCTCCTGCTGCTAGCGCGCTTGCAACCCTACACTAGTATATAACAGTAATTGAATTGCATTACCCAAACAAACATCGTCTCCGTCACAAAAGCACCCAACGGCTCATCGCCCTCGCAACCCGCACCTGCATAACGTTTAACTGTCAAATGCTTTGCAATTCTTCATCAATTTAATGTGAATTCTCGTAGTTGAGTAAATTCTGCAGGTTAAATAAGACAGCTACACAACCCATATAGTAGCTACACACGTCGGCACCTTCTTCATTTGAGCGTCGACTTCATTTACCACACCGCCGACACTTTCCGATTCGTTGCCTGGCCTCGTCTACGTCTAGCAATTGTGTTGTTGCCATGCTACAACTTTTACCGAGATGCTATGATTTATTCAGCCTCCTTCCGGCAAAACCTACTCTCATTGGACGTGCATATGTCCGACCGGCTGGCGGAGCTTCTTCCACTTGGCTGTGCACGATTGCAAATAAAAAACGACAACTAATTTCCGGTATTACTATCGTTTATATAAATCTGTAGTGAAGAAAATAAATGATTAAGGGTATAGCGTATGTGATTTGGTAGGATTTTGTGCTAGTTTGAGTATTAAATTTAATATTTTCGGCAATAAAATTTGTTACTCGTTGAAATCACGAACCCAACAAAAATATTAAAGTTTCGACTTACTAAGGAGAGCTTTGAAAGCTTTCAGTACCGAACAACATAGTATACGATCCAAAGACAGCGAACTCGTAGGGTAGGTTTCTAGGTTAGCTTAGATTAGGTAGACAGTACTTAAGGTTACAAATAATCCCATTTAGTGTCGCTTTCTCTAAGTCTGGTGTGCGACCATCTGTCATATAACTTCTTGTTAAAAAAAAATGTTCTTTATGGAAGGAAGCAGTCTTGGTTAACTTAAACAGAACTTAACTGACAGATTACTGCCAACCATAAATTGAGAAAACGGCCCTTAAACAGCTAGAGACGCCTGTCCGTTGTGATTTCGAAATTCCAACAAAGCAACCACAGTGATTGGAAAACCCTTGCAGTTACCTACTTGGTGCGGAACCGCCTCGTGAGAACATCAAGAGGTCATTCCTCAATTACGTCGACGACATTGAACAATACGCCGACCGGACTTCGGACGCTACTAACTTCAGACAAGCCCTGACCGCCATTCAGTCAGTCCTTATCCATCAAAACCTTCACCGACTCCCTTCTAGTGAATGGCGTTCTTGGAGACAAACCACCACCTATTACAGACGAAGAGCTGGAGTTGCCGCGAGAAACGACAGTGACCCTTGCGCAGCTTCGTTCTGGATATTGTAGCAGGTTCAACTCCTACTTATACAGAATAGACCCCGACATATCAAACATATGTCCTGTGTCAATGACTCTCCGCATGACACTGGCCACCTCTTTGCATGCCTCACCTACCCTACTCATCTGACACCCTTTTCCCTTCCAACCCCGTCGAAACAATACGTTTCTTGGGCCTCTCGTTAGATGACGTCGACGACAACCTAAGTAATTCTTATCAGCCCAACGGGGATTAGATATCCGTTAGAACAACAACAACAACTTTTTCAATAAGAGCCAAGCTCAAGTCTCGTTGGACCATGTGAGGCGTATTGTTCTTGCATTTTGAAAAAACCATAGTTAATTAGGCCTAAACTGCTTGAAAAGTCTTCACTATGGCAAAATTTGAATTCAATACAGGACTGAGTTCGAACCACGGTGACCCAAGCCACCTTGGACCATGAGGGATCCATTGTGATTCCAATTTGATAATCCCGTAGTTAGTTAGGCATAGTCCGCTTAAAGACTAGTAGCTACCTAGAAGATTTACTCCGCCAAAACGGTAAAATGTTACTTCAATACAGATTCCTTCAAGTTGTCACTACTAACTCTCGACCAACTAGTGGAAGAAAGGTTAAAAAATAACCCGAAAATTCGTTGTATATAATCTCGTAAGTGATTAAAGTAGTTTCGTCTAAAACTACGTCATTAATACCACTGCTCTACTGTTATTTTCATTGTCTCCTGTACAAGCGCAACTTTTTAAGTTTCCTCTCATTACTGAACAGTTAAACCGTAATCTCTGCTCGAAACTTGAAAACTTCAACCGTTCTATATTGTCTGCTTATCACCCCAAAACGTATGTTCCACAAGTTCACACACTTGCCGAGCTGGCAAACGGCTGCAAACAATGACGCAGCTTTGTGCTTAGTCAATCCTTTGCGAGTGCTTTCTACATGCGAGCACTCATCCACTAATAAAATACTAGTTACTTATCTGGCAATCCACTAAGATAGCACGTTGTGGCGCCAGCCGCACGAATGTAGCACTCACTACCTGTGCGACGCTGACGCTTGGCAGCTCAAACAAACACGCATACACACACGACGAAGGCGTTTCACCCACTTTGGCTTCGTTTGAGAACTTTGGCAAATTCACGTTTTGTATTTTATAATAAAATTACTCTCAAAAAAGTTCATTTGTGCTTGCACTTGTGTGCCCGAACTTCCACTTCCACTTTTTGGCGTTGAAACTTCAAAAGTTGGTATTTGCTTTTATTCTTTTCGGAAATTTTCACCACAACTGTTACACTTGTTTTCCAGTTATGCACGTTTCGCAAGCAAGTCTTTGCAGCGTTGCATTTTTCGCAAACTCTCCGTTGAACTTCTTTATGCCCGCACGTCCATACGCCTGACTTGACACTCCTTTCCAATTTCCTCACACCGACTGCAGTTGCTCCACTAATTTCTTGCTCCTACTTGGCGCTACGCGCGTTTCCGCCCGCATTTTCTTTTGCTTTGCACTTTTTTCTTCCATTGCGCAACATTTTTCTTCTTTTCACTTTGCTTTTATTTGATTTTCTTTGCTTATGATTTCTTTTCTTTTATTTCCGTCATGTTTCTTCGCATTTGTTCTTATTGCTCGCGCATATGCTGCTTCGGCCGCGTCTGCTCTTTCACAACCAATTTTTGTCTGTTTACACGGCGTCTTGCCTTATTCCTGCGCTGTTTGCGCTACGTGCTGTGCTTTCATGCTTTCAAACTTACCTCAGCTCAACCGCGCGACCTCTGTACTGCTCCGCTACTTCCTCGAGCGTTATTCGTAAAACATATGCTCCCACTGTTTTTGACCTCTTTCGGCACGAAACTCCATCAAGCATGCGTGCCGCACTCTGCTGGTTCGAAAGTGAGCTTTACTTCCTGCAGCTCGAAAATCTTATTACCCTTTCGGTGCGTGTATGGTTTTTTATGCATTTCTTGTTTTCAATTCACTGATACCTTCTTTAGCGCCTTTGTGTCATCTCCTATTTGCTCTATCTTACATAATATGCGTTTTTCTAGCTACGCAATGTATCTTTATTATTGTTATTGCTGGTTGCTCGCTCCCCTTTAACTCGTTGGAAAATAAGTAGAACGTGAAATAAATTTATCAAATCAGCAGCAGTCGTTCTTAGTCAAGCAAGCGTGCGAGTTTCTCCCCTCCCAAAGTGAGTGAGTGAATCTTTCTTTTTCTCCGCTTTGTCGCCACTGTCGTTTGTAGATGTAAGTACTCTCGGCATGTGTGGAGCCAAGATTTACAAATTTTCATACATTTTTTGACTATCTACTTGACTGCTTGCACGCTCAACATGCTGCTCGCAAATGTAAGTATCCAGTGAATACTTCTATTATTCCTCATACACGCTTCTCGCTTTTCGACGTTACATTCATCTTTATGTTTGCACTTGAGTATATGCTCGACGAAATCCATGAAATTGTGGCGCGTCCCTTGGTCTTCTGTCGCCGTACGCAGCACTTTACTGCTCTACAAATTCGTGTACTTTTCATCATATTGTTACGCCGTTATTATCCTTTGGCATTCTAGCGTGCCATCAATGCGAAGCGCTTTACCTTTACTTAGCGAGCGTATGTAAGAAATTTGAAATTAAGTTTTTTAAGCGCACTTATTCATACTCATACGCATTCTTTCATATGCACACTGTAATATACTTCCACTTCCTCCAGTTGTAGATATATGTATACTCTTTATACTCGCTCGTATATTTCATTTTTTTGTGCAATTTTAAACTCGTTTTGACATTTAAATGATTTTATAACATTTTCCCTTATCTCCTTTCTTTTCAGCACTCTTCTGCAATGTGATACTTTTCATGGCTTCGGTACCAAAAGTTTTTTATATGAGTTTAATATATGCAAATTGTTCGAGCATTTCGCCCAAAGTGATATTTTATGGCGTAGAACACGTAATTGAGTAGCGGACTAAAGGTGAGTTATTGGGTATATAACCATTATACTATTGAAAAATGAAAAAATAAAAAGTAAACAAGTAAAAATTGCTGCAAATCCGTACAAATCTTCACGGAAAATAAGTGGATGCAGCGTGTATTGGAAGTTATCGAAACTTCTACGCTTGGACTGAAAGAAAAAATATCGTGTTATGTTGTTGCTTTTGTGAGATATTACCACGAATCTTAAAATTCTAAAGCTATTCAAAGAAGGAATTTGTTAAACAATTGTTTCCACCTCCTAAGCGTCCTTCGGTTGCTGTATAAAGCAGTGCCGATTCGGTAATCTGTTCTCTGCAGACATCGCCGTACCATGTAAATCAGTCCTATGGCGTTGTGGCTTCGTTTTATCACACAAGTAGAATCGTCTCCGAGATCCACCAGATCTGGAGGTTTTCCTCTTTCTCCGCTTCAACCGGAGAACTTTACTTTCCAATTGCCTACTCAGTTCGAAGTGTTGGCTAGAGTTATTCTGAATTGGATTTCGAGGCTGACATTGTTGTTACTGTTAATACTGGTTCCAAGATAGACGAAATTATCTACAATTTCGAAGTTATGACAAGAGTGACATGGGAGCCAAGTCGACGACTGTTTGTTTGATGACAGGAGATATTTCGTCTTGCCCTCGTTCACTACCAAACCCATTTGCTTTGCTTCCTTATCCAGTTTGGAGAATACGCTGTATTTGAAGAGCTCGGCCGGCCTTTGTTGTTCTTTAGACGGGTAATTTCTATTCGAACTTCTTCATGGAACGTCATCCGAGGCTCTTGTTACCTTTTCATTGGTAAGGTTTTTTACAAGGCGGGCCCCAACCCCGCACACAACCCTGAGGATGAGGTGTTTCGCCTTCAAACGGATGTGCTTTGGCTACCTAGAGATTACTTGGTCTAAGACCGGAAGTCGTGAGCTGCTTAAGCTATATGTAAAATAATCGTTTCTGGCCACTCCCAAGTGAATGGCGCTCTGAGAACTTTCCACACGTGCGTGAACTTCTATACATGGTTCCATCCATCAGCTTTAGGAGTAGCATTATCCAAACTATTGTAAGTCTGAAGCTCTAAAAGTTTTCCATCTTTCTGGAAATTTGTTAATTCTATTCCAAAAGAATTGCGGCCTAGAATAAATCGGGCCAATTTTCGATACTCTGTTCTGTACTGAACCCCATTTCAGTGTGGGCTTTCTGCATCATCTTGAAAACACCATAGATAGAAGGTGCTATATCTGGGCTCTAAAATGTGTGAGGCGAAAATTCCCAGTCGCTGTTTTCCCAAATAGTTTTTAACCAGTCTTGCGACGAGGTCGAACCTCTTTTCGAGGCCCGAGGGACTTCCGGGCATTTTTTGGCAATCACTCGCTTCGATTCGAGTTATTGTCGGTAGTGTTTCGTAACAATGATTTTTCCTGGTATTATCCCTTCTGATCTCACCAAATACAGAGCATTACTTTGGAGTCATCGATATTCAGCTTATATCGATTGAAATAGAAGTTTTATTAATTTATGATGAAGAAGATCCACAATGAAGCGGTTGAAAGTTAGTTCCAAAGCTTCAACGTAGTCTTACTGGTCTAAAAACTGCTCACCGGTTACTCAATCATGTGCTTGTTCAAGAAATTGCTTTAAGTAGCATATAGGAATCATAGCTAAGATACTGTGAGTGTCGAACTAAATCCCTTTACAATGAGACTACTTTGAAACCAAATGCGCAATAACTCAAAACGCTTAACAACAAAAGCGTTAACAATAACAAAGTATTATAAATCGTTGGCCATTGAACTGCTGCCACTGAGACGGCATTATACGACGACACATCACCCCACTTGCCATTTTGACTTTGCCCGCCTGCGCCAGCGCCTGCCTAGTAATCTACAAGTGCGAGCACTTCAACCGACACTCGCCAGCCGCTGTCGTTGTTAGCCCAGCAAGCACTTAGCCAAACAGACGGACGTTTAGTCGGTGGGTCGGTCGCCCGTCCACCGCTTGCTTGTACGAGCGACTAGTCAAGTGTGCGAAATAACTACGATTACCAGCATTGTTATTGTGTTTTCTTGTTCATGTCGCTTCTGCTATCGTTGTGCTTTTGACGTAGTACTATATCTACATGTATACTGCGCTCTTGAGTTCCTCATTCATTCATCCATTCAGCCAACACAGCGACTACGAACTTGGTCAACTAACCAGACACAGCCAAGGCAGCCAGTTAGCCCCAAAGCTAGCTGGCCAGCTAGCCAGCATTTGCTCATTCAAGCGCAAATGCGTTTTGTCCAATCGAGCGTTTGGGCAATTATTAATAGTCTCGACACGTAAAACTACAAATAAAAGTGGCAAAATAAAAAGTAATAAAACACACCGAAACAATTGTGGCGTTACGAGTGTCTGTGCGCTCGCTCAACAAGTAGTTATATGCAAAGCCACAGTCCGTTGGTTCCGCACTTGTGCGCCTCTGATGACAACGGAACAAGCGGTAGTAGTGCACTTTCACTGCAACATTCTATTTGACGTCGACTTATTCTTTTTAAACAGCTATGAACACATTACTGGCTTTATTATCACGGGAATAGTTCACATTCCATACAATGTAAGCAAAAACAGAGCTCAGCCACATGAGTACTTAGAATGCTGATAACAATCGTTAATGTCGACCGACATGCTGGAAATAACTCTGACTCATTGTGTTTTCCGGCAAAGTATTTTGCTGGGAGCGCTCTCGAGTCCAGAAGAATCTAATAATAATGTAAAACGAGACACAGTTTTTAATGCAATTCTGTACTAATTGCAGCCATATTGTCTTCAGAGATTATTTGGTCATTAAGCGATCTCAGGGGAAAAAAATCGTAGCCAAGAGCCGCTTGCTAATAGGTCACAAAATAGATAGACATACTCGTTTCTTTTCAATAGCAACTATCTTAAACATGGTGCTATTCTTCAGTTCATTATTCGAGATATTTAACGGTCACACAAATCTGGCTACTCGTTCTCGAAATCTGAACCTTATTCGTGCTTCATGAAGTTGTTTTTGACCATACTGGCCTTTATATGAGCCGGACGAGAGCTAAATTAAGCTTGGTGAAATCAACGCCTAGGATGGATGCCTGAAGACGTACCTAGGCTTTGTAGAACGCAAGGTCTATGTGGAGTATATGTCTGAAGACCTATCTGGATCATTCTGAGATCTTAACGTCTAATTACTAAAAGTAAAGATTATATGTTTCGAGGTCTAGTCAAATATTCGTGCTCCATGAAGTTGTTTTTGACCACAGAAGTCTTTATATGAGCCAGAAGAAAGCTTAATTAAGCGTGGAGGAATCAACGTCTAGGTTGGATGTCTGAAAACGCTCCTAAGCCTTAAGGAACTCAACGTCTAAGTAAGGTAGATGTCTGAAGACCTACCTGGACCATTGTGAAATCAACTTTTAACTACTAAAAATAAGGATTGTATGTTCCGAGGACTAGTTAAAGAAGAAATTAAACCAGGAAGGGGTCCAAAGTCAACCAAATATTATAAATCAAGAAAAATGTTCGAGAAAACGTATCGCAAATGCTTCGTTCAACCAAACGCCGCCCTTCAAGACAAGTTTCAAACGTCATGTCCTGAAATATAACGGTTTAAACAAAGCTTTTCAAAAGAATATCTATGCAAAATACTTTAGAGTTCTCACGAAAGTCCACGGCTGCTAAGTTCTAACTCATACCATCAATCGGCTAATCTTTTACTACAATTAATCCGTCTACTCCTCAACAAAACTAGCTGCCACAGATGTTTGCCTTCTTCTTCTGATAATTTTCGTTCTTCAAACAAGAAGTTCTGTAGCAAAACTCGCTTAGTACGTTCTGATCGCTCCTCTGAGTCAGCTACATTTTGATAATATCTTCCTACGTCGCGCTGTCATGCCATAAAAGTCTATGCGATCTCGACTCGACTTGGCCGCTTCGCCACGCCCATTTCAATTGCCATGCTGGTTAACTACGTCTTATTAATGTTTTTATATTATTTTTGGTCGTTTGTTTTTCAGCCGCCGATTCGTTTCGCTTACCTTTTTGGTCTGCTTTATCGCGTTCACTATTATTTGGTTCCTATATTTGGTTGGCACAAATTTTTCTCGGTCGATTTCTGTGCACCATTTATTTTGTGGCATTTTCACAGAGCACGCTTAAGTTTATAATCTTTTGGTTTTTTCGTTTTTCTTTTGCGCTCCGCGTATTTATTTGAATTGCCAGCCGTGCCTTTATTTCATCTGCAAGCAATCGTTGTGCCCCGTGCAACTAGTTGAGCGCTATGAATCCATTTCATTGAAGTCTCGCTGCCTGCCACATTGCATTCACTTCGCTTTATCGCCGCGTGTTGTCTTCTTTGGCTGCAATTTTGCTCCACTCGCGCACAGATTATTTCGAGCTCAGTCTCCTCTTAGCATACGCTGGCGATTAAATCTGCAAATGTGTTGCATAAATAAAAATTAATGCGCTGAAATTAATAATAGTTAAAGCTTTAGAAACGTATTTGTTTGATTGTATTTAGAACGCGCGTTATCAGCGCTTTGCAATCATAGTTGTTTTTACTTTTGCTATCATTAATCACAGCTCAATGCTTGTCACTTATTTCTATGACTGTGCGGTACTTGTATGGTTGGCATTGCGGTTTCGTAAATGCATTTCGTTGTTTGGTGATTAATTTTAGCTAAACCGACGCACAGCTGCGGTCGAATATATGCCTGACATCTTAGGCCTTTGACTTCCTCTGACCGCATTAATTAGCGCTGATAGTATTGCCGCTCCTTGCGGTTTACGGTCCCCCATTTACTCGTATTTACTAGTACTTACTATGTAATATGTTAATTTGTAGGGTTTTAAAATTCCTGAAATGCAATTCGACTATTTATAGTTAGATTAAACTGTGTTGCAAGCTTATTTGCTCGGCGGGGAATTCTAGAACTGATTAAGCAGCAAAAAAGTTTGTTATTTTCAGCATATTTGTCAGGGGATTCCTGAACAAAGTTTTGAGTAATTTTACAAAGTTGAGGGTGATAGAAAAAATTCCCATAAATGTCACTTCTTTCAATAAAAATTTCTTCCCAGCGAGCATTCTTTTGAGAGCTGGAGCCAGATCTAGGGAATGCGTATGAAGAAGCAATTCGAAACACAATTCATGGATTCACTTTTTGAGCTCAAAGGGCTCTGTTTTTGCATTTCTCTTTTTTTTTAAATACTTAAAATTAAGGTTTTTCAATATCCGAGACAGACGCGGAAGCGAGATGTATGTATGTATGTATAACAAAGGGTTTTAGAATATGGAATATCAAGTCAACCACCTCAAAAAAGTAGATTCGAGAAAAAACGAGTTTAAAGTTGCGTAGTCCGCTAAACCAGTCCAGTTTCCACAACACCTAAATGTCTATAACTTTGGATATAGCAAGTTTATACAAAAATTATCGCGCAGATGTGAAAGGCAAAGATCGTGTCCGACGCCGGAACACATCAAGAAAAGATGAAAACCTTAATGAAGTGAAAAAAATAGTACTGGCCAATTGCCGAGACACCATTAGAGAGATTGCAGAGAAACTAAAGCACATCGATTGGGTTGTGCTTGTGCGATTCGATTTTAACGACTGATTTGTGTATGAGTCGGGTCACCGCGAAGTTTGTGCCGAAATTGCTCTATTTCGAACGAAAACACAAAAATAGCTCGCGGTGACATTGCTCAGTAGATGTTGGACTCAGTTCGCGACGATACAGATCTACTCCTGGGGGTCATAACTGCTGACGAATCCTGGGTTTGTTATTATAATGTGGAAACCAAAACTCAATCAAGCTCAAGTTAGGTCGACATTATTCGGGAGATGTTGGAGTCAGTCCGCGACGACCCAGTTCTGCTCCAGAGGGTCATAATTGGTGAAAAATTAAGCTCAATCATCATAATGAAAGTTGCTGCATGAGCTAAGACCGTAAAACACGAGTCAAGTTAGGTCAAATGTCGAGGTTTTACTAACAGTTTTCTCCGATTGCAGTAAAAAGGGTCGTACGGTCAACAAAGAATATACGAACAACTTGCAAGTTATTTGCAATTTGCGCAAAGTAATCCGCCAGGAAAGTGCGGATTTATGGCAGAACAAAAATATGCTTTTGCACCACGATAAAGCCCCTGCTCACGGATGCTTGGAATATTTGGCTAAAACATGACAATAATACCGCAGTGACCGTAATTCCTCAGATTAGTTCCCTGTGATATTTACATGAGCTCAAAACGAAAAAGGTCCGTGAAAGGACGACGTGCAATTGAGGAGGGAGAGCTAAAAATATCCGAAAAATTTCTTTTTTAAGTGCTTTGAGGATTGGAAAAACGCATGCAGAAGTACAATATGCCTGGTGATTATTCATGAATGGAAGAACACTTTCCTAAGCAATACAAAGTTCGCGATGCTTTTTAAAGAAATATCTTAAATCTAATTTTCAAAATTCCTTTCAGGGAGATGTTTTTGAAGGTCCAAGTTATGAAAATTTACAGAAAAAAAAAATCGATTTTTTTATTTTTTGACCACAATACCACCTTAAAGAATTCATTGCGTTTACTAAAGAGGATCTTCGCGTAAAATTCCAAGGTTAAATTGTGGTTTACTGTAAATTTTTATAGTCTACACGACTAAAAATCGTTTAAAAAGAAAACTAGCAAAAGCTTTGATTGCTTCTATGCTAAGCATGCACTTTACTTAAACTCATTCGACTGAAGGTCACAATAATATACTTCAAAAACCCGTTGACTAGTATTTAACTTGTATTTACTCTTACCATTTCATGTTTATGCTCCCTCCTTCGGTAGTAGCTCGTGAAATGTGTGTGTAAATAATATTTTTTTGCTGAGCACAGCTCAATTACTTTGAAAGAAGAAAGTGCGTTACGACATTTAAGCCCTAGTAAAAGTTTTAACATTGAGAATCACTTACACAACGCTTCTGACATCGCCCTCTTGCATTCCTCTTCACTAACCAACTTTCGGTCGCGTCGTAAATATTTATTTATGAAAAGTTATTATTTCAATTTTATGTTCTTTGCTGTCTCAAATCCATCAAAATACATTTCTATTTACAAAATGAATAAATATGAAGATATACGACAGTTGTTGACTTGTGTACAAACATACAAGTATTTACGCGTACAACATTTGTGCAAATAGCTTTGTTCGCCTGTAGTATATGCCTAAATACATACATATATTTAAACGTCAATATCTGTTCTACAAGTATGTGTAAAGTAATATATTTGTGACAACGTATATGGCAACGGCAATGCATAATGTCAATATCGCAAGTCGTCATTGTCAACGTTATCGTTCGTCAAAATCAACGTTAAGCTCGCGGCTGGCCAGGACGGTGGAGCTCCGCACTGGCACACGCCTCAAGTCAAGTGATTTATGTATATATTTTTATGCACAATGCTTCAACTAAAGTCTTTTAAATTGTGCAGCTATAACTGCAAACCGGCGGAACACTATTTTACAGGCAAGTTGGCAACCTTGGCGAGTGAGTGAGCTCAGATTCGACCTTCATTTAGGGATTAATAGCTTTTCAGCAGCTTCTGGCACACCTTCTTATAAATATAAATATTTTATTATAATTTAGTGCAGCAGTGTTAAAATAAATTAACATTTAGGGCTGCCATCTAAATCTAATTGCGTAAAATATCTAACTGACAGCGCAGTCAATGCAAAACTTCTGACTTAATTTAACGAAAGTGATACAGTGGTCGTACAAAACTTTTCTCGTACGCGTTTCCTTCGGCAAAACTATACAAATTGTATTTGAAAATTATTGTAAAAGAAATAATGAAACAACAGAGGCCCTCGGCAAATGTTAATGATCTATCATGTGTTATATAGTTTCTAGGTTAGATGTATTTGCAGTCCAGAGACTCTTACACCTATTGTTTCTTGTTGAAAAAACACATATTTTCACATAATAAAATACTACTTTTAAACTTCCCTGTACTTTTATGTATGTTGTTTTTAAAAATCCACTAACAGTAGAACTAAATTACTTGGCATGCCTCAACTTCGCTTCGATTTTTATTTGCTTTGCTCTTTTTTATCATAGTTTGCCGCCGCTGTCGCTACTTACATCACTCTTATCACACCCTTGCGTTAATCTCTGAATGTGTGAAGTATGGGAAATGACAAAACAATATACATACATATGTCAATAAAGGCTGCTATGCATTGTTGTTGTATTCAGTAATGCGTCGCGATATTGACAGCTCATCATTACTTGCTTAAGTCATTGGTATAATTTAAAAATTGTTAAAACGAATTATAAAAATTTTACAAAAAAACGAGTTAAGCTCTTTTATGAAGTTTTGCGCCAGATCCATTTTTTCTCAATAACAAAAATGGATATAATTCTAGTAGCGCCATCTGTGTATCAGACCGGAGACTTTCAATTGACCTGGGAATTTCGATGTGAAAAATACACCTCGCTCTGGTCGACCTATCGTTGAAAAAGTCGATGAAATTATGGAAAAGATTGACCAGGACCGTTACACAAACAGGCATGACAGTGTCAAGGAACTTAACATTCATCATCTAATGGCTTTGAACCATTTCAAAAAGGCTGGCTACAAAAAGAAGCTCGATGTTTGGGTACCACATGAATTATCTGTGAAAAATTTAATGAACCGAATTAACATCAGCGATTCTTTGCTGAAACGAAATGAAATCGAACCATTTCTGAAGCGAATGGTAAGAGAAGACGAAAAGTGAATCAAATATGACAATAATGTGTGAAAAAGATCAAGGTCCAAGCGTTGTGAAGCTCAACAAATGATTGCAAACACCTCGAAAGCTTATGCTGAGTGTTTGGTGGGATTGGAAAATAATCATCCACCATGAGCTGCTTCAGCCTGGTCGAACGATTGATTCTACATTTTACTGTCAACAACTGATGGGATTGAAGCAAGCAAACGAAAAGGAAAATTGGCCAGAACTGATCAACAGAAAGGGCTTCGCCTTCCATTAGGACAATGCTAGACTACACACATCTTTGATGACTCGCCAAAAACTGGGAGAGTTTTAATACATCCACCATATAGCCTTGACCTTGCACCATCGGACTACCATTTGTTTCGGAGAATGCAGAATTCCCTTAATGGAGTAAAGTTGGTTTCAAGAGAAGCCTGTGAAAATTACTTGTCGCAGTTTTTCGCCGAGAAACCAGATAGTTTTACACTGATGAAATAATGTCTCTGGCGGAAAAATGGCAAAAAGTGGTCGACCAAAACGGTACATATTATTTGATTCATTGAAGTTCACTATAAATATAAAAAAGTAGAAGTTTCATTAGAAATACGAAAAGATTTTTTCGTCAACCGAATAGTATTCAAGCGATTCTCAGTGTAGGCTTCCACCTAAATGCTAATGTAATATTGCTGCTTTACGTTATTTAATGTTGTTTAACTATAGTTATACTCGTGTCGCCGTGTTTTCGGCCTTCCCCACATTGTTTACGTCACAGTTTTTATGCTTTAAGCGCTAATTTGATAAATGTGAACCTATGCGCTTTGACACCTCTGGGCGTGCCAGCTTCAGTGGCAATGCAATAAATCTCAAAACAACGCCATCAGCAATAATTTGCCATTAAACTGGTACACGCTAAATGTCAACGTCAGCAAAAAATTAAATCGTAATAAATCGACTTGTAAAAAAAAATGAACACAAATTATCGCACATCAACATTTTTCGCATTAATAAAGTTTCTGTTTGCTGTGGCAGCGCCGCTGCGGCTGACATGCGATTGTCACTGCCGAAATGTGTGGGAAAGCAGAAAAAGGTGAAAAACGAAAAAAAATGTAATGAAGAGCGCGTTTCGGGCACAACAGTAACAGTTCGAAAACATGTTCACACATATCCACAATAGTTGTTGTTTTATGTACAAATCGCAAGTATCAAAACCAGCTGTGTCCATGTCGTCATGGCCATGTGCAACAACAAAGAGCGAAATTATTAAATCAGAAGGCACGCCACCACAGCTGCCACAAAATCAAACCAAATATAAAAAGTAATAGCAATCCAAGTAATGACAACTCTATTGCTTTGCGTCGCCGTTGCTCCACTTTCAGCAGCGAGCAGCCCACGGAGAAATCACTCGGTGATGTAGAAATTCAAATTGGACTCAATGGAAATGCTGAAAATTACAGAAATTTACATTCATCATTGTTACCGACCCGACTTCGTTGTTCAAAATAAATGGGTATCATATTTCATAGCTTTTACTTGGGATAGCTTTGAGGTTATGACAGATTTTGGTCTTAAAATAAGCTTCGGATGGCTTTGATGTGGCATGCTGTGGAAGGAAGTGTTTAAGGCTTTCAGATATGTAGCGCATTACGAATTGAGAGCTCGAGCTTGCACAGCCCTATCCATAAGACCTAATACAATTGTCCCAGAGAACACCTATGACTAATGTTGTCTTCAAGATAGCAACAATTATGTTACTTATTGTCGTTGTTAGACACATCTGAGTCGAACTCAGAACGAACAAATCCGTAAAGTTAAAAGTGAAGAAAATGCGAAGAAAATTACTTTGAGTGGCAGGTACAAAATTATATAGTTCTAGTCACCCTCCGACCCCCGCAAAATTCTACTCTGGATCCGCGCCTGAATAGGACTCTAGCAGTTTCGCTTCGAAAAAAGTCGATCTAAACTCATTTAATTCTTCCACACGTTTACATTCAACTTTTTTGAATCTTCGATACCAAAGTGAGCTTCTTTAACATCAGCAAGGAAGGGTTTTGAACACTGTTCTCTCAAGATGCCCGAATTCTCTTATTTCAGCCGAACTTCCTTGTTTAGAATACTGAGTAAGCTTACTTCTAATTTATGGTTTTTGGCTGCAGATTGATAGCGATGGTATCGAAGCTTTTGTGAAGCATTATTGATTTAATTTTTTTTTCAAGTATCTATGTATTTACATTAGAGCGGGTCTGTCTTTTTTTTATCTCAAAACATCGCGTATGCGGGAAATGCTCCACAGATTATTCTCTACAACATTACCGATGAGACTAGGGGTCTAAAACCGATTTCGAGCCAGCGATTTGAAGGTGAAGTTTAAAAAATTTGAATAATCGGTTGTATGGGAGGTATGTGCTATACTTATCTGATATAATCGATTTCGACCAATGATCAATAGAATATCAAAATGCACCTTCGTATTAAATTTCGTTCTGATATCTCAAAAACTGAGGAACAACTTCTTATCATCCCTAAAAAAAATTTCGCCGGTAAATTGCTGGTTCGAAACCGGTTTTACAGTCATTGTGTCTTAGACAAAGTTGTTCAGAATGATCCTTAGAACATTTCCCGCATACGTGATATTTCCGATTTTTTGGCTTCCTGTAAAACGACCCGCTTTAATATATATACATACACATATTTTCTCGACTTCCTCTAGACATTCGCTTATCTGCACATTTTAAATTTTTTAAATTCGCCATTTTTCTTGTATCTCATTTGAACTCAATCAAGCGTAACATTAACAACAAAAATAAAATCACAACAATCACAACAGATACAACAAAAACAATAAACATAAAAATGTGAAACGACACGCTTTGCAATTACAACAAAATCAAGCGCGCAACATAATGTCGGCCAACAGCCAGAGAGCACCGAACATAACAACAACAATAACAAGAACCAAAGCAGAGAAGCCAAAAAAGGGCAAAGAAAGATAAACATTTAAACGTAAAGCGAAAACTTGAAAAAGTTTGGCAGCAAATAAACAAACGAAAAACCGAACAACAACCATAATGTCAACAGTAACACTAGCAACAACAACAACAACTGCTGGTAGAAGCAGCGGCAACAACCTGTAACGAAGATAAATGAACCGGCAGCCAGCGCACGACTCTTGCATCGCGTACACTTGTTATTATTGTTTTTATTGTTGCCGCAAATTTGTTGCTCTTACCCGTCCTACACACACACACACACACACACACATGCACACGTACTGCGTGCATATGCAAACACATTCAGTTCTCTGTCCTTCTGCGCTTTAATTGCAATCGCGCCGTGCTTGTTCTGTTCCACACTTTACTGTTCGTGCTTTACCGTGGTTGTTGTTATTGTTGTTGCTGTGGTTAATGTTATCGCTTTTACATTTGTTGCTTGGCTGTTTGTTTTAGTTCTCTTATAAACGGTTTTTTAGAAGCTTCTCTTTCGTTCACGCGTCTTCGATTGGTTGGAATCGTTCACACACGAATATCAAAGCTCCTTCTTCGAACAATCGCTGGTTTCAAGCCTCAGATTGCTTTTATGTATGTATGTATGTTAGTATGTAGAATTGGTAGAAACGCTTTAGAAAATATAATTTATATGGCTCCAAGTTCCCTTTTGGAGTTCAAAGATGGCTTTAATTTCTTCAGTATTAACTGAAATTCTTCTAGATCTTGTGAAGGCTATCTTAAAAGCATGAGTATTGATTGAAAAATCAAAAGGTAACCTATTTTTAGGACTGAAATAGAATATTTAATGTTTTATGAAAACTCCAAAGATTTTGTGAAATTATCAAAAAAAAAATGTATAACTCGGTCATTATGACATCATTTCGGAAGTACCGTGGAAAAAAGAGAGCCTCCCTGTTCACAGCAGAACTTCTTACAGAATTATCAAAAGTAAAAGAACAAAAATATGTGTTTTAATTAAGATCATAAACCAGGTATTGGACTAAGGAAACCAAAAATGAAAATTGTATTTTTGACGGATGATTTTGCAGAAAAATCCAAATTTTGGTGAACTTTTCTCGATGTTTTTTTCTTAAATAGTTGTTGTTGAACAAAAAACATTCCTTCGTTCAAGACTTTTTAAATTATATTTCGAAGACTTGTGTAAAATTTCTCAGGATCGGTTGAATAGTGCGCGAGAAATCTTGATAACCAACTTTGAAAACACAGTTTCGAGAAAATCGCATTTAAAGCTTTATGTGACTATATAATATAGCTGATCTTGAGCGCACAAACTGAGCCCGGATCAACTTAATTTATGATAATATTCTAGAGATAATTAGGTTAGGTTAAGTTAATCTGATATGCGTGGCTTAGACCAGTTTTGGTCCTTTGCTATATCATATGGAGTTCAGTTGCTATGTCCAAGAGAATTAGTCATCCTTTAGTATGCCTGCGTTTGTCGCGAATTTTTACAGACTCTGTAGCCTCACTAGCGATACTTTCTCCAGTGTATCATATCGTGGGGAGTCCAGATGCTTACTGCGTAGTCTTGCCCCTGCTGAACACGCGCACAAGAGATGGGTCATTGTTTCCCTGGTGCCCTGCTCTAGACATTTCCTGCAGTCTTCTCGATCTGTCGGCTCCATCCTGTGGGAGTGTGTCGCCACCAGACAGTAACCAGTTAGTACTCCCATCATGTTCCTACAATCTCTTCTATCGAGTGCCTATAGGAATTTTGTGTACTTCCGATCTACCGTTTTGTACATGAGTTTTGTAGTTTTGCACACAGGTAGCTAGAGATAATTAAGCAAGATAACAAAAAATATTTATTTTTTGAAGCCGTAAAGCCCCTTAAAAAAAGTCGTATTGGTTTTGATACCCCTTAAAAAAGAAATACTATAAATAAAACCCAACTGCTGAAGGCAGTCATTCAACTCTCGACTTTTTACATACATAACTGTTCTAAGATAAGAGTTCTCGACTGCTTATAACAGTTTCTGACCGGATCCGGTTATAAGACGGATTCGTTTCAATAACATTGACCTCATTAGCGCCAATTAGCGCCGTCTTCGCTAATTTTCTTAAAAAGTACAGCCAATGGATTAGACGCTAAATGGAGCTGAAATATTCTGTTTCACTTTACTTATGCTCCCCATGCCTCGGCCTTCCTAATTGCGCCACTGTAACCCAGTAAACTCCATTAGTTGTGCTCCAATAAGTATACACACACATACATATGTACATTTATATGTTCATATGTGTGAGTTTGGGCTATATGGCTTGCCAATTGTGCGTAACGCCAGCATTGCCTTCGTCCGTCTGCTGCTGTTCAAGTTGTTTCTCCCGACCAAATGCGTTTAATTTATGGCAAAACATGCGCAAATTCCTTGTGTTGCTGTTTTGAAATTCGAGTTTCCTTTTACAACTCAGCTTTTGTGTGTGTGTGTGTGTGTGTGTTTTGCACTTAGTTCCCTTATTTCTTCGGTATGTTTGCTGCTGGCTCTTATCGCAGCGTGAAGAATTCTTTCATTTTTATTATTTTTATTTTTTTGTTGTTTTTGTCGTCACACATATTAAGCACATTGCATGTCATGCTGGATTTAATGGCGTGTTTGTTGTTTGTAGTGTTGCTTTTGTTTTTTTTCTTGCTTTTCTACCTCATTCAGCTTTTGTCGGCGGCTCTCCCAGCAGATCAGCGAACCCGCTTGCCGTGGTGCGTGTCACACAGCTGTTTTTTATTATTTCGTGCGCTCTTTTATTATCTGCGTTTTTCGCTCTATTACCGCATACATTAGCTTGTTTGCTTTTGCTGCTGTTTTTGTGCTTTTTAGTTTTATTTTTATTTTAGTTTTTATTTTGTTTTGCATTTTTTGCCTCATTAAAATTCGCCATCTATCTATTTTTACCGTTTCATTTGACGTACGCAAAAAGCGAATAACCTGCTGAGAATTGCAGTAATTTTTTCCTGCCATTTGCGGGTAAACAGATTGAGCGTGTTTTACGATTACTCAATGTTTTAGGATGTCTGAGAAGCTAATGTTTAGCGATTTTGGCATACTTAGTGCGATTTTAACAAAAGCGATAGCATTTTATTTACGTAAAATATGTGTCAGCGCATTTTCTTCTGTTGGCAAAGAGCCCACACTACAAATAGCTCAAATTTTAAATAGCCAAAGCTGGCAAAAAAAGACGTACGAAAATAATTAGAGTCCTGCTGTTGAAATCAAGTGAAAATCGCACAATTTTGGCTGATAATGTCACCTTAATTTACGTTCTGGGTGTTCGTTTGACCACTTTTAACTTGTTATAAGTAGCGTATAATGGGAGAGAAAACGAGCATGACATTGAGCGAGTTCTTATGCTAAAACCGGTTTTCTCTCGAAGTAAATTTGTTTCGAGCCAACGGAAATGCGTATTAAAACATATCTCTTTTTGTATATGTAAATATTCAGTGACCTTGAACTAAGCATTTGTGGGAGAGAAAACGAGCTTGATATTGAGCGAGTGCTTACTCTAAAAGCGGTTTTCGGTTTTCTCTCGAAGTAAATTTGTTGAGAGCTAAAAGAAATTCATACTACATCATATCTCTTTTTTTGTGTGCAGCAAATATTCAGCGACCTTGAACTAAGCTTCGTTGGGTTTGTTTGATACGAGCCATTTGCAGTAAAGAAACCCAGATTTATTGCAAAATTAGGGTTATTTAGTGTTCGAACAATTGACACACCGAAGAAGTTTTGTGGTTTCAAGTTTTTTTGGTAGGTACCATAGCGCCACCTAGACTAATAATCGTAGTTCAGGTATTTATTATAGGTTTAATGTACATACATATCTTCCGAACCACTTAAGCCAAGTCAACCAAACTCACTCAGAATAAATCTCTGCAACATCTCCACCAAACGTGTAGAAATTAATGAAATCGATTTACCCTGTCCATTCCCAATATAACGGTTATGTTGAAAAGTACTAAAAATGCGTTAACTAAATAATTAAAAATGTCAGACTAAAAATTTTGTAACCGAGATGATGTAAAAAAGCTTTTACGAGCCGATATCAAAATTGGGCAATGGGCGTGGGAGCCCCCATATTTAAAAGAAAACCTATAATAACTCGAGATCTGCTCCACAAATTTCAACCAAATTTGGTACGCAATATTATCTTGACATTCTTATGGTACAGTACGAAGATATAAGAAATGCGACAAAAACCACGCATACTTTTCATGTAACACAACTTTTAATTCAATCTCATTCGTTCACTTTACAGTATAGTCAATCAAGAGCTAATCAATGCATCCGTATAAAACTTTGCACGAATAGTGTCTTTGAGCAGTGCCACCTAATGACCAAAAACTGGCTACAACTGTTTAAGTATCCAGATACGGAATATCTAGACCCCAGTTCCTACCGTTCCCACGACAGTCGGGTCTACGTCTACGCGACTCTTTTTTTTTTATCGAAAATATCTGTCAATTTGTGAAATATTTTTTTGAAATTTGGAAAAATATCTTTCCGTTAATGCTATCAATACTTCCCTTAGCCCTCACATACCGAAAATAAAGATTTTCGAACTTCCGATTGATAGTTAGAAGTTACAAGTGTATGAAATGTACGGTTACACCCAAACTTACTGCTTCCTTATTTGTTTATATATACTTTTCATTTTAATAACTTCTATATATATTTTCTTATTTATTTTACAGGTAAGATTCTCCAAAAGTTAGCAGCAAGATCCCTTAAAGAATCCACCGAGATGTTCTATAATTTAAAAACTATAAAGCTGCTTTAATTTCAAGTAAAAGTAACCACCGAAATAGTCACTTGGCTTTGAGGTAGGCTGAAAACAGTTCACACACATTTATGGATATTTATTCTGCAATTTAGATATGAAGGCTAACAAGATAGCTATACAAACAGGTAATTAATGGATGAGTGCACAATAACTGATAATTTGTTGCCGTTTTCCATTAACAGCTGAAAAGCACCACTCGACTCAGTAAGGTACGAAAGTTGCACCAAGAGAAATATATGTGCGTCTGCAACAACATCTATTGACAAAAAACGAAAAGACTTTTTCGACTATCCAATAATTATCATTATTTGTATCAAAACATCACATAAAAATTATAAATATTCGTATAAACAATTAAGTTCTTCGAAAATTACTGTAGAAAACTATATTAAAGCTTGTTAAAGTTTTTAATAATTGAACTTTAAGCTGCGTATTATTGGCTTAAAATCCGAAATTCCTTTTCTCACAAATTAGCAGCTTACATGTTTTTATATAAATGCATTAATTAATTGAAATGATTTTGTAAATACTCACTTTTGCAATTTCTTGGAAGCACCCATTCGCAGCTTATCTTATTTGCATGCGTTTCTTTTTAATTCCAATGTTGTAATGTTCAGCTTAAAACTCGTCAACTCATTAAGGTTTGCAAGCAACACATAATTCCCACTTATTTATATATGTATGTACATACATATAAACATACTCAAAGGCGTATGCTTGCAGACGAATATATGTACGTATGCATATGACTTCATACATATGTATGTATGTATGTATGTAAATACATCTTTAGTGTTATCACAACGGAGGTGTACAAACAAATGTACGGCAAAATATTTGCGATAAACTCAAATACTTGCAGAGCATACATATATATTTCTTTGCTTTGTATATATTGACATACATACACGTATTCACCCAACAAACATTGAGAAAAATATTTCACCCAACTTCGAGAAATTTATGAATCTCAAGCTGACATACAAGAACTTTCGTCGAATTTTGCTTTAATCTGTGAAGAGCTGACATTAAAGGGTTACATGGGTAAAAACTACCTTTTCAATCAGCTTTTTCATATAACACATACACTATTAAAAAAGAAATTCTAAAATTTTTGAAAAAAAAAAATATTTTAAACTCAGCAATTGCGACGCCATTTCCGCCCGCGTTGGCAGGATAACTCCTTATCAAAATCATCCAGGTGAAAAATACGTGTTTTAGTTTAAACCTTAACTTAGAACTTGGATGAAGAAAAACAAATTGATTTTTGGCAGACATTTTTACAAAGAAAAAAATAAAATTTTAGTGAAAATTTCGAGAAATTTTTTTTTTCAAATATTTGTAATCGAATCGAATCCATCGTCAATGTCTTAAAGAATTACATTTCAAAGACGTGTGTAAAATTTCATGAAGATCGGTTGAGTAGTTCTCGAGAAATCTTGCAAACCGACTTCAAAAACACAGTTTCGAGAAAAACGCTTTTAAAGACGCCGAGCTAGCCTCGAGCGCACATGTTCTCAACGTTCTCATATAACGAAGTTTGAAACAACCAGATGGAAACGTCGGGGCCCCTATATATACATACATATATGTATACCTACTCCTTATTGTGGCGAACTGAGTACATCAACTCATCATGTCCGTCTATCTGTCTTCATATACGCGAACTAGTCCCTCAGAATTTAAGATATTGATGTGGAAACCGTGCACTCGACCATTTCTTCTCAAGAATCTGCTCATTTGTCGGATTTGCCAATATCGAATCACTATAGCGTATAAAATCAAGTTCGTGTATAGAAAACTTACTTACTTGCAAATATTGTTATAGCTTCGATACAATGGAAGTTAATGTCTTTATATTGTGTTTAGAACGATATGATTATTCAATCAATGTTCCACCGAGAGAGTCATTTAAAATTTGATTAGAGAGCTCTCATTTGACTCGAGCCTGATGGTTTATTGGGTATACATATATATTAAGTAGTACAACGTATGTTACATTTAGTATACGGCCACATAAATATGTACAGTGTCGTGCACTAAAATAGAGCAGTTAAATAATTTTTTTGCTCTTACCGAAAATGCTTAAGCTCTCTTGCCTAAAATGAACATTCACCGCTGCCGACCTGAATGCATCTTTAAAGTGGTAGAACGGCTGTCGTTCTATCTCTATTTTATTTATATCAATTGCTTGTTCGATTCGCCAAACATTGGAGAGCGACAAATGTCATTATGTTTTAGTTGATAGCGACAACAAAGTATTGTTAAACGTTAAAAAATATTCGTTTCTATCCAATGAGCTTTTTATTGCACAATTTTTTAGTCCGGTTTCGACTATACTCTTCTTGATATAGCTTGGAAATGAGTTAATATACTTTTTTCATGTCTCATACATTTTTTCGTAAATCCATTTCTCCAGACAGTTTCTTCCAACTACCAAATTAACAACCAAAAAGCTTAAAAAATAATCCGTCTAAAAAATTGCCTCCAATTATCTCCCTGCAACTGTACTACAAACATTTCAGCACAAAAAACAGCAAAACAAACCAAAAAACACCTTCCAGCTCTGCTGTGCGCTGCCGGTGCTAATGCCTTTGTTAATTTCTTTTTCGTAGCGTGTGTAAATGGCCCAGCATTTCGATTCAATGATGATTGGCCCCACTTGGTGTTGTGTTGCTTTGCCCAGTTTGCACTTCATGCGCGGGCTTTTATTTTACATTTATCTGTTTGCTGCTGACTGCCGTTTTCTCAGCGCATACGCTCATTGTTGTTGGTGTTGTTGTGTTTTTTGTTGCTGTTGTCAATCAACAATTTGCGATGCGATAATACCATTTATAGCTTGCAGTTTATATTTATTTTATTGTTGTTATTGCTTTGTTGTTATTATTGTTTTGTTGTTATTATTTGTTATTTTTAGCTTTTAATTGTGTTTATTTCGGTAAATACATATAAAAAATGGATTTCAGTTTTTTTTAAACGGCTTGGAGTTTATTGTTAAAATAATTATTTATATTTGTTTTTATTTGTTATTTCCTAGTTATTTTATTTATTTAAATTTTTATTTTTGGTTTTAATTTTTTTATAATTTTTTCAGTATAGTATTATATATTTTTAAGTTTTTTTTTACTTTTTGTTTTTTTTTTTTTTTTAATTTTGGTTTAAATTAAAAAATTTTTTTATTATTATTATTTTTTATATTTAAATAATTTAATGTTATTATTATTATTTTTATTTAATTTTTTCTTATTTTGTCTTTAAATATTTTATATTACATATTTTTTAAATTTAAATTTTTTCTTTTTTTCTTATTCTGAATTTATTTACTTATTGGTTGTAATTTTTTTTATGATTTGTTTCTAATTGTTTTCCTCTTTTTTTATATTTTTTGTATTTTTTTTATTTTTGGTTTATAATATTTTTTTTATTTATTTTTAACTTTGTCTATATTTTTTAATGTATTTTTTTTTTGGTATTTTTTTAATTTTTTTGTTAGGTGTAATTGTAATTAAATTAATTTTGTATTGATTTTATTTTGTTATATTTGTTTTTAGAAATTTTTTAAAACTAAAAACTTATATTTATGCTAAAATTCATTATTAAAGGCTTTTCTTTTATAATTTTTATGTAGGTTGTTTTAATAATACAACAATTCATTAATATGTAAATTAAAATTAAATAAAATTTTTTTTTATGATAACAATTTTTTTAAATTGTTTTATTTTATTTTTTTACTTATCTAATTTTTGTATTGATTTTATTTTGTTATATTTGTTTTTAATTTTATTTAGTTATATACTTTTTTATCGTGCTAATAAACTATAAAGTTTAGTTTGAATCAATTATCACTTTCTTGCGATTTTTTTTTTTTTTTTTTTTTTTGCGGGCGAGGGCGTGGAAAATGCCTTCCGCATCATCGGTGCTATCGTCACAGCAGCGGTATGTGCCACTTGCAGGTCACTAAAAACCCCCCCTCTAAGGAACCGCCGCCCACCCTGGGTCATTAAGCTATTTATTGTTTTTTAATTTTTTATAATATTTTTAATATTCATATGTATTTTATTTTGTTACTTACTTTATGTTTTTACTTTGTTGATTTTTTGTTTTACTTTATTGTTTCTTTATTTTATTGTTCACTTTTTATAATATTTTTTTTTCAAATACTTATTTTTATATTAATTTTATATTTGGTTTGTTTATTTGATTTAATTGTCACTCTTAATTATATTACTTAATGCCAATTAATTTTATATTTTTTTTAATAATTTTTGTTTTATTTCGATTATTTTTTACTTATTTTATTTTTATTATTTAGTTATTTTACTTAAAATTATTTAATGCCATTTAATTTATATTTTTTTTAATTTTGTTTTGTATTTTTTCTCATATTTTTTGTTTTATTTTTATTATTTATTTATAAATTGCTTCTCATTATTTATTTTTACTAAGTTTTAAATTTAATTATTATTTTAGTTCTAGTAATACTGAAACAATATTTTAATACTAAATTTTCCGTGTTAATAACAGTAACTGCTTTCTTAAATTGTTTTTTATAATAATTTTATAATTTATTTAAATTTTCTTAATTGTTTACTCTTTATTATATTTTTTTCCTAATGTTTCTTATATTAATTTTATATTTTATGTTACTTTCTTACTTATTTTTTATTACTTTGATTTCATTTTTTTTTTTTTTTTAATTTTTATTATTTATTTCATTTTTTTTATTTCTTTTTTTTGCTGAATTTGATATTTAATGTTTATTTTATTTTTTTTAATACTGAAACTATTTATTATAATAATTCTGAAATTTTCCATGTTAATAACAGTACCTAATTTTCCGAAATTATTTTTTATAGTACCTTCATAATTTATTTTACTTTTTGTTTTTACTTTATTTATTTTTTGTTTTACTTTATTGTTTTTTTTTTTATTTTATTGTTCACTTTTTAAACTTTTTCTTTCGAATATTGGTTTTTATATTAATTTTATATTTTGTTTTACTTTCATAATTATTTTTCATAACTTTGATTTTATTTTATTATGTTTTTTTATTTAATTTCACGCAGTTCACGCCAGTTTAATATAATTTACATACTTTTTTATATTGCTAATAAACTATAAAATTTTGTTGGCATAGCTTTGATTTAATTGCCACTTTTATGTCTATCATTTAATGCCATTTAAATAGCGTAATCCAATTTTATTTATTTCCCCCTGCCATATTGTCTTCCTGCTATTTGCGTCTTTAGTTCAATTGCCTCCTCGCATTCTGCGCTCATTTCGCATACAAATTCTATTTTTAATACCACATAACATGCTGTCACTTCCCCTGCTCTAATACAAACGTGTGTGTGAGTATGTGTCAAAGAAATCGCCTACTTTTAAAATAAACTGTGCGAGCAAAATCGCAGCGCTCTTCACCGCAACAACTCGTCGCAACACGGTGGGCTCGTCGACGTTGTCGCGCACATTGTTGTTGTAGCTGGTTATCACCATTCCACCCACCACAAACATAAATACATAGCTGGCAGTATGTAAATATGTTTGTTTACTTGACTTTTGCCGTTGATTGCACTGTTCCACAACTTGCCGCTGCCGCTGCCGCTGCCGCCTGCAGTGGTTCCACCGTTTCTTGTTGTTTTGCTGTAATTTTATTGCCACGCTGTGCACGCTATGTTTTTGTTGCTGTGTGCCTTTTTTGTTGCTGTTTGCTTTTGGTTTCTTATCAACGTCAGCGCATAATTGCGGCCATATCGTAAAAGTTAATTATTTACGCAAGTACTTACTTTCTCTATTTACTCGCGTATTTACTTGTTTGCATGTCAGCTATTAATATTATCACAAATTCGTTGTTTGACTTTTGAGAACTTTCGATGAGTATGTGTGCCTGCATAAATACAGTTGTGTTGGCACGAATAGGACACCTGGATATTTCTACGGACATTGAGAAAAGATAAACATGCTTAGCATTTTGTAGATAAGGCTTGGGTGACAAAGTGGGTCTTTACTCATAGCGAGGTTGACAGACTGTTTTAAGAGGTTCTAAGTCAACATTTATAGATTAATCAATCATAAATTTTAAATTTGAAGTCTTTTGCTACTTCATAATTGCTCTCGACTAAAGTCCTTTGGAGAGTCTGCACTTTGTAGATATTAAAATCTATAAATATGCCACTTCTTATGCTCTTAATACTGTTCTAACGCTGTTAAAGGCCTGTAGAAAATATATATTTAATCTCAAAGTTGGTATAAAACCTATGTATAAATCTTAAAGCTTTCTTAGCACGATCTATGTAAGTAGTTTTTAAGTCACCCCCGAAGTGCTATTGGGTGCTTTTTTGATATTTTTCAAAAACTCTTTATCAGACCAACTTTTTCTGAATGCTAGATGTGGACTTTGTGACACTACGAGTATATACGAGGCGTCTTCACAAATTAACGACAATTTTACATTTTTTTTTAAATATTTATTCATTTGTCTACATTAATGTTCTCACCTTCAAGATAAGCCGCTTTCGATATTATGCGCTTATGCCAGCGGTTTTTTCAATCGTCGAAATACTTCTGTTCTTGTTCTTGTTGTTGCAGAAAACATTCCGGAAATAATTTTGAAGAATGGTGCCGAGCTGATAGTCTTTAGGCGGATAATAATCCGTTCGTTTCGGTTAGTTAGACTCGACTGTCGTGGGAACGTTCGGAACACTTCTCAAACTCGATTTTTGGGATAGTCTTAAGCTCTGCCAGTGATGTTCATTTACCTTATAAAACGGCAGCTCTTTAAGGTTTTCTTTATGCATATAGGAAAAGAGGAAAAGTCACGCGGGGCATAGCAGGACTTTTCTTAATTACTATGCCAAATATGATCCAGATCAAATTTTGTTTTTCTAATAAAAATCGTTGCGAATGTTGGAAAAGGCTTACGGTGATTCAGTTTTAAAATAAACACGAGACTACGAGTGATATAAAGTCTTCATAGACGGTCGAGAGATCGTTGAAGACATGCCTCGTTCTGGACGACCTTCGATCTCTACAACTGATAAAAATATTAAATAAGTGAAGGATATAGAGCTTGTAAATCGCCAGGCAAGTGTTAGAGAGATGCCAAGAGAGCTCGACAACTCTCGCGAGTCCGTTCAAAGGATTTTGGTTCGCGTTCTTGCTCCACTCGCCCCAATAAAACTGAATTTTCTTCAAAAAGAGTACGATAAACAGGTCTCTTTGGATATGCTTGATTGTGCCAATTTCAATCCCACATTCATGGAGAGCACTATAACTGCCCATGAAACATGGGTTTATGAGTTTGACATGTAAACAAGTCAACAAACATCGGAATGGAGAAAAAAAGAGTCGAAACACAAAAAAAAACACGCCAAAGCCGCTCAAAAATCAAAGTGATTTTCATTATTTTTTCGATATTCGTGGTTTGGTGCTTCATAATTTGTTACGGAGGGACATACGGTCAATAAAGAGTTCTATTTGACCGTATTGAGGCGTTTCCGTGAGGACATACGCCGAAACCGCCCTGAATTGTGGAGGAATGGTTTCAGTCGAACGAAGAGATTAAACAAAATGTGCTGAAAGAGCTGAAGGTCATCCCAAAAAGTGCTTATGAAAAGTGTTTCGAGAACTGGAAGAATAGTTGGAATATTACATCTGGTGGGGATTACTTTAAAGGTGACTAAATATTGATGAATAATTAAGTATTTTGCACTTTATTTACTATTTCCAGGTACTTTTTTATTATTGTGTATATGAAAAGATGAGCTGTTGTTAACTCGGCTATAATCGCTTAAGCGGTTTCTACGCCAATTAAGAAGAAGAAGTATATGAAAAGCTATCATTGTGTCAATCCAAATATTTGAAATTGTAAACAAAACCCCGGATGTTTAAGAAATAATCTTTTAAGTGACGTCGTCGAATCAGCTGATATTGTCAAATGTACTGTGCTCCGCTGACGCTCGCAAGATTAGATTTTTCATGTTTTTTTCATAGTTTTTTTTACGAAAATTTTTTCACTAATTTCTGCTTTTCACTTTAACTTTCCTTATCATAATTGCTGTTCAAAAGTGCTTTATCTTATCTCAAGTATGACACTAAAAATAAAAGTGCCTCTTAATACTTAAAGCAAGATAAGATATATATTTTTTGGTGATATGACTTGTATTTGGCATCACCAGCAACTAACCCATTCATTACTTTCTAGTTGTTCAATCTAATCTCAACTCTTGGCGGAAACTTAGCGACATCAGCTGATACAAGAGTCTTGTATTAATTTGTATTAGATTTCAAGTTCTCGGTCAAGTACGCGGGCTACTTGAAGTTAATATTTTGCTTGACAAGAATGAGGAATATAGCTTTGGCTGCTTTCAGTCTTTACTTTAGTACATGAGACCGAGGCGTAATAAAAAAAATTTCTGCATTTCTGAGACTCAATATTAGTATGAATACTTCGACATTTCTGCGACTCAATTGGAGTATTCATATTTATGTCGATATTTTAAAATATTTTCTATATACGGAATTGTTTTATTTATCTATTTTCCTTACGCTTCATTCACTCGCACTTCCTACTCGCCTTACGCAGTCATATTTTTGTGGCTTGTACGATCACACTTGTTTAATTTACGGTCATTGACTTTGCCGCAAATCCATTCGAAAGTGTGTAAGCTTATGTAATGGCAGACATTATATATTTGTATACTTTCGTATATGTTTATTTTCGGCTGGCTTGTTGGTGGGTTTGTGTGCGTACAAGTTGCGAAAACTCGCAAACTTTTCTACTCGCTCGCATACTATTTTTTGTTTTATTTTTGCCGCAAAGAAAGTTTGTCAGGCACATAGAAATAAGCAATTTTGTGGCAGCACAGCACCCACAACACCCGGGGCTGGCGGGTTGTGGTACGAGGAAAAGTTATGAACTCGCTGTGAGAAGTGCGAAAACAAGTGTGCGCTTGCGGACTGCAGTAGTTGTGGCGGCAACAAAAAGCAAAGTCCAAAAATATTACACAGCAATTTATATGTTTATTTGTGTTGCTCAGTGGAGCGCCTGATTCGAGAAATTTAAGAAATCTGTTACCATGGTATGCCGTAATTAATAAACTTCGCTTAAATGTAAGTTTTGTTTAACGGCGCGCGCTTACGTACCCGCCCTGCCCTAGCCCACGATAGCCACGTTACTAATTGCATTAAAGTTACTCGCTATTACCTCAACAATTTTCATTTTCCTCACTTGCTGCTCACATTTCTCAACCGCCTAAAGCTCACTTCGAATACTTTGACTTCTTGCATGCGACGGCCGCTCTTTGTACGGCAAATTAAGCCTCAGTTTGGTTTTCTTCTGCTGCCGCCGCTCTGCGTCTTCAACATTATTGTGACATTCTCTGTTACTTGCTTGCTGCCTAATTTGCTTTGGTGTCTACGTATTGCCAGCGCAACAGAAGCATCTTAACAGCTTCTTAAGTAATCAGCTTTGTGGTAGCCCGCCTGCGTCTTCGCCATGGCCCAGCTATGTGGTGTAGTTGTTGGAAAGTGTAGGCCTCGGTTGAACTAAATTTCATATTACCACTTTGACAACTTCCGCACAAGTGTATGAGCGTTAATTGTTGCTGCTATTACGATTGTTATTGTTAGCGTTGCTTGTAACTGTTTTATGTTCTTGGTTAATGTTGCACAGAGTGTGGTGGGATTATTGCCTCTGCAGTTGTAATGTCTTTTACTTATCTTTTTATTTGTTTCCTGAGCGGTTTTGTGTACCTTGGTTGCGTGATTGTTGTCACTTCTTCGTTCATATTTGTTTTGAAACTGTGTAAAGCGTGGGGATCACTTGCTCGTTGATTACGTTTTCGAAAAGACAATCTGCTTCAGTTCATTTAAAATTTTGCTTCCGAAATTATTATCTGTATACTACGTATTAGCTGTTCTCAAAATCCGCTGGGTGCATGACCATGCTAAAAAAGAGCTAAGCGCCTAAATGTAGGCAACATTTTTTTATTTTTTCCGTAAATTTGTGTCAAGTGTATCTATTAGCTATCATCGCTCCAAATTTTAGTTTCGACCTCAACACACATGCCAGTCCTTCGAAACTTCACGAAGTTCAGTTAAAATTTAGATGCTGAAATTATTACCAGTATATTAACGTAGCTGATTGCAGAACCCGCTGGGTGCATGACTCTGCTAAAACATAGATATGCGCCTAAATGTAGGCAACATTTTAGTTTTTTTTAATAAATTTGTGTTATTATCTATATCTATTAGCCATCGCCGCTTCAAAATTCTAGTTTCGACCTCAACATACACTCAAGTCCTTCGAAACTTTGCGCAGACTAGTAAATTCAACTTTCAGCTTCGGCCAACTTACGCGCACTTCGTGCTATGCTTCAAGTCAGCCTTCATGCCCATAAATGCACATATGGCGTACTTTTCGTTACTAAAACCGCTATGACGCTCTCTAATCTCAACAAATGTGTGTGTGCACTCAACCAAAGCGCATTAAACTGAACTTTCAACTTGTTCTTTATCGCTCTTTGCCGCATGCCACTTGCCACCTTTCACTTTCTCTGCATTTTCGGCGTTGCTGTCTGCAGTCCACACCCAAACATATACACAAATATGTCTGCCATTATACCAGTGCCACTGTCGGATGTATTTTAATCACCGATTTAGGAGCATTTATTCCCTGCGCGCCCAACTCCATACTTCATCATTCGCCTTCTCAGCAGTTGGTCAAATTGCGATACGAGCACTTCGCATTTTCGTCGTTGTTTCTTCTATTTGTTGTGGTATTGTATTACTTTTGTGCATGTTGTCTAGCGCCTAATACACGCCCGCCGTCGCTCGCCTTAAGACGCCTCACTTGTTCGTTGTGCTGTGACCCAAAGGCGGCGTGTGTTGACATTTAAATGTAGTCGGAAGCCCGTTGACATGTTTCTAAGCTATTTGGCGTCTTGTAATTGCCAAGTAAGTTAAGTCAGTGGCTTGTTTGTTTCTTGCGCCGTGTTGGAATTGGCCGTGGCAGTGTGACAGTTTGGCAAATCGTCAGTCAGCCAGTGCGGCAGTAAGCCAGCCATGTTGGTTATCTCGTTCGCTTGTTGTGCTGGGCGGTCCTAAAATACTTTAGATGCTTTAAAGTGCTAGCTGAAGAGTGTTAAGGTAAATTATTGTATTAGGGTATAATGAATGGTGGTAGTTAATAACGTATCTGTTGGTGTCAGAGGCTTAAAATTGTTTATTTGAATACAAATGTCGCCATAATATAGTATACGGGGCTTAAAGTATTCGACTTATTTGTTGCTCGTGCTATTTTGTATTATGTTTGTGCATATATTTCACCGAAAGCTGCTAAGTTTCGGTGGTTTGGTTTATGAAGTAATGATAAACTTTGTAAGGTGCTTAAAAGTATAATTTATGTAAACTTTTGAGCGTGAGTGTCTGCCATAAAGTGGCTTCCTAAACTTCTTGAAATTAATATAGTTTACTAAACATATTTTAGTTCCCAAAAAGTTAGAATTTTGCCTGAAATAGCTTAGATTTCTACTAGGAAAATGAGAAGAAAGTTTTTACAGAGCTAACGGTAGTTTGAGGAATAACTTAAGGGGTTAATAGTATTTAATATTATATGTTTTGGTTATAAATTATTAATTTTTTGTACCAAAGCGTTTATTATAAAGCAAGTACACTAAAAAAAATTAAACTAAAACTCAAGAAAAAGACAGGACTGGCTTGAGAAATTAAAAAAAAAACAACTTTGATATACTAACGGTTACAATAACTAATAGAAATATAACCGATAGTATATTTATATTGGGTAAAGTAACCGATAGTATACCTTAATAATAATAAATAATGGCTTGAGCAATTCAAAAAATAACTTTGGTATACTAACAGTTACAATAACCGATAGAACTATAACCGATAGTATATTTTATATCGGGTAAAATAACCGATAGTGTACCTTAGTAACACTAAAGACCTTAAAATTTTCGAAGAACAATAGTCGTTCTACACGTAGTTTAGAAAAATATATAAAAACAGACAATTTTGGGTCTCGCATGGTTAATTTTTCCTACAGCTTAAATACTTGGATGAGATAAAAATAAAATTGAAATCTGCAAAATGAAATATTAGATTACACAATTGTAGAAAATTTTGCCACATTTTCGCCTTATACCCTCACACTCATAATTCCCATATGGTGCATCAAGTGCCATAATTCTTTCTAGCTCTTCAAGCATTTAAAATCATTGCTGTATTGCGCTTCAAAAACAGTTAACTCGTAGAAAATCTCCGATTTGCACATTAAATGCTCAAATTAGCAAAATTTCAATCCCCCAGCGTGCATTGTAACAAAAAGTTTTATTGCACTTATACACCCACATTTCTGCCAATTCAGCTTGAGTCAATTTTAAATCACCAGCGCATGCTATTATTTGCCAGCTGTACGTTGCCACATAAATCTCTATGCATATGTGTGTGTTTGTATGTATGTGTAACTGTGCTTGTGGTGCTGCGTCTGCCTCATTTCATACCCCATAGCTGCTTCCCACTGCCCTCTTATATTGTTATTCTAGTTATTTCCACATGCACGCTCTGTGTGTGTGGCTGAGTGTAGGCGTTTATTGCACTCAGGGGCTTGTGGCATATGTCACCAGATATTTGTATGAGCGCTCGCATTTTGTGAAAACATTTCAACTTTTTTAATTATGTTGCAATTATTTTAATGACTTTCCTACTTTCCTGTTGCCTGCTGCCTGCTGCCAGCCGCTCGTTGTAACAGTCAGTCAGTCAGCCATTCAATCGGTCGGTGTGCGAGTCTGTCAGTAAGTCAGTTGGTGTGTCAGTTAGTCTGTCGTTGTGCTAGACAGTCGGTGTGTCAGTCAGCCGTTCAGTTAGTAAGTCGGTGTGTCTGTTAGTAAGTTGGTGTGTCTGTCAGTCAGTCGGTGTGTCAGTTAGTCAGTCAGTTAGGCAATGAATTAGTCAGACAGCCGGTGGTAGTAAATCGTCTCCTGGCAGTACTGCTGCTTTGTGTCTGTGTTGTGGTTACGACTAAACTTGCTGTCGTCATCGTCGTTGTTGTTGTAGCATTTGGTTTTGCCGTCATTGTCGCTTTCAATTTTGATTTCCATTTCATTTTTAAAAACAGTATTTAGTAGACTCGTATTTAAATGCAAAAGTTGTCACAATAGCATTTAAATGAGTTTGCAATATCTGTGGTTGCGTATACGCCATGGCGTGCACATGCCTCCCGCATACTATGTAAATATGCGGTTGTGTCGGCAGCTGTGTTTTACTAAATATAAATGTAAATGCAACCAACGTTTGCTTTCTTGCTCTGCGCTTTAGCCAACATTCGTGTACATTTGTGTTGTTGCTGTTGTTGGCTTTTAAAATGTGCCAAAGCGCGCCGAGTCTGTCGTTGTCTCTGCGAATTCTCGTTGCCGTTGGTGCGCGCTGTGGGCGTTCTTTGGCGAGTTTTTGTTTATTTACTTGTGTCGGCTTGTTGTTGTTGTTATGAGTTAAAAATTGCTGTCAGTACGGCAGAGAAAATAAACAAATAAATAATAAAATAGTAGTGATATAAATAAATTCATTTCAATTTGGCGCGAAAATTAATTGAAATATTTTCGTTTGCTTTCGTTTTATAAACAGTGAAGTCTGTTGCCTTAGCGCTTAGCCAAATAAAAATATTTCAGCACATTTCTTGACGCGTAGGCTGCGTTTATTTTATTTTTTGCTTTTGTTTTTGCATTATTTGCTTTGTGGAGATGATTCACAGGCAAACACAGCTTTCTTAATAGCTCGAAATTATTTCATATTTAACGCATTTATTTTAACTTTGTTGTGTTTTCTGCCAAGTAAGCACCAGTAAAGAAGAAGAAGCACTTTGTTGAAGAAATATTGCTATTTTTTATGGCGTTTGTGGCAATTTAAACGCCCTTCTTTGCTAATATGGCCATTTATTTTGTACTAATAGCCTTTGACTTCCTCAACAATTCATATCGCGCCAACTGCCGCCTTCCCACTCCCTACGCCAAGCATTTTATAATTCACACGCTAATTTACTTAATCGATTGCTGCGTGGCATAAACATTAAAAAGTAATTACTGTAAACAAACGGCTGATTAGCTGCGTTGAGGCATATAAAGGACTCACGCGTTGCGCAGGTAAGTGAAGCAAGTGACAAAGCAAGCACGAAAAAGTGCAAAACAAATGAAATAAAAAGAAAAACAGACACATTCAGCTGCCATATGAAAAAGAGCAACAAAAACAAAGTTAGTGAAAGAAGAAAGGAAAAAGAAACGTAAAAGCAACCACGCGAAAATGAGTAAATATCTTTTGTGCTCACTAAGACTTCATTTAAAACAAAAGCTGCTTAAATGCGCGCAACGCATGCTCATATTGTCACCTAAAATGCAAAACAACGTATCACCAAACGAAAAGAGTCGAAAATCGCTGTCAGCCATAGTAACCGATATATTGGTTAGTCGAAAAAGTATTTTCATATTTCTAATCAAACTTGAACTTATTTTATTTTATACTTTACTAATAAAGAAAAAATCGAAAATCGCTGTCAGATATAGTAACCGATATATTGGTTATTCCAAAAAGTCTTTTCGTATTTCTAATCAAACTTCAACTTATTTTATTTTCTACTTTACTAATAAAGAAAAAATCGAAAATCGCTGTCAGATATAGTAACCGATATATTGGTTATTCGAAAAAGTCTTTTCGTATTACTAGTCAAACCAACTTATTTTCTTTTCTTATATCAATAAATAACTAAACAAATATGTAGCATTTTGATCGACCACTTTTTGCCAATTTTCCGCTAGACACATTACTCCATCAATGTAAAACTTTCATCAGTGTAAATCAAAACTTCGAAATTTCCTGCGCGGAAGCGAGCGAACCATTGTCGTGCTACGCCAACTGATACAGCATCGTCTCCGTAAACTTCACATATTTTATTGGTGACTTGCGCGGTATTCATCCATTTTTTTATACAAAAATTTCAAAATTTACCAAATTTATTCATTATTTTCACTCAATTTTGAATAGCTGTAACTTTTTTTCAACTTCATGGAATTTAATTATTATTTTTTGGTTAAATGAAGCTTATAATCTCACCTTTCCAACACTATATGGCATGACTGTAGAGACTGCAACGATATCTGTTGACAAAATACGAAAAGACTTTTTCGATTATCCAATACAACCATTATATATAACCATTTAATAACCCAAAAACTCAATTTTTTTCAATATGAGTGATTTTTATTATTATAACGTTTTTCCTTCGCCTGTAAACTTATGAAAAGTGATGTTACGTTATTTTCTATTTTACCTGACGATATACACCAAGTGGCAGCAAAAACACTACCCAAGCTGCCACCACCAATTTTGTTGACTAATGATAGGCCGCAAAGCACACGCCTGACTGTCTGCCAGTATCATCAGCGCCTACACGTGTTGGACGCGTGTGTAGCCAAGGCTTACGTGTACTTTTCATAATAGCGCTCCCTCGCTCATTTCGGTCACGGATTTAATGAATTATCGGCGTGCTAACAGTAAATTGTAGTGAGATAGGACGGTATTCACCTGCTGGTTTATAGGTTAGTTGTCTTTTGGTGTAGTCTAAAACAGCTGTGACCAATTGATGTTTTTAAATAGACACTGGTAGTTGGAATAATAAATGGCAAAATAACAAGATAAAAATGTTTACTTCGGTTGAACTTCCCAAATGAAAAAGTTTATAAATAAGAAATTGATTTTTTTCGGTCAGTTTGTATGGCAGCTATATGTATGTTATAGTTGTCCGATCTGAACAATTTCTTCAGATATTATTGCATTGCCTTGGATAATAATATATGTCAAATTTTGTAGAGATGTCTTGCCAAAGGAAAAAAATTTCCATACAAAGGCTTGATTCCGATAGCTAAGTTTATATGGCAGCTATATGCTATAGTGATCCCATCTGAACGATTTCTTGGCAGCTTGTACATTTGCTTCGGGGAATAATTCAGGATAATTTTTGGAAAGGTACCCTATCCAATAAAAAAGTATCTCATACAAAGACTTGATTCCAATTGTTCAATTGCTCAGTTTGTATGGCAGCTATATGCTATAGTGCTCCGATATCGGCGTTTCCGACAAATGAGCAGCTTCTTGGGGAGGGAAAGACGTGTGCAAAATTTCAGATCGATAAAATTGAGGGACTAATTCGCGTATATACAGACGGACATACATCTTTTGGCCTTAATCTTATAAAATCGAGGCGTTCGTTGAGCAGTTGTTGAGATGATTCTTTCTCATCTTCTTCTGAGCAGCTAATGCAGCTGACATCCGGAAAAATCACCACTTTAAATTTCAATCTTTCTGCATCAATTCCAATGCGATAGTGTCCAATTAGAACTTCTAAAACCACTGAAAGTTGGACCTTGCTGAGAGCGAAGAGTTCACTAGACCTGAGCCAGAAGTACCTTGCGACTGCACAGCTGCTGGTAGTTGACCAACGCTTACTGATTTGGTCTGAGGCTCAACAGTCCAAAAGAAATTTGCAATGTGCTTTGGACTTAGGAAAGACTTGATTTCACGGTACCACAAACTGCATACGTTCCGACTCTGCAAATTTTCATAATTTTGTTCATGAATAGATAGACGCTATGTAAGGTTCTACTCCTAATATTATTTCAATTCAAATATGGTAGGAGGCAAAGACACACTGTGACAGTCTTTTATGATGTCTAAAACATTGAATGTTTTGGTGACAATCACGGTTAGCAATGCACAGCACAGCGTCGTCTATAAATAACTCATGTATACTCATTAGTTGTTCGTAAATTGGAGCTTTGTGCAACCAAATAAATATTTGTAAAGAGTCCGCTTTCACCGCCACACGAACGGGAGTTTAAAATGTCTTCCCTTCGCGCACATTTCCTCTTACTACGTCTGCCCAAAGCAACCCCCGCAACGGCTATAATATACGTAACAAGTAAAACCGCCTAAAAGTATGCAATTCAATTACAAGCAAGCAATGTGTATTTCTAAAGGACTTCCATACAATTTGACTCGTTGTTTCAGTTGAAGTTCACTGATTCCAGGCTAAACTAATAAAATTGTAAGCATCGACCCGCACTCGCCACCCAACGCCAAGCAGCGACCATTCACGGCAACCACAGCTGCAGCCATCTTTGTCGATTGCTGTTCAACTGAATTTACGCAAACGTCCACGGGAACCGGCTGTAGGAAGTGTCAGCGTGTTCAGGAATACAAAATGAAAATTTATGGCCGACAGTCTTGTTGTTTTAATGTTACCACCGGCCGACATGTACCCGAGACCAATAACATCATAGCGCTTGAGCACAGTTACAAATGGACAACCACAATAAAATAACCGAAATATGAAAAGAAACATAACAACAACAAGAGCAACAAAGCACAAGTGCTGGCTTTATTTCGAAAGCAGAAATGTGCGTGCAGCAAATGTCTGCAATCCCCAATTGCATATTGCGATGGAGGCGCAAAAATTGCCAAAGTGGCCGCACAGTAGGCAGCACAGTGTAATGGGAAAAGAATATGAAGCGCTTACATGTTTGTGCGTGTTTATTGAGTTTTAATTTAAACGCACATGTGCCGCTGAATGCCCTGAAAAGCACACCAACGACTCATATACAGAGGTTAGGGTGAGCTTTTAAGCGACACTATGTCAGTTTAAAACGAAAGTCAGGTCTACGTAACCGGAATGGACCCGAACTGTCAACCCGGTAGAACTTTGGCACTACAACAACAACAACAATATATCACAGGTCAATTGAAAACTCCCCGGCCCGCCATAGTAAACTAACATTTTTTTTTGGCACAACTTTTTTTTTGTTCAACAAAATTCGCTTCAAGAATTATTCACTGTTTATAGCGACCCTCCAAGGCCTGAATCGAAGGGAACATTGCCCACATAGACTTGGTGGCCAATCAACCTGCACAAGACGTGCAATTATCTGGTCATCAAAATGTTTTCTCAATAAATCCATTGATTGATGCGATGTGTGGGAAGTGGCGCCGTCATGTTGAAACGAAATGTCGGCGAGATCAAGAGCTTCAATTTCAGGCATTAAATAGTCGGTTACCATGCTGCGATAACGGTCAGCATTGACGGTTACGTTCTACCCGACATCATTTTTCAAGTCATATGGACCGATGATTCCATCGTACTATAAACCCCACAAAACCGTTGTTTTTTCTGAATAAAATGGCAGCTCTTGAATCTCTTCATGTAGCTCTTCGTCCCAAATGCGGCATTTTTGTTTCTTTATATATCTATTGAGCCAGAAATGGGACTAATCGCTGAATAAACTTTGGCTTGAAAACGTAAGATCTTCTTGGTATTTTCCAAGAGCCAGTTGTTAAGTCTTTCCATGATGAAGTGCCAAACAACACTGAAAAATAATAACATGACAGATCTGTCAAAAAAAGGTTTTGAAAAAGGTACCTCTCTTGGATCACCCGTTATAATTCACAAACTAATGATCTGACAGCTGTCAAATTTTTACACGCGCCTTTTGAAGGTTAGGTCTAACTAAAAATGAAATGGATTTAACTCTAGTAGCGCCATATATGTGTCACGGCGGTGACTTTCAACTGATCGACTCAGTTTGTAACCAAAATTTTTATCTTTATATATAAAAAGTACGATTGTCCGCGATGGACTCCTAAACTGCTCAACCGATTGTAGTAAAATTTAGCACACTGTGTCCAGTTCGGACCAACTTAGAAGATAGGATAAAAAATACAGTGAAAATTCTAATAAATGGACGCTCTATTAAGCGGACAATAGTATAAAATATATACCACAGCAACATTTGGCCGGATCCCCTAGTAAAAATATGTTTATTTAAGGACCACCCTAATCTGTGTGCGCATGAGTGTATGTGTAACCTATGTGTGCTTGTACGCAACTGTATTCATGCGCTGCCTCTGTGCCACTGGTGCGTGTGGTAGCAATAAATTAATTGAAAATCTATTTATGCACACACACATACACAGGCTTGCGCAATTTTGCATTTTAAATTACAATTTTCATTCGATAAATGTACGGCCGTAATATATTCATATCTATCTCAGCTGCATGCTCCATGAGAGAGCGGCTATAAGAGCAGCCAATATTTCACTCTATCTAATTCGAGCCAATAATTTCGGCATTAATTGCTTGTATGCGTCTGTCACGTACTGCCGCAATTTAACATCCATTTATTGCGCAAATGCGTGCCTGCGTGTGTGTGTGTCGGGTTGTGTGTTGGTGTTTGCATTCTGCATTTCGCAATTGCAGCCGTAAATACCGCAAAATTGAGATTATGTTGACATTTGTATGTCATAATAAACCACAAACTGTTGGTGGAAGCAGGTTTTCCATTTTGTTGCCTCTTTTTGTTTTTGTTGGTTTTTTCGGTTTTCGAAAATTTTCTGCCATGCATTAATGAATGGCTCTTCGCACGCACACACACACACTCATTTAGATGTGTGTGTTTTCAATTTGTTCAACACAAAAACAACAACAAAATGTGTGCGCTTTTGTATTTGTAATTTAATATGCATTGAATGAGTTTCCGAAATATCTAGTTTCAGCCGAAATAGTTTTTAATTGAGTTTCGGTTACATATTGTTCGCTTTTGCTTTGCATAAATTTGTAATTTCCACCATTTTTATTTGTGCGCAAATTTATTAACTTTCCTATCTCTGCTCGTACAAAATCGCTCCCTCACACGGCAGGGTTGTATTGGATACCCACACATATGTACGAGTATATACAATATAGTATATCCACTTGTTATAGAATAGTTATTTTTGCATGAAAATTCCTTTTTATTTTCATGGCTGTTATGGCTGTTTGTATTATATAAACGCTTACCGTTATCATAGCAACACTGGCACTAAATTAATTAATATGGTTAGCTTTTATTACACCGAAGCTGCGTTGGGGGCACTTTGCCACATTTGCTGTGCATTATCGGTGCCGTTTGGTGTAATTATAATAGAAGTTCAACACAGCGTTGTTGCACACAAACTGCTTTCCACGCCATAAAATTATGTGCCAGTGGCAGGGAGTAGCGCAGGATTAACGACATGCTGTGTATTGGAAAGATATTAAGGCAGGAAAGCAAGTGGGTTGTTATCACACGACGGTCCTTTTTGGAGTTTTTACACAAAGAATCGTTTGGTAAGAACACCATGCCGTCATCCTTCTTTCCACCCTACCACCTAAGAATATGTACATAGAAAGTTTGGAGGAATATGTGGGCTTATTCTGTTGATCGAAAATACAAATGAAATACTAGGCGTTGTATAAATCCTCAGAAAAATCACAAAAACTGCTTTTGGTAAGCAAATTTTAACCTCTCGGTCGCTATATGATCATTGTTCTAACGTAAATATATGAGTTCGATCAATCGTCATCCTTGAAATGCTCTCCACGACTTCTTTTGCAGGAACGAATTCGATGAACCCAATTTTCAAGTACTTCTTCCAATAAATCAAGTCATACATATGTCATGAACGGCACGTTCAATACTGACTTCTAAAGCTTGAAGAGAGTCTGGTTTATTGCTAAAGGCCACTGGCTTCAAATAATCCCACAAAAAGTAGTATAATGGTGTTAAATCCCAACTTCTTGGAGGCCATTCAATGTTACAATTTCTTGAAATCATCGAATCTCCAAACTTCACTCGCAATGCTTTGGTTGTTGCATGTGCTTTGTGGCGTGCAGCTCCATCTTGTTGGAACCAGATGTTGTCAATATATATTTCTTCCAATTGCGGCCGTAAAAAGTTGATTATCAACGATCTATAACGCTCTCCATTGACAGTAACGGCTTCATTTCGAAAGCAGTACGGACCGATGATTCTAACAGACCAAAAACCAGAGCGAACCGTCAATTTAAATGAATATAATGGTTGTTCATAAATAATTTGTGGATTTTCTACGCACGACAACCGACAGTTTTGTTTATTTACCGCACCACTCATGAAAAGTGGGCCTAATCGGAAAAGATGATTTTCTAAAAAAAATCGTTATCGTTTTCTAATTGTTTCAAGGCAAAATAAACAAATTCACTACGTTTACGGTGTTCCAATGACTTCAGTTCTTGAGTGAGAACAATTTTATGTTGATGCAAGCCAAATTCTCTCTCAAAATCTGATAGGTTATGGTTTATGACAGTCCGAATTCTCGAGAACGTCTTGCAATCGACAAGTCGTGGTCTTCAGCAACACCAGTATTTCTTCTCAGTTATACCGCGTTTCAAACCTCACGCTACAGTCATTACAGTCGACGTTCCGCCCATCTGTGTCTACTGCTGTTCTCTTTTTCTCTCATTTAAGCAATGTTGCCAATTTTCATCATGTTAATGGTCAAAATTAAAATCCAACTATTAAAAATAGTACTCCCTCTTGTAAATAATAGTAATCGACTTTTCCTCTGTGTTAGTTTAAGAATATTTCGAAATTTGTTTGTTGTTCTCTGTTTCTTACATTTAAAAATGTTGCCAATTTTCATAGTGTAAAAGGTCAACAATAAAGTCCAACTATTAAAAATAGTCTACCCATTTATAAATAATAGTATTCGTCTATGATTCAGTGTTAGTTTAAGAATATTTAAAAACATGTTTGTTGTTCTCTTTTTCTCACACTCAAGCAATGTTGCCAATTTTCCTAATGTAAAAGGTCAAAACTAAAATAAAATCCTTGAAAATAGTCTACCTCTTTGTTAGTAATAGTATTTGACTATGATTCTGTGTTAGTTTAAGAATATTTGAAAGACATTCAAGTTTATTTTTGAATCACTACAAAATATCGAGACTAGTAATCCTGCGCTGTAAGAGAGCAATGCACCAGCTGACTGGTTTCTACGGCCAAAATCTAATTTTCGCAGATATCCACGTACAAGGATGGCGGCGGTGAATGTTAATTTTCATTGCTCTCTCATATGATAGGTCGTATCAGCTTATTCGGTCTACGTTTACATTAGCTTTGATAGACGTCTGCCCAGTGCCAGGATTCAATCGAACAGCAGCCAAGCGTATCAAGAAATAGTTGAGGAAATGATTGATTGATTCGATTTTTTCTAGTTTAACAGTTTTATCTTTTTATACCAGAAACTGTTAAGTTTGCCACGAAGTTTCTAACAAACAAAAGGATACTTAGAAGACCATATAAATGTACATATATAAACGAGCAAAGTGACGAACTGAGTCGCTGTAGCCATTGCTAACTAGTATTTCAGTTGTTGAGGTATCGACTTCAAATTTTGCACACATTTTTTTATCTTCAAAAAGCCGAGCCGAGGAATCGCCGAGCACTATAGCTTATAGCTGCCATACAAACTGATCGATCAGAATCTAGTGATTGTATGGACAACTTCTTTATAAGACAAGATATTTTCACGAAATTTGGCATAGATAATTATCCAAGGCAGCGGTACAATGTCCGAGGATATTATGCAGATCGGACCACTGTAGCATATAGCTGTCATACAAACTGAACGTTCAAAATCAAGAAAAATATATTTTTATACCCTTTTATACCATAAGAAATGCAACAGTGAAGGGTATCTAGCTTCGGTGCAGCCAAAGTTATCGTTTTTTCTTGTTTTATGGAGGTTTGCTCTGAGCTCGTACGCTTTTCTAAGCTTAATTGCATTTTTAATGATGTTGACCTTCACACCCACACGTGCCGTTGTATGTGTGTACTCATGCGCGGCTCATTGATTATGTCAACATAAAACTACTTGCAACAATAACAATTAACTAAGTAAATTTTAAACAATGTAACTATGCGGCACTCTTCTAATTAATGTTGTCTAATTAAAATTATAAATTGCTGTCGTCTGTTTTAGTTATGAATTATTGCACATGTGTTAGTTGGCAACTTACTGTGCGATGCATGTTGTGGGGTTGGCGCATAATTAAAGCTATAATAGCATTATAGGCATATCAATATGCACATGCATACATACACACATTTGTAAGTGATTATATGTGTGTGTTTGGCGCTATTGTATGCAGCCGTCAACCGCATGGGCACCACAGCCCTTTAACCTCACAACACAACGTTAGCTAATACCGACATGTCACAACATGTGGCCAGCATGCATTGGCGCACAGTGTTTAACAAAACTCGGTGGCTACTGAAATTTGAGTGGTGTCGGCGCTGGCGGGCGGAAGTTGTGCTCGCATGGTTTGCCTGCCGCCTCCGCGCTTCGTTGGAGTTGGGCGGCTAGCACAACTGGGTCGGGCAGTCAGCCAGACGCCGCGTGGCACAAACACACTTGGACATAATGTATGTATGTATGTGTTTGTTAAGCTTTTCGGTTATGAGCAGCGTGGGTGCCATATCCTTTTTCAATTGACGTACATATTTTAGTACTCACATGTATGTATGTGTGTGTGCTTTAAGTTGGTTTTGCGTGGGTTTGTAAGGCGGTTTGTTGGGCATGTGTGTGTTGTGTGTGTGGTGACATTTAAGTCGCCTAAATTTATGCTATGCTATATTTATGTTTTGTCGCCCCCACTTGTGGCAATGAAATTATATTTGTGCCACATTCGTGACGGTTTCTGGAGTTCAGTGTCATACGAGATGTTCCGAGTTTAATACGCGTATTGGGAAGCTGAGCGGATGCTTAACGATTTCTACAAATTTCGTAGGCCATCAAAGATAGGTCTGCTAAGTTTAGATGTGGTGAAATGAGCACCCAAGGCAAGGAACGCAGTGGATGGAGAGATAGTTACCGACGAAAACTTCGAAAAAGTTCACAAAATAATTTTGGAAAACTGTAAAGTGAAGTTGTTCGAGTCGGCAGGCACTCTAAAGATATAAATTGTACGTGTACATCATATCATTCACGAATATTTGGGTATGAGAGAGCTCTGTGCAAAGTGAGTGCCGCGCGAGCTCAGTTTTGGACCAAAAATAACGAGGAGCTGATGATTTGGAGTAGTGTTTGGAGATGTTAAAGCGTAATAAACCCGCGTTTTTGCATCGATATGTGACAACAGATGCAACATGGCTCCTTTATTTCACTCCGAAGTCCAACCGGCAGTCTTCTGAGTGGACTGCGCACGATGAACCCGCTTCAAAGCGGAATCGTCGACTGATAAGGCTGCGGCGTCTGTATTTTAGGATGCGTAAGGAATAATTTTTGTTGACCATATTTCAAAAGGAAGAAAGGACCATCAACAGCGACTATTACATAGCGTTATTGGACCGTTTGAAGGACGAGATCGTTGAATAACGGTCGCATTGGAAGAATACAATGGACCTTGTCACAAGTCAGTGACAAGAATCCATTAACTGCGCTTCGAATTACTTCCGGATCCAATGGATTCACCAGTTCTAGCTTACAGCGACTATTTACTGTTCTCAGATCTCAAAAGAATGCTCGCTGAGAAGAAATTTTCGTTGAACGGAGAGGTGCTCGACTGTAACTGAGGCCTATTTTGAAGCAAAGGACAAATTGTTTTCCAAAAACGATACCGAAAAGTTGGGGGGTCGGTATAATCGTTGTATTGCCCCTGAAGAAAACAGTGAACGAATTTTGCCAAAAAAATGTGTTTTACAATGGTAGACCGGGGACTTTTCAATTGATCTGTTATATTTGTATAAATATCTTCAAATTTACGTAGTTTCGCAAATTTGTACCTTCTGTTTGGATTCTCTTCTGAAAGTTTACTTTAACTGACACCGATTTCTGTGTTCTTTTATAATTCACTTGATTTTTCCTTCTTGTCTAACAAAATCACTCCATACCTCGGTGTATTTGTCTTGCCACGCCTTGCAACTCTCCTCTGAATAATAATTTATCGGACATGTCTTTGCATACATTTGCTTGATTTCGACACTTGCCACCAAAATGTGGCGCTTGCCCATGCATAAGTGTGCACTAACTTTTGCTCAAGTAAATATATGTACATATATACTGTTATAACGGTATATACGATCGCGTTCATATCGCGTGTTGCCGCGAAAAGTGTAAAAGTTATGTCGTGACCTTGCTGCCATAGAAAATGAGGGCGCAACATGTGCATGTCGACACCAGCTATGCACCGTCCAACCTACAGCACACAAACATACTTACATTTACTGCCACCTCCAGTATTTTTACCGTTTGTTAGTGCACAAACTGGCAAAACAAAAACACGTACTTAAATTAACTGCAACACAATCAACTGGCTGCAACGCGCAACACCTAGTCGCTGCGCCCAACCCAGCCTTCAAAGGTTGCACATTTATTGATATTGTTGTTGTTATTGCTGTCGTTGTAGTCTTGCAGTCGCCACAGCGCTCCTTGGCGCAAGCTTTGAGTGCTTAGAAAAGTATTAAAAGCAATAAAAAGCTTGGCGTGGCAAATTGTTGAAGGCATCTGCGCACATTCACACGCACATAAACTCATACTTAGGCGGCTGGTGGAAAAGCGTTAGGTGCAAAGTATGCTATTTTCCGCGCTTCAAGTTTTCCACATGCTTTTGCATTTTACTTTTCAGCGCGCTACGGCGAGACGCATTAAAGTTCATGCAGTTGGGTTGTGAGAGGTTACTAAATTTTATATTTTTACTCAGTTTTAAGGTTGTTGTGGTCAGGTGTTTAGCTTGTTGAAAATAGTATCTGAGTGGACATTGAAATATCTGGAATTTCCAACTGATGAACCAACAAGTTATTTTTTTTACTAACTGCCCGGATCGGATATTGATCAACTTCTTAACTGCATATATATGAAAAGAATGAAAATGAAAAAGGGGTATTATGTATGATTGATCCATTTCCTCGAAATACCCAACTTTTTTAAAGAAAAAAAAAACAGAAACTTCAAATTTAATGGAGAATGTTTATAATCATTCGAAAGAAAAATCTTTGGCATTTATTTTTTGAGAATTATCTCTTTCAAATGTTGGCCGCGGCTGCGTCTCAGATTGTCCATCCGTTCAGACCAATTTTCGGTGACTCGTTCGAGCAATTCGAGTGGTAACTGGTATATGACACGCGTGATGTTTTGCTCCAAAACCTGAATCGAAGTGGGATTGTCCGCGTTGACTTTAGACTTTACATGTCCCCACAGGACATAGTCTAACGGTGTGATATCACACGATCTTTGTGGCTAATCGACCGGCCTAAGACGGGAAATTGCCTGCTCACCAAAATGTTCTCTCCATTAATCCATTGATTAATGCGATGTGTGGGAAGTGGCGCCGTCTTGTTGAAACCAAATGCCGCCGAGAACAAGAGCTTCAATTTCAGGCATCAAATAGTCTCATCGGCATCATTTTTGAAGAAATATGGACGGGTGATTCGACCGTGCTACAAACCACACTAAACACTTGATTCTTTTTAATGAAATTGCAGCTCTTGAATCTGTCATGTTGCTCTTCGAGCCGGAAATGAGCGTCAGAGCTGAACAAAATTTAGCTTGAAAACGTCGGATCTTATTGGAACTTTTCAAGAGCCCATAGAGCGGTGGGACGTCGCTTGGGAAGGTCGATCGCCATCGGTTCTTACACAAGCTGTATTTTGTACGCTTTCAATTTAAGGTCTCCACGTTCGCCATGTCGGTCCATACGTCAGTCCGAACTGTTGCGAACGGCGCCGAATCGATCCTCCAAGGTCTTCGTGTACACTTTCAGCAACGGCTGCTATATTTTCTTCTCACGATTTACGCGTGATCTTGCAAAAAAAGGCTATTGAATAACGTACCTCTAGTTGGATCATTCGTTATTACTTAAGTTGGTTTTGTGATGTCTGCCAGTGTATCGCCGAACCTTTCACACATCAGCTTCCAATTTAACATGGTTCGAGACATCAATGCTAGAACACACCCTTCACTTTTCAATTCTATGGTATTCACAAATGTCTTCTAAACTTTTTTAAAGGATTTCAGCAACTTTACTCAGATTCGGCAAAGAATTTCACTATTTCCTCGATTTTTATCTAATTTGTTGCTATTATAACTGATTTTGCTTTCTTTCCTAGCGCTTACTTTGGAGATTCTCTCAAGTATTTGGGTGCTAGACAACAAGTATTTCATATCTCATGCCTGTCGCTAAGGTTGGTTTTAATCACAATAATCCTTGACTCAGAACATTCATGAAACTCGCCTTAATATTTTCTTCAGCATTCTATAATTTTCGTTAAGTAGGCGTGTCCTTTGCTTGTTGCGGCTGGAAACGCTAATCGTTTATTTTTGTTTACCTAGCCCGCATCAGAACTTTGCTGTGTCAAAACTTTTATTAAAATAGTTCCCTTTGACTTTCTCTAGTGACTTATTTATAACCACATGGTAAACTTGTTGGTGTATGCAGATAAATAGTTATATTATATATATATACATACATATACAAGTTTTCTGAACTGCAAATATTATTTTAATTTTAGCTCGGGCTATCGTGCTTACAGCTATAATTAAGCTTATAATGCACTAAGTGGGTTATCGCTACGAGAGGTCGCATGAGCGCTGCCAGCGGTGGCTCCGTGCAGATTTTATGTTTGCGCCATTTAATTGCTTTCGAATAATTTGTAATTGTCAGATTATTTGTGTATATTATCTATCATTATTATTTTAACTTTAATTGATTTTAATTTACTATCCAGAAGTAATAATTAAATTTTTATTTTATTTTTGCAGGTTTTTCTGAAATATTTAAGGTGGCGCAAATGATGTAAGTAAAATTTTGAAAGATTTTTAATAATTGAATAGCTCTTTTAGATTATTCTATATATATATATGGCCACTGATTTCTTAGCGTTTAATAGTCAGTGGGTTTAGAGTATTTTACAGCCACTCTAGAATTTTTCTTTATTTTACTGCAAACATCTAAATTTTGTCTATAATTTACTGATCTGACACCTTTCCTTCACATTTTTCGATTAGTAAATATCTTTTTTTTTTATAAAAATATCTTGCATCACATATCGGTTAAATAAATCGGCTGAATTCTTTAATTTTCGAATTAGACATATGTACATAAACACAATGCAATCTCCCATAAACGGGCACTGGCACGACCAGTCTTTCTGTTCGTTTCTTCGTTTGTCCGTTTAATAGGTTTTGATTGTCCATAAAAAATATCAAAAAAGTTGGAAACGGCAAGCCTTCACTGTATTTGGAAAATTTTGCATGCTTTCATGATCAAATTTGACCCGGACTTGCCCGTTTAAACTGCGCGCGCAGACTTAATCTATAAATATTTGTTTTCCTAGTTTGGTAGTACTTTTTTATGTTCATGAGAAGTTTGATCTATTCTATTTTTGAGTTAGACACATATTGCAGTGTGGACACTGACAGGACCAGCCTTTCTGTTCATTTGTCCGTTCAATAGATTGTCGTTACAAAACATCAAAAAATGTTAAGATCGACTAAGCATTCATGGAAATGGTGGAAAATTTTATATACACTCAAGATCAAATTTGACCCGGACTTGCCCATTTAAACTGTACACGCAGTCGCAGTCGATAAACATTTATTCTCCTAGTTTGGAAGAACTTTTTTTATGTTCATGATAAGTTTGATCTCTTCTTTAATTTTCGAGTTGAACACATACATTTTTATGTACATATTATAGTAGAATCTCCCATAAGCGGTCACTGGCAGGACCAGTTTAATATATTTCCTTTACAAAACATCTAAATATATTGGGACTGTCCAAGCATTCACTGTATTTGGAAAATGTTGCATACACTTAAGATCAAATTTGACCCGGACGTGCGTATTAAAACTGAAATATATCAGAATAAAGCTATAAATATTCGTTTTCCTAGTTTGGTAGAACCTTTTTTATGTTTAAGTTTGAACTCCATACTCGTCTGTCAATTAGTGTGTATTTACCAGCTGGACAGCAAAAGTTGTCAGAAAATTTTTTAGGTTTAGACATATTTCAACCCCTAAAAGATTTCCGTTATGCATTTGTAAAGATATACCATTCGAAGTAGCTTTTTAACTTATTTTTTGAACACAAATGATACATTTTGAACTACATCGATTATAGCGCCACCTGTTGGATCAAACAAAAAATTTATAGTCATTTTTGAATCGAATGTGATGTTAGAGGCTCTTACGGGCTAATTTTATGTTGCTAAGACCGAAAATGTTAGTTAAGATTTACTAACAGGTGGGATTTATTGTGTTGTAGTCAGGGGGTGTAGGAGGTCTAACCATCTACTGAAGTCTCAAAAATAGCTGTACGTGATGGAAAGTTTTTCAACTCAAATTTGTAATCAGTACAGCTCAAGTACCCCACAAGCCTCTTAGCAGATCAGGCGCAAATTTTTACCTCCGATTTGCTCGGATTTGTTGCCTCCTGTAATCGTTGAATTATTCTACTCAACACTTTCTACGACAATTGTATATAAAATGGACATAAATTATATAATTTTTTTAGCAAAATATTCATAAAAAAACGCAGCGCGAAGAAAAATCTAGGCGACCGCCATTGACAAGGGTCAATTAAGCAAATTAGGCAGCGCACCGGCAGCGCTGCAAATAATTACCGCTCGATAGAGATGAGATGCTCGCTCAGAGCGCAGCATTCGCCGCAACTGCGAAATGAAATTTTAAATAGTCAATTAAGTGAAATTGGCTTTATTGCATTTTAAATAAAAGGCCAGCAAACAAAAATGAAAATAACTAAATGGAAAGTGAAAAATGTCGTAATTGAATTTCCATACCAGGAATGCGAAGCAATGTGTTTGTATGTTAGTGTTTTGAAAGAAAAAAAAAAACTTTGCTTAGCGAGGTGGCAAAGGGTTGACTGACAAGCTGTTAAATTGAAAATTTTTTCGACTGAATAAAATGAAAGCCAGGAAAGAGTGGGGAGCGAAATAGTCAACATTCTAAAGCGTTGAACAACGCGCGCATGAAAGGTAAGCCCTGCAGTCGAGCAGAAAAATAAGCAAATGCAATTAAGTTTCGCCTAATACTGGCTATACGTGCGGCGAACCAGCCCCACCAAGCAGCTCGTCCAGCAGTGCGCACCGTTGACATTTTTGCGAATTTTTACTATATTTTTTTCTTGTTTTGTTTCTCTACACCAAACCATTTGCCCAGCAAAGGGCGCAGTTAGCAAGAAAATCGTGAAAAAACTGTGAAAACGCCGAACTCCTTCCGCTTTTCGCTACTTTGTTGGGGCATAAAAACAAAATCGTTGCTCGGTCGGTCAGGTCAGCGTATAATAACGGTGTTGGCTGGCTAACTACAAAAATATCAACGAGGCGGCTGCAAGTGAAAGCTGCAATTGTTGTTATATTGCTTTACCGTTACCATTGCCCTCAGTGTTGAGCAAATACGCCACTTCCAAACGTAGACACTGCAAACGCGGCAGGTAAATTGAAAACGTGATGTTGCCATTAATTTTTGCACATCGCAGCATAATGCAGGAATAAAAAGTAAATCTGTCATGAAATACTCAAAAATCACGCTTCAGTTGAGAATTGCTGTACATTGTGTGAAGTGGGATAAATCACAATTTGACGGCTGAGAAATGTGGTCTTTTGACGAAATTCTAAATAACTAATTCAACTTGATGAAAGAAAAAGGTGACACGTGAGCTAATTTGATCGAATATCTTAGCTTCTTCTGGATAAACTTCTAAATGTGTGAAGAGGCTTACCTTTTTGTGTGAGTACCGTCGACAAGTATAGGAACTATTGTAGTCTCGAGCTCTGTCAAATAATTTGGAGTTATGTTAGATTAAAAAGCCAAGTCGAAGGGAACATATTGAGATCCGAGTTTCCAAAGTCCTTCGAATCTAAAACTGTAGCAGAAGATACTATGCCCCATATCGTGAGGTTCTGCAAGCAAGGAAAAGCTAGACTTTTAGTAGGTAACTCGGTTAATGTCACATGCATACGCTATCATTAAGAACAGAAGGAAATGTAAAGGTAGATGAGCTGGCCCGCTCGGCAGCAGCTGGAGACACAATACCTCTAAGCGGCATTAGGTCATTCAGCTTATTCAATGGTTGTTTGACGCTGTACCCTGGAGGAACACTCCAGGTCTTGGAACATAAACAATACAGGCCTTGCCATTAAGTTACATTGGAGTAGTGATGATGGTGAACAGCCCAAAAAGCTCCAACCTCTAGGCAAATAAGCTCCATTTTACCTACATAGAAGTAGGAGCTCTTTGCTCGTGTCTGTCCGTAACATTGTAGAGGTCCGCACAGAACACCTACCCTTAAGTTCCGAGCTTCAGAAAATGGGGAAAAGTGATATCGGCGGAATGCGGAGCATGGATAGAGAATAAGGAGACGTTGAAACCTTATCTAAGCGAATGCCCGACTCGAATCAGATTTTTTACTAAATCCACCAATCCTCGATTTTGCTGGATAAGTCTTAAATTAGTTACCAGCGGGCGAGCAATGAGACTAAGAGTGAACGCCTACGATCCGACGCTCATGAGACTGTATTTTCACTCAACCACACCAACTAAGCAACCGTTGGAAAGTCGTTAGTTTCCAGGAAATTTATATCTCAGAATTTTAGCTTCAGACTTCAGCCTTGTTTCTCGAGGAATTCTCAGAATAAGTTGCTTGTTCACCCACCCACACTTCCTACGTGGCCTTGAAAATACCAGCATTCTCATTTCGACTCGAAGTAGACACAAATACAAAAATTAATAGACATGACATTGGATCGACTCGTGCTTTAATTTTGCATCGCTGATTTGATCTGAGAGTAATTTTCAATTCTCAGAAACTTGCAACTAACCGAGCATAACGCTTACGCACAACTACACCAGCAATTCGCACGATTGGCTAATAACGTTTTCCTGGTACAAACTGCTTTCCGAGCAACTCTGCAGAGACCCCACGTGCAATTATTGCGTGTATGCAGCAGAGGAAGTCTTTTCGTGGAACTGTATGCACAGAGCTAGTCGGAATGCAAACTCAATTCTAAGCAAATTTAAGAGAGTTCAAAACAAAACGGGAGAAAAATAAATTAAATCGCAAAAACTTGCATTAAAACTTGGTAACAGAGCGAAAATGGAAATGCATATCACTAAATTGTGTCAATAGCAGCCAAAACAAAATAAAACAACCACAACAAAAACAAATAAAGCCAGCAGCAACATCAGCAACAACAGCAAGTGCGGGCGCACCGCTTCGTTGATTGCTGGCTGACAACAGCGCCGCCAGTTAGCCGCTGCTGTTGGCGTACTCCGCGTTCTGCACGCTCCCCTGCAGCTGCACTCGCTCTCGGCGCGTGTGTACACACGCTATCCATGTTTTTGCTGCTGTCGTTGTGGCAGCGCTTGCTTTATTTGTTTACCAAAAGAGATGCGTCAACAGCCGCCATCAACAGCCATTTGTTTACGCTTACGTGTTGGCGCGGCTGCGTTGGAGCGCAAAAATTAAACACGAAAAACGCGAAAAGCATAAATACGCGCTTTTTGCCGCAAAACAGAAGCGCGCAAAGCACGAAAAAAATATTTATTTATATGCAACAAAAAGCTTCGCAAACACAGCGCTTTGCTGCAGCAAAAACGAATATAAATAAATATTGAAGTGCGGCAAAATGGCACTGCAACGCTTGCGAATGTGTGCGAACTTTTGAAAAATTCATAGAAAATTGAGTTGCCATAAGTGGCGCAGGATTTCCATTTCCAAGGATTTTTTTCTTGTCGCTTTTGTGCCTCAACATTTCAATGCAAATAGCGTCGAGTATTATTGATGTCCATATTATGAAGTGCTATGCAAATCAAAGCGCCAAAATTCATAGACTTCAAAGTATTATATCCTTTTGATTCAAGCACGAAAATTTTCATGATTGCCGTTGACATGAAAGCTAAGTTAATATTGGCATATCGTGGCGAGGGGACGCAATGCAAATGTGGAGGATAATTTTGATTTGACATCAAAGCTAGATGTGACTGCATTCACCGTAGAAATGCTGTAAATACTAGTGCTTGCAACAGAATATGAGGAAGCTTACCAAATGCGGTTGAGCTTAGCTGGATGTTAGACAAATTAATTGAAGTGCTTTGAGCTTGCTAGTTGCGAGTTTCGGTAGTATTTAGCCCCGAAGTAGGGTATAAGTAGGTTGCATTTTAAATTTCGGCATTAGAAAACAAAAACAAATTTTAATCAACGAAAATCGTTTTATTGTTTCTCAAAATATTCTTCAATAAGCTCTATAGTATACACCTTTCATGCGAAGTAATTTGAACCAGTAGTCGTAGCACTTTTGCCACTCTTATTGTTATATCTCCAAAACATGCGTTCTGAACGCCTCAACCAACACTTCAGGAGCCGAAACAGATTGAAAACTGGTTTACTTTTTGCGTACGGGAATATAAAGAAGTCATTCGATACCAAGTCAGGACTATGCGGTGGATGATTCATCGACGTTTTGAGTGCTTAAAAGTGCAGTTGTTGCAGTGGATGTGTGAAATTTCGCGTTGACGTGCTGAACTAATGTCTATAGTTGTCTCAATCTTAAGATAGGTCAAATGACGATCATGTTTTATCATTTTGAGCACAATATCAATAGTTTCCAGAACAACAACGATCTTAACGAAATTCGCCTTAGATTGATATACGAACTCAATTGAATTTAGCATATACCACCGACTAGTCCTGGTTGTAGTTTCTTCGCCAAAAATTGTATTAAGGTCAACGATGCACTGTTGCTGGGTTAAATTGAGTATCTATTCACAAATGGTCAGCGTGCCAAGCTGAGGCGATGTAGTCATGATCATCTGTCCGTCAGTTTTGAAGATATCGTTGTGAAATTGTGCATACGTTTTTTTCTTCCCAAGAGACTGCTCATTTGTGAGAACCGTCGATATCGCACCACTGTAGCTTATAGCTGCCGTACAAACTGAACAATCAGAACCAGGTTGTTGTATGGAAAACTTTTTTATTTTACAAGATAACTGCACGAAATTTGGCTAATTTTGCTGTCCATGGTAGCGCTACAATCGTCAAAGAACTTATTCAGATCGGACCACTATAACTTATAGTTTCACGCAAATTGTACAATCAGAATCTAGTTGTTGTATGGAAAACTTTTTTATTTGAGAAGATATCTTCACGAGATTTGGGTGATACTGCTGTCCGAGGTACCGCTACAACCTCCTAAGAAATTATTCAGAACGGGCTACTTTAGCATATAGTTGTAGAAGAAACTAACCGTTCAAACTCAAGATTAAGATATTTTTATACCCTTTTGTGCTATAAGAAACGCACCTGTGCAGGGTATTCGAGCTTCGGTGCAGTCGTAGTTAACGTTTATACGTTTTTTGGTATACTTTTGGTTTCAACTATTTGAGCAGCCCCTTTACTTTTCCTCTTTCACGTCTTCAATGCTGCTAATTGTAATAAATGTGTTAGAAAAAAGACTCCAAAAGTAGCAAAAAAGTAGTACATTTACCATGCTTAAATTATACAGTTGATCTTTTGTGCTAATTTTCAAACTCTAATCCCCCCCAATATGTTATAGCATACCTTTTGGCAACCACAATACCTGCCCACCGAACTAACCTTACTTTCCTGATACACAGCTGTTTTGGCGTCTTACGAGCAATATGCCAATAGCATAGCAAAAACAAAGCGAAAAGAAAATGAAACAAAAATTGCTGCTCAGTCGCCCTTTAATTTGCATATAAATGTGCAACACGAGGGCGTATACTTGACATTAATAGACTTTGCGCTTAAAAGTATGCTATATAAATGTAGTGCTGACGCTTTGTGTAATATACATACGTGCATGGATATATACATAAATGTGTATGGGTGTGTTTGACTGTGTATATGTGTGTGTGTGTGTGCCTGAGCACAAAAGGACCCTGGCACAATTCGTATTTACTTGTAGTAATTGCGCCAACACGAAAACACACTTGCAACTGAAACTACCAACTACTTGTGCAACAAACAACTACTCACGTACATATACAATGTGCGCCAGCAACAACAAAAACTACGCGGCAATTTGATTAAGAATCGCTGCTTGGCATGCCATAACGCAACCGCAAAAGTAAAAGCATTGCGAGTAAATAGCAAATACTCACACACACACACATACATATATATCCATGATTTTCACACACACACTCGTCTCTGGGTAAATGTGTAGCGAAAAACATTCATTGGCTTGAAAAATGGTTTCAATATCGCGCTGGCTTAATTTGTTGGCTGGCAGCGAAACAAAAGATTTTCTAAAAATACAAATCGCAACAAAAACAAAAACGGCGCTTTAGCGTAAGCAGCTGAAAATACTCGTGCCACCGAAACTTTTGCGCATAATACTGTGTGCTTCGCTTCGGTTTTTCACAAACATACTTACAATGTTTTTACTTTTTTGTTTTAGTTTGCTATTTTGTCAGCAATTTGTGAAAGCCTACCTTGACGCTGGCACCACTTCTCATAGTCCTGCCGGTTTGTTGTTTATCAAGCAACTTTTTGTTTTCGTTTTTTGCCTCTCTACTTTTATACAAAAACACCTGGCTTTGTGCGGCCATAACCATTAGTTTTCAGGTGTCCTTTTTGCTTTCTTCCTTTTTCATTTTTTCTTGTTTTTTACTTTTTTCTTTCTATTTTACTTTTTTTTTCTATTTTTTCCTGTCTCTTTTTTTCCTTTTTTGTTCTTTTTTTTTACTATTTTTTTTGTATTTCTATATCAAATCGCCCTTTCAGCCCTCACCACCTTCGCGGCACTCGTTGCATGCAACGTGTGTGTGTGTGTGTTTATGTGCGTGCCAGTATCCTTGTGCCGTTATAAGCGCTCTCTGCTCTGCTCTGCATGTTTGTTGGCGATAAAAGCAAACAACTTTTCGCTTTCCATTAAGCCGAATTTCTGCTTTTACCTTTTACATGCAAACATTGTTTTAGTTTGTAATATATTGCATGTTTTTGTTTGTGTTTTTGGTGATTATTTTCTTGTTTTGCATTACTTTTACCTATATTTCTTCATCTTGCTACATTTTCATTTTTTCCCCGTAAAGTTTTTGTTCAATTCCCCAGCGCTTGCTTTCGCCCATTTCTAAACATGCAACAACAAACAGTTCTACATTTATTTATTTACACATTTGCCTCATTGCAATTTTCTACACTTTGCTTTTTCCCATTTTCGGTTCGCTTCTTTATTTTCGCTCTGCTTTGCTTTGTTTAATTTTGCGTTTAATTTGTAATTTGACCTTGAGCGTGCTGTTGCTTGGGAAAATCCACAAGCAAATAAAAGTAGTGCAGATAATTACCGCAGATAACGGTAAAACCGAGCGTGCTAAATTATACATTAATCGACTGGAAGAGTGGGTGTGAGCATATTTTGATAGATGAGCTAGGACTTAGCGTGTATTTAGAGGGTAGTAGTTGTGGAGGAAAAGCTTATCAGTTATATATAAGGCATGTTAGTATTAGTTCAGGGCACAATAGACCCAAGGTTGCAGTGCAATCTTCGTCCATCTAGTATTAGACAGAAATGAAGCAGTTATAGACTTTTACTGGTGCAACCGAGATCATAACAGAACAGCTTCTAAATTCCGCATCCTCTGAATTCTTAAGAGCGCCAGGCATAATATCGTTATTTCCGAAATAAAAATAGACAAGGACAGAGAGCATGCGATATCGCGTTTACCTCCGGGCAACACCTCGACAAAAGTTTTTTTTTCTAATCTGGCGAGTGTACAGTTGCTTAAGAAATCAAATCCATTCACAGATTCCATCGTTCCCACGACAGTCGGGTTACGTAACCGGAACGAACTCGGATCTTTTATCTGGTCAAAGACTGTCAACTCGGCAAAATTCATTTACAGATTCCAATCGTGAAGAGTTTCTGAGCACTCGAGATGATCTAGAGAATCAAAAAAAAGGAGAGTAACGTGTCGTACCATCCGAGGCTGCTTTTTCTTTTTCATTGGTACTGATTTTTACGTGGCGGGTCCCAAACCCAGCGCACAACCCTATGTAGGGAATGTTTCGCCTTCTCACAATGGCTCGCCTTCGAACGGATGTTCTTAGGTTACCCAGAGGATACTTGGTCAAAGACCGGAAGTAATGAGCTGCTTGAGCCATGTGTAAAAGAATCGTTTCTGGCCACTCCAAAGTGAATGGCGATCAGATAACTTTCCTCACTTGCGTGAACTTCTACATATGATTGCATCCTCCAACGTGTCGTACCTGCTAAAGTATAATCAGCGGAATTCGTTAAAGCTAAAAATCTTTTAATCATACCTCAAATGGGTATTCTGGTCAAGAAGCCTAAATTTTAGATATTTTTTTCAATTTAAGAAAATATAAAAAAATATAATTTTTTTTGACGTTTAACGAATAAAAAAAATTACAAAATAAGAATAAAAAAATTGTCGAATTACAGGCTGGTGGAGGGGGACTGTTAAAAGACATTGCTTCCTGTTTGACTTGATACCAGCTCTTACAGTGAACTAGAACAAACAAATTGAAAAAAGTCTTCAAGACTAAAAATGTACTAAAAATAGGACTGAGCTTTATCCAGAATAATCAAAAAAATTTTTACTCCCTTTTTTTTGCCCCCTTTTTTGACCTTTTTGAATTTTTTAAAAATACTTAAAATTACAATTTTCCAAAATACGAGACAGCCGCGATAGAGTGATGCATAAAAAAGAGTTTTTATCAAAACGATTAAGTAGAACATACGATATCGTGACCACCACCTCAAAAAAAGTAGTTTCCCGAAAAAAATATGATTTTGGTTCAGTTTCCAAGTCACTAAAAGGGCTATAACTTTGGAAATAATTTGAAGGAAGACATTTTTGAATATCTAAACTACCGAACTATGAACAAATTTCGATTTTTTCAAATTTCTAGACTACATAGAATACGCCGTTAAGGTTTAAAGTATATTGTTGGAAACTCTAAAACACCGAATATAATGTTTTGTCAAATTATGACCATTGAGAACTTTTCATTTACTAAAAGAGGTACTGTGTACAATTTATGTCAGTTACCTTCCACTAAAGAAACCAGAAAAGTACCCATGAAAAGCTAATCTTCGATGAAGAAGATATGCCTAACGCCGGTCTCGTAGGACCAGTGAACTGCAGTCGGAGTTAAGGATTTTCCACTAAAGAAGATCAGGTTTTCAAATACTAGCGCTTCATATTGTAGTTATGGGGGGCAAAAATAATCATCTAATAACTTTTAGGAGTTCTACGATATATATAGCCCTTAGCAGAATAGAAATTCGAACCGTTTTGGTTTAAGTATATTCGACTGTCGTGGAAACGAACACTGGTCACAGTGTATGGTTGGAATAAATATATTTGAGAACAAAAAGTGTGATAAAGACCGCTGAAAAGTTCGAAGGTCGCCATTTATCAAATAACACCTAGGCATGAGTCTGCATGTGCTATAATGCAACCCCTAAGAAGCGATTTCTACCTGATCGAAAAAGTCGCTATTTCGTTTTACTTCTTTTATGAGATTTTTTTTAAGTAGACGCATAATAGTTAATAGTCTAAAGAGGGGTAGGTTAGGTTAGCTTAGGCTAAGAGGTCGATTCTATTAGGGATTTCATTTGGTTAGATTAAATCGCTGGTCCGTTGTAGTAACTAAAAACGTCTACATATATACTGGCTCATGGATCAAAAGGGGCTTACAATCCTACAAAATGCTTTGAGTCTATCGCAAATTATGTAGACGATTAATATACACTTCGGCTATGCCTTCTGAACTGTTGAACATAAGACTACCGTTATTTTGGCTAGCCTAAATGCATGGAGGCACATTGAGAGGGATAAAAAGCTATGCCTTTATGGTATAACAAACAAACTGCAAGTGATCCGATTCATCTCCAAGACTTGATAAATGAGATAAGAAGCAAAGAGGATGTGATCTTGTGTAAGATGTGTAAAATTCTCATTTAAGGAAATATAACCTCATTAAATCTGCCATAGATGTTACTAATCACAGCATTGTTGAATACTGATATTTATTAAAATTTTTTGATTTACGATTAACAGTTGATTTCACGACAAGTTTCCACCTAAAAAGCTTGGTCATTAATTCACTATTTTGATTTGGTTCAAACAGCTTCAGAACTCGGCAGTCGTGTTTGTCCGTTTAAGGTAAAAAGTCGGCGTTTTTGTAATCCAATATCGCTAGCGAACAAACCATTTCGTCATAACCGCACGGCCGGGTCATAAACTAAGCACACACACACACACACATTCATGTTTCCCAAGAATATTTTCGAGCGACGCGCACATAAATTTTTTAATATAAAACGCATAAAAATGAATTCATATTCAATTTAGGCGTAAATGACCTTCAACAAACGCACACGCACACAACGACACGGGGCACAAGACTATAAAATTTTCATGAAAACATGAGCACCAGCTCAACACTACACCATGGCACCATACTATTGAAGGCGACTGTGCGCACATACAAAAGCAAACAATAATAAATAACACACAACAGAGGAGGGGAGTGCACGCACGCCGCGCAGGGGTAAGCGGCAATAAGAGAGATATGTGTACAAATACGAGACGTGGAGAGGTCAGTCAGACAGTCAACACATAAAACAACAGCAGAAGAATTGTTGTGCAAAGAGGAAAGAGGAAAAAAGGCATAAAAACTAAATGGCACACCAAATGCATCATAAAACGTGAGATGGACATGAGCATGGAAGAGATGAGACGCGACGAGATGAGACGAGACGTACCAACCCACAGATAGACAGATGAGTAGACGCGCAAACCAACAACCGACAGTCGACCGATAGGCGTTGCGCAGCGGTTAAAGCCGACAGCAGATTGAACGCGCAGATGGATGAGCTTCTAGGCGTTTCGCATGATGAATGGAGTGTCGGTGGCCGCGCGGAGCGACGCGCTGGATCGGTAACAATGCGGTCGTTGAAAAAATCGGACTACACACAGAGGAAAAATTGGTAGCTTCAAATGTCCACTACACGTCGGTTGAATAAATGGACAGCAGCAGCGGCAGCAGCGATTGCAATGCAACGCGCCACAAACGAAGCAATCAAAGTGAATTTACAGCGAATAAATTGAGCTGCAATTGATAGTTTGCGCTGATAGGCGAGTGGCACAGCAGCGCAGCGGAGGTGCACTGTTGCATTTCTGGGGGAGCGCACAGTTCGGAGAGTAATACTCGTAGTAATGGTGGGAAATCACACGCGCGCTGCCACAAATGGTGCATGTTTCATTAAAAAAGTAAATAAATAAATAAAAACTGTTACACAAACAACAAAGCGCTTGTGTTTGGGTGAAAAATCGCGCAATAAAATTACTATTGAACGAGTTGAACAAATAAACGGCGCGGCGTAAATGAGCAGCGGAGCGCATGCTGTAGAATTAATCAGCGGAAAATCGGTTTTATTATGTTTTTCAAAGATTTTTTTTTATGTGAGTGTGTGTGTCTGTTGTTTTGTGAAGAATTTTAATTCTGCTCTGTAAATATTAGCCGTACGAAATGCGCTTTCAGCGCGTGATGCCTAATTGATAGGCGGCTTGTTAACCAAAAAAAAAAATTAAACAATTACATGGATTGATGTTTTGAAAAAAAGTGTTGAAAAAGTTATGATTATGTGCATAAAGTATAAAAGCCTCATGCAAAGCAAAATTGTATTGAAATAACATTTAATTAAAATTTATAAAGCTGCAAAGTAAACAAAAATTAAAACATTAACTAAATATGATTTTTGCTCTCATGAATTCGCTGACATAATGTGATTTTATCTTGTAAAAACTGCTCACTAATCAAATCACATTTATTATGAAATTAATTAAAAGTGAAAAAGGCAATTTGTTTGCGTTATGAATTATAAATCTGTTAATTAAATAAATAGTATTTAAATTCAAATATTATTTTTTTCATTAGGAAAGTGAAAAATTGTACAATAATTGTAAAATTGTACAATATATTTTTTTAAAGTGACTGAGCAGTTGACAAAAAAATACTTTAAAATGGTTATCCCATATGATGTCCTGTTTTTTTTGGAATTTTTAGGATTTTTTTGGACAAGCAGTTAAGAGATAGAGCTTTAACTTTATTATCCTTTTTTAACATACTAGCGGATACGGCCACGCGTTGCTGCGGTATACATTTCATACCATTATTCATATAATAAACTATTCAATACAGTGAAAATCTTATTTACGAATAAAGGCGAAAACGTTTTTGTCGGTATAAGAATCCAATGGATTTTAAATTTCATTGGAAAAAATAAGGAATTTAAGGCTGCTTTCTCAATGTCTGATTGCCAGCCTTTCTGTCCAGTTAATAGAGCTGTCCGCTTCATAGGGCGTTCATTTAATAGAGCTTTCACCATATTATTTATGAATTGTTTTGCTATCCTATCTTCTACGTTGGTTCGAATTCGATACAGTGTGCTAATTTTATTAAAATCAGTCAGCAGCTTAGGAGTCCATCGTGGACAAACAACGTGACACGTACTTTTTATAGATAAAGATAAATCGATGGCATAAATATAACTTTTACATTAAAAATATTGTGTAGAACAAGAGTTATGGTCTGCTGAACATTCCCACTCACGAACAATTGGATCGCACTTCCTGCACGATTCCGACTTTTTGGCTTATCTGAAGTAAAATAAAATTAGCGGCACTTTGATTTGTAAGCCTAAATGCACGAAATGATATATTATTAAATGAATATACCAAAAATTGTACTTTTGGTTGACAATCTATCTGTTATCAAATGAATATGCCATAAATTGGATTTTGGGTAGACATTTGAAAAAATTGCAAATTTTGTGTTTTTTTATGTGGTTTTTGCTCGAAATTTAGTGAAGTTTTGCTTGACAATATTCCACGCGTTTACATGTGCTGAGTGTTCCCTACAAATTTCATAGCATTCAGTCAATCCGTTTTTGAGCTACGATGCGGGAAAGTTTGAGAAACACAAGTTTTGGGAAATACGCGTTTAAAGTTTCAAGTCCGCACCTCAGCGCTTTGAACAGCTCCTTGCTCTAACTGCTTCATATTTTAAGCCACTTCGACTTTTTAAAATCACTTTGCTATCATATTCTGGACATATTAAGAAAGCAATTTTAGAAAAAAAAGAAGTCGATGTTTTGAGCCAATCACATGGCATGACCTTAAGTAGTTAAAAGAGTAGTTAAGTAGTTTAAACAACACTAAGTTTCTTAATTTTTACACGCTGAACCTTATTTGAGCGCTTACCGAAGTTTAATTTGATACCTATAGCTCCTCGTTGAAATTTCGTGCCATTTTCAAGACTGCACTTCGCTATTAAGGGTTTTCTTGGGTTTCACCACTTCAAAAAAAATGTTTTAAGGTCTTTTTAATTCTATAATCTCTGTAAAATGTTGTCCTAAATGATCAAGTTGATCCGTGTAATAGTTTTGGAGTTACGGCCTTGAAAAGCTGCGCGCTGGAGTTCAGCTAAATAGTCACATAGAACTTTAAAGATGATTTTCTCGAAACTGTGTTTTCAAAGTAAATTGTGAAGATGCCTCGCGAACTCGCTGGTAATGAACTTTTACACTACCACGTACTACCTAACTACCGTTCCCATGACAGTGGGGTCTAAGTAATCGGAACGAACCTGAATTTTTAACCAGCCAAGGACTGTCAACTCTTCATCATTACTCGAAATTACTTCAAGAATGATTCTGCCGCTACAATAATAACACATTTTAGAAAGAAGTCTTCGAGATATACATAATTTACAAGGTTTTGAATGAAGGGTTTTCCTCAGTTATTTAAAAAACAAAAACGTCGGTCAATTTTCAACAAAATCTGAATTTCTGTGCTAAAACATCTGCTAAAAATAAAATTTTCTGTACTTTTGCTTTTTCTTTGTCCAATACCTATCTTATGGTCGCAGTCAAAGCACAATGTTTATCATTTTCCTTTTGTTGATCCTATAAGTAGTGCTGCCGTCCACGCAGAGCCACCTTCTTTGCGAGAAACTGCTGGGAATGACCGTCTTAGTGACCGAGTTTTGAATATTTTCTTTCGAAAACTTCACAAAATTTTTGTAATATGTAATTTTGGAATAATAGGAAAGTAGAGTAAAATATTTAATTTTTATATAAAAAGAAATTATTGAAAATATGTCGTTTTTTGCTCGAGGAGACCCATTCAGCCTCTTAATCGTCGCAGAGGACCAAATGTGGTCTATGCGTGACTTAACCTAACCTCTTAATTGAAACCTAGCCTTTTTAGTCTTGAATTCAGTGCTTAAATATATCAGAGAGCGCCAAACAAAATGCGATATTTTTGTCGTTCTGTCATATTTAGAGATCAGAACGTACTTTTTGTGGCTACAAAGAGTTAATTTATCTTTCTGAAACTCTTATCCGCATACTATTATTTTTTACATGTCCAATGTCGATGAGTTTTGTCTAGATTTCATAAACACCATTTCTCCGTGACGCTTATGGGCATATTTTAAAAACACATATCTAAACTAACCTAATTTTTTCGAAACATACATTTTTTTCGGAAATTTACTGACTTAGTTCTGCAACTTCTTAGTGTAGGTTTGATAACAGTCTTCTTGGAAGCGATTGCTAGATTGTTTTGGAGTAGTTCGAGTACTTTGAGTAGTTAGTGTTGTATAAGTCTAAACTTAAAAATGATTCACAACAAAATATTTAGTGACAAAAAGCTCCTTAGAAAAATCTTCTAAAGTAAATACTTTAGAGATTGCTTGAGATTTCCATTCGATCTGGACCAACCTGTGGTTCATTGAAAAATTATATCTAAACAACATCTTAGATAACAATGCTCGCTTTTGTGCTCTCTGAGCTGCTCTCTCATAGATAATAGAATTCCAGCAATTTACTCGCGCTTTTGCGCTCTCTGCTTTCTTATTGAGAATAGAACTCCACCAATTCACGGGATTGCTGATACTGTTCGAGGAACGCGTGAGGTATCTCAAAACCTCAAGCGCCGTTCGATAGCTAGCTATAAGGCATATATTTTATAAGAAAGCAAGCATTTTTTTCTTTAAACTATTTTCATGCCATAACTAATCGTGTTAAGAGCCACGAATAAATTAACACATCCTTAAAAAACTTTTGGAAAATGGGAAAGCAAGGCAGGTGTCTAAAAAAAGTAAGTCACGCCTAAGAAAAACAAATAAATAAAAGTGAGCTTTAGTGACACAAAAGTTTTCAACAAACGCATTCACGGAAAAGGCGGCACCTTGAAGCACCTACTTAGCTGTACCACACCTCCCGTAAAGCACAAAAAGTAGGAAAATAATAATTTGCTTACTCGAAAAGATTCCTCCCACCTTAAGTTTCCACCATTTGTGCACCACTCCAACTTCCGCCAACTTAACAAACCCAACTAACTTGGCCAACTGTTGTCGCCCGCGCCAGACAAGTTTTAAGTGCAATTTAATTTTAATTTGCAGCTTTTTTCAACAAAGTTTTACCTTCACCAAGAGAACGCTGCGCGCTAACTACTTTGTAGCGCAGCTTGTAACCACTAACACACATACATGTGAGCTAGGCTGGTCTCAGCCGTTGCAACGGGCAAATGTACGCTTCAGCTGCATTCAGTTTTATTTTCACTTCGGAGATTTATTTTTTATGTTTTTTGATAATTTTTCCCCGCTTTGCTTTTGGTTTGCACAACAAACTGGCTTTTCTTCTTCATTTACGCTAATTAAGCGCGAAACGTTTTGTTGAAATTCACAGTGGGAAAAGTAAGCAGCGGCAAAGTTTCAGCTAAAAAATGAAAAACAAAATTTATGTTGGCAGAAACTAAACTTAGAAAAATGCTTGAAGAACTCACTCACTTGCAGCGTTAGCGGAACTCGTTTGTTGGAGTGTTATCAGTTGGCGGCGGCAGGGTGAAGTGGGTGGCAGGGGGCCAAGTAAAAAGTAGACCGAAAGCACATGCACAGAATATTTACCCGTGTGTGGGCGTGCGCATATTAGGGATGTTTCTTTTTTCCAATTTCAGCGCTATAACGCGAAAAGTTCCATAGCATTCTTCAAAGCTTTGATTAAACGAAAAAATATATAAAAAAAGAACTTATTTTCAACACTCAAATTATATTCAAAAAATAGTTGCTTAATTCATAAACAGTAATGAGCCGAATTCTCAATAATTATATTAAGGAAAAATTCACGAAAGTTTGGCATGAATCTGAAAAGAACAACCTTAACCCCTCACAATTCGCCGCACACCCAACAAATCGACAAAAGCATAAAGTTTTTGTGCCCAAACTGTAAGCGAGAAATGAGCGCAAAAGTCACCAGGGAGAAAAGGGATCAGTGGTAAGTGACACAGAGATTGAGAGTTGCGGGCGCATCAACAAAACTTCAAAGATCTCAAGCGCACGTTCAGACTCGTACTCAGCGTGAGCAAGAAAGTTGTAATCAAACTTGTCACAGAGTAGATGGAAATGTCTTTCATTAGCAACTAGTAGACACATGAACACTTTAGAGCTCAGGAGGAGGTGAACAAGGTTGTAGAGGCAGAAAAATGAAGCTAAATAATGGAGATTTTCATATTATATTTAATGATTTTGGCAATACGAAACATATATGGCGTGCACATGGAAAACCGCTGTTTACAAACCGGTACATAGCCAACTGAGGCATCAAACACAACCAAGCTGCCAAATCTCGCTTGTTTATAATTACTAATTAAGTAATTAACTTAATTCGCGTCACGCGCAGGCATCCTAAAGGATGACTACTCCTTTTGGATCTAGGAACTGAATCAGTCTGGTATCACAAAGGACGAAAACTGGGCTATGCGTGGTCTCCTACCAGATTAACCTAAGCTAACCTTATAATTACTGTGCTTTATTTTGTTCGTACGTGAAAATACCTAAATTCGAACCGAGGAAGGGTCATTTGCGAGAAGTTTTGCATTGCAAGTTTTTCAATCGAAAAAAATGCAGCTCAAGCTCGTCAAAAGATTGCAGAAACTTATGGTGATTGTTGTACCAGTGAAAGAACGTAAAGAGAATGGTATCGTAAGTTCAAAAATGGCGAATGTGACGAGGAAGTTTGAAGATACAAAATTGGAGACTCTTGCTACGTGAAGATTCTTGTAAAACGTATTAGAAACTTGCAAAATTATTGGATGTGACTCGGCAAGCCGTTTCCCATCGCTCAAAGTGCTTAAGAATGATCCAGATCCGAGGGACAAGACTTATCGATCTAAATGAGGTTAGATCTCCGAATTAAGAGCTCTTGGCCGGATAAATTCCGGTAACGTAGATCCGACTCTTGTGGGAATATATGACATATCAAACATATGTCCAGCGTCAAAGAGTCCCCGCGTGACACTAGCCACCTCTTTGCATGCCTTGCTAAACCCACATATCTGACACCCTTCTTCCTTTGGTCCGATCCCTTCGAAACAGCAGGTTTCCTGGGCCTACCGTTGGATGACGGCGATGACAACTTACCTAATCCTAACTATGTAACGATTTTTTTTTTACAATAAAGCTTCAAAACATGAGAAAAAACTGAGGTTTTCTCTTTGTACTCCTGATGCAGTGCTCATGTGCTTTGTGACTTAGCATACGAATTTTACTAGCATACGTTTAGGCGAACCAACTCTAATCGCTATTTCATTTATTCAACCTTAAAGCCTTAAACTTCTCAATGGGTTAACGAATAAATTTAATGACTCATAAAAAAAACTAAACATTCGGCCCTTTACCTCTCCAAACGGTATCTACGTAAATAAATCACAATCAAGGCTTCTTATATAAAATTAACAGCATAATAAAATTTGTTCAAAGCAAATATAAGTTGCAGGAAAATTGAAGTAGTCGGAGCACAAAGGAAGACAAACAAGTGTCGGTCGTCAGGCGCTACAAAGAAAAACAAACCCAAAATTAAGTATGCGCACAGAAACTGTAAAAAGGATTGGGGAAACTGAAAAGGTGTGTCTTGAAAATGAGTTAAGTAAATCGTTTTCATGCGACATTGACTGATTACAGAGCACTGAACTCTGCGAAGGAGCAGCTAAGAGAAGTGAGATTGTTGTAAAAATCAGAAACGGAAAATTGAATGAGCAAGCTAACAAAGAAAAGGAAATTTTGTTGAAGGAAAAGGTGTAAAATAAAAATATGTGATGTGCAGGAAGTAGAAAGGTAAAAATGAAAGCAAAATAGCAAAATTAATAATAAAATTTTTCGGAAGTACTAATATTTAGAAATCAACGATAAGCCAGGTAACCAATTAATGGGTTATATACAGTTAAAAGGCCGAAAAAAGCGAATTTCCAATTTGTTTTTTTCTGAGAAAACTTAAGCAAAATTGAGTTTTTGAAAATTCTAACTGTATATACTAAACCCTTAAGAACGAAAGCTTATAATATACAACTTAAATTAAAATTGAGCTACAATACCTGAAATATGTTTGAAAATAAGTAATATTAAACGCCGCTTTGTTTTTGTGCTTCAAGCAAAAAATTGAGCTTTAGATTTGTACTTCAAAAGACTAGCTACGACAGCTACGAACTAGTAATGAAGACAAAACTAACTATCCACATCCTCAAAAGCTCTTAACGAAACGGAAAACACGAGCGCCGGCACAGGTAATTGGAGACGCAAGCACAAGCTGCTGGCGAAACAAAAACAAATGGAGTTGTCAAAGAGAGTTAAGCAAAATGAGCAAAATTAAACGAAAACAAGACGGCGCGCACAAGCAAGCTCACAAACAACTCATTAGCGCCTGTGAGAGTACGCAGCTCAATCGCTTTGAATAGTTATAATTAAAATGCGAACGGCGCAAAAGGAGCTCTGGAGGCTGCCCGCTGCCATATTTCATATATACGTCACTATTTTTGTTGTTGCCGTAGATTTAGTGAGCGCTGTGGTGCCTTATTAACGTGAGCAATAACAATAACAAGGAAGCAGATAAACGAAAGCAGCAACTAGCTGGCAAGACAAACGGCGGCGGCGGCTCGAACGTCGTCAGCAAGCGCCCAAGAAATAAATCCAAAGGCCGCAGCTACTCACTGAAGCACACACACACACAGCTATAAGCAGGTATAAGCGCGTAGTGCTGGACACGAGATGAATGTGCAGCATAAAATTAAATTGAATTAATGAAATGAAATAAAGCTTGCGAAAGAGGAAGGCGCAACGAAAGCTCAGCGGCGAGGCGAAGGAAGCTGCCGGTGATGATGAGCTGCAGCTGCTGCGCGAGATAACCAAAGGTAGCCAGGTAGACAAAAGCCAGCAGCACAACCAACAAGACACACGCACATGCACGTGTAGTTAATGAGCAGAGCCAAGGGGCGGCGCAGCAGCATTAACCGAAATCTGTCTGAAAACCCGTTGCCGGCTGCTGCTGCAAATAATGCGAAACACTCCGTTGTGCAAATTGTGTTGTATCCTTGAGAACTGTGTGTAAAACACACAGAAGAAAGCCTGGAATGCGGGCTGCGGCGCGCAGCGATTGTGTGGCGACTTAATAATCTTATTCATCAGCAATATGAAAGCATAAAGTTGTTGACGTTGTTGCTGCTGCTTTGTCGTTAATTGTTGTTGCACTTAATGACAACAACTTAACGGCATTCTCACCTATACAAGAAGGAGGGGAAAAATTAAAAAAAAAAACAGAAAAATAATGAAAATAATGAAAATGCAGAGTAAAGCGACACAAAGAAGCTGCGTAACCACTGAAGCACATAAAGAACTTGAGTCGAGTTGTGCGCACAGCTGTGTTGCAAGCGCAAGAAAAGTGGCAGCAAGCAGTACTTAAAAATATTTTAAATACATAAATGCAATTACGAGCTGCTGCCGCCTGTGCTGCTGCCACTTCCATTCCGGCTGCTGTGTCAACGACATTTTCTTCTTCTGCGCTTGCCTTCAAGTGGTGCTTGTTGTCGTTGGAGATTTGCATTAAAATTCGCATACTTCGCAAGGGAAAATTATTTGCATGCGTTTGCTGTTTGTTGTTTGTTGAAACGGAATGCAGTTGTGCTTTAAGAAGGATTGGGACGAAGCTTTAATTTATAAATATTGCTGCAAGCTGTGTAAGAAAGCTGCTGTAGGATAAGGAAGACAGAGATTCCATTTAAGTTAAAAAAAATTTAATAATTTGCTAACATTTTTAACTCAAAAGCTGTTGATTTATAGAATAGAGAGTTTTATCCACTAACAAGTCAGAGAAACCTCGTCCATGAACTACAAGACATAATCAGTCGTTTCTTCTTTTCGCTATTCGGCGCCAATTAGAGATACCAAGTACGGCCAGGTTCCGCCTGATCTCTCCAACGGAGTGGAGGTCTTCTTCTTCCTCCGCTTCCACCGGCAGGTACTGAATCGAAAACTCTCAAAGATGACAACCGGACCTAGCCAGTGCAACTGCTGTCTCTTGATTCACTGAACTATGGCAATGCCGTTGTATATCTCGTACAGCTCATCGTTCCATCGACAGCGATACTCGCCATTGTCAATGCGCAAAGAACCATAAATCTTCCGCAAAACCTTTCCCTCGAACACTCCTGAGGCCGACTCATCGGAAGATGTCATTGTCCATGCTCCTGCACCATGTATCTACACGCAGACCTTTTTTTTATAGTAGGGGGTGGCATCGAAAGCCGCTAAACCTAACCTACTCCCAACACAAGACTCTCTCACGGAACCACCGATTAAGTATTACTTCGTGGGAGGGACAGGACATTTAAGTCTCCGCTATTGTGCGGACTGACGGACGCCTAGTGTGTTGAAAAAGTCTCAGTTTTGTCATTATGGTTGCAGACGCTTCGCTGACAGCTTTCCATTTATCAGTCAACTGACACGCAAGTCTCGTTGAATTGTCGACCGTAAAACTACCACCGAGTGTAGTTTTTAGTTTTTCCCTTGTATTTGAATCGTGGGCAATGAAATAGTACATATTCAGAGTCATTGTAGAATCTGAAAAGGTAGTTTCTAAAGCATCCATGTCCACTAAGTATTTGAGTCAGATAGGTTCCCATGTCGTCTGTCTATCCACGAGTAGATGTCCGGTGTAAGTCGATCGGTCCAGCGCCCTTTGGATGAGGAATTCCATCGCTTCTGTCGCATTTTAGTGCTCCTGTTCCTCTCTTCTGTCTTTACCGATACTATTTTAAGCGCTGATAGCTGATATAATCGCTCGTGTTCATCTCCCTGGATGTTATTGTGTGGTATAATGGCTAGCACTTCACCAGCGTCGGTTGATATCCACGTAGAACTGGAATGACGGCGGACCGTAAAGTTTCGTCTGCGTTCGCCGAGAGACGACTTAAGGTTAGGTTGGGTTAATCTGGTTGGCCAATAAGCCACGCATAGACCAGCTTTGTTCCTTTGCGATACCAGATGGAGTTCAGTTGCTAGGTCCAAGAGAAGTAGTCATCCTTTCGGATGCCTGTGCTTTACGTGAATTTTAAAAGACTCTGCGGCCTCACTATCGATACGTACTCCAGTGTATCATACTGTGGAGACCCCAGATCCTTACAGCGTAGTCTTGCCAATGCAGGATAAGTGCACAAGAGATGTTCCATTGTTTCCCTGGTGCCCTGCTCTAGACATTTCCGGCAGCCTTCTCGTCCTGTAAGCGTGTGTCGCCATCGGACAGTGATCAGTTAGTATTCCCATCATGTTCCTACAGTCTCTTCTATCGAGTGTCAATAGGAATTAAGTGTACTTCCGATATTTCGTTTAACACATGATTTGAGAAAGAGAGGACTTCACTTTCATTCTTCATTAACTTTAAATAATAATTTAATATTATTGCCACATGACCTTGAAACATAAAACACACACATTTTCCGTCCTCATAGCCATTATAATTGTATGGTAATTAATTTTTAAATTCTCATTTACAAAATAAATTCGAAAAATTGAAATTACATGATAATAAATACGCAAATCCAAAATCACTATTTTCCCATTAATTAAGCGCGCTAATCACCGCTTTTTGCTCCAATAAAATGTAAATTAAATGTATTTAAATTTCTAATTAAAAACACTGCGAGCATTTTGTATTTACTTATAATTTCGAAGTCCACTCACGTGCAACACTTTGCAACTAATTCATTATGCGAGCGACGCGGAAAAGTGGGGCAGCAAAAATAGTGGCGATAAATAAATAATCAAGCGAAGAAAAATAAGAAAAACAAGAGCAAAACAAAAACAAGAAGAGAAAACGAGTAGCTTTGCACTCGTACCAAAGAAGAAAAAAACTGCGAACAAGTTGTGCCTTTGCGAGAATTGCACTAAGCAAACGCCGCACACAAGCGCACCGAAGAAAACGTCACAAAATGGAATGAAACTAAGTGGTGAGCGTATCAAAAAAGTAACGGTGAATTAGACTACAACAACGGCTACACGCATGCATGCAGCGGCAGCTCTTTAGTTAGACTGTCAGCTTTGCTAGCAAAAGTGAGTTAGTCAGTCAGGCAGTTAGTTAGTCAGTCAGTCAGCCAACCAGTTATTTAATCTGATAGCCACTCAAGCAAGTTGCTCTATCAGCCAAAGTTTATTTCTTGTTTTTACTGCCACCAAGAAATCAAGTTAAGAAGTCAACAAGCAAAGCAGTAAGAGTAAATAACAAATGAGTACGCACACATATACTTACTTGCACTAACTTACTTACATACTTATTGTTGAATACCCAGCAGAGCAACGAAGTGGTTGAGAAGCGTTGAAAATTTTATGAGTTGGAAATGCAACTCTGTACAATGTCTAGTATTAGCGTTGGTTGGCAAACTTTATATTTATACCTCTGTATCTCAAAAGTATGGCAGTGAAACCGTTCTCGGATGCCTGCATGAGTTTGAAATCGGCTTCCGAGTTGTCTAATGTTTTGCTTTAAAAATATATTTTGGCTTGGAAGTGATTCGAAGGTACCTCGCACAGGAGTTTGTGATACCCTCAACGCAATCGACTACAAAAGTGGATCCACTGTTCGAGATTCCAATGATCTTAGATGGCTATAGCAAAGCTTAAACCGTTACTTTTTCAAAAAATCGATTTTTCGTTTTGCTTATGAATAGATCGAATGTTCATATATTTATATATAATCTCACCTTTCTAATACTGTATGGTGTGATATCAATTAACAAAATACGAAAACACTTTTTCGACTACTCAATTTTTGAGAATAATATTATATTATATCCGCTTAATACGTAGGTTGCGGGATTAAAGAACAAGAAACAAATATTAATCATCGAAATATTGCTGTTGTTGTTGCTTTAGCGGCAGAATTTTGCCGGATTGACAGTCCTTGGCCGGAGAAAAATCTGGGTCCGTTCCGATTACGTAGACCCGACTGTCGTGGGAACGGGATCATAGAAATGTTTGGGTTCGTTTTGAAATACCCATACAATCGACTGCTGTTTATTTTTGGGCTCATACGTCTAAATCCACGATTCATCACCTGTCGCGTTGTCATAGCCGTGTTTCGACTCTCTTTCTCTTGACCAATCGACACGAGCCTTTTATTGAGCTATCGACTTGTGTAGAATGAATCGTGATTTTCTTTTCTACAATGAAAAGTTCATGCCTTACTGAATGTATGCTGGTCCCACAAATTCCTGTAGTTGTCTCAATCTCATGATATGTCACAGGACTCTATAGTTGCCAGAACAAGAACTGATTTTGGACGACCTTCACGAGATTCTTCAATATCCAACTGTTGGCGTACGCCAATGATATCGATATCATTAGTCTCAATAACCGAGCCATTAATTCTGCTTTTAAGGGACTATATAAGAAAGCGAAACGTATGGGTCTGGTTGTGAACGAGGACAATACGAAATATATCTTGTCATTAAACAAAACGTCATTGCATTCGCGACTTGGTGCGTAACTGTTGACATTCATAACTTTGAAGTCGTAGATAATTTCGTATATCTTGGAACCAGCATCAGCACAACACAACGTCAACCTCGGAATCCAACGTCCAAGTAGGCAATTGTAAAGTACAGTCCTATCTCGATGAATAAGGACCCTCATTATTACCGTCCTGCCATATAGTGCAGAGGTATGGACAATGACATCATCTGATGAGTCGGTCCTCGGAATGTTGGTTTAGCGGAAGAGTTATGGTCCTTTGCGCTTTGGCAAGGGCGAGTACCACAGTCGATAACGCGATACCAGATATACGGCGTCACTGATATAGTTCAACGCAAGTTCTGCGCTCGCAAGGTCAATTAGTCCGAATGGAGGAGAAGACTCTAGCTTTGGAGGTTTTCGATGCAATACCCGCCGCTGGAACAGAGGAAGGGGAAGACCTCCGCTCCGTTGGAAAGACCAGCTACATTTGAAATCTGGCTATACTGAAATCTACGGTGTCAATCAAGAAACAGCAGCTGCACTGGCGAGGTCATGTTGTCCGGATAGAAAAGAACACTAAAGTTTTTGGATTCAGTATCCTCCCGTAGAAGCAGAGGAAGACCTCCACTTCGTTGGAGAGATCAGGTGGAAAAGGACCTGGCTCGCGTAAGCCGTGTCTACGCCAGTAAAGAAGTAAAGATATATTTTTCCAAAATGAACATGATGTCGTTAGTAATAATGGGTTACTACTCGATTACAACTACTAAGTCACGTATAGACTAGTACATATCGGTAGTTATATTGAACTAGTTCCAGATGAATATACTTTTTTCATATAGGAAAATATGTCCAATATGTGTATCATATGTGTATTTGTTTTTGCGCTTACAAAGTTTCGAACTTAAGCGCTGTGGCATAAAAGCCAAACATTTATGCGACCGACAGCTTAAACGTAGCGGTGCAAGGTAACTGACTTTAAGTGTAAATACAATGCAAAGAACAAACAAGTTTGTTTGCCACGGAGTAGATAAGTGAGCGCAAAAGTTCGCTGGCGTCAAAAAAATGAATGTTGAACGCGCCAATTTGACGCGCATGTCATAAATAAAAGATTGAATATGAGCTGTGCGAAGTTCGGTAATAAACAATTTAATTGAAAATGCTGGCAAGGCACTGGGAATAACTGCTGCAAGTAACGCTGGCAGCCTGCGACTTGCCGCAAAGCCGATTAAAGACTTAAAATGAAGCTACAATTTAAATTCGGCGAAAAACTCTAGCAGCTAAACGCAGGCGTCAAGTGGCGCGCGGCGAAGACGAGCGAAGGATAATGCTAAAGCAAAATAAAATCAGCATTCGGCGGTTACACGCAGCTTTAGCCGCCAACACCAACGCCAAACAAACCGAACTCCAGCAGCCAGGCAAATATGTAGATGAAGCGTAGAAAGGATAAGGCACAGGCCACAAACACTGTAAGCCACAAAAAAGCGATGATAACGAGCGCACAAAACAACTTGAGAATTTAAATAAAAATGCGCTAAAAATGAATTGCCAAAAAACAAGTTGCGAAACAACAACGACAAAAACAGTGCTAATAAATATGTAGTGAGAAATGCTGTAAAAAATGCCGAAAGGAGCTTGTTGAGCACACACAATTGCACGTCCATGCATGTTTGTATGTCTGTGTGTGTGGCAAACGCAATGAAATCCTTTTATGCCACCACAAAATCCGTTTCTGTTGCCGGCGCGCAGACTTAAAAGTGTAATTTTTTTCAAATGCCCGAAGAAAGGCGGGCTGCTGTGGCGTAGTTTGCAAAACAACTGCAAAAAATGTAAATAGTAAACACAAAAATAACAAAAACTACCGGCAAAGCATATATCAAAAAGTTGGAGTGAAATCATGTGCACCAGTACAGAGTTGCATGGAGACTTACTTAAGCGGGCGGCTTAAAAGCAAATATGACAGTGAATGCTGCATGCATACATATGTGACAAGGCTGGTTCATGAGTGCGTGTGTCTGTAGTAGTATTAGTGGCGCTTTAAAAAGATATCTCCGGAAGGACATGCCGCTGTGCCAGCTGTTGGTAGAGCCTTAAGCGCTGGAAAATTGCAGCAAATAAAGCTGTTGCTGCTATGCTTAATGTGCTACCACCTACTGGATGGGGGAAGATGCCAGCAGGAAATTGAAGCGATTTGTGGAGGTTTTAAACAAAACCCGAAAAAATCTTAAGCTATGCCCTGTACAAAAAAACATTCACAATTCGGAGACTGCATCACTGTCTTAGGGAATAATCCATGCCAAATTTCGTCAAGATATCTCGTCAAATTAAAAAGTTTTTCTTTCAAACAATTGCTTCCGATCGCTCAGTTTGTACTGCAACTTTATGCTATAGTGATTCGATTTGTACTATTTCTTCGGAGATTGCACTACTGTCTTAGCGAACAATCTTTGCAAAATTTCTTGAAAGTATTTCCTCAAATGAACAAGCTTTCCATACAAGCGCTTTATTACGATCGTTGAGTTTGTATGGCAGCTATACGCTATAGTGGTTCGATATTAGCGATTCCGACAAATGAGCAGCTTCTTGTTGAGAAAAGACCGGGTGCAAAATTTGGGATCGATATCTCAAAAACTGAGGACTCGTTCGTATATATGTATATGTACATACGAAGAGACAGACGGACGAGGCTAAATCGACTTAACTCATCAAATTGAGCATTTATCATGACTGAGTAGCCCAGAGCTATTGCGCGATTTGTAGATATGTACCCACACTCGTCGTCAATAGGTTAGACGCGACCGTACTTGAGTTAGTATTTAGCTAACAAATTGGACCGAATTGTGAATCTAAACCATTCTCGAATCTCCTTGAACACACGCAAAAAAATTCATCAAAATCAGTCCAGTCGTTTAAGAGGAGTTTAGTGACATACACATGCACACATGAAATATATATGTATATAAGATATATACTTCTACTGATTAGAACAAAATGTGAGTTAATTTCGTCGTGAAATTACGCACCGTTATCTTAAGTTCCCAGCATGACGTCAGAATAATTTCTGATCTTATCGTATTTATCAAAAACCTTCGTAAATTCTAAACTGCAACCAGCAACCGGCTATCGGTTTAAACCGCTAAATAGTCTTCGCAAGGCGAAATTAAACAGCAGAATATACATATTTCTCATGAAGCCATTATCTGTCAAAAGCTCTCCTTTTCCCGCAGGGTCTCTTGCGTCGCTTACCATCTACTTTATCTCCGAGTATATGCAAGTGTTTGTGCGCCTGCTTCTTGCCACTTTGCATATTAAACGCCACTAGACAATGTCTCTGCATTTCCAAACACCTCGCTGTTCCTCTCTCTACTCCCCTCTCCACCCATGCAATATGTAGCCGCCAGCGTTAGCACACATCCGCTTTCCCACTTTTTTCCATCACTCATATGCCACATATGCATATATATATGTAGTAGCTGTGCCTCTGTGCCACGAGTATGCACATTAATTCAACATGGATGCAACAGCATTTAAAGCGTGTGCTAAACTCAGCTGCTTGCCATTGCTGGCGCGTCTCTGCGGCTCTACGCGCGGCGCAACACTCGGTGCCGCTGCGAGTACATTTAGTCGCCGCATAGCGTGTTGCTGTTGCTGCGTGTGGCACACACAAGTGTTTTTTATTTCCCGTGCTGAAAGTGTGAGTGTGTGTGTGAGTTCGCAAAGTAAGAGTGTGAAGAAATTATAGGCAGCGGCATTAAAATATAAAAGTATTGTTGATATTTTTTATCATGTCATTATATTTTTTTGCTGCAGCGCCTGTTGTTTGCTTCCTTATTACTGTCTCATTTTCTGCGGTTGTTCCGCGCTGCGCCTATTGTTTATTGGGCTCCTTTGTGTGCACTGCAGTTGCTGTTGTTGTTGTTGTTGGTTTGTTTTTCCAACTGCACGGATTTAAGCTGTGGGCTTTGCATACGAAAATCATTTTGCACACATCAGCATAAACTTAGTGAGCTTGCGAAGACCGCGCCATATGTTCGCAAGATAATATCCTGTGCAAAGGACATGCATATACATACATACATCAGGGTGTGTAAAAAAAAATATATTTTTTGTGCTTAGCCTATTCTGTAACTCGATTCGAAAATCAATTTACTCGAATTTGGATTTTTTATATTCTGTAACTCGATTTTCGGATTTTCAAGCCAATTTTCGAATAAAATATTCGTTAGCTTTTGAGTTGTAGAAAGCAAAAACGAATATTGTACGTATTTTTTCTGGCACAGGGTGGTACAACTTTCGCATAATGATAAAGTAGATCCGAATTTCGAATAGAATACACTTTCGAATCGAGTTACAGAATAGGCCCCCTCAAAATTTGTTTCTTAAACACTTCTACGAATATACTTATCTCCAAATATGAGCTCTTAATAGTAACGAGAAGATCCTCCACCGTAGAGTTTTCTAACTTCTTCTTATTATCAGATAGATAAATTAATATCTCGCTTTCAAGTTCTTAAAAACATATGTATTTCGGTGTATTATGTAGGAAATTTAATGCTCTTCAAAAATTTCTCTTACGAATTTTTCGTAAACCTACCGGTTTAAAAGATATTGGTTAGTCGAAAAAGTCTTTTCGTATTTTGTCCATAGGTGTTGTTTCAATCGTATATCTCCAGTGCTACAATCACATTGTGTCATATCGTACAGTGTTGGAAAGGTGAGATTTTAAGCTTCATTTAACAAAAAGAAAATTAAATTCGGGGAAGTTGAAAAAAGTTCAAAGCTTATACTTGAAAAGCCGCTCTTAAGGTGACTATCAACTAATTTTTCAAAATAAGAAAAAAAAAATTTTTTTTTTTGCCCCTCCCTAATGTATGTAAATACATATATGTATTTGAGTAAAAATTTTGTAGTGTTTTAGTATATAGAATATTCTAGTTTTTTTTTTTTTTAATTTTAGTTTGCAGTCTAGTTACTAATAAATTTAGTTGGCACCACTCCTGTCGGCTTTAAACCGCTGCTGCCTACCTTTACTCTTACAAGCAGTATGTGAGCCACAATACCATTAACCACCTGCTGGCAAGCTTTTTTTATATTTATTTCCAAATGCTTGCATGTATACTATGTATATTAGAAACTGTTTGAAATATCAAAGCAGCTTGTAATTTCAGTATTTTCCGCTTTGTGTTCAGAGAGGCAAGTTTTTGTCCAACCCAAAGACAATCTCACATTTTGCGCACAAAGGCATCAAAGTTGAGCTGATATTTAGAATAGCATTATTTTTTAACTAAAAATATCGAAAACTTAAAGTTTGTGGGCCTATTTTTGTATTTATTTTGATTCGAGAGTAAGAAGAGAGGGTCAGTTCATCCATGAGCTTTCAGCTGAGTTTTACAAAATTTTTTTCCAACCAACTTCACTGCTGTCGAAATTTGTTTGAGATTAAGTGCTCATATACTAATTTCTACCAAAGCCTATTAGTTTGCAAACAGAGCGTCAGTATTTTACATTCGGAAACATATACGTTACGAGGTTTCAGAAATAATTTATACAGATACACGGTTAGAGCTTTTCTTTTCTTGTCAACGTATTTTCTTAGTAAAAGCTTTAACCCTGCTGCATTGATTGGATTTGGTCACTTCGACTTTCGGTCCCGTTACATGCATTATAATGCCAGAAACTTACAAAATGTGTTTCTCTAACTTTATCCACTTCTCATTTGTGTAACTATCTTCCAAGAATGAGAATAAAAGCTTACAACTTTGATAATGGGGGTCTTTTTTTATGTGGCGGGTACCATAGCCATCCCACAAACCTGGGGAAAGATGATTCGCCTTCTCACTTTAACTCGCCTTCAAACTGATGCTTTTTTGGCTACCCAGAAGATACTTGATCTAAGACCGGAAGTCGTGACCTGGTTGAGCCAAGTGAATAGCGCTCGGAGAACTTTCCTCACTTGCGTGAACATCTACATATGACCCCATCGTACATGAGTTAAATGCTATGGATCTTATATATCTAGTATATAATCTTAGCTTTATGTTACCAGGCCCCTGTAGATGTACTGCTAGGAAGTGGGAGGTGGGAGGTGAGCATTCAGTCCGACGGCAGAGCGGCGCTACTGGTGTCAAGCTCACTAACTGACCGCTCAAAGCTAGTCTTTCTGGATCTGCACTAGATGAAACATCTTGCTACGTCAACATTTGACTCGTTTGGGTGCCGGCAACTGCAAAGCCGGTGACCTAACCAAAAGGGACACCCTTGTTTGGCTCACATCGAAATAAGACCGCGGTGGATCTCCATTGGCGTCTGGCGTTCTAATACTAGACCAATGACCTCGCTGGTTGACAACCCGCTCCTGTGCGACTGCAAGATCCTTTTGGACTGAAGTAAAACGCATTAGATCTTCTGAATTATTTGCCCTTAGCAAAGTTCATCCTGCCGCAATAGTATAGGTTCTTACTGGACATTGTCTAATGGCGTTCATGCTTATATCTTAATCTATCGCACGCTATCTTATCTTAAATCTTATCGCACGCTAGTTGTCAAAGTTCAGTGGAGAGGTGTCAGGTACAAACAGCCACGCACTTTTTGACCATCTATACAGCCTTTGCAAGATAGACGATGAAATATTTCGGCAGTTCTATCTTCGGGGAACCAGTCGACATAGTTGAATTAGACATTAGCCGTCTCCATTACCGTCCAATGATCAATTATGTGGGAGTTTTTTTTAGGTAACACAAAGGGCCGGCGTTCTAAGCTGTCTAAGTATGATCCCTGTGATAGGCATAAAGCGCTTTGTCGATTTGTAAGGGTCCTATGATCTATTATATAGCAGTTTTTTAAGGGTAACACAGCGGAATGGCGTTTTAAGCTTTCGAAGTGAGATACCTGTCAAGATCGACATCTCAACCTAACCTAACTTTTTCCTTGAAATAAGGTTGACGATTTTCCTGCAGGGTAGCCACAAAATCTGTACATTTGTAGATACTTACATACAAGTATATATTAAGGGTGTGAGTTTATTTTGTGCGCCCGAAGTGCAAATTATGAATTCATTAGCGCCAGCAAACAGCTACGAACAGTAACGGCAATAAAAACCCAGATGGACGCAATAAAACCAGGTGACAGGGCCGCCCTGCCAGGCAGCAACTAACCATGTGTGCGTATGTAAATGCATAAGTATGTACGTCTTACTTTGCATGGCGTGCAAGCGCAGAAAGTAAACAGTAGTTCGGCAGGCTTGCAGGCTTTTTGCGCTCACAACGCCCTTTGTTGGCTCGGCTGCGGGGGCGAGTGCGCGTGTGTGGGTGTGTGTGATGGCATAGTGGAATAGCTACACACGCTCAGTGCTTTTATAGCGAGGTGCGAATGGGGGAGCCGACTGCCCGGCTCACTGGCGACTATTTATTTAAGCCCGTGTGGGTGTGTGCATGTGTGTGTGTTCGTACGAGGCTCGGTAGTTGTGTAACATTAAATAGTCGGTTATTTATTTTTTCAACACCGAAGCGACAGTTTACACTATGCTTTAAGCAGTGGCGAAATATGACTTGTTAAATTGCAACAAAAACAAGAACAAAAGCTGCATTGGAAGTATGGGAAACTAGAACAGATTTTTTGCGCAATAAAGAGCGCGTATTGTTTTATGCATTGGGTTTTTGTGTGGAACTTATTGTTTTTGTTGTTGTTTTTTGTAATTTAATTTTTTATTTTTTTATATGTGCTTGTAAGTAGCAGCTTTAACTGCCAGCATTGCCACTTCACTGGCTAATTGTGTTGCTTTGTTCGCCGTTTTTTGTTTTTGTAAATATTTTTTCACGGCTTCGCCTGCTTCGTTGCGCTTGAATATACATACATATGTACATAGTACCTATACATATATTTATATATTTATTTTCACAATTTTTGTATATAAATTGCTGCATATATTTTTAGTTCGTGCGCCAGCGTGTAAACTGACCCTCTGCATACACTCAGCCACAGCCGCCTCTTTCGGGTTGCTAACCGCTAGCAGTAACCGGCTGCTCCTAAATGATTGTGTAATTAGCGGAAAATCGCTTGCACAATTTTTGCAAAATGTTATTTTAATGATATTTAAATAGTCTGCGCGTTTTTCTGTTCATTTTTATCTTTATTTTTTTGAAGTATCTAATGGCCGCGCGCAATTGTCGGTTATCTGTGTGTAGTTATGTTGTACCCACCTATGTTTGTAGGTATGTATGCCATACGCACGCATTAATAAATTAATCTAGCACACTATTGTTATTGTTCTTTTTTGTCATAATTGGATTATCGTTGATTCAATAGAAAACAGGAAAAAACGTATTTATTAATACTGACATATTTTCCTCATAATAACCACAAAGTAGTCGCTTTTTGAACGATAATTGTCTGACCCTATAAACTTTTGTTGTCAGCAAGCAGTTAGACCCTTTAATTGCGCTGCATTTCGGAGATTGAAACTTAGCTTTCGATAATAATATATACTATTTTTCGTTAAGGTATTGAATTTGTAGGACTCGAATTTTGTAGGTTAGTTTGTATGGCAGCTACCTGCTATATTGGTGCGATCTATAAAAATTTGCTCGGAAATTGTAGCGCTGCTTCAGATAATAAACTGTGCCAAATTTCGTGAAGATGTCTTGCCTAATAAAAGCGTTTTCCATACAAGGACTTGATTTCGATTGGTAAGTTTGTACGGCAACTAAATGCTATAGTGGTCCGATCTGAAAAATTTCTTGAGAAATTATAGCGCTGTTTTGGGTAAGAAACTGTGCCAAATTTCGTGAAGATATCTTGTCAAATAGAAAAGTTTTCCGTACAAAAACTTGATTTCGATCGGTCAGTTCGTATGTCAGCTATATGCTATAGTGGTCCGATCTGAAAAATTTGTTCAGATATTGTAGCCCTGTTTGAGATAATAAACTGTGCCAAATTTCATAAAGACATATATTCAAATAAAAAAGTTTTCCATACAAAGACTTGCTTCCGATTGGTAAGTTTGTATGACAGCTATATCCTATATTGGTCCGATATTGGCGGTTCTGACAAATAAGCAGCTTCTTGGGGAGAAAAAGCCGTGTGCAATATTTGAAATCGATATTTTAATAACTCAGGCGTATATGCAGACAGACAGATGGACATGGTTTAATGGTTGGTGTGAAAAATTAAATAAACTTTTAAAATTTTCTAAATTCATCCAAATATTTTTTCTACCAAAACACACAATTTTTCTTCACAACAAAATGTTAACAAAAATAACTAACATTTTGCAAACTTCCATATTCATTTAATTTGCATTCAAATATCAAGGCTAATTCTATAGCGACAGCTTAATTTGTGTTTCCATTTTCATACACCAGTGCATGTGTGCGTTTGTATGTACAACAAAAAATTTTATATGCACATAATTAGATTTACAGTTTCCATTTCATTCAGCTCAACGATTTGAAATATTTGTTGGCCTTGTTTTTTCAGCATGAAAATTTATTTTCCTTCATTATTGCACATTTCCACTTGAATGCAAGCAACAACAACAACACAGCCTAACACCGTGCGTTGCATCTTTTGTTTGCGCAAATATTTCTCAAGTTATTTTATTTACTCACATATTTCATTTAATTTACCTTGTCTGTCGTATTTACTTAACAACAATTGCTTGCCTCACTCATAAGGCAATAAAAGATTTATTAACAGCTCTAGGCTATTTGACTAGGCAGAAATGAATATACAAATACATATGTAGAATATCAGGTGAGATGTGTATGGATTTGTATTGGTGTGTGAACATGCGACGACGTTTGAACATATATGTATATATGTATATATTTATTGATCTGTAGTGTTCTACTTATAAAGCTAGAATACCCTTCACAAATAAAAACATTTCCTTACAAAAGCTTGATTTTGCAGCGTTAGCTATATGCTATAGTGTTCTGATCGGAACTACTTTTTTGGAGATTGAAGCCGAGCTTCCGATAATTATATATACCACTTTTCGTGAAGATATCTCATCATATAAAAAAGCTCTCCATACAAGAACCTAATTGGGATCGTTCAATTTGTATGACAGCTATAGTCTATTGCAGCCCGATCTGAATAATTTTTTGTGAGATTATACCGTTGCCTTGGATAATAATAAATGCTAAATTTCTTGAAGATATCTCGTCAAATAAGAAAGTTTTCCATATAAGGTCCTAATTTGAATCGTTGAGTTTGTATGGTAGCTATATGTTATAGTTGTCCGATTTAAATATTTTTTTGTGAAATTATACCGTTTCCTTAGACAATAATTTATGCCAAATTTCTTGAACATATCTCGTCAAATAAAAAAGCTTTCAATATAAGGTCTTGATTTGGATATTTCGGTTTCTATGGCAGCTATAAGCTATAGTGGTCCGATTGGAATAATTTGTTCGGAAATTGCAGTCTTGCTCTCCACAATATTCTATAGCAAATTTTTTGAAGATATCTCCTCAAATAAAAAAGTTTTCCATAGGAGGTCTGAATTTGGATCGTTAAGTTTGTTTGGCAGCTATATGTTATATTGCTCCGATCTGAACAAATTCTTCAGAGATTGCAACGCTGCCTTGGGCAATAATATATGCCAAATTTCGTGAAGATATCTCGTCAAATAAAAGCTGCCCATGCAAGAACCTTATTTGGATCCTTCAGTTTGTATGGCAGCTATATGCTATAGTTGTCCGATTCGTTCCAGTTCTGACAAATTCGCAGCTTCTTGAGAAGAAAAGGACGTGTGCAAAAGAAAAGATCTTTGATCGTTTATATATATGCATAAAAGAGGGTTCTATATATTATAGGGTCTCCTACGTTTTCTTCTGGGTGTTACAAACTTCTTGCCAAACTAATTATATCTAGTGCAGGGTATAAAAAGAAAGCAATGAAAGCTTCCAATAGTCCATATATGGGATATGTATGTATGAATATAAATATACATACATATGTGCATGTCTTCATGTGCCTGTGTTTGCTTCGCCTTGACAATGTTTAATTAATTTCATAATAAATATTTGAAGTGCCAGGCTATTTGTACATGTGGCTTGCAACAGCAACAAAATAACACTGTGTTGCATGCATTGTGTGCTTTTCTCTTCCTTACTTGTTTGTTGTTTTTGTATTTTATTAATGCCTTTTAACTTACAACCGAGACGAAATTGGCTTTTGTGGTCACGTCAGTGTCGAATGCACCCATACACATGCACACATGCACATATTTATAGGTGGTTGCGCATAAACCGCTTGCCACATGCGTATGTAAGCGATAAAATTTTATATTTGAAAGCAGTTTTTGTATGTGTGGATGTGTGTGTGTGTGTATTGTAACGCATTTTCCGCACACAAACCATTTACTGAAATTGTCTTGCGTCTTTACACCCACAAAAAGTGCTTCTCAGCAACCACTCGAGGCTCACATACTTACATATGTATATGTACAGACGTACACATGCATACATACATATGTATATACCCTGCGTGCTCTTCATTTAAGCAACTATTACAGTTTATTTCATATACCTCCGCTCAATTTAGCTGTGCTGTGGCATATGCTACACGCACACATTGAAACTATTTGCCACACACATACATACATACAATTGCTTGTGTGCCGCTCATGTTTTTATGCATTACCACTTGATTTTCTACATTCTATGCATTTGTGCGGTCCGGCAAGCTCTTCCTGCGCAGCTCACTGCTGCCACCTTGCATCTTCCGCCTTGCTGCCACTTGCCGCTCTCCCACACTCGCACTTCATCACCGTGAAATGTTAATTGGATTTTCTCATCAATTTGCCAGGCTCAAAGGCAGCACGAAGGCGACAGCAACTGCCTGTATGTGTGTGTGTGTGCGCTTATGCCTGACCACTTAATTGCGTTTATTTCGTACTCACATCAGAGCGCTGTGCTGCGATGCGCTGAGCGGTGCGGCGCGCAGCGTCCTTGACGCCCGCCAAAAGTGGTTTCTGATGTTTCTCCAGTTTGCTGGCATTAACTGAATTTTCGATTTCGATTATTTTTCTTGCAGTTTTTTCTTCTTTTTGCTGCCGCTGCGCTGCTTGTGTTGTCTTGGCTGAGTGCTCTCTACGGCGCATAAGCTTAATAAGCGGCTTAAAAAATATAAAGAAAGCATGAAATCAAATATAATTTCCGCTCTCACTGCAGCACACACATACACAATTTATTTTCGCTTATTAAGCTTTTCTTAATTAATTTCATTAATGTTATTTTAATTTATAATTCACAACCACAAACCTACGTCTTTCGATCTCGCAAAGCACGCTTCAAGTGGCTGAGAAGGCCAATTATGGTGGGTTTGCTTTGGATATTTGAAAGAGAGGACTTTGTAGTAGAGGAAAGCTGTTGCAGTTGAGTTAAGAAACCATATTAAAGATGACTTTGAGAGCTTTAGAGCAAAAGAAGCGCCGGTAGAAAACGCTTTTTAACAAAATATTGTAAGAAAAGCCTCAGTGAATGCTTAACTTTGGAAGATATAAAAAGAGAGTATGCAAATCGGTGTAGTGAGAAGACTACTATCAGTGGATTCACAGGCGACCTATTGCTTTGAGAGCCTTTAATTAGCTTCATTTATTAAAGTAATTATTATTATGACGAAATTAATTGTTATTATGACGAATGCATTGAATACTGTAGACAAGAGATCTATTTAGACACAAAGACATCACAATCTACGATGCGATATGAAGACCGAAATATCAACAAGCTACTGAAATGAACTCTGATCTAGTTGAAGAACCGAAATCGAGCACAAGATAACTAAAACTGCTAATTCCTTAGAACATAACCTGTTCTGTGGTGAAGATAGATCTATTCGAAGGAGTAAAAAAGTTATTTATGATTTGAGTAGGAATTCCAAGACTTAAGATATCATTGTACACCACTGAGAGTTTAACCTCATGACCTTATTTCCTTAGAACATAACTTTTTCTCTGGGAAATATGACTCTATTCGAAGGAGTGAAGTGTTTTAAGCAGGAACTTTAAGACTTAAGATACCATTGAGTTGTGCCTGTGAGCTAAATTTCAAAACCTTAAAAGCCGGGTAGAACTGGTCTTCGTCGGTATATAAGAATATGTTATCAATGAAACATAAAAGCTATAAACTAAAAGTAAATATGTTAAGAAATTAATTTGACAGTGGTTCGAAGCGACCTTCAAGCGCTCAACACGTATCTTAAATTCCTAGTTTCCCTGACACATTGGGTAATATCATAAAATCGTGTTTATTTTTTTCTCAGAGCATTCCATCCACATGAGTATTTGTATGCTAAGAGATCGCTATATGTGGCAACCTAACGAACTAAAAATAGTTTTAAACCGTTAATAATGGCAACAAAAGTCGTCGAATGTTTGCCATGAAGTTCATAAAACACGGAGGAAAACGTCAGAGATCACATATAACATATCTATACCCGAATATATAACATTAGTGATCAGCGTGACGCGCTGAGTCGTTTGAGACTTGTCCATCTGCCTATCTGTATTCGCGATCTAGTTGCTCAGTTTTTGAGATTTCAATCTGAAATTTTGCAGACGTCCGTTTCTTGCCAAGGATCTGCTCATTTGTCGGAACGGACGAAATCGGACCGCTATAGCATATAGCTGCCATACAAAGTGAACGATCGGAATCAAAGGATTGTATGAACAACATTTTTAATTTACGCGATATCTTCAGGAAATTCGGCATGGGTTATTGTCTAAGACGATAATGCAATCTGTGAAGAAATTGTTCACATTGGACCACTCAAACATATAGCTGTCATACAAACTGAACGATCAAAAACAAGTCTTCGTATGAAAAACTTTTTTATTTGACGAGGTATCAACACGAAATTCGGCATAGATTGTTATTAAAGGCAATGCAACAATCTCCTGGGATATTATTCAGTTCGCACCACTATAGCATATAGCTGCCATACAAACTGATCAATCAAAATCAAAATAAGGATATTTTTGTACTCTTTTATGTTATAAGTAGAGCACCTGTGAAGTGTATTATAGCTTCCCTGCAGTCAAAATTAATTTTTTTCTTCTTTTTCGTATATTGTTCGTATTTCCTTCTGAGCCCAAAACTGATTGCCGTCATTTGACATACACAACACAGCCATTTTGTACAGAAAGTACTTTAAAAAGGATGAAAATCTATAGCTGCAAATAAAATACCGTTACACTATGCATAGAAATGTGTGAGAGCATACTCATATACAACACACATACAGCACTCACACACATACAACATTTTTTTCTCTGTGTGCCTGTGAAATATGGTTGCCTGCTGCATTCATTCAACGCGTTCATTTGCTTGGTCAACAACAATAACAACAATACGCAGTTTTACAAATATACCGTACACAAAGCCAGTAAGTAAATAGTCTGCAGTTGTGGAATATATTTATTTTACTTCAGCTTAGTTGTCGCACTCAGTCGGTGAATAAATAACAGACAAAACAAAAATAAAGAAAAATAAAATAATAAAATAAAATAAAATAAAAGAACCAAAAGGAAAATAATAAAAATGATATGAGTGTTATTTTTTTTTTTAAATTCTTGCGGGAAAAACTATTCGCTCGTACAAAAATTGCGCAACGGTAAATTAATGACTTTCTTTTCCGCTGAGGCACCGCAACATACCTGTGGCTGACTGCCTGACAGTCGCTCGCTCCACTCTGTCTTCCGTCCAGCATACTCGTCGTACAATTTCCGCTGCGCGCCGCTCCCACTGCCGTTCGCCCTGCCACTGTCATTGTGTGTGAATGCAATAAATATGCAAATTTTTCGGTTTCCGTTACATTTGCAACGCCACCAGACTATGGTATGTGCTCTAGGTGGTCCGTGCGGTGGCACGCGCTACAGCAGTTTTGACAATTTGGCAACAAAGCAGCTTTTTGTGTGAATTTGTGCAAGCAACTATGTGAAGTGGTATTATGGAAATTTTAATTTGATAACTAAAATAGTGTTGCATATCTTTAAAGTACACATGCGGTTGCATACATGATGCAGGAAGCTTTGTTGTTGCTGGTATAGTTATTAAGTTGAGGTTGACAGTTGTTTTGATTTATTAGAAAACAAAGTAGTATATGCTACATGTCTGGCATTTGAAACAATGTAAAAAATTGTTGCAAAAAGGATATGATTATATGTAAAAGCTTCTGACAATGAAAGCTCTATAATTTATAGCAAACAACGAAAATTATTTACTTTAAGATAAGCTTCCTTGAAACTCATAATATATGTAATTATAATGTAAAGCATTTTAATTTCTTAAATAATCTGTATGGAATTGCACATAATTCGAGAGAAAGCTTTCGAGCACGAAAGTCGTATTCAGAAAAGCTTTTAAAAGAAAAAAAAATGGCAATGTAAACAGAATGAAAGGTCCATAAGACGGCATGAAAGCTCCAGAAGCAAAGGTCTAAGTTTAGGGATTATTTGGGTAAAAAAGTGAAAGCTTCAGTATGTAGCTTCAGCAAAGAAAAGTATACATAAACACTTTAACGTTTTTTAAACTCACTAAAACTGGTTAGCAAAGCTCAGATCTTGTCGCTGAGAACACTAAATTTTTGAAAAGTTCGTTTAAGTATGCGAAAGTTTTTTGTAACTTCTTTGTCAATATGTAAAAACTTCTGGCAATTATATGAAAAGCTATGTAACTGCAAAAAATACTTTATATCGGTTTAAAATCTATTTTGTTTCTTATAAACCAAGAGAGCTTTTATGCATGCATATATGATATATGTATATGATATTCACTAACCTATCCCGAAGTTTTGCAAAAGCTTCAGGGTAACAAAATTATTATATAGCAGATATAAGTTGAAAAGTAAAAATTCGATGAATGTCGTGTAAATGAAATGAAGGCGATATGCCTAAATGAATGAAACAAAGCTTTAGAGTAGTTTATATTCTTAGAATTGTTTGTGGAATACAAGTGAAAGCTCTACAAGTAGCTCTAATCCTAAAGCTCTTTAGCGCTTGTTTAAACTCACAAGTGGTTAACACTGAGTTCAGATTATGGTACTTAAAAGCTTTAATATTTGCAAAGCTCATATGACTAGCGAAAGCTTTTTAACTTATTTGACAATTATATTACTTTAAATTAGCGTCCGCCAGGGTGTTTATATGCATGTATGTATATAAAAGCTTCTGGCAATCAAAGTGAAAGCTCGGTACTTATGTATAAAAAATGCAAAAAGTACTTTATATTGGTTAAAAAATTATCATTTATTTCTTACACATACACAGACTTTTAATGCACACATATGTAATATTCAGTAATTTATTCAAAAACTGCGCATGAAAGCTTCAGAGTACCAAAAATGTTATGTGGCACTTATAAGTTGAAAGTTGAAGAAAAAACCATTCGAACGATGTCGCGTACACAGAATGAAGCGCAAAGGCTAAATTAATAAAAGCTTTGGAATCAAAGCTCTAGTTGTAGTTTTTATATTCATAGAAATGTTTGAAATATTAAAACAAAAAAAAAACAAAAATGGAATGAAAAAACTATGGTTAACTGAAATGTGAAAGCTTCGCTGTAAAGCTTTAGCTGTAAAAGTAAAAGCTCTTGGATGTAGCTCTAGTCGAAATATTTTTTAAATTCACAAAAACTAGTTAATATTGAGCACTGATCATATGCTTAAATGAAACGTGAAAGCTTTAGCAATAAAGCTTTAGCTGTAAAACTAAAAGCTTTAGAATGTTGTTTTAGTAGAAAGAAACGCTTAAAACTTTTTTACATTCACAAAAATTGTTTATTACTTAGCTCAGATCATATTGCTTAGAAGCTTTATAATTTCCAAAGCCCGTATAAGTATGCGAAAGCTTTTTTCTAACTTATCTTTCAATGATATTATTTTAAATTAAGATTTCATCATAGCTTTTTACATCGCAAAGTTCATAAAAGCACAAAAAAGTCAATAATGACTGTAAATATGAGTTTTCATAGCAATAAGAAAGTCAAAAATAACTGTATAAAAAGTTGTAAGTTTAAATGCAGCATTTTTATTATGCTGCAAGTCGCTATCTTAAACATTTAAACTTTAAATCCTCGCGCCGGAAAATCGCCGCCAGACCCACAGGCTGGTCCAAACCAAACACTCAAGCGAAAAAACAAACACAAACACGATTTTTTTTGCGAAAGAATGAGTTAGCCCTGAGCGAAGCTACCGCGTTGCGTGCAACCGAAATGTGTAAAAGGAGCAAAATATTGCACATATGTACTTACATGCAAGTATATGTTTGTGTATGTGTTTATATACACGCTGCCTATCAGTTTTTTAATAATATATGCTATTGACTGTACTTGCTTGTATGTGTACGTGTGTTTTTTGTATCTCAGTATCGCAGCGCAGGTGTTTTTAATGCTCAATTGCGTCCATTAAAATATTTTCCTGAACCAATTCTTAAACGAATGCAGTAAAAAGTGTTATGCTCACAGTCCGGAATATATTTTTATTTACACACATACACTGACACATATTTATTTCGTATATACATATGTATGCTTTATTTTGCCATTATTATTTATAAGACACACGACAAACGAAGTGCTGAAATAAAATGTCATCTTTTGTGAAGTTGCTTTTGCTATTGCTGTTGTTGTTGTTGTTGTTGTAACATTGTCAAAGACAGCTGAAGTGGCAGCGAAAGCACAACCACATGACATATGAGCACGTAAATGAACCTGTCACAAAGGTTGCCACTGCACACATGTAAAATGCATGGCATACATACAAGTAACTGTGCTTCATAAGTAGATACATACTTACATGCGCACAACATGGTGGTCGTGCCTTGTCTTATGTTGCCTGCAGACTGTTGCTGCCACTTCTAGCTTTCATTGCTTCTTACAGCTTCCTTATAACCTATTTACATTGAAGTTATTCGCAGCAGTGTCCTTAAGCAGTTATTTATTTACACACATACACAGACAAAAGCACAAACACACACATGCGGAGCTACATTTAATATATGTATAAAGCTGCCTGTGAGTTCTTGTTGTTTATATTTGTTATCGGCTTTGCCACTTCAGTTGCCATTGTGTTTTTCGAGTATGCACATACATATGTATGTGTGAATGTGTGTGCGTGTAAATATGTGATTATACTCTCTTTTATAGTCGCTTGCATGCCTCGCATACCGGCCAAACAGTTAAGCTTGCTACCAACAATGATAACAATAAACAGCATGACAATAAAGCACAACAAAAACTCGGGCGCAAAGCTGGCAATAACAATGACAAACAGCAATGATAAGCGTCAGCACCAACACCAACACACACACACACAAACATAATTAACGCCTTAAGCACGAACGCCTTGCTTGCCTCGCATGAAAAAAGGAGCGCATGTAAGTATGTCAGCGCGCTTGTGTGTGTGTGCCTCAAATACCGTTTGCCCGTTGGTCGTATAGAGTCGTTCAACCTGTCAGCTCGCCGTAACGAGCCTATAAAGTTGTCATTTCGGCATTCCTGCGTTTACTCAATTTTCGCCCACGCGGCGCTTACATCACCCTGCCCCCGTGCCGCTAACTGTTATTTTATGCATAACCCGTTGCGTTATCTCTGTCCTTGGGGCATTTTCATCGCTTACCTCGCATACCTCGCATATTTGTATGAAGATGCGTCAAATTATTGGCTTATTGAAATGCAAAGTATGATTGGGTTAAAGATTATCGTTTTTCAATGCCATTTAGCTATCACTTTCTCCCTACCTTTCGTATCGACTGTCGGTTCTCAGACTCATTTTACTGTTGATTGGCTTTAATAATCCATTCAAATGCAGATACTTCGGTTTTTAGCTTATATTTTGATAAGCAAATAAAAGCTCTCTCAAGGCTCTGCTTTCTCTGAATTTCCAATTGTAATGCAAATTCAACATAATACTCCTTTTATACGTAGGGGTTAAATATTGTAAAGTCATAGTTCATGACAAAAATTTGAATATTATTGACTCTCCTGGTTTTTTGATGATCCTGCATGCTTTCTTTCCAAAACTAAAGTGCCTAGAATCCTTAGGACTTTATTGTATATAAAGAAAGAACTTCTAAAATCGCATATTCAGATTTTAAATGAAAGCTTTCGAAAATATGGCAGTCTCTAAGGCATATTCATAAAGAAGATATTAGAGAAAATCATACTGTTTAAAAAAAAACTTCTAACAAGGTTCATTCAGAGTATTATCAAAAAGTTTATTAAATCTAATGCTAAAATAGGTAGCTAATTTAAAATTTAGTCATGTGGCTTAAAACATAAAATTTTTAAGATGCAAGTGAGCTAAATAACTGAAGAAAAGAAAGAAGTTTACAAGCATCTAACATTTCATTGAAATTTACGAAAGTTTTGTACAAGTTTAGCGGATTTGTTTAATAAAAGCTCTAAAGCAGGCTGAAAGTTACAAAACTGAATGAAAGCTCTGCAACTGTACGAAAATGTAGTAAAAGCTTTGGAGCTAATTAGAAGCTCTAATGCAGAGTAAAAGCTCCAAAGTTCAACGAACTATCATAAAAAATTAGTAAAAGCTTAGAACCTAAGAAAACGCTCTACAAGCGAATGAAAGCTCAGCAACTTAACGAAAGATTACTAAAAGTTTATGGGCTTAGTAGCAGTTGTAAAGCAGAGTGAAAGCTGCAAAGTTCATCGAACTAAAATAAAAAATAAGTATTATAAAAGCTTAGAAGATAAGTGAAAGCTCTACAACAGTATGAAAGCTCTGCAACTTTGCGAAAGTTTACTTCTAAAGCAGAGTGAAGGCTTCACAGTTCATCGAACTATCATAAAAATTTAGTAAAAGCTTAGAAGCTGAGTGATAGCTCAACAACCGAATATAAGCTCTTCAACTTTAAGAATGTTTAGTAACAATTTAGTACTTTGTAAAAGTTCTAAAGCAGAGTCAAAGCTCCCAAGGTAGAGAAAACTCTGAAGTTTAAAAAAGCTCTAAAGCTGCCATATTATCAAAAGATTTTCGATTGACATTATTACTAATATTGAACAAGGAAGTGTACTCTAAATCCACATTGCTGTTTAAAAAAGCTATAAAGCTTCCATAATATCTAAAGATTCTCGATTGACATTATTATTGTTATTAAGCAAGGAAGTGTACTCCAAATCGACATTACTTCACCTTAGTAGCAATAATTATTTATAGCAAACGATTTATGTACATAAAAAGCATGTAGCATCCCCTAGTAGCTTTTCAATAAATTGAAAGGTCATCAAACATGCAATCTAAAATTCCAACATTATTAAATGTTCGAAATGAATTTCCACACAGCGACAGCAAAGCTGAAAACGACTAAGTGAAGAATATGCTGCGAACAAAACACTCGTGTCGACAGTTTTTCATGGCGTTTTCTCATAAGACACACTCTAAATTCTGTGTGCCACTTGCTGCCATCATCAATATCGCCAACAATTATCGTAAAAACGGAAGCGTCAGATTAAGCAAAGAAATATTGAATAGCAGCAGTTGACAACGCTGGAGGGGGGTGAAGGAGCAGAGCGCACGAAAACTAAGGGGAGATATTACTACTCAATTGAAATTGTAGTCGTGTGCGCGTTCGTGGCACGGCACAAAATGAGCGGAGCAGAGCGGAAAAACATTCAATTGATACCCGAACAATTTATAACCACAAAATCAGCCAAATTCCGGTTGAAAGCAGCTGATGCGACGAATTCACGAGGAAACAAGAAATGAGTCGGAGGGTTTGAGAGTTTGCGTAGGGTTAGTGGAGAGGAAATTATACCGAAAGGAATGCAGGCAGGGATAAGTGTGAGTGTGAGTGGCTCTGCTGGTTTTGGGTGACTGGGCTGTCGTAGGTGTCTGCTCGTGGCTGCGGATGAGCCGCATGCTTGGATTGTTTTCGCGCCGTACGTGATAGACAGCAGTTGAGGAAATTAGATTTTTGTTGTTGGCTTTGTAGTAGGGCGCTCCACGGCGCCTATAGAATCTACACTTTATGGCAGCAAGCTTTTAGCGTTTATCAGCTATAGATTGCGCTGTTATTAGTTGAGAGTTGGCTGTATGGGTTTGTATGTAGGTGTGTCTATATGTTGGTGTTGCCCACATTCCCCACATTTTCCTGCTGCTTTTGATTATGATTTTGCCAGCTAAATTCTGTTTTCCATTATATAAATATATAGCTGCTTTTTGTTGCTGTCATATTGCCTTACCTTTGTCAAGTTGAAGCGCTCGAGTTGACTCAGCAGAAACAGTTGTGAGCCCCAAAGGACTTAAACTGGCGCACAGACAGTTAAGTGCTAGCCTGGCAATGTACGTAGACGCTGCTGGCGTTTATTTACATACAGACAAATGTACGTCCGTGCATATGTATGCACTCATTTATACCTACTCGTGCAGAGTTTATTAATATTTTAGCATTTAAGTCCATTGTATTAGTTGTAGGCCGCCGCCATCCTCTCACCTCTCACCTCAAGCACTTTTTATATACTTGTTATTGTTGTTGTTAGACAAATAAAGTCGAGTGTATTAAACACGTTTTGCCCTTATGGGCATTTTTTACATTTCAGTGCACGCCAACAACAACAGCAAGCCAGCAAAGCAGCCAGGCGACGGCAGTGACAAGAGACAGCCTGAGTAAAGCGATCCGAGCGCACCAGGCGCTGTGGCAACAACAACATTGACATGAGTTGCAAGTGCTTTAAAGATTTCATACAACAACTGATGGCAGACTGCCCGTACGCCCACATAGTACATACAAAATAGAGGGCGGAGTAGAAGCAGCACACGTACTCAGACAGCTCCGCAGCTCCCTTAAAGCTGAGCCGAGGTGCAGTAAACACAAAAGCATTGCGGGTGGCTGTTGACGGCGGCCGGGTCGGAGTTGCGCAGACGGCATTCAACGCAGTCACAATTATACGCGCACAGTGGACGACGGAAGCGGAAGCTGATTTCGAGCGGAAGAAACGAAGTCAACTAACGGAAGTGAGCACAAAGAAACAGAACAAATAAACAGTAAATGATAAAAAGTAAAATAGATAAAGAGAAAAAAACGAAATTTTAAGCTGATTTCGGCATTAAAGCGCGTATAAGTCGGCGCGCCCAAAAGTAGGCAACAGACGCGCAAATACCCGCCGTATAGAGCGTAAGCGTGTCAAAAAGTGAATGCCATTATCGCGGAAAATTTAATTAAAGCGCGAATAAAACAAAAGTGCAGTGAAAGAAGTGGCAAAGCCAGAGCTAGAAAGCAGAGCTGAGTAAGAAGAATCGCAACGACCGCGAGAGTGACTTTAAAGTGTGTTAAGTAGCCTGGCCGGCATCGAGTCGAGTCTACGAAGTGCATTGAAGCGTAGTGAATGCGCCGCGTTTTATTACTTAAGCGCGCGCTAAGCAAACGTTAATAAAAAACCGTTATACGAGTGCGTCTAGAAACAGGCAAAGTTCAAAACAAACAAAAAACTTCAGTCGTTGAAGTCATTGCAGGCGAGTAGTACAACAACAACCGCCGCGTAAACGACATTCCATCGGTCAATGTAATTGAATTAAAACGTCAATGACAAGTGCCAAGCTACGCTACAAGAAAGTGAAAAAGAAAAAGTGAAACAAAGCAAGCAAAACAAAGAAAAAAAAACGCGCCACATTTACAGTGGAGCGCCGGACAGAGTGTGTTGAATAATCGCTTCAAACTTGATACGTCAACAATGTGACTTTTACAAGAGTCTCGTCCAATAAACATTAAAGCTTAAGCAAACAATAAAGCTTGCAAAGTTGTTTGTTGAAAATTTGTTATATAATTTAGGTAAGCGGATTTTGTTTATGGAAAGCGCCGTGAAGTGTGCTTAATAGTGTGTCGAATTGCGGCTGCTGACGTATTACTTAGTATGCTTTTAGGCGTGCTATGCTTAAGGCGCGAAAAATTACTGTTAACCTTAAGCATTTAAAGCTTGGAAGCAAATATATTTTTAGAAAATTCTGCTTATTGTGTCAAAGTTGTTGTAAAATTTGCTCATAGCCGGTTTTTAGGCGCATTATAGACAAAAATTGCACTTTAAATGGTCTTCGGGTATAGAAAGTAAAATTTTAGGCATTTTTCAAACTAAATAATAAAGAAAAAAAGTATTTGTACAGAATATTAAATAAAAACATATTTGAAAAAATTTATATAGTCTGCTTTTAGGCGTATTCAGCAGGTCTAAATTTTAGGTACTTTTTAAACTAAATAATAAAAATAAAAATAAAGAATATATAACTAATAAAAAAATTAATTAAAAATGTTCATATAGTCTGCGTTTAGGCGCATTGAGCAGGTTTTCTGGTGTATACGCCTAAACCTGAACACTTACTATGATTTTTTATGATTTTGTTGATATTTAAAGAATAAAAAATAATAATAAATATTGAAAAAAAAATAAAAAAATTTAAAAGATTAGGAAAAATATTTAAAATTAAAATTAAAAAAAATTTAAAAAAAATTAAATGTTCAATTAAAAAAAAAAATAAAAAAAAAATTAATAAAAATTAAAAAAAAAATTTTAATTAAAAAAAAATTAATTAAAATTTAGAAAAATAGTATAAATTTAAAACAAATTAAAAAAAGTTATTAAAATTAAAAAAAATTTAATGTCGTCGAACTGTGTACCATGAATCCAACCCTTGCAGTAAACTAAGCAAACCAATTTTAAAAAGCTCTGCATTAGTAAAGCCGTCCCTGTCGGATAGACCTATGCCAGAGAAAAAAAAAAAAACAAAATGGCATCGACCTGAAAAAAATGACATCATTTTGACTTTTTCGAAGTTTTTAAAGTAACTAGAATTTAAATTTGGAAAATCCGAGGATCAGGCAGACAGATGCATAACAAAGACTTTTTTTCAAAATCAAATTTCAAAGTAATTGGTTGAGTACAACTTCGGATATCATGTGAACCATCTCACAAAAAAAGTAGTTTCAAGAAAAAGAAGCATTTGAATTTTCTTAGTCCGATAAACCGGTGCAAATGCCACGGTACTAAAACGACCACATCTTCGAAAATAATTCGAAATTTGAAAACTTCTTCAAAGCAGATATTTTTGCATATCTAGAAATATCGAATTATAGAAACTAATAATTTTTTTTTTTTTTTTTAATTTTATCTTAATGGTCACTTTTCGCTATTGTCATGAATACAAATTTTGAAATTGAACATCAATGTATTTTTCATGATTGAAGTAATCATCTTTTCTAAACGTCTTAAGATATGAAAAATTGCAAATATTATTTGATTTTTGAAAACGCCTTTAGATATGCAACGAATTGTGTGAAAAATTGTAAAAAATATGTTATCTTTGAAAACCCCTTAAGATATGCAATGAATTGTGCATATAAAAAAAAAAATTAAATTATTTTGAACAAGAAAAATGCCTTGAGGTATGCATGGAATTGTGTGGAAAATTACAAAAAAATTCCTTTCCTAAACGCTTTAAGATATGCAAAGAATTGTGAGAAACATTTTCGCTTTATTTTTAACAAGAAAGGGTCAACCAGCAAGCAATTAAGCATAGAAAATTCGATGCTTAATTTCTAACGCAGTGTTTTTTGCTTAAAATTTACCCTTTAGAATGCCTAAAACTATGCAATCAAGCCGCTGCTCACTAAGATTTTAATTTTAGACCAAGGCGCACTGCCAAATGGCATTTAAGGCACGAAACAGCCACTTGATTGCCGGGCATTTCTACGAAGTAAATTAATTAAGCGCCTAAAAGCACACTAAATACGTACTAGACTAACGGCAGCGACACTAGCACACACACATAACGTTGCAAACAGTAAAAAGTCGCGCGCTCTAAACTCACAAACTTAAATTGTTTAATTACAGCACAGAGAACTTCGGCAATTTACCCACACTACAACAACAGCAATAACAACAAGGCAAGGCAAAGTGAATTTGCGAATCAAATCTACGAACATAAGTATGCAGTGAAAAGCAAGCGCAGGCGAAGTAGAAAAGCGATTAAAAACAGTCTTTGAGAGTCAATTGTATCGGAAGTGGAACTATGGAAACGCGCAGCAAGGACGCTTGTCAAACGGCAGCTGCCGATTCCACAACAGCAATTAGTGTGAACAGTGAGAATTGTGTGGATTCGACCACATCACAGCGGCAACAGCCAAGCGGCGCCAACAGCGCGCCACAACAACAACAGCAGGTGAGCAGCAGCACCAGCAACGCTCCGAAGACGCGCTCACCAACGCCGCCAAGTGGTGGAAACAACAACAATAATGCCGCAAATAATAAGGCAAAACCAGCACAGCAACAACAGCAATATCATCAATTTCGCGCGCCACAACAGTTTGTGCGCCATCGACGCGCCACCGCGCCGGCCACGCTGCTCAACAAGAAGGGCAAAACATGGAACAAGCGGCAACAGCGTGGTGCCAAACTACAGCAACAACAACTGCAACAGCATATGCTGCAAGGTGGTAATGTCGTCGGTGTTGTTGGTGGTGCTGGCGCTGGCGTTGATGCCGTTGTAACGGCCGCATCTGCGGCGGCAAGCGCGCAAAGTAAGGCTGACCTCGAGAATATACAGAATTTTAAGAATCAGCTTGGCGGTCATCACTACTATCCGCATGCTGGCGGCGGTGTCGGCGGCGGCGGTGGTGGGGGACATCGTGGCGTGGGTGGCGCGAATGCGGCAGGTGGCGGTGGCAGTGTTGGCGCCGCAACTGGTGGGCCTGGTGTATCGGGCAATGGCTTGCCACCGTCCGCCATCGCTAACCTAGAAAAACTGGGTTACGGCCATGGTCACATGAAAATGTACAAAAAGCTGCTGGCACACAGGTGAGTCGAATGGGGTTGCCACTTGCATGGGTTGCGAGTGGTGGGGAAGGGGTTAGTAATTAAGTTGTAGGAGTTTATTGTTGTTTTTTGATATTTTATGGTTTCGTGTGTAAACAAGTTATGTAGAAAGACAGCTACAACAACAATATGTGGTGTTATTTTGGTTTACAGTTGGATTTTCCTACCTTTATGGCCACTTCTATTTCCTTTAAAACATATTTTTTTTTAATTTTCTTCTTCATTTCATATATTGTTGTTGTATTTTTTACCTCGCATGCGTATAATACACGCTTTTTGTATAATTGTATTAGAAAATACTTAACCTAAAAACTATTGAACGCCTTTTTCCACTTGTATTAATCGCTTCTCTCTCTCTCCATCCACAGGGGCACCGGCAGCCATCATCATCACGTGCTTTGCGCTGGCGCGGCACACAACACCATCGGCGGCAATGCGAACACGAATTGTTGCCTCGTCAACGGCTGCAATGGCGGCCACCCAAACGGCAAGGACACTGCCAATGGCAGCACAAATAGCTCACAATCCGGCAGTGCTGCCAGCTCACTGCACTTCTGTTGCACACGATCGAAATTCTTCTTGCCGGACAAGCGTGTACGCAAAGAGACCATCATACCGCCTACCAAATTCTTACTCGGCGGCAATATTTCCGATCCGCTCAACTTGAATTCGCTGCAAAATGAAAATTCGAATGCTTCGTCGAACAATAATACGCCGGCGACCACGCCACGTCAGTCACCCATCACCACACCACCCAAAGTGGAGGTCATCATACCGCCGAATATACGTGATCCATTGCATTTGCTCGATCCCGTCGATTCCATGGAGTACGAGAAGCAACTAACATCACCGATGAAGCGCGGCGGCACACGTGGCGGACACGCACACCACCACAGCGCCAAGCATCGTCATCGCAAGAATCGTAAGAGCAAGCGCCGTCGTCACGACTCGTACCAATCGTCCGTGGGCAGCGCCTCGCTTGGCGACAGCGACACAACCGCGCTGACCAACAGCACAATGCCCACTGAAGCGGCCAGCGCCAGCTTAACTTCGCTTTCATTATCCACAACGCTTTCGGTCGCTTCGCTGTTAGAGAGCAGCAGCGCCAACATGAGCGTGCCATTGGGCGAGAGCGTCAACAATAATGTGAGCAAAGCGGCCAAAAGCGCGCCAATGGTGGTGAGCACATGCGAGAATGCGCCAGCTGGCTATCAACAGCAACTGCTGGAAGAGCGCGTTGAGTGCGAAATTTTGGAGACCGCCGTTGAGGGCAAATCATGCGTCATTGCTGAGGCACGTTTTGAGCGGCGCAAGAGCAAAAGCACATCGCCAGTGAAACAACAGTATGCCAACATCGTGAACTCAACATTCTCTGGAACACCAAACGTTGCCGGCGAGACATTGCAAAGCGCTGGCGGAGAGCCGCAAGCAGCAAGTGGCACACTTGCTACAGCAACAAAGGCGGTTGGTGGTGTGGAGGCAGTGTCAGGCGCTGCTGGCGTTGGTGTTGGCGGCGATATTGTTATCGGCGGCGCTGGTGTGGGCGCTTTGTTGTTGCCGCGTGAGCGCGCCAATCGAGATTTGCGCTTGGAATTGAATTCAACAACATTGTCGACGGCGAGCGGCAGCACGTGCGGCAACGCTATGGCCGGGCACGGTGCGCTCGCTGGCATGGTGGGTATCGGTGGCGGAAGGAAGCGCAAGATAAGCGAGAGCAATAATTCGCAGAAGAACAAGGTAGGCGAGAGCGTCACATATAAGTATCTACCCACACATTCTCACATTTAGTGGATAACGAAATAAAAGTAAACAAAGTGGCTGCTGTTGCGGCGATTAGGGCAGTGTTGGCGCGGTCGGTTAGAAGGTTAATGGGGAAATCGGGGGAGCCGATGTCAATGCGCTGCGTTGTGGCTTTTGTTCCATTTTGTTTGCGTTCATTTTTTCGCCACGTAAATGCGAGTATGTATGTATATGTGTCGGTGAGCTTTGAAGGCGCGTATTTGTATGTAATATTTATCGTTGCTGCGCGGTAGGGGACGTGATTAATTGTTTTCATTTTGTTTACATCGCGCCTTTTTTGTTTTCATCGACAGCTTCTTTTGTGAGCGCGTCGATACAAATACAGGGTGTTCGAGTAATGCGCTTGAAAAGAAACCTAGTTGAATAATTTTATAAAAATTATTCTTAAAAAAAAAAAAATTTAAAAAAAAAAAAAAAAAAAAAAAAAAAAACAAAAAAAATTTTTTTTTAAATCTAATTTTAAATATTATTCCTGTTATCTTTTAGAAATTCCACCGCGACGTCATGGACAAGATCGTCAGTCCCGTGGTGCCGCAACCTGGCGCTTGGAAGCGTCCGCCGCGTCTTGCAGCCACCGGTGCGCGCAAGCCCACGCGTCGCTCGACATCCATCAGCGAAACCGATGTGCTGAGTCCAGCGGATGAAGCCAAATCGTTACTTAGCGAAGGTAAATCAATTAATTACGAAATTAAATGCACTACTGACGCTCTCCCCTCCATTTACAGCCGACATGTTGCGCGTTGAGACGCCCGACTTTAGCAAGCTCGAGACAATTTCCGAAGTGGGACTCGCCAGTCCGTTAAGTACCACCTCCGGCGCAACTTCGGTCGCCGCTGGCGAGCAAGAATCGTTGATGGACACAAGCGCTGGCGAGAATTCCACCACAATGCCGAGCGAGGATGGTTTAGCAGCTGTCACTGCTGCAGCAAAGAGCAGCGCTAATGTCTCAACCAGTTCGACTGCCATTATGCCGCTAACAAAAATGCCGAATTTCCGTGCCGACGGCGTTAAGTACCAGTATGGCAATTACGATCGCTACGTGGGACTGCGCCACCTCAACGAGCTGGTGGATGTGCGTCTGCAGGTGTTTCAGCGCCACTTGGAGCTCTTCCAAAATAAAGACATACTGGATATCGGTTGCAATGTGGGTCATATGACCATCACAGTGGCGCGCAACTTTGCGCCCAAATCCATATTGGGCATCGATATCGATAGAAAGTTGGTTGCACGTGCGCGACACAATCTCGGCTTATACGTGCTCATACCGCCAGAGTCTGCGGTCAAACCGTCGACCAGCACGCCATTAAATAAAGCGTCGGATGCGGTCGCCACCGGTTGTGTGAAAAAGGAGGAACTGAAAACTGCGTTGAAAGAAGAGAAGTCGACTACCGGTAGCGCTGTGGGCAAAATAAAGACAGAAACTGCCAGCACAAAAGACACTGCCAACGTCGGGGGTGACAAAGCAGCAGCCTCCACAGCTGACGCTAGCACAAAAAAGCCGAAAAAGACGCGTCGCCGCAAAAAGCGCGCGTCGTCACAACAGCAGGCGCAACAACAACAGCAGCAGCAGCACCACCCACAATTCCATCACCACCATCATCATCATCACCATCACATGCATCACATGCACCATCATCATCACAATCATTACCAACAACAACAACTGCAAGCATTGCATGTACCTGCCACAGATTTATTTCCCGTGTCATTTCCACTGACATATGGTGGCATACCAACAGGCGCAGCTGGCGCCGCCGCTAACGTGCATGACACCCATTCGCCCAGCGCGTCCACGAACACGCCTGGTCATGGCAGCAATGCCACACCGGCCAGCAGCGGCGGCGCCGCAAATCGTAAGCGCAAAAATGACTTTCCACGCAACGTGTTCTTTCGTCATCAGAATTATGTGCTGGAAGACGAGGCGCAGCTGGCCAATGACACACAGCAATATGATCTCATACTGTGCTTATCGGTGACCAAGTGGATACACTTGAATTTCGGCGATGCCGGCCTGAAGATGGCCTTCAAGCGTATGTTCAACCAGCTGCGACCCGGCGGCAAGCTGATACTGGAGGCGCAGAATTGGGCCAGCTACAAGAAAAAGAAGAATTTGACGGTAAGTGCGTTGCAAGTGCAAACAAATCGTTGCAGCAAGCTTTTTAATTATTGATTTTTTCCGTTTTGTATAACTAATGAATATCAACTTTCATTTTCTGCTGCAGCCTGAAATCTACAACAACTACCGCAACATTGAGTTCTTTCCCAACAAGTTTCACGAGTATTTACTCAGCTCTGAGGTCGGCTTCAGTCACAGCTACACGCTGGGTGTGCCGCGGCACTTAAGCAAAGGCTTCTGTCGTCCAATACAGGTATGTGTGTGTTTGTGTGCGCGTTTTGCATGTCGTTTTAATTTACAAAGAATGGCACTTACTCAATGTTCTCCAATTGCAGTTGTATGCTAAAGGCGACTACACACCGAACCATGTACGCTGGAGTGATGCCTACTACCCACAGACACCGTTCGAAGCTTATCGTGGCATTTACGCCACAATGCCACCACGTCCTGCGGGTCTAGCCACGTATGCCATGTCATCGACACGCAGCCAGGCATACGATACGCCGCACTACACGGGCGGCACCTCCGGCCCCTATAGTTGCCGTCAAACACCCATGTACCAGCCCATCTACAATCCACTGGAGACCGATTCCTACTTACCCTCCTACGATATGGAATACCTAAATCACATGTATGTGTTTGCCTCACCGCTCTATCAGACCGTCTGGTCGCCACCCGCCAGCTTGCGCAACAGCTCCTCACACACACCCGTCTTCGGTAGCGTACGCGAGGCCGAATTGGATGGTGATGGGGGCGGCAGCGGTGGCGGCGGCAGTTATCATCGCCACGTCTATCCACCGAATGAAGATACATCATCGCCAAATGCGAATACCGGCGGCGCTTTCAGTTCGATACGCGATGCAGATACGGATGATTCGAATCAATTGCCGGCTGGTCGCATGCAACATGTGTATGCGACGAATTGTGGTGAGAGTTCGTCGTCGCCGCAGGTGCAGCACAACAATGATTCGGATGCGTTGGTGGAGGAGGGTCTGTCGTTGGACGATGAACAACAGCATTTGACGCAGCCGGTGGCGACTGCGGCTAGCGGCGGTAGTGCGTATGTCGTGAGCGCTAACAATGGTGGCGAGTTGCCAGGCGCGGGTGGTGGTGCTGCTCATGGACCGGAAGGCAGTCAGCATTACTGTGATTTAAATGATGCTTAAGATTATACTTTGTTTTTTGTTTTGGTCTGAATTCCGACGTATTAGCGCGGAATGTGTGCAGCAAGTGAGAATTGTATAATAGTTTTGAATTGTATGCGGCGGTTTTGTGCGAGAAATATGCGGTGCGGTAGACATTAGTTGGCAGCATGAGTAAGCCTAAGGCAAACGCCGCTTTAAAGACGCTTATGAGAAATATAAAATTATAGGAATATACAAGTACATAATATTGGCAGACGAAGAAACATATAAGGTAAATAATCAAAAAAGTTGTTGCTATTTCCGACTTGTTTTATTTGTTGCACGCTCGACACGCTCGCGAAACATTTAGCGAGTGTAAAAATACAATTTTGTGCGATTTGTCGCATTTAGGAACAAGTGCTCGTAAATTCCAAAAAATATTCGTATATTAGAAAAAATATTCGATATTCGAAAAATATTTTGTTTATTTGAAAATATATATGAGAAAATACATTAAACACAGTATCGACACAATTTTGCGCGATTTGTCGCATTTTCGAAAAAGTGTTCGTTTATTCCAAAAAATATTCGATATTCGACAAACATTTTATATATTCGAAAGTATATTAACGAGAGTATCGACACAATTTTGTCGCATATTCCAAAGTGTCCGTGTAATCGAAAAAATATTCGTATATTCGGAAATATTTTGTATGTTCGAAAATATATTCCTATACTCCAAAAAATGTTCGTGTTTTCGAAAAAAATTTCATATTTTCGAAAAAGTATTCATACATTTGAAACATGTACTTATGTTTCAAAAAAAAATTTTGAATATTCGAAAATTGTATTTTTAGATATTCGAAAAACAGTTTGTATATTTCAAATTTTTTTATATATTCGTAGAAATGTTAGTATATTCGAAACTATTTTCGTGTATTCGAAACAATTTTTATATAGTCGAAAGTATTCATATATTCGAAAGTATTTTTGCATATTCGAAAATATTTTCGTACATACTAAAAATTTTTATATTTTCGAAAAACGAATTATATATTTGAAAAATGTGCATATGTTGCAAAAAAGTTTTTGGAATATTCGAAAAACATTTTGTACATTCGAAAATTGTTTCATATATTCTTAGAAATGTTTGTTTATTCGAAAGTATTTTCGTATATTCGAAAGTATTCGTATATTCGAAAAACATTTTGTATATTCGAAAACTTTTTCCTATATTCGAAAATTTTTTCTTATATTCTTAGTTGGTCTATTCAAAAGCTTTTTTGCATATTCGAAACTATTTATGTTTATTCGAAAATGTTTTTTCGACGTTTAAAAATACTTGAAAAGACGGCAGGCAAGTTGGTGCGAAAAAAGCAGTAAAAAAATCGCAAAAGTTTATAAAATATAAAAATATAGCGTTCTAATTAGTTTTAGCCAAAAAAGGAAATCGTTATTAGTGTTGATTTAAATTAGTAATAATATAGATTCTTATAAACACCTACATACATATATATATTTGTTTGTACAGTCTTCTATCGTGCATAAGCTGTCTGGGCGCTACTTACTGGAAGTATGCAAAACAACGTTTCGGTTCTTAGTATAAAATTTTAGCGAAAACATTGTTTTCCAGTTAAAAAAAAATATTGAGTAATAATTGTTAAAAAGTAAATATATTAAGAAAATGTTTAATACACATACTACTATACAAATTTGTTGCAAATTTTATTACAGTTATGTTTTTTAGTTAATATTCCAAGAAGTAGCGCCGCTGCACGCTTACTGCCCATGACTGTATTCGTATAAAATTACACTATTTAAGCATTATTTTTAGCAAAAATATATTAGCCTAGTGTTAAACTTACTTACAACTTATCGATTATAGTCATAATTATTTATAAACAACAAAAACAAAATATTTATATGTGACACATAAATATTTGTAGGTTTTATTTTTAGTGTATATTTTTCGCATATTTATATACTGCAAAAGCAAAGAGAAAATTAAGCATTAGCAACAAAAACAAAGAAAAAACAACAACTTGCATATACGTAAATATATTTAGCAGGTATTTGTAGCAATTAATAAAATTAAGGAAAAGCAAAAATCGCAGGAAAAACAATTTGCCAATCACCAGCAAGCTGGCCAAACGCGCAGCAGCATTGCAGCTAGGCCTTAACTGTAAAAATGTGTGCACTTTTGGCTTCTCAAACATTTCGAAGTTAGGTTTTCCTTTTACCCAAGCGCCGAGCACAAGTTAAACTTGCAAACAATTAAAATTTGAAGCGTTTTGAATTGCTTTCGTAATGTCGCTGCGCGCTGCCGGCCGCTGCGCCACAAACTTATGCGTAACGTAACAAAAACAAGGAAATATTAAGCTAAACACAATTTAAATGTCTAATAGCAAGCTTTTAGAAGAAGAAGCAGAAAAAAGAATAAAAAAATACATATTTTTAACGCTTACAAAATGCTGCTGCTATCGTGTGTAGACTGGCGCGTATGTGTAGTAGTGTAGTGTTTCTTTCCGAGGCCAACTTATAAACCGTTAATTTTGTTTTTATTTTTAACCGTTAATTTTAATATTTTAACTAATGCGTCGCATAAATATTTGAAATAAAAAAATGTTGTAAATCAAATGAAATCAAACCAAGCAAAACAAACAAAAACAAAAGAATGTATTAAATATTAGCGTGCATATTAAAATAAAGTATAAATATTTAAAATATTTTACGCATATGAGAATGTAAAATGAATTAAATAACCCTTATGAAGAATATTATAAAGTAATAAAAATGTAATAATATATATAAAAACTTAATGAGAAAGCATAAAATAAAAGTAAACAGTGAATTTTCGAATAAAACAGCTGAGTTTTATATTCAAAAAAAAAGAAAAGAAATTTGTAGAAATGAAAAAATACAGTGAGTACAAAAGTGTTTCATTTAATTTCTTCCATGTGGCAACACTTAAAGCAAAAAACATAGCTGAACTCTGGACTCAAGTTGCACGAGTTTGGAATAGCTTTTCTCCGCATATTTTAGATAATATAATTAAGATACAATTGAGGTAGGGAAGATAAAGGAGACGGGCGTGATTGAATTTTTGAAAACCTCAAAATTTATGTCAAAAATACAAATTTTTGGATTTTTTTTAAGATTTGTTTTCTTTCATGAAATTGGGTAGAAATTCAGAAACTTTTGGCCATAACCTCAAAACTTTCTTATGTCCCAAATACATTTAATTTTGTTTTTTTAATTCAATTTATTATTAAATTGTTCTCCTTACTTCGCCTTAAATCGAAAAAAACTCTAGGTCATTTTTAGGAAAATGGTCGTAAAATTGGAAATGACAATTTTTTCTTCACAGCTTTTATGTGATTTATTTATTATATTTATATTTTTTTAATTTTGGATTAAAGCATATTTTTTATGTGATTTATTTATTATATTTATATTTTTTTAATTTTGTATTTTTTAAATAAGTTTTCGATTAATAAATATTATTTTTTAATAAGTTGTTATTATTTTTATCGATTTATTTATTCAGTATATATATTTTTTTAATTTTTGATTAATTATTATTTTTTTATTTTAATATTTTTTTTATACATTTTTGGTAAAAAATGTTATTTCTTAATAAATTTTGATCATTTTTATCGATTTATTTAGTCATTATGCTTATAATTTTTTTTTAATTTTTGGATATTGCATATATTTTTTTATAAATTTTTGATAAAAAAGATAAGTTAATAAGTCTTACTTTTTAATAAATTGTTATCATTTTTATCGATTTATTTATTCTTTATAAATATTTATAACGTTATTTTTTAATTTTTGATTAATGCTAATTATTTTTGTAAATTTTTAATAAAAAAATATAAATTCTTAATAATTTTTATTAAAAAAATATTATTTTTATATAAAATAATTATTTTTATATAATGTTATTTTGTATAAATATTTTATCAAAAAAATAATTTTTTTTAGTATAATAAATAATTTTGATAAATCTTTTCCCACTGTATTTGCCATTTACTATCAAAAACGCTATCTATTTCATATCTGATTTCACACAAACTTTCCATATCTTGTGTCTACCTGACTGCATTGTCAGCGTTTATGCTATCTTTGGTTAGTCTTGTTTTGCTAGTGCCATAAATTGCGTACGAAAATATAAATTTAGCGAAATTTGCCTATAATTACCTAATTGCGCGTGACTCATACGCCGTGGCGGCCCTACTAATTAGTTTGAATTGTTGGTGTTGCGAAATTTTTTCATTTAATATTTGGTTTTCGGAAGAAAACTGCTTGCGCACAGTTAATGGCAAACTTTGTAATAAAATAGTTTATAATTGCGAGCGATTAGCATTTATATAAGCTATAGTTTTAGGTGTATATTGAGGCTATAAAGTATAATCTTACTCGGAAGGAAACCGAACGTTCAATACGATTCGTTTGGCGTCTCATATGTCTTTAATCAGCTACAGAAAGAGAGACGGTGAGTTAAAAAAATAAGAATTAATTAATTTTTATATTATTATTTGAATTATAAAAAATTATCATTTGCTTTTTATTTAGTCTAAATAGATAAATATTTTATCATTTTCGCACATAACTACAGTTTCTGTAGTAAAAAATATTAAAATAAATTTTAAATATTTAAATAATTTTTACAACAATTGATATATTTAAATATTTTTTGGTATTAATTTTATTTACTTCCACAAAAAGTACCATCTGATCAATATTGAGCCAAAAAAATATTAAAATGAAATGTAAAATGTTAAAAAAAATCTAAAATGTTTAAAATAAATTTGAAAATATTCAAATAGTTTTTTTTAATATTTTAAATATTTTTTGAAATTATTTAAATATTTCTTTAGTATTAATTTTATTCATTTACATACATATGTATGCATTTATGATAATCAATTCCACAAAAAGTACCATCTAATACTTAGCCGTGAAATACATGAACCTTTTTTTTCAGTCCGGATCAAATTTGATATGCAATTTTTCATGCTCTTAATTTTTTTTTACATTTTTTTGTTTTTGATTTACTATACTATTGGTTTTTTTCATATTTAATGCCACTTTAACACTTTATAAATTTCCAATTTGAAAGCTAGACTTCAGCTGGCAATGCTGTAGTCTATGCATTGAACCCAAATGACATCTACTGTCAAAGCAATTTTGTACATTTATTTACACAGCTGAATGTATGTACGTATGCTTTTGCAAAAGCTGCCGCCAGCCGGCGAATTTCAGTGCAAAAAGTACGCGAAAACAGACACAAAAGCGATACAAATCTAAACTAAAGCAATAAAGTAACTTGATTTATGAATTAAGTGTGAGAAAAAGTTTGTTGAAACTCATCAAAATAAATAAAGACGAGTGTGTGCGATTTTATGCGCACTGGGAATTGTCTCCTAACACGGAAGTCGGTATAAAATTAGTGTTGCGCCGCCAATTATTGTTTTGATGGAATCAAGAAAAGTAGAAGTTCACATACATATGTATGTATATATACATATAAACATATAGATACACATATACATATATGCATATATATTAGTATACACCTTATGATAAAATAATTTGATTGCTTTAACTAAGTTCATGCGTTAATTGAGCTTTGGCGCTGCCAACCCTCCGATAAACCTCGCCAAAAGGCGCAAAGCAAAACGAAGGCAGTACATATCAGTTGTAAAAACCTAAGTCACTTGCTATAGCGTTTAAAAAACCCAGTGTTTTAAGTAAATGTATAACTTTGATTACATGCGTTATCGGTTTGGGCTCAGCGGATGACGTCAAATGTTAAACGCTAACGTCGGCTTTCGGAAACATGAAATAAATCGTAAATGATCGTAATCGTAATTTACTTGAACGCGGCATTTAATTTGCTGACAGTAAAATCGCGTAAAAAGTAATATAATCAACAAAGCTACAAAATCGCTGCTATCTAAGTAGATACATACATACATATGTGCGCTATAATAAAAACGCCTCTTTTATGAACTTTGCTATCATAAGTATAGATGGGATATATTTATACTTATGTATTTGTATGATATATGTATGTATGTATGTATGTATGTACAACTTTTTTTTGTACTCTACGATCGTCTAGTATATTTGTTGCTCCTTACAATGGAGGAATTGTAAGTGTTTAGTTTGAAAATTTTCATAAGAACGTCTATCCATATATGTATATGTAGGTTTCTAATCACTTGTACATATTTTTTCATACACTAAATTGATAGCGCTCGCCACATGAGTTCATTTCAATGTCAGGCTTTCAGGGCGTTTCAAATTCGTTTTTGTCAAAAGATACTACTCTTCTCTGTTTTTAAATGTATGAATATTGAGGCCCTGCAGGAAGATATCAATGTAGTGTCTCTCCTCTGTTTTTTAGTGTGTATAGAAATTGAGGCCCTGTAGGAAGACCTGAAATAAGTAGTTACCGTAAAAATTTGACAGCTTGAATTTTGCAAAAAAAACGATGTGGAATCACTGTTTCTTTCGACCAATTTTTTCCTTTATTTTTAATGTGTTTTTATTCATTAGGAGCATCTGCTCTTAGATTTGTCTTTCTCTTGGCAACAATTATGAAAGTAGTGACGGTTTTCCTGAAACTCTGATTGACATAGTTCTTCAATGTACATATATCTTAGTACTTTTCTCAACATATTTTTTGAGCTCTTTAGTTCCAGTCCGGAACTTATTTAAGCATACATTTCTTAGAAAAAATGTAAAAAATATCAATTAATAGGTTAGTTGTGTTTCGTCCAGCAAAAAACGGCATATTTTGAACACTTTTTTTCCATAAAAGAATTAAATATTTAAAAAAATGTTTCATTATTCCATAGGTATATATTTTGAAAAGATTTTGTAAAGTTTTCAAAGAAAATTTTACAAAAGTCTGCCATTACGACGTCATTTCCGGTGGTCCTTAAGAAAACGGTGTCGCGTGTGTCTAGCCTTCAAAGGGATGTTTTTTTGGTTACTCAGGGGGTACTTGGTTTAAGATCGGAAGCCGTAAGCTACTTTAACCATATATAAAATAAAAAATAGTTTCTGGCCACCGCCAAGTGAATGGCGCTCAGAACTTCTGACTCCATTCTCCTCTATGCCAATAAAGAAGTAGGTATTATACTTGGACGAAAGAAAATCAAAGAAAGTGAAAATTGTTTTTTGACAGGTTTTACGAAAAAATTCAAATTTTGGTGAACTCGATTTGACCTTGTGGTTTTCTCTGTAAAGTAGAACGCAAGAGATACACTGAAGAGCAAAGTTCATTTCGTAGGAGTTCTTATCCAATAGGCATTCATGCAGTAATTTTTGGAGTAAAATTTTGTCGGACACTAGTTGTCACAGTTGTATGGAGGGAGGTGTGGTGGAAACGTTCAGTAACTTTCTAACCTATTAGCCAGCCTTTGCAAGACTGAAGTTGAAACATATCGATAATCTTACCTTCGGTGAACCAGAAAACGAAGCCGAAATTGATATTATCCATCTCAACAAATTTGGGACAGTCTCAAAGCGCTTTGTCGATCTGTAAGGGTCTTATGATCCAGTATATAAGAGTTTATAGGTCCCACCACGGATCGGTCTTCTGAGCTGTCCAAGTCAGACTCTTCTTCTGAACGACCTTTAAACCTAATCTAACCTCTATTTTGTAATTAATGTAAAAATTCAGTGTAAATTATGAAACACTTATCATATAGAATAATGTTTTTCCGCTGAAAAATTTCCTACAGGGTCTAAGCCATTAGTGCTTTATATCTTTCTACTGATCACTTGCCTTTGATCTTGCCATCTAATGTGCGTTTGTGTATAAGTAAGAGAGTATATCTCAGACAAATTAATTTTTGGTCCAAATTCTGAAATCGAAATATACAGACTCTGGTTTACATACACATACATACATAAAACATATTTATGTAGCCATGCATGTGTACTTTGCTTAAAAATTAACTCACTGCATTATATATGGATACCATTTAGGCACTTCAGTCCATTTATACGCTCAGTCAATCCCGTCGTGCTCGAGCAAGTCAATCAGCCATTTATTTATGAGTGGACAAACCACAGCGGTCAGACAAACGCCGAAGTCACTCAGTTTTCCAGGCACAAACCAAGCTCATAAATATTCATATATAATAGCATTTATGCGTACATATATACACCTATATACATACATATATGTATAAATAAATACATACTTGTTTTTATACATTTTCAAATTGTGCGAGCACATGAGCACCGCGCGCTGAAGCTGTGCGCCCAGTCACTTGTGAACTCATCGAGTTACAACTTCGTTTGATGTGAAGGCGTCGCAGCTTTTACGTTCGAGGCTTCACTATAACTGGTTGCTGTAGTTATTGGCGTTTTGTGTGGAGTTCGAAAAGCCGTGCTTTAGACTGACGTCAAGGCAAACGCTCAATGTATATGCATGTATATGCATGTATATGTAAATAAGTAGTGGCAACGCGTAAAAGAGGCTAACAAGAGTCGAGAAGTCGGTTTGAAAGTGTAGCGCTTTGCTGCGAGGTGAAGCTTAAAATTCGACTCTGCAGTGGTTATTCGATATCGGCGTTAAGCGTTAGTGTGGCAAGTGAGCGCGTGAATCACTCTTTGATACTGATTTGGTGTGTGAAGTGGCGAAAATAATATTTGAAAGCGCTTTCTTTGTTATTTGCGCGTTTAAAGTGCGGTTGAGTCAATATACGCCAGGTTTAAATATTTTTTAAGCGAAACAATTAAAGTGACTCCAGTGTTGTTGTAGCAAGAATCGATTTTTTTCACAGATTTACAGTGTAAAATGTTTAAAGTTGCGCAGTGCAGTGTCAAAACGCCAAAATAAGCTCGCAGTATCCTCGTGAAACCTGGAAAGCCACACATTTCGTGTCATTACTTCCAAAATGTGGCAAATTAATTGAACACAAAAAGCTCTAAATTCCACAAAAACAAGCAAATAAGCGACAAGTTGTTTGAAACAACAAAGCATACAACATTTATTTTGTGTTTTTGCTGAAAACTGCTTAGTGTTCAAAGCAACTGTGCGCGCGCTCAAAACCGCTTTTCGCAACTTCGCTCAACTCTCCCATAAAACAGCGCTCAAATCGGCGCATAAACATCACTCAACAACAACAACAACCGAGCGGTGCCACATAGTGCCACAGTGTGGTGGTTTGGCGCTACACTCCGCATTTCGCGTCTGGCATTATTTAGCTGATTTGTATAGCAGTTTTCCGAATGTAAGTTGTACTCTGTTCGATCACGACGTTTATGCCAATTAGTTTTTAGGTTTTGCTTGTTTTTGCTATTGACTTTCATAGAAAATTATATATAATTATATTAGCTTGTGTATTGATCGCTTTTCACGCTAAGCGGATTTATAATGAAGCTTTGATCATTTTCCATTAAAGCAAAATCTAGCAATTTAACGTGAAACCCGAGAAAATAGATTGCTTCTCATTATTTACTTGTATTTTGTAAGGCGGTTTTACATAATCTGTGATTAAAGGTAATCAAACATTAAGTGAATGAAAATTTTCGTAAGTACTATGGAAAAAGTAAGGAGGATCTGTATTCTGTAGGAACCTGATCTTTATAGCCCCTTGTGATCCGTTAACACGAGAGTCGAGTCAAAGTACCCGAAACGAATCCGAATTTTTATCTAGCCAAGGACTGTCCTTGACCTGTGTCAACTGAGTACCATTCCTCGAAATTACTTCAGGAATGTTTTCTGCCGCAACAGCAGAAACCTGTTACAATTTTTAATACTTAAAGTCGTGTAGAGTATTTGCCAATACACATTGTGTCAAAAAAGCACCCGGAAATTGTAATTAAGTTCACCGTGTAAATGATATTTAAAAAAAATGTATTGTGCTAAATTTGTAGGACTATCCCTAATTGTACAGAGGGGCACAAAGCCTTGAAAGACGGTCGAGAGATCGTTGAAGACATACCTGGTTCTGGACCATCTTCGACCTCTTCAACTGATGAAAATATTAAAAAAGTGAAGGTTATGGAGCTTGAAAGTCGTCAGGCAAATGTTAGAGAGTTGACAAGAAAGCTCGACGTCTCTTACGTGTCTGTTCCAATGATTTTAATGGATATTTTGGATATGAAACGCGTTCTTGCTCGACACGAGAATACCGTAAATAGGTTTCTTTGGACATGCTTGATCGTCCGAATTCTGATCCCACATTCATGGAGAGCATTAAAACTCCCGCTGAGACATGAGTTTATGAGTTTGACATGCAAACAGGTCAGCAATCATCGGAATGGAGGAAAAAATCGAGCCGAAACCAAAAATCTAGGGGATGCTCATTGTTTCTTCGATGTTCTTGGTTTTGTACATCATGAACTTGTTCTGAAGGTCAATAAAAGTTCTATTTGGCCGTATTGAGATGTTTGCGTGTAAATATCTGACGAAAATAGCCGGAATTGTAGAAGAACATTTCACGGATTTTGAACGATGATAATATGCTCCGTCGCGTCGAGCCACCATTGTAATCAAATTTAAAGCCAAAAACGCAATGAAAACCATTGATCAACCCCCGAATTCATCAGTTTGTCACCTTTTGAATTTTTCTCGTTCCTCAAACTAAAATTGCTGCTCCGTGAAACGTGTTTTCAGTCGATCGAAGAGATAAAACAAAATGCGACGAAGGGGCTGATCTCAAAAAGTGCTTATGAAAGGTGTTTTTTGGGTAATTTTGTATCCATAACCTCTGCTGCAGTCCAAACAATAAACATACTTCAGAGTACCAAAGACGTCTGCCAGAAGTGCTGAGGTGATTTAGACTGCCTGGCGGAAAGGTATGTCTACCAATTTGTGTCAAATTTTGTCAGCCTGTTCAGTAAGTTTTGCCATTTCATAATGTCACGTTTCACTTTTCTCGGAAATTATCCATGATTATTACGCAAATTCACGTTCACCGAAAAATCCGGAAATCCGAAAGTTCAACCTCGCAGATGAGTCCCATTTCTGGCTTAATGGTGTGTCATTAAGCAAAGTTGCCGCTATTGGGGTGAGTTAAGTCCTCGTGTGATTAAAGAAACGCTATTGGATACCCAAAATTGGCTGTTTGATGCGGATGGTGGTATGGCCGCATTATCGTGCTTTATTGGTTTTGAAATGAGGCAGGAAGTGACCGACTTTCATACCCGGAGTTTGATGAAATCGACGTGAATGTTATTTATTTCCAACAATACGTTACACCGCCTTATGTTTCACGTCAAAACATGGAAACATTGCGTGCAAAATTTGGCGACTCGTTGATTTCGTGAAATGGCGCAGCCAAATGGTTGCCCAGATCATGCGATTTAACGCTTATGGATTATTTTTTTACGGAGTATTAACGTTTAATGTCTTCAATTGACACGAAACGGTTTCCCCGGAGCGATCGTTTGAGTTTATTTCTTTGTTTTATTTTCAGCTTGGACGGTCGGAGTGCACCACACCTCGTTAGTCGAATGAAACTGTAGCATAACTTTGATTTTTGACCTGCTTTAACGTGGTTTTTCGGCTTCGGCTCACCTTAGCCACGATATTTGGTCGATGGGTCTTTTTTGCCGGTTCGTAAGCACAGATCCAAGACTCTTCGCCGGTAATAATACGTTTCATGATATCCTGCCAGTCAGAAATCATTATTTAACTTACGTTAACGCGACGCTGTTTTCCGAAAAACATTGAATGATTTTGGAATTAATTGTGCTTTCACTTTTTTTTTGGCTCAAATGGTCTTTCAAAATGGTTATCACTAATCCTTCCGATTTTCCAACGATGCCAGTAAGATCTCTGACTTTTAATCGCCGATTCTCAAGCACCAATTGCTTTATTTTATTGACGTGTTGATCACCGGTTGGATATCTATTCAAGGTTTTGAAAACAACCGTTAGATGAACAAAACTATTTTACCCCGTGCAATATGTTGCCAGAATATAAAAAATAGTTCAAAGATATTTTGAGCTCCTAGATTATTTATACGTACATATTAACATACAAATACGTACGTCAGCATGAAATTTGACTCAGCTGCAGACGGAAGCATATTTGTATTTTTTTTTAAATTTCGAAAAATAAATAAATAAAAAATATACAAATTAATATACATACATACTATACATATATTTATATGTATGTAAATTTGTATATTTGCTGCCACAATCACAAGGCATTAACCTAGTCCACACTCCACTGATTTTATTTATAAGTCCCTTCGCCCACAGTTTTCTATAAAAATAAGCTTTTGCTTGTTATTTTTTCTTCTCTTCATTGTACATTATTTGCTTATTAATTTTTTATTTATTTATGCACGCATATTTGTCTCTTTACTCAGCCTCGTTGATTTCTCTCTGCACTAATGCCTTTATTTATTTATTTAATTTGTTATTCGCGCCATTGGAATTGAATGCTTAGTGGCTATAAATTGCGCTCACGTTTTCAGCAGACGCGGTAGGAAAAATTGGAAGTGTTTAAAGACATTGTTGGTATAAGACATTTTGGGAGTAAACCGAGTGTGATAATACTTAACTTGAAAACTTTCATAAAAAAAATTAAAAAAAAATATATATATAAAAAAAAATTAAATAAATAATAAAAATAGATAACTGTCAGACGGAGAGCCAACCCGTTAAAATTAAGAGCTCCTACTAGGAGCGTCTTTCTTAGCGGTGTCTAACAGAATATTTTTCTGAGAAAAAAATTATCGTTTTTTGACCCACCCTACTATACATAGAAACAACTACTTAGATAATTTAACAAATTATCGTTTATTTTCAAATATTTTTTTGTGTAGCCATTGATGTTCATAAGTCCACACGCGACGTGTTTGTTATACAAAGTATTGCTGTGCGATTAAAACTAGTGTCAACTAACACACCCACATTTGCATCAATTGTCATAAAAACTTTTTACTTGTGGTAAATTATTCCAAAAATGTGACCATCAAATATTCCGTTAGTCATGCAGTAATCGACTGCTTAATAATGACTGGGTTAGTGTGAGTTGCATTGTTCTTGCACCGACTGTGTTCAAATCACTGGACAGTTAAGTAAATATGCAGGGCTTGCTTCTTCTATTGACAGTGCGTAGACGACGGTCACGCCTCTATATGATTTGGCTGAGTTCTGAAATATTGACAAGTATTTCTACAAATATTTTATAAATACGCAAAAATATTTTATAAATACAAAGTTACCTACCATTTATGGTGTATATGTATGTATATGTAAATGTGTCAGCTTGACTCTTGATCTTTGCGCTAATTTGTTCATGAACCCGTGGCACGTGTCATTTCGTCTTTTTCTGTGTTTACCTTGAATCATAAATAAATCACCTCATCAATGGCTTTGCGAGCATGAAATTGTATAAATATATAATTTAAGCTGTAAAGTTAACTATGTAAATGTGGTTTCAAAGTAGTTCAATATGTACTAGTCCGTTTTTAGTACATATCACCGACATTAGTTATTTGCTGTAAACAAAATTCAAGTTGTATTATTGCATATTACTTTTTGTTGTATCTATTGGAAACTAGTTACCGACTAGTCCGAAAAAATATTGTTTAATATAATATTATTGCATATTACATATTATTATAACTATGTGAAACTAGTTACCGACTAGTCCGATTAAATATAGTTTGACAGAGACGTTTACCTATATTATGTACAATAATTACCTAAACAAAGTTCCAGTAATATTATTGCATATGACACATTGTTATAACTATTTGAAACTAGTTACTGACTAGTCCGAAAAAATATACTTTTATTTATTACGTACAATAATTACGCAAAAAAAGTTCTAGTAATCATATTGTATGTTACATATTTTTATAACTGTTAGAAACTACTTACCAACTAGTACAAAAAATTGTTTCATTTGACGAAGACGTTTAGTTATTTACGTGAAATAAATACGGAAAAAGGGTTTTAGTAATGGTATTACATATTATTATACCTATTGCAAACGTAATATTTCATACTATTTTCACTATTGGAAACTAGTTACCAACTAGTCCGAAAAACTATAGTTTAATTTTACGTATAATAATTACAGAAATAACGAAAATTTTCAGAAGTTTATTATAAAATTTATTTATATTATATTGAAAAATAGGGCTAGAAACTAGTCCGAAATGTACTACTTCCAATTTGGAAAAGTATGTTTATATTTCAAGTTTAGTTTTGAAAATAAATATAATAATATCTTTCTGCGATTTTTTATAGAAAAAAAATTTAAAATTAAATTGGAGTAAATTTTTTACAGGAAAAAAATTAAAATTTTGATTTGAGTAAAAAAAAAAGAAATTTTGAGTTGCCTGCTGCTCCCATATATTCCTATGTATGTACATACATACATATATACACATGTATATCCATGACCGTGTAATATTTTTCATTACAAAACAAAACAAGAAAAAAACGTTAACTTCGGCCGCACCGAAGCTAATATACCCTTCACAGATTACATTGGTGCCTTAGAAAATAATTTATACCAAATTTCGTAAATATATCTTCCTCAAATGCAAAAGTTTTTCCATACCAGCATTTGATTCCGATCGTTCTGTTTGTATGGTAGCTTTTTGGGTGCGTTATTTACCCCCACCTACACAATCTCTCCATATTTACATATGTATGTATGTGTGCCTTGTTTTGATTGCTTTTATGTAGCTTGCTGATATGACACTTTATGACTCCACCTGTCATAAAATCATTTCGCCAATGTCTTTCCGACATGTTAAGGTGATTTTTTTCAGTAGACGACGAGCTTTGATTTTCGAAAACTAGATTTTCCAGCATAATAACCTTAAACTTGTCTTGCAGAGTCGAGACTTTATTACTTTGTTATTATGCTTTACCACATATTCTATTATTATTTAATTAGCAAACAGTTGCCGCATAAATATATATACATATATGTATGTATGTATGTATAAAACGTCGCTTCACACTACTGGCTGTCGCGTCATACCATACACTCACCTTGCTAACCGTTGCTTTTGAATTTTGATTACTTTACGCACGCTATTTTTCAATTTTCGTTCTTCGCTTACGTCACATTCTCCTTTTATTTCTATGCTGTCTTCGAATACTCCCTCACCATTTCCGTTTTCAACACCAAGCAGTTGCTCAGTCAGTTAACGAGCTTTAGTTTTAATTACTCTCACGCAAACTTCCTGGCAAATTTAATATACCCTGTTCAGGGTATAAAAATCACCGCACACCTCATTTATAAAAACGCCATTGTCACGGGGCGCATCGCTGTTTCAGTTCCAAAGTTGGCAAAACAAATTTTCGACACTCTAATAAAAACAACAAAGTTCGTCGTTTTGTCGCATACTCAGATATCGCAATGTCAATATTTACTGATAACGTTGGCAGTTTTTTGGGTGCGTTATTTTCCCCCACCCACACAATCTCTCCATATTTACACATGTGTGCCTTGTTTTGATTGCTTTTATGTAGCTTGCTGATATGACACTTTATGACTCCACCTGTCATAAAATCATTTCGCTAATGTCTTTCCGACATGTTAAGGTGATTTTTTTCAGTAGACAACGCGCTTTGATTTTCGAAAACTAGATTTTCCAGCATAATAACCTTAAACTTGTCTTGCAGAGTCCAGACTTTATTACTTTGTTATTATGCTTTACCAAATATTCTATTATTATTTAATTAGCAAACAGCTCATAAATATATATACATATATGTATGTATGTATGTATAAAACGTCGCTTCGCACTACTGGCTGTCGCGTCATACCATATACTCACCTTGCTAACCGTTGCTTTTGAATTTTGATTACTTTACGCACGCTATTTTTTAATTTTCGCTCTTCAATTACGTCACATTCTCCTTTTATTTCTATGCTGTCTTCGAATACTCCCTCACCATTTCCGTTTTCAGCACTAAGCAGTTGCTCAGTCAGTTAACGAGCTTTAGTTTTAATTACTCTCACGCAAACAGCAAAAAGTAATAAAAAACCGTTACAAAGAAATGGAAACTAACGAAAAAGGCAAGAAAACGGTAATAAGAATAAAAAAGTACAAAAGTCTAAGTTCGTTCGGTTGCGAGTCAGTAATTTAAAGCCATGACTGATTGAAGCTGAGTACTAAAAGAACGTAGCCGGAACGGACCCGGATTTTTATCCGGCCAAGGTCTGTCAACTCGGGAGAATTCTGCCGCTACAAAAACAACAACAGATGTGTCCACAGCTACATTGATAAAACCAAAAAATGACTCGCGGCTTAATATAACTGTTGTTTTATTTTTTCTCTGGTGCCCTGCAACAATGAAGCATCTCTTGTGAACTTGGCAAGACCACGTTCTAAGCATCTGGGGTCCCCACGTTATGATACACTGGAGGAAGTATCGATAGTAAGACCGCAGAGCCTGTTAAAATTCGCGTCAAGCGCAGACATCTCGAAAGATTGCCCTACCAGATTAACCTAACCTAATTTAACTGTTCTTTTTTGCCAGCAGCTAGAATCAGCCATGATGGCTATCGAAACAAACAGCGAAATACCTACCGCCTTCGTGTGTTGGGTACAAGTAACGACAGTCTAAATATAAATATGAAACCAGAATCGGTAAAGAAGCTATTAGCGCATACATACCAACACACACACAGAAAACAAGAAGAATGACTTCAGACACACAAGACAAAGTGTAGTTAGAAGCATAACAGTAACAACGCAATTGAAACCTGGCAAACAGCTGAGTAAAAAAAAAAAACAACAACAACAAAAACGTAAATTAGCTAACTTAAAAACCGTTAGTTGGTGGTGAGCGATTTAAATTTTTTTTTGCTATAGTATACTATATCTACATAGTTATGTATATATGTATGTATATTTTTTTCTCTTTTTTTTTTGATATTTACAATTTGATTGCCAACCCCTGCATTTAGTACAATTATTTTCATTATCATATTTATTTACTAAATATTTTCTTTCGCCTCATAGAGCCGCTTATTTTTGTTGTAAGCCACTTGTCGTTGTAGTTTTTTTGTTATCAGTGCTCTAATTGTTGTTGTGTTGTTGTTGTCATACACTCTGTTGTTATCGCTATGTGTGCCTAAATGTACTCGCTGTCTAGTTGCTCGCTTTATCAACTCGCTGTTGTGCGCAAACACCGGCACCGAAGCGACAACAACAATGCCACCACCGACGCGCCAACACCGCACCGACCTTCACCTCGCATGCCCTCGGGCGCTGCTCCACTTTGCTCAACGCTCGTCGCTTGCCATTTCTTTCGAGTTGGCCATTTTCATTTCGTTAACATGTGTACATACATACACATGTACGAGCACTACGCCGCTTCGCCAACGCCAGCCAACTTCGTGTGTCTGCGTATTGTTGACTCGCCAACTCGCTTTTAACCGTTTTTAAGCGTTTAGTTAATATTATTAACCAAAGTGACGTTGACGTGTGCGGTTCGTGTGCTCAGGCTTGGCATACAAGTGGCAGGTGGTAGGCCAGTTAGTCAGTGTTTCGGTGTTTTTGGTCAAAACAACAATTTCTGCAAGACAAAGTGTCTGTGTAAATTATAGTACAACTTGTTGTTGTTGCTTTAGAGTAATAAATAAAGCAGTGATTAGTGTATGTTGGCACGCAGAACCGGCGGTGAGTGTGAGTGCGCTCCATCGCGCTCTCGCTCACTCTCTCCCTCGCTATCTCGCCTCCAGCGCGCTCACACGCACTCACAGCCGCGCGCAGTCGGTGCAACGGGGCGGATGTGTAACCAAATACTATAATTTAGTAATAACAATTACGCGCTGGCGTTTGTATCAGGCAGCGGTGGGCGGCTAAAGTGTCAACGCTTGGGTACGTGTGGTGAGCCTTCGTTCTGCGCTTCACCAAGTGTCGGTCGGTTAACTGTGTAAAACAAAGAGTGCGGCTACACTAGCGCGCCTGCAAGTGTGTGTCCAAACGAAAATTCAAAACCCAAAAAGAAACAAAAATCCGATTTGTTTGTCAACCTTCAAAGTGGGCTAATGCCTGCTTGCGCTAGAGCGCTCGACTGCTCGAGTTTCGGGCCAATGTGAAGGCCCACAAACATAAATTGGAGCAGAGTTGGCATTCCACGAGTGTTTTTCTGTTTTTTTTTTTAATTTTTTTTGTTGTAATCAGTGTTTTTACCCACTCATCAAGTTGAGCTCCTCGTTCGTGCCACGAATGTGCCGGTGTGCCGTGTAACAAAGCAATTTCGCAGTCTAAGCAAGTAGCGGCTGCTCAATTAAAAGAAAGTTGTTGGCCGCAAGAAAGGCGAAATGTACGAAGCAGCAAAGAGTTGTGTGAAATCATGAAAATAAGCAATATTAGCAAGAAATGCGGCGTAGAAAGTGCAAAAAATAATTTTTTAATGCGAAAGCTTCCACAGAAATGCAAAATGAGGAAGAAATTAAAGCTACAAAGTAAACAAGTAAAATATTTATTACTTTAAAATTTTTAGACAAAATAAACAATATAGAAATGGCAAACAAAGGAAAGCGTACAATAAGCGCACAAAATGCCGAAGACAAGAGAATTGTAAGCACATAACTGGAAATAATAAACAGAATTAAATGAATATGCATAAATAATCGTGCGCACCAGGCAAAACAACTTAAGTCGTGTCACTACTTAGCTGTATTAATGCTAAAAATGTGTGTTGCATAGCTTGTTTTTGTTGCTTTTCCAACAGTTTGCTTTTAAGTTGACAAATTCTAAACAGCTTAGCTCACAAACGTGTTTTTAAACACAAAAACATGCAAACTTATATGATTTTTTCAAAATTACGCAGAATCGTGTTCGGCTGTTTTGTCTTGCAGGCACAGTTTTGCGTGTGTATGCGGCTTAGTGCTGCAAAACAAGAAACCAAAGTTTATGGTGACATGTTTTAGGCGAAAATAATTGAAACAAAGTGAGCGTTGGCACGTTTTGTACGCAAAAATCTGGCCAGCAGCTGTAAACATTGAATTAAAAACATAAATAAATAAATAATATTAATTAATTAAAAAAAAAAAACAATTAGCTGCAAAGGAAATACGTGAAAAATGGGTTAAACAGCTGCTGTATTGATTTCAGAATTTTCGGAAAGGTTTATTGCATACGTAAAGGGTGTTTCACTTGGCTTGAAAATTTTATAAACATTTTTTAGTACCGAGAAGGGTGTTTCACTGTTATTGCTAATTTTGAAAATCTTAAAAATTTTTTAGTAACAGAAGGGTGTTTCTCTTGACTTGAAAATTTTATAAAAATTTTTTTAGTACCGAAAAGGTTGTTTCACTGTTATTGTTATTTTTGAAAATCTGAAAACATTTTTTAGTACCAAAAGGGTGTTCAAATGGCGTTTTATGTATTTTTGAAAACCTTAAAATATTTTTTTTGTACCAAAAAGGGTGTTTCACTATTTTTGCTATTTTTTTAAATTTTAAAATATTTTTTTTTTAGTACCAAAAAGGGTGTTTCACTTGGCGCATGCCGTGTTATTTTTGAAAATCTAAAATTTTTTTGTAGTTTTAGTACCATCTCTTCGGTACTAAATTATTTCTATTTTTTTATATACAAGCTGCCAAGACCTTTTGAAAGATTAAGATACGCCCTTAGATACTGTATAATATCGGCCGAAATGACGAAAGAAAAAAATTCTGGCAAAGTTTGAGCCCTTAAGGGGGTATTCTAGTCTAGAATAAGATGCGCCTAAAAATTCATAAATTTTTTTCCTTGGATACCCTAAAAATGATCCGAAATGTTGAAAGAAAAAAGTTCTTTTAAAGTTTGAGTTCTTAAAGGCTATTCTATTCTAATCTAGAAAGAAAAATAATCGAGTTTTTTTTATTTTCAAAGTTTATCAATAAAGAATATGTCTAGCACCGCATTTTTCGAAATTCAAATTATTTTCGGAGATATACATACATACATAGACTTTTTGCTGACCCAGCATCTAAACTGCTTCGACTGGAACTGAAACTTGAGACGCGTTTTCTCGAAACTGTCTCTTTCAAAACGTTACACACGACTTCTCAGGTTCTATTTGAACAATTTAACTAAAATTGTTAGAGAATTTTCTTCTTAGACTTATGTATGTAGGTCTGGATCTAGCCATATCTCAAATTTGCCATTTAAAAATTGTTTAATGCTGCATCGTTTCCTTCATGGGTTTTAAAAATCAGTATTATATTTTTTTTTCAAAATAAATTATGAAGTTTTTCCTCTATGGTAAAGTCAAATCTGTTTTAATTAAATTTTTATATTTTTTTTAAATTTTTTAAAATTTTTTTTTTTTTTTTAATTTTGTTATGTATTTCATATATTTATTTTGTTTTAATTAAACACTTGGAAGGACCAAGTGGAGAAGGATCTAGCTTCGCTTGGAATCTCCAATTGGTGCCACGTGTTAAAAAGAAGAAACGATGGCGCGCTGTCGTTAACTCGGCCTTAACCGCGTAAGCGGTGTCTAAATTAAGAAGAAGAAACACTATTAAAAATAAAATATTCAAAATTTTAATAAATATTATTTTTCGTATATTATTAACACCCACTGTATGCACGTACATATGTACATACATATGTATGTATGTACTTTTACCTTCGGCTCCGCCACTTGTTGCACAGCAGCAACCATTTGTTTGTTTGCCCACATTTACACACTCGCAATCGCCAATATTTGCTTCGTGTTGACTGCACATGTTTGTACATGTACGACAAGCAGCCGAGCACGTGTGTGTTCTAAGCGAAATGAAAATAATTAAGTGAAGAAAAAGTAAAATAAAATTAAAATTCATGGGTAATTAAGTGAAAGATCAAAGTTACAATTATATAATAAACGCAAAAAGGCATAGAAATGATTGGAGCACAGCGGTTATATGCGGGCAAATATTGTAAATTTCTATGGAAATTAGAAAAATTATAAGAAGATATGTATGCTTGATGCCGTGTGCTTAAAGCTCGAAAGCGAATTAATTGCAATTATAAAAACGAAAAATATTTTTTTATAAAGTGGCTTAGGTGTTATGAAAAAAAGTTGTGAATGTGCTCTGTAACTGATTTTTGGTTTAAAAGAAATCTTCTATGCAATTTATCAAGCTGTGTTTTGAAGAAATGCATAACGAAAAAATATGAAAAGAAGTATTTAAGTGAAAGAATAATGTGAAAATTTTTTTTAATATTTTTGTAAATTATCAAACAAAAAATAATAATAATAATAAATTATATTGAAAGCTAAGAACAACAAAAACACAAATATACACGAATAGTCAACAGACGACATGATGTCTGCCGAGTCAGAGCAAATCGATGCAAGTCGCATGAATCAATTGCGACGCCACAGACGCAGCATATCACAGCTGATTGCCAATATAGGTAAATGAGCGAGTGTGTAGAAGTATTTAATAGAAAAATCATAATATAAAAATATAAAAAAATATATATAAAAATTTTAAAATTATAAAAATGATTGCTGAATTTTGTTTGTGTTTTGCCTGCCAAAGCAATGTACATATGTACTTACATATGTAGAATTATATACACACAAGGCTGACAAACAGTTCCTGCTAATCGAGACATTTATTGAACTTGGCGGCTATGCTTAAAATGGCTGTAACTCAAAACCTAGTTGAGATATCGATTTGAATTTCGAATTTTAGCCCGTAATTTTTAAAAGTATATGTAGATTATCGAAATATGAAAAAAAAAAACAAAATCGATTTTTTCGAAATTTTCAACTAGTTGTGCCCCTTAAATGTTGTGACGAACTCGTTGTAATTAATTTTTCCCCCTGTAATTATTATTACAACACATTTATTTTTATAAATATTCGTCATTATCGCATTTTCGCTCATGATACTTCATTACTTAACTGTTTTTCTGCGCAAGTGATTGGGAAATTACCGTTGTTTCGCTTTAAACAAGAATCGAAAAGCGTCACCAACAGTCATTTGGTCATAATGTATGTATATTACAGAATTCAAACAATAAGTGGAAAAGTGTACGGTTATTTACAGACAAGTACGCATACAAATTGCAAACCAGTTACATTAAATTAGAGGTTGAGTCACTGGAAGTTAGTCAGCGCTTTGTTGGCCGCATGCAGAATTTACATGTGGTCAGAAGTAGTTAAAGGCAAAGCGCATACAGGGTGTGGCAAAAAATATAAAAAAAGTTCGAAAATGTTTAAAAAATATCGGAAATTCTATATCTATAGGTAAAAAAACAATAATTAACAAAGTGAATACAGGGTGTGTCAATATGTAAATAAACAAATCTTTGAAAATTAAACATAAAAAATATCCAGTTCTATATATAGTCACAAAAAAACTAACAATGTTAATACAGGGTGTCACAAAATGAAAATAAAAAATTTTTGGAAATTACAAAAAAAAATGTCAGAAGTTCCATGTTTAAAGTTTAAAAAAATATAACAAAGTGAATATAGGGTGTCAAAAAATAAATATTTTTTTCAATTAAAACAGAAATATGTCGGAAGTTTTATATCTAGAAATAAAAAATAAAATAAAAAGCAAAGTGAATACAGGGTGTCACAAAACGTAAAAAAATTTAAAATTAAAAAAAATATATGGGAAGTTCTATATCTATAGCTTTTAGAAAAATAACAAGCAATGTGAATACAGAGTGCCAAAAATATTAACGAAAAATTCTTGAAAATTTAAAAAAATCTCGGAAATTTTTTGTCTCTAGTTAAAAAAATAATAAGCAAAGTGAAGACAGAGTGTCGCAAACTGTAAATAAAAGTATTTTTAAAAAGTATCAGATGTTCTACATACATACATATGTACATATGTACTTAAATCTATAGTTTTTAAGAAAAGTAATATTTATTAAAATTAAAAAAAAATCACGCTTTAATCCTACATTCTGGTCTCACTATTGAAGACACGACATTCTTTTGGCATTTTTAATGAACATTTGTTAAAATATTGTGCACACAGAGAATTTCTGAAAATATTGCCTACATTTAGGCGCCGTTACCACATTTTATTAAAGTCTCAAACCTAGTATTGCCTACATTTGGGCGCCGCTACCTTATTTTATTAAAATCTCAAACTTTATGTACTGATTTATTACAACGGTTTGAAGACAGAGCATGTAAACCCTATGTAAAAAATATTATAAATAATTCCTGGGTTTTGCTTCGAACTTCCTCAATAAATACATAATGTGCTTAGTAACAGCATTCTTAGCCACTTGAGAACTTTAGCACAGTATGATGTGTCAGAAAAAGTTAAAAAAAGATATACCCAACCGCCACGTGTCTCGACCGCTCGACCGCAAATTGCTGTAGTCTTATCAGAGACTTTTAATTTTAAAAGATTCGCTTATTTGCGCTGCTAATATATAATATAAACAAAGAAAACTTATCAGATATGGCATTGCAGACACGAGCAAAACATCAACAGCTACTTAACGGTGCTTTTTGATAGACAAGTAAACTAATATCACTAAGAATAACTCAAGAATGTGACAGCTAGTTAGGTAATCTGCTTAATTAAAAGCAAAGCATATATTATCTTTTAGTTTTCAATTTGAAGTTATCTAAAATATGCAATTAAAAGCACCAAAGGGGTTTGAGTGTACTCGTAAGAGGAACTGATTTTTAAAGTGTTTCCATGAATTATATAGAAGTACAATTGTCGCTTGCTTATTGTTAACGTTTAAACTTATGAGCTGGTAAATACCCTTAAATAGTTAATATTCTATTTGCACTACATAAAGAAGATCCACTGTTCGTTTACACAACGTTTAAAGCTTTATGTAGTTAAGTGTAACTATTAATGCGGCTTTTACTGTAGTGCTTGTTAAAGAGACGCAATGCTTCAAAGTGAACGCTAATTTAGTACAATAATGGCAGACATTGTCTTATTTATATATAAAATGCTTATGTGTAAAAGCTATTCACACTGTTGATATGAAAAAAGTCCCTGAAGTTATTGGTAGAAGGTTGGCAAATATTGGTCGTTGGCGTTCGTCGATAGGTATAATAAAATTGTTGACTGATAAATAGCTTTTTAAGATTATTTCCACATGTCTAGACTAGACTAGTTAGCTCTAAAAGGTTTTTACGCAGGTAATGAGCAAAGTAATACGATTTTTGATAATGACAGGTCTATGAAAAGTCTCCGTCCTATCATAGCAAACATTTTTTTACGAAAGTTCATTTTTTTTTATTCAACGTAGTCCCCTTCAAGAGTGAAACGCTGATTATAACGATTCTTGAACTTTTCGATACCACTTTTGCAGTACGATTAGTTCTTTGCTTCAAGATAAGCCTCACTTTTGGCGATCATCTCTTCATTCAAAGAAACTTTCTTCCCAGCGTGCGTTCATTTGAGATTTAAGAACAGTAGATAGTCGCTAGGAGCCAGATTTGTAGAATATGGTGAATTCGGAAGATATCCGAAACTTAATTCATCGATTTTTGCCATCGCTTTCATTGACTTGTGACAGCATTTTCTTTTTCTTTCAATGTTGCCGTTTTTCGGCGATTTCGTTCCTCAAACAGTCCAATAACGCTGCGCAATAGTCGCTGTTGATGGTCCTTTCATTTTCAAGGTAGTCAATAAAAATTGATCCATGGCCAACTTTTGCGTTCATCGTGTGACTGTCCATTGGTCTTCGGACTGCAATAAAGGAGACGTCTTTCACCCATTGTCACATCATGATTCATCAACTTGTCATAGTTTTTGGTCAAAAGTCGCGCGGCCCACGCTTTGCACAGAGTTTTCTCGTACCGAAGTGTGTGTGAATGATATGTTGTTCACCTTCCTTTGATATCTTTAGAGTGTCTGCTATCTCGAACACTTTCATTTTGTGGTCATCCAAAGTAATTTTGTTAACATTTTAAAGGTTTTCTTCAGTAACATGCTCTTTTGAGCGTCCACTGCATTCACCGTCTTCGGTGCTCATTTCTACCTCCGTCTAAACTTAACATACAACAATCTTTGACGGTTGATTTTCCTGGGACAAAGTCCGGAAACTTTTCATCAATATCAGTTTTTGCTTCAACTGTATTTTTTCCCTTAAAAGGCAATATTTTATCAGCCCCCGAAATTCCTTTTTATCCATGTTTTCACAATAACAAAAGTTGCTTATCTCAAAATGTTATAATTCACAAACTAAAGGTCCGACAGCTGTCATACGATGGTATGAAATGTCATGCTCCTTTTGAAGATTACGCCTAACCAGAAATCATTTTAATTTAATTCTAGTACCGTTATCTATGTGTCAGGCCAGGAACCTGTAAGTGTCTCTTTAGCTCAAACTTCACATATATATATACATATATGTATATGTTAATAACATTTACGATGACAGTAATAATAACACTTATTTTGTCGTTAACTAACACTGCTTACCACTTACCGTCGCACAGTACTCACTTGTGAAAGCTTGTGGCACATTCTCTCTTTTAATTTAAATGACTTACGGAAATCCCCATAAAGCCAATGACTTACTTTATTACATCAGCGGTTGTAAATTGTCTTTTAAGAACAGCTGATTCATCTTCCTTAATTAATGCGCTCAGCAAAGCGATCAGTGTTGATCAGTGGCAGATAACAGCTGTAAATTTACAGCGTCTAAGCGCTCTGCCCTACGCTCTCTTTATGAGCGCTGCGCTTTGTTGCTTTAGCTAATCTACCGTAGTTACTAGTTTTGAGTGTGGGTGTACTATTAATGAGTTAGAAGACTTACTAGAGCGCTTAATGTGGTTTATGTTATTAAGCAAAAAATAAATGTTTTAATGCCATTACACATGATTATATAATATTTAATATAAGGTAGTAAAAAAACGCATGAAATGTTGCTATGAACTTGACTTTTAATAATTACTTTTTTTTCATCTTTTGCTTGCGCTTCCGTTTTATTTTTATCGCTTCTTGGCTTCTCATGCATGTTTTGATAAGTGGTTTCTAAGTTTTCAAGAAGTGTCGGCCAGTGCTTTGTTAATTTTTGTTTTTTTTTTCTTTAATGTTTAAATTGTTGAGTTAAGTCAACCCTCCTAACTTATCTGAAATTATCCAAAAATAGTTTTTATTATCTTTTTACTTTTTTTGTAGTTTTCTTAATTTTTTTTTGTAGTTTTTTTTAATTTTGTTTTTTGTAATTTTGTGTTGTATGTTTTTTGCATTGTTTTTTTAATATTTTTCTTTATTTTTTTATTTAATTTTTATTTTTTTCATTTCTTATTTTATTCCACTGAATCAAAATGGTTTCAATTTAATTGACAGCATTATAATCATAAATATTTCAAAGGCTCTTACTTACATGATTGTTGTTGTTGTTTTGTTTGTGATTATCGAACACGATATAAGCAATAAAAATGTCCATCCATCTTGTTTGCGAAATCGTTCTATGGCTACTTATCAGTAAACAAGTACATAAGCTTTATGAGTCAACTCCCCCCACAGCTGTCTAATGAATGCTTATAGATACTAAATGTGGAGAATAGTTAGCCATGTGATACGTGCTATTTTTAATTAAAACTTTGTCATTGAAGTTTATGAGAGACGTGCTATGAACTTGAACTTACTGCTGTTAGTTCTACTCATAGTTAGTATGCGTAGAAATCATGATTGTTTTGGGGCTTCACAAACCCTCTTCTGCGCTAAACTTGTCTAATATGTTTGGACTCTCTATATATAAGCTTTTATATAATAATAATATCTTATACAATAAAAAGTCTTGTAAGCTAGTTTTTATTGTATCTTAACAGAGTTTGTTCGAAGGTAACTCTTTCTATGCCTTAAAATAAATCTATCACTTTATCTCACGCCTTTTCTATCTCCTTTTTTCTCCTGAATAATCATCCATTAAACGAAACAGAATCGAGATTATATGACTAGAAATCTAATTTTAAGAATTGTGAATTCAACTACAAAGACAGAGTTTAGTTTCAGTTTACTTTATGCCACAAGTAATATATATTTTCTTTGTTTTGCTGGAAACCTTCAAGAATTTCCGTTTCTTGGCACCTTAAATGTTGCTTATCATATCAAGCACCGATAAAGTTGAAATGCGGTTAATTTTATTTCAATTTATGACTATTTTTGTGACTTATATGCGTCTTAAAAATAACTTTGGACTCTTTGCTTAATATTTAGTAGGCTGATTAATTGATAAATTAAACGCGTTGATTTTAACTGCGTTTTAACGATGACATACAGTTGGTAGTTCGTGTTAAGGTTCTAAAAAGCTTAATATCAGCAAAGAAAAAAATTTTCGTTGGATATGCTATGTACTGTACGCCTATATAGCTCATTTTATTATTTGACGTGCCAAATCACTACGAAAATTTGTCAAGCAGCTTCCTTATGAAAATAGTTTTAATTGAGAGTAAACTTTCCTCTAGCCATAGCGTGCTTGACCTAAAAACTGCCTCAGTTCTAATGAAAAACTCACATCGCAGACACAATTTCGTCTCGGTTTATTATTTTGTAGAATTTTTATAAAATGTAAAATGAGTTTGAATATGAGGAGTACCTACCTCTTTATGCTTTCGGATAGATGAAATCATCAAATCAATTTATCAGGTTCAGAACTATAATCGATTGAAACGCATACAATTTCGTTATGATCTAAGCAGAACACAGCTAATTGAAGCTGAAATTCCCAAAATCGATTATCACATACTATCTATATTGATTAGGGACGCCCACAGTGTGATTACAACTGTTAATAAAAAGATATCGCTAGTCATTTGCAGCTACTGACAACAGAGATTCTAATAATCTCAATAAAAACAAAATATAAAAATAAATAAAAAAAATTGATAAAAATGTTGACAAGAATAATATAAACAATATTAGCAGATATAAAAAAAGTGGTTTTTCCAAAATACAGGGTTTTATCAGAAATTGTGTGAATATTGCGTAGTCGAAAAAGTCTTTTCGTATTTCTAATCAAACTTCAACTTATTTTTTTTTATATTTATACTCATAAATAAATAAACAAATATGTAACACATTTCATTGGTGGCTTGCATGGCATTCCTTTTTTATTTTTTTTTAAAAGCTGAAAAAAAAGTTTGAAAAAAGTTTCAACTTCCCCGAAATTAATTTTTTGGTTAAATGAAGCTCACCTTTTCAACACTATATGGTGTGACGCAATGTCATTGGTAGCACTGGAGATATACAACTCACGACATCTATTGACAAAATACGAGAATACTTTTTGGACTACCAATATTTGTACGATAGAGGTTGAGTTGAGTCCCAACGTATTCATTGAACTTTCAACTTTAACTATATCAATGGCTCCGTAGAACTCATACAGTTTGTGGTACCATCTTCTTCGGTATTCATCGCTCAAGTGGACGGCTCCAAAGATCTTGCGAATAACAGTTCTCTCAAATGCTCTAAGTGCTTTTTCATGTCGAGATGCCGTCGTCCTTGTTTCTGCAACGCATAATAGGAGGGCATTAATATAAAGCGTACTTTTTTTCAATGAGAGAGAGATATATGTATCTGCTCTCTATTGCCTTCCAATACCAAAGTAGCACCTGTTGCTAAGAGTTAAATTGAGCTTGATCTTTAGGCTCTCTTTGTTGATAGTGTTTATGCTAATACCGATATCGATCGTTCACTTTTTCACCACAAAAAGGCTGCGCTAATGATCTCAATATCATTTGCCTACCCCAGTAGCATTGTACTTTTAAATTAGACTATGCCACTGCAGTACCTAACCCAGCATTTATTAAATATAGATGCACGAGAGGGAGTCACCCTGTTTATAACCTCGTAAGCCATTGAACGGCACCAAGAGCTCCCTTCCGACTTTGACATAGCTGATGGTTGTGCTCAACGTCATTCTGCAGTACCAAATTTAGAAATTCAGCCGGTAAACCCTCGGTTCGTGAGGCTTTGTTGTTCTTAAGTTGACTTAGAGTTACTTTCATCTCGTCTTAGGCGAGTGGCGGACGACAGTGCGTGTTCTTCTTCACCCGTTAAGTCAAAGAGTGCATGTCCACATTAGCAATAGCAACGTCTATATTAGGGTGCCTGGTTACAGCGGAATCGCTGAAAACTTCAAAACCAATGAGCAGACTAAGAAGCGTATTCAAGTCCATTCTCAGTTGCCTGGTTGCGTTCTGACGTTGGAACATTGGACCTGCAGTGAGCTCAGCAAGCACTGATCGATAGTCAGAACTTGTGCGACTGCAAGATCCTTTCATTTACTGACGTGATTTATTTTCACAAAAACACTCCATCAGAGCTTCCGGAATGAAAAGCATTTTTAAAGCTCTGTCTCAGTATTAAGTGTTCAGCTCTTTCTTGGGCTTTGGACTTACGCAAGAAAATTGCGGTTTTTGTGTATGTATTTGTATATGGTATATATGTATGTATACATATACAGGTATGAATATATTTGTGTGTTTTTGTTGTTGTAAAACTGTGAAACTTGTTTTTTGTTGCTTCAAATTATTATTTTTTCCATGCCGCTGAAAGATAACACGAGTTAAAAATGACCAGCTGGCGCTTGCTTCATCAAGAATAAGTGCTAGAAGTGCCTGATAATTATATTTTTATAGCTCTCTGTCAACATGTGACTTAACGAGTACTTGATTTCACACTAAAACAAACGCTTTATACACTATTCTCTGGCTGTTTAGCCGCTTTTGTAATTTCCTCACTCTGTAAGTGCCACATGTGAAATGAAGGTCACTTTTTATTTCTCGAAAAATGTTGAACGTAGCTACCGCATGTGTATGTACATGTATTTTATATATTTTTTATCGCCTTAATGTTGTTGTAAAACTATTATTACAGAATAGTTACAAACTGCTTATTTCAGTCAGCAACCCACCACTTCATTGAACTCATGTTCAATGATTTTTAAACGCAATTTGCTTAAACCAATTTCCGAAGAATATATTCTACCTTTATAAACACACATATACCCACATACTCTTTCACACATATGTACATATGTATGTATGAATTTATATGTAGCTATTGTTTATGCGCTCATAAAAGTTGATGTTCATGTCTGCTTTCCGTCTATTGTGGGCTTTTTGCGCGTGACCCTAACTTTTCACCCCAACCTTATGCTCTGAACTCACACAAACACACATCTGCATACATGCATATGTATATACGCACATAGGGCCAAGCTTATTGAGGCGGCAGTAGATTTATTTAGCGGTAAAATGGCTTACTATATTGTTGTACAACAATTTGTTTGCAAAAACTGCGGTCGTGTTTTACATGTACTCGGCTTTGTTGTCATTTTTTATAACCTCCGTTATGTGCCACAGATTTATTATATGTATGTATAGTGCAAGGCGTTGAACTGCTGTCATGTTCGGCACTTAAACACGTCGTAAATGTTGGACAAAGCAAACAAAAAGATTATAATGAAAAATTAAAAATAAAAATTTGAAAAATAATAGATAAAAAATAAAAAATTAAAAAATAAAAATAAAAATTAGAAAAGTTACAAAATAGATATAAAAAAAATAAAATAAAATAAAGTAAAAAATAAAAATAAAAAAATTAAAAAAAAAATAAAATTAAAAAAAAAATAAATAAAAATTAAAAAAAAATTAAATTAAAATTAAAAAATAAAATTTTAAAAAAAAATAAAAAAAAAAATCAAAATCGATTAGAAGGATTAAAAATAGATTCAAATAAAAAAATCGTTAAAAAAAATAAAAAAAATCATAAAAAAAAAAATAAAAGAAATAAAATTTAAATTAAAAAAAATTAAAAATAAAATAAAATTAAAAAAATAAAAATAAAAATTAAAATTTAAGTCAAAAATAAAATCATTAAAAATAAAATTAAAAATAAAAAAAAAATTAAAATAAAGAAAAAAAATTAAAAATAAAAAATTAAAAATAAATAAAAATGTAAAATAAATATATGTATAAATTAAAAAATGAAAAAGCTAAAATAGAATCAAAAAAAAAGTTAAAATATTAAAAATTAAAAAAATAAAAATAAAAAAATAAAAATAAAAAATAAAAAAATTCAAAAATTTAATTTAAATAAAAACAAATAAAATTAAAAAAATAAAATAAGAGAAAAAGCAAAAATTAAACAAAAAACAAAATTGTGACTCACAATTTATTAATATTGTTTTTTATAAAATATGAGTAAAATTAAAATATTAAATTTTTGTCTGTGAAACATTCATGCTTTTCATTTATTTTGTGCAACATTTTAATAGTATATGTACATATATAGTAAGTTGTATAATATTAGTAAATACAATGTTTAATTAAATAGTATAACCTTCAAGTACTAATATTTTATATAGCTTTTTAGTAAAAAATAACGTTTGTATAGTTTTTGAATAAATTCGTTAAAAAGTCGACTTATGGCACAAGCACTGGGTGAATCCGTTTAACTTCATTTCATTCTGCGATTATTTTTTGTTGTTTGTGGTTGTTGTTTTTTTTTATTTTTCAATTAACATTTGACACAGCAGCCGGGAAAGACGCCATTGAAGGTCTTTTTGTTACCGCACGTGACGCGATACTTGCCGCAACTGAAAAAAGAGAAAAATAATAATAAAAACCAAAAAAAAAAAAAGAAAAAATCGGCTGCACCGAAGGTATAATACTAATATAATTAGATTGTAACATTTTTTTGATTGGTCAGTTTGTATGACAGCTATATGCTATAGTGGGCCAATCTGAAAAATGTTCACGTATATTATAGCACCGACTTCAAAAATAATTTGTGCCAAATTTCGTTAAGATATCTTATCAAATTCAAAAGTTTTTCCTACAAAGACTTGATTTTGATTGATCAGTTTGTATGGCAGCTATATGCTATAGTAAACCGATCTAAAAAACTGTTTCGAAAACAGTAGATCCGGCTTTAGCAGTAATCTGTACTGAATTTCGTTAAGGTATCTTGTCAAATTTAGAAGTTTTCTATACAAGAACTTAATCTTGACCGATCAGTTTGTATGGCAGCTTTAACCTACAATGATCCGATCTAAAAAAATTTCACAGATATTATAGCACCGGCCTAAAACACAATGTATGCCAAAGTTGGTGCAGATATTTTTAAAAATAAAAAAGTTTTTCTTAAAAGGACTTGATTTTGCTCGATCCGTTTGTATGACAGCTATAAGCCATAATAATCCGTTCTGAAAGATTTTCACGGACATTGTAGCACCGGCTTCAGAAATAATCTATGCCAAATTTCGTGCAGATATCTTTACAAATTGAAAAGTTTTTCCCACAAGGACTTGATTTTTGTCGATCAGTTTGTATGACAGCTATAAGCTACAATGACCCAATCTAAAAACGTTTCATTAATATTATAGCCCCGGCTTTAGAAATAATCTTTGCCAAATTTCGTCTAGTTATCTTGATAAATAAAAAAGTTTTCCATACCAGGACATGATTTTGACCGATCAGTTTGTATGGCAACTATATGCTATAGTGAGCTGATTTTAAAAGTATCTTCAAAAACTATAGCGCTACCTTGCACAACAATCTGTACAAAATTGCGTTGAGATATCTTGTCAAATAAAAAAGTTTTTCATACAAAGGCTTGTCAAGTCCTGGGTCAAGGGCCTGGCTGCGTTATAACTTATACTATTTGTATGAAAAAATTTTCCTACCAAAAAACGAACGTAATATTTAATTATCAAATTCAACTCACTCTTCCACTTCGGTTTTGAAATTCTCCGAACATACAGCGCGCTTCACACACTTGCCATCCACACCGAAGTCCACATAATCCTGACCCTGTTTCAGTAGCGGCAAATATTTCAGGAATATCGTTTCGCCCTGAGTATTCCGATATGAGCAAACCGGTTCGTTGCCTGCAATTTGAAATGGTATTACTGCTGTTTACTCAACAAACACTACAACAACAGCACAAGCAATTAAAAAGTTGGCGACAGTTTAGAAATATCCAGGCGTTCAAGGCTTATATAGACTTGTGTAGCATACTTACCGGCGTTGACGCCTATGGCCAGCATACCGGCCAGCAATAAGAATGCTATGGCGCACTTCATGTTTGGAAAACTATATTTTTCGAAAACTGTATTGTTGCAAGTTCCTTGGATCCGCGGTTTCTGCACTATTTGTCCGCCCACTATTGCTTAACACCAATCACTTTCGCTGCCGCACTCACACTGATTCGGCGAAACTAAGCTAAGCGCTTATTTATATTCAATGTCGTCATTTTGCTGTTTGCGGCGGTTTCCGACAAAGCGGAAAAAACACAATTATATGGCGTTGCGAGTTGGTTGAGATTTCCATGCGAAATTTTACGATGCTCGTGATTAGATCAGCCGGCCGATTTAATTTATTTTGTAGTTGAATTTCGCTGCCACAGCATAATAGTTGGGGCATAGAGAGCTCTTCATTCTTTACTTACACACACCCACAAACATATGTGTGTATCCCGTAAATGCTCGTCGGCTCACTTATGTTCGTGCTTTCAGTATTAACTAGTTCCGTTCTAGCGTTCAACTAGCTTTATGGTGATTAAGCTTTCAGTTTTACTGCTTGCAAGATGCGCCGAGCTGGATTCTTTTCTTGTTATTCTTCTCGTGGGAAGCGTCGTTTTGAGAAAGTTGGTTGCACTGTGAAAATGTTTTTCAGGGTCAATTGTTTAAATTAAATGGATTAGGGGTCCTCATGCCTATTAGTGATGAAAAAATGCTAAAAAATATACAGGGTGCACCAAGAAGTACGATAATTTTTATTTTAGTGGGTGTAATCATACATATTTCGAGACATGACTATTGAACACCGACGAAGACTTGCAGGAGATTGATATTCTTGTTGCTCTTGGCGACAAATGAACACTGACGACGGTTGCAGAAGACTGATATTCCAGATGATCTCCGAATCGGCACCAATTTAAACCGATGCCCGACTGAAGCGAGCTTAGCAAAGTCACGCAATTTTCTACATTGATCCATCATCAGCTGTTCCCCAGTCGTCGTGCACTTGGGCGCTGGATCTATTGGCCTCCCGCGAGCTCAGTAAGCGTTGGTTCAGCAACCAGCGCTTGTGAGATTTGCGAAAGCCTTCCGGCCCAGAGTGAAGCACAAAAGGTCCGTGAAACTACCAGCTCTTAGAAAGGCTCACAAGGCAGCAATGATAGATGTCCCGTACTGTTCGCAATTGGACGCGAGAGGCCACAAATTTTGGAGGACGCAGCTTGTCAAAATTGAAGGGAGGAAGATGAGATGGGAGCATTTAGACACTTTCTTCTGAACTGGCTAGTTTTCGCCAGACTTAGATTGAAGCAGCTTCTTTCCCATACTTACTACGAAGTCGGAAACTTGCCTGGAGTTGATATTAGCCAGCTTATCGTCAAAAATATGTCCCTCTATCCGCAAATTCTTCAATGCTGAAGTAGGCATACCATCCGCTGGACTCAAGCGAACAACCTGAGCGATAAAATTTCAATATCTCCGGAGATAATAGCTCTCCAGATTCGCCGTTACGCAGTTTAACTCTCTAGAGATAATTGAGAATTTTTCGTCGGAGAATAGCTGATCGTGATTAGGTACAGGAATTACATAGGCCAGAAATATCACTTACTTACTGTATTTGCAAGAATCTACTCGATCTCAGCTATTCAGTTAGCATTAGTCTTTTTGGTCAAAACCCGTAGACTATAGGATCCTCAAAGTAATATATTTAGGTTAAGCAGGTGAGACGTATATTTCAGACTTGTCTGTGGTCGAAACCGAAAGTGAGACTTACCATTATCTAATGGAAATCTTTATCTACACGAGCTTATGACAGCTAGCATATTGATACTTTGACGTTTGCTCCTGAATTTTATTTAAATAATAATTTTAAAAAAAATATCCTTATTTACTAACTCTTCTCTCTCGTTTTTTTTTTCTACACAGACGAATTCATCGATCGTGAGACGGGTCTCGCGAATCCTGCGCTCGTCTATGATGAGCTAGACTATCCACATCTATATTCACAGTTTGACGGCGGTGGCGCAATTACGATGACCAGCAATATCGATTCCACCCAACCACGTGCGTACGTAGTCAACGCCACCGATAGCATTGATGGTGAGAGTAGAGATTACACACCCGAGGAGTTGGCAGAGGAAGATGACGAGGAGAAGGTTACACGTTGCGTGCCTGATTTTCAGTTCTCGCTCGTCGATTCGGAATATGACGAGACGCTGGCGTTTCCCGATTCCGTGACGATATTGTCGAATGTCGGCGATAAGCCAGTGCTGGTACAGCGCAAAGACACCGACGACGATGACGATGAGGAGGAGGGTGCCGGCGCATTCACAGGGCAACCTTCGGAGATACCATACAGCTCCATATATGGACCGAGCATGAAATTCAATTCCTTTCAGCGCAAAGTATTCATACCCGGCATGGAGATACAGGTGCGCATAATCGACAACGAACGCAGTGTGACGACGCATTTATTGAATCCAAATTTGTGAGTTCACCTATATATTTTTCGGTTATTGTATAGTGTGTAAAGTGTATCCTCCTTTTCTGTCGGTGCAGGTATACCATCGAACTGACGCATGGACCCTTCACGTGGACCATCAAGCGTCGCTACAAGCATTTCAATTCACTGCATCAGCAGTTGAGTTTCTTCCGCACCTCGCTGAACATTCCATTCCCGATGCGTAGTCACAAGGAGAAGCGTGCCACAATTAAAAAGGCAGCCATACAAATGGCTGATGAGGCGCGTCTGAAGTCAATGCAGCTGTCGCAGACGCAGACCACGATCTGTGAGACGAGCCAGAAAGTGCAAAGTAACGGTAACAGTAATGCTAGCAATACCATGGTCTTGGCGAGCACTAGCAATAGTCCGCTGTCAAATCTGGGTATAACGGGCAAGAGAAAGAAGAAGGAGAGAAAGCTGCCACGTTTTCCCAATCGACCCGAATCACTTATAACTGTCGAATCACTGCCTACGCGTATCAAGCAATTGGAGGATTATCTGTACAATCTACTGAACATCAGCTTGTATCGAAATCATCACGAAACGGTGAGTCGAAAAGCCTTAAAAGCCTTCGGCTCTGCAAGTTCATGAATCTAATATAACTTTGCTTTCCAACAGCTGAACTTCGTTGAAGTCTCAAATGTCTCCTTTGTGTCTGATCTCGGCATCAAGGGCAAGGAGGGCGCTATACAAAAGCGTACCGGCTCCACGCGTCCTGGGCAAGCGGGTTGCAATTTCTTCGGTTGCTTTCAGCAGAAGTGCTGTGTGCGCTGCAGCTTCTTTTGTTCGGACGTGCTGTACGGCAAATGGCGTAATCGTTGGTTCTTCGTCAAAGAGACCTGCTTCGGCTACATACGTCCCACCGATGGAGTCATTAGGTATCAGGTCAACAGCTGAACTTTTGAACATTATCTGCTATTGATTGATGTTTTTTACACTCCAATTTTGTAGATCTGTGATATTATTCGATCAGGGTTTCGACGTCTCCACTGGCATCTATCAGACCGGCATGCGTAAGGGTCTGCAAGTGCTTACAAATAACCGTCACATTATACTCAAGTGCTGGACGCGTCGAAAGTGCAAAGAGTGGATGCTATACCTCAAGCAGACCGCAAATAGTTATGCGCGCGACTTTACCTATCCCAACCCGCATATGTCCTACGCGCCGGTGCGTTCTGGTATTCAAGCGAGTTGGCATGTCGACGGTTCTACTTATATGGGTGCCATAGCGGATGCGCTTGAAGAGGCAAAGGAGGAAATCTTCATCGCTGATTGGTGGTTGAGTCCGGAGATTTATATGAAACGGCCCGCGGTGGATGGCGATTACTGGCGTTTGGATAAGATACTACATCGTAAAGCGGTGAGGAAATGGAGATGATAAAATCTCAATTTTGAAAGTAAAATTTCTCACTCTCTCTTTCTTTCTCTCTCTCTCTTTCTTTATCACTCTCTCTTTCTTTCTCACTCTCTCTTTCTTCCTTTCTTTCTCCCTCCAACTACAGTCACAGGGCATCAAGGTGTTCGTGCTACTCTACAAAGAGGTCGAAATGGCTTTGGGCATTAATAGTTACTACAGCAAACAGAGGCTTTCACACGAGAATATAAGGGTACATTTCTTATATTCGTATAAAGAAAATTATGACTAACATTTGTACCGCTTTGTACACATAGGTTCTCCGTCATCCAGATCATGCGCGCGCTGGCGTGTTCTTCTGGGCTCATCATGAAAAGATTGTTGTGATCGATCAGACTTACGCTTTCATCGGTGGACTGGATCTCTGCTATGGCCGTTGGGACGACTATCGGCATCGTCTGACTGACCTTGGTAGCATATCCACCGCCTCTGCTTCGGGCAGCACACGACGTCTGGGCAGTTTCTTTAAGGACGATGCGGACTCCGCCTTTGGTTCGCAGAAGTCGTCACGTAAATGCACCAATGTAAATAGCGACCTACAGAAAAGCGAAAAATTAAGCGCAAACATCGAAGAAACCCAATTTGAAGAGGTTGAGCTACGTACACTCGCGCCAGGCGATAAACTTGTGATACCTGAATTGCTTTCACCGCCCACAAGCGAACAGATCGCCATCGAAGGCATGAAATTAAATACACCCGAAATGGAGCGTAAGAATGTTTTGGAGAAAATCACCACGAATGCGATGCGTAAGGGTAAAGACCTAGTGAGTCGGCTAACAATGACCGAACATGAGCGCGGCGCGGGCGATAAGTCGCCTGATGTGCTGAAAGATCCCAAACAGCTTGTGTTCACCATTGATGAGGTGGAAACTGGACGCTTGGGTGGTCTAGAGGATCCCACGCCGTTCCAAACGCAAATCCTGAACGATTACTATGGTCAAGCCAAGTATTGGTTCGGCAAGGATTACTCTAACTTCATACTCAAAGACTGGATGAACTTAGATGCGCCGCTCGTCGACATCATAGACCGCTCCACAACACCACGTATGCCTTGGCATGATGTGGGCGTGTGTTTAGTGGGTGCAGCGGCGCGTGATGTGGCGCGTCACTTCATACAGCGCTGGAATGCTGTGAAGCTGGAGAAGATGCGTGATAACGCCAACTTCCCATATCTAATGCCAAAGAGTTACAACAACATCAGGCTAAATCCAAATATTACCTTGAAGCGTCAGAATCGGGTTACGTGTCAGCTGCTGCGCAGCGCTTCTTCATGGAGCTGCGGTTTCATCGAGCAGGATTTGGTTGAGCAGAGCATACATGACGCTTACATACAGACAATAACAAAGGCGCAGCATTTTATCTACATCGAAAATCAATTCTTCATCACAATGCAGTTGGGCGCGACGGGCGCGTATGGTAATGTGCGCAATCAGATTGGTGAAACGCTGTTCAAGCGTATCGTGCGCGCGCATAAGTGAGTATGAGTGGCGTGGAATGTTATAAACAAATACCTAACCTTAAAATTGACTTTTTTGTTGTGTATAGAGAGCGCAAGACGTTCCGTGTATTTGTGATCATACCGCTACTGCCCGGCTTTGAGGGCGATGTTGGCGGCAGTACTGGCAATGCGGTGCGCGCCATCACGCATTGGAACTACGCATCGATATCACGGTAATTTGATTATATTTTCCCACTTGTAAGTTGCTTATGTTCACATGTATTGTTACAGCGGTCGCTCTGGCATACTCACACGCCTGCAGGAGGTCGGCATAAAAGATCCCGGTGAATATATCTCCTTCCACAGTCTACGCACAAATTCACAGCTCAACAATAATCCCATTACCGAGCTTATCTATGTCCACTCAAAGCTGTTGATCGCCGACGATCGCGTTGTTATATGTGGTTCGGCAAACATCAACGATCGTTCCATGATTGGCAAACGTGATTCGGAAATTGCGGCGATCATAACCGATGAAGAGTTTGAAGATGGGCGCATGAATGGCAAAAAGTATCCAAGCGGCGTGTTCGCTGGACGGCTGCGCAAGTTTCTGTTTAAAGAGCATTTAGGCTTACTCGATCCAGACGCGGAGCGTATGCCAATCGATGTGACGGACCCGGTGATTGATCAGTTTTGGAATGGCTTGTGGCGACGCACGGCCACACGGAATACTGAGCTTTACGAAGAGATCTTCAAATGTCTGCCAACTGATAAGGTGAAATCGTATGCAGATTTGCGAAAATATCAGGAGGAACCGCCGCTATCTAAGTCCGATCCGGAAATGGCTATGAAGCGGATGGCGAATATACAGGTGAGAGGAAGTGACGGATATTTGGAATATTATGACTGATGTGATGTATTTTTTTTCTGCATACTGAAAATAATTTTATCTCTAGCTAGTTTCTAATTATCAACAAAAGTCTATATTTGTATACAAATATGTATAACACCGCTTAATCATATGTTTTCACATCTATTTTCAGGGTTTCCTAGTCAACCTGCCATTGGACTTCCTCGACAAAGAGGTGCTAAAACCGCCTGGCACCAGTAAAGAGGGACTCATACCGACCGCCGTGTGGACATAGTCTCAGACCTGCATTTACGCTGTTAAAAATTTGCTACAATGTATTTATTACTACTGTTTTTATAATTTTAATTATTATTATTATTATTTTTACTATTTTTGTTATGATTACTTCAATTATTATTCTAATTTTATTATTATTACCATAACTGTAATTAAGAAGCGTGAAAATTTGAAAAGTTTAAAGTGCTTTATTAGCATGTAAGTGTAGCATAAGCTTAGCTTAGCTTTGTTGACTTTATTATTTTAACATTTCAATTGACAATAGATCTGCACTTTTAAATTAGACTATAGTTTAGCGATTACACTTATTTTTCGACAGTATTTTAGATCCGAAGATATTTTACGAACGTCTTTTCCACTGTATACTACTTGTCATAGATTTTAATAAACTATTTTTAATAGTAAATCAGAATAAAATATCTAAGACATGTCATAGAACCTTGTATTTTCGTCTGAGGTTTGTTGATTAAAAAGGGAGTGGCAGGAGCGCCAGGCTACAGGCGACCGCCCATGGGGCTCTCGTGTGTTAAGCAAAACGATGCAATCCAGCAAGTCAGTGGATTTGATGAAATGTCTGATTTTTTTCAACTCCGCCGAAAAATATCTATTAAGTTGCTCAAATGGTTGAAGGCAAATGCTCAGGAAGCTGCTCTTTCATCAGAACTATCGGAATCGAATCACTGTAACAAATATGTAGCTGCCATAGAAGCTGACCGATCAAAAGTAAATTCTTGTGTGGAAAATTTTTATAATTGATGAGACATATTCACGAATTTGACATTTTTATTTGTGAAGGATATTATAGCTTCCATATAACTGAAGTTAACGTTTTTTGTTGTATAATACTGTCAATATTGGCAGTGATTCAAATGAATCATCAGCAAAGGAAGCACCAATTCGCAAGTTGTTGGAAACCGGATTTTAAGTGAACTTTGGAGCCAGGACATTGATCTTAAGTTGTTCAAATGGTTCTGGATCTATTTCCACCTTAAGATTGACTCTTCATTGTCCAAAGAACTCTCTAGGAAATGGCGTATGTAGCTATAATACTGAAAGATAAGTCCATCTTCTACAGCGACCAGCTTCCAATAACGATAATATCAAGAATACCGCTTCGCCTTTGATCAATTTCTTCTACTCCTGCATCGTTAGAAATCCTCTTTTTCTTTAATAAAACTATTTTATCCACCAAAATTAGAATTTAAAACAATTCAACAACTTTGCTTATCACAAATAATTAAAAAAAAACAGGGAGATCATCTAAATTACGTTTTAACCGGTAAGCTCACACACAGATGTCGCTAAATAATATGCGGAACCCGAATACCTTGTCAACATTGCCATTTCCACTTTGCATTAAACTTACTCAAAATTCCATTAAACCAGAAAGCAGCAATAAAACAGTGCAAAGTAAACAAGAGAACGCAGAGAATAAATGCTACGCTCATTAAAACAATTGGCAACGAGTAAGTAAAAACAAAACAAAATTAATAGAAAAAAACAACTGCAAACACACTGAGGCATGCAAACAAGTATGCGCGCAGAGCGATAACAACAACAGAGCTTTACACTACAAGCAAGAAGAATCAAAAAGTCAAAAGCAAATATACAACCGACCAGTAGCGCTCACGCTACCGAAATCGCTCGAGAGTACACCGCCAAATGTCAACGAATGCAACGATAATAAAGCGACTGTCGGCAGCAGAGAGAGTGCAATAGCAGCGCTGGCAGCATTGTAACATTGCAAAAGCGCGGTTGGCTGGGTCAGTTCGTTGTCTCGTTTCGTGTGGTTAGGAGTCAAATTGAATCGAATGGCATTGGTAAGCATCGAACAGAGTGTTGTGTGCGAATTTGTACGGATTAATTGATAGAATAAAGTGTATGTTTGAGCCGAAATTGTTTAATTAAACGGTGCAATCAATGGAAAACAGAAAGTTTGTGAAGTTTATGGAAAAGTTAAGTGAAGTTAAAGCAACGCAAAATGTTGTGCAAAAATTGTATGCGGGCGTGAAAGCGAAATGAAGTGCAAGTGAATTTGCGAACAGCGAGTGCTGCGAGTAAAGAGAAGTTGTTGCGAGCGGAGGTGGAGTGCGACGAACAAGGTAATGTGTAAGAATTTCGATAGTTTGCGGTGGTTTAGTTTTAGTTTGTAGTAAGTAGTTGGATATTTTTGGTGCTTTGGTGACATTCTCAAATGAAGTTAGGGCTTTCGTGATATGCTAATGATTGTTTGAGGTGATTAGATGAAGGCTTGGAAATTGGCCGTAAACAATATTGCTGTGTTTAGTTTAAGCAATACAAGTTGCTAATAAAATTTTAAACAACTAACAAGTTATGAACAAAAAGTGGTGCATTCCAAGCGTCTACACGCTTAGCTTTTAAGCGAGTAAACCGCCGAAAAGTTAGAAAACTCTATATGTAAGCGACTACAAACATACATACTTACAATACACACACACATATATACACGTAGGAATGTAAATAGTACATAAATTACTGACCTGCAGCGACGAAAAACTTCTTTGCTGGTATACATAAAAGTTCGCGTGTTACTATCAAAATAAGCATCCTTGTTTTTGTTATTGTGACTTTTGCCCGCTACATGCTGCACATTCTCGCTGTGCTCGGTATACTTGTGGCATGCATGCAAGTTGTTGTTCTGCTTTGTGTCGTTGCACTGCCATGCTTGTAAGTTAAAAAAATACCTCAACAACAACATCGACGACTACTATGCGGATGACATAGGAAGTGAAACGTTAGTACGAAGCTCATCACAGGTATATAAACAACAACAAAAAGCGAATGCCAATAAGTAAGGCAATGACAATGAAATGTTCGGTTGGCGAGTTAGTTCCTTTGCTTCGTATGCAACATGGCAGCAAACAACCTGCCACAAAGGAACTGCAATAATACAATAATATAAGTATGTAGGTGTGTGAGGACAGTAGTTGCTGACAAGCGGTAGGCAGCAGTTCTTAAGCAGCGCAAAACAGCTGAGATGAGGCAAAGCGACCTAAGCGAAAAGGCTATTAGAACAAACGAAGCCATAAATAAATATGTATGTATGTAAGGACGGGTGCGCAGCGAATGGCAAATAGTTGGTGTAGAAAGAGTGATATGCACAAGAGGTGAATAAAAGACGTCGTATGCAGTCAAAGGAGACCATGTAAAGCGCTTGTATGCAAATGTGTGACTTTGTGGTCTATAAGGAAGACATTTGTAGGAATGAAAAAGATGAAGACAAAAACACAAATTGCATAAATGACAGGTAGTTGGACTTCCGAAATGGTCAGAAAATTTATAAACATATAAGTATGTGAGTATGTGTTTATATACATATATTTTTGTAAAACTCCGCTCAGCTATAAAGTTAAAATTTTTTTAACGAGACGCGAGCTATAGCAAGCTCATTTAGCAAGTTGAGGTAGTGATCTGGCAATTTATAGCAGTCCAATTGGGATTATTTGTGATCACGCCAGTAACCAGCATATTTATCTAACCTAACATAAGTGATTGATCGGTCGTGGCTTCAAAAAACGTATTCATAATTTTTGCAAATACAGTTGAACTTCCATAACTCGAACTCTTGAATTCAAAATAGAAGTTAAATTGCATACAAATTTCCTTCCATTACTTCCATTACAATTTTTTGTGGATTGATTTGAGTTAAAGAAGATCTACTGTATGTGCTTAAGGAATGATAAAAATAATGCTCTCAAATCGAAACAAAAAATTTAAAAATTGTTGAAAATTCTTTAGAAAGCGTTCCTGAAATCGTTTTTTTATTGTGTTTTAAAAATAAAACCATTAAACACTTAAACCAACTGAAAGACAAAAAAAAACCCTTAATTTCTCCTATAGCTCATATACTGTAGGACACTTCAGTGCCACATTTCTTATAACAAAAGAGGGTATAAAGAGACCTTTGATTTGATTTTGGTCGCTCAGTTTGTATGACAGCTATATGCTATAGTTGCCTGATATCGGTGGTTCCGAAAAATGAGCAGCCTCTTAGAGAGAAAAGGATGTATGCAAAATTTGAGCTCAATATCTCGTCAATTGAAAGAGGTTTCCATCAGCTCAATATCTCAAAAACTTAGGGACTAGTTTGCGTATGTACAATATATACATATATATAAGTCGGACATGGCTAAATCATCTCATATGAAATCTCAAGACCATAAATAATATGGGGATAGAATAACCAAAAAGTTCAGTTTTTCTAACGCAGGAAATGGAAATGAAGCTAGAAGCAGCAAGATCATTTCCTGTTGGGGGGTTCTAGCAAAGTATGATCGAAACCAAACCGAGGTGGCTTCCTTATGCAAGAGGTTTAGATAATATTGTATCAGCTAGAACCTTAAATCTTTAAGTCAAAGTTTTTCTGCAACGTTTCAGCAATGTGAAAAAAGAACTTTGCATAATTACTAATACATTCCATATTGAAATCCGAAAACTGAAGAAATGAGAAAAATCAGAAAAAAAACACGTACAAAAGCTTGTCTTGAGAATGTTGGCAAAGTGATAAAGGAGCAACAAAAACAAGAAATATGCAAAAACACCAACAGAACGCAGTGTGCAAAAACCACAAGTCAATCAAAACAAAACAACAAAACAAAACATAAGAAGCAAAAATAAAAACAAACAGCTAAAACTTGCACAGCTGCTTTTTGCCAATACAGCGCACACAAACACGCTCGCACACATACATACGCAAACCCATATGGATAACAAATGTAACAACAAACAAGTAGTATTTGCGGATAAAGAAAACACAAGTCGCCAAAGAAACTCACACACAAAGCAAAATGTAAACATAAAGCAACGAAAAAAGCATGGCAAACGCAACAAGAACAAAGACAAAAGAAAAGGCAAAGAAAAAGCAAAATAAAAAGCATGCTAAAGTCAAGAATATATAAAGATGTATGTGTGAGAGTCAATACAACATTGAAAAAAAGGTCTATGAAAGCAAGCCTCCAAACAAAGTTTGACTCCAGCCAACTCGGTTGAGTGGCCGAGAGCAGGCAAACACAAAGAGCGCACGCAGCTTTGGCAAAGAGAACGCGCCACTAACGCTGCGCTGGCGTTTAAAAATAGCACGCAAATGGCAATGCCCTTCTATTTCTGACTTCCCTGTCGGAGAAAAAGGCAAACAAACAAAATTATTATTATATTGGCGTCGCGCACACAACAAAAGTGTGTGATGAATATGCAATACATATTGCAATAACAACAAGGCCAGCAATAGAAGAGACAACAAATACGCAAGAATCGGTTGCATCACTCGTCGGCAGCAAGCGTAGTGCAACGCGTCGCTCCGTGCGAACCACGACGACGACGACGAAGACGCGAATGAGGCGAGCAACGAGACGTATACGTAATATTATAATTGTGTTGGTTGCGTAGGTGTGTTATTGTGTTGGGGAAGACGCATCTTGACAATCTTCTGTAATAAAAGCACGTGTTGCCTACAAATATTACATTAGTGAGTAAGTCAAGACGACGGCCAGCGCGAGCTAAGAGTGGCGGTGGGAGTCGAAAGAGTAAAATGTGGAAAGAGAGCGAGCAAGCAAACACACACTTGAATCTACAAATGATGGAAGTAAAAGGCTTTGGCGGCAAGCTTGTTTTTTGTGTTAGTTGGACATTAAGACTGAGAACAAACACAAACAATGCGAGACAAGTAAAAAACAGCTTAAAGAAAATAGTTAAAAATGCTAATTTGATGTGGTAATAGTTTGACAAACGAAAAGCTTGCTTGTGTGTGTGTGCCTGGTAGAAGCGTAAAGGCTATCAGCAAGCAAATCATAGTCATTCACGAGTTAGACAAGCATTTTGTGTAGGTTGTCACCGAGGGCTTGTAGACGAGTGCCGATTAAATGATTGTGTGCGGAAGGTCTTCCTCGTTTGATATTTATGATGTTAGTTGATAGCAAGTGCTTAGCCGATTGTGATAAGAAAGCCTGCATGTTAGTGCATGCGTTGTACGCGCAATGGGTGGTTATGTTCGTAAACCTTAGGGGGTGGAGTAAATTTCAAGATATATACTTTCCCCGAAGCTCGGTTTCTTTTCGCGAACGAATTTCAAATTCTCCGTCTGGTTGTTTCGCCCGCTTAGTAACTCAGAACAAATATTTTCGTCGAATGAAGGGGAGATCGCAGAAACTGATGTCTATTTGGAAGCACAATCAATTGAAAAAAATCAATTTAAAATTTGTTAGTTAAAAATTAAAGTCATCTGTCTAATCTAGTAAAATATCCTAGTACAACTGAACCAAAAAAGTCAAAGAGTATACTAAAAGTCTGACCTTTGCAGTAGAAATATATTCCAAACCCCATCTATACTAAAAAAAATTGCATATATAAGAATATTAATATGCTTATAGTATATAGAAAACACACAGAACAACATAGCACAATGAAAAAATATATTAAAATAATCAAAAAAACAAAAAACCAAAGAAAGAAAACAAGAAGCGTAAGAAACCGCTTTGATTGCATATTTATCAGCATTTGTTTTGTTTACATGTTGTTGCTTTTGTTATTATTATTTTATTATTGTATTGTATTTGTTGCGCTGTTGCAGTCGCAATCATCGTATTCGTAGCCGGTCGCTCATCGTTCTCCACCATCGCCAACGCCTCGATAGGCCTTCGTGCGTTCCATGCTTTGACGAGCTTGCTAGTAAAAGTGTTCGTTTGCGCGCTCGTAAGCTTCTTTTTTTGTTGATTCTTGCCATACGAGTACAACGCACTCGACATGTGAGCTAAACGAACTCTAACGACCATGCATTCGTTGCTGGCGCTCGTCAAACGCTAACGTTGACGCTAGCTGTACGCTGATTGCGTCTGGTTGTGTGGTTTTTGGCGCTTTTTCGTTTGATTTATGTATGTTTTGGTTATTTTCCGACGTTGCCAGAAGTCGGTTAGAGTTTTTGGGGAAAAATTAAAAATTATTCCGAAATTGAAGAGAAGTAGCAAAGTTGGGCTAGTATTTGATATATAAAGTTGTGAAATATTACCGGAAATCTAGTATTTTGCTATTGTATGAAACTTAAGAGCTCGTTATCTCGTCCAATTTTCGATAGTTGAACCTCAGTTTCCACATTTCAAAGGCCTACATATGCTATAGGTCGGCTTAAAGAAGCTTCTCCGACAAGTTATTCAACACAGGTTGGGCTAATATCATACCCACTGATCGTTAATTTGATTATTAGAAATTTCAGGCCCTAGAGTGGCTTACAGGATTGATTTACAGGGAACCCAAAATCGGAAAATCGCGTATGCTGGAAATGTTCTGCGGGTAATTTTGGACAACTTTACCTAAGGACCTAAGGGTCTGAAACGGTTTCGAGCCAGCACTTTTATTGACGAAATTTTTAGGGGTCATAAAAGCTTGTTTGTCAGGTTTCGAACTAGCGATATGAAATTTAACACCTAGCTGCATATTGATATTTTATTGCTCATTGATCGGAATCGTACGGATCGGAAAACTGTAACACATATCTCCTACAAGACCGATTATTCAGATTTTTTAAACTTAATCTTAAAAATCATTGTCTCGAAACCGGTTGTAGACTAGTACTCTCTTAAATAAAGTTGTACAGAATGAACCAGAAAACGTTTCCCGAATACATACATGAACAAATCGACCCGTTCTAATGTGGCCTCCTAAACCAAGTGTTCCGGACTCTTATCACGTGTTTATTTCATATTTACATGTAATTCTGCAATCTGGCAACTCCAGATCATTATTAGCTATTCGCATAAAATATGTAACCGCATGTGAGAAAGCGTCAAACATCGCGCCCGCAGCGCTGAAACCACCGCGGCTAACGTAAACGCGTCACCAACCGACGCTGCAGAGACCGCAAAACAGGCGTAGAATCGCGCACACGATTGGTATGCAAACGATCGAAAGTATATGCTGGCGTAGCTTACGAACGCCGCCACAACAGCGACCTCGTGCAAAAATATCACACGAACAAACGGAACGAACACAATGAGCTACGATGCCGCCAAAAACAAAACTAAAGCGCTCGCTAGATTAGAGAACCCATCAACTGGTGGCGCACGAATCGCGTCGAACTGCGAAACAGCAGCGACAACAGCTCAGTCTTCAATGAGCGTTCGCTTTTTGTGTTACTCCAAACGGCTGTTGGTTGGGCACGCCACGCACGCGACCGTACGTCGAACACACCGAGCGCGGAAAGCTACTTGAGACGTAGCTCATACTTGGGCTTACTGCAAAAAAAAAGAAAACAAAAAACGCTATTAAATATTTATTACGATTTAAGTTCTTGCAACTAACTAATGGAAGCACAACGGCAACGCAACGGAAGTGAACGTTGCAGTTGAAATGACGACGAGTGCAAGAACAGTGTGATGCACTGTAAAGGTGCGTATGGGAGTGAGATTAGGTGTGTGCCGTTAGTGAGGGCAGGGCGTGAGAGCGTTAGAGTAGTAAGAGTGTGTGCGCGGCAGAGGAAGAGCTACTTGAAGCGCAGCGAGTTGTGCGACGGCAGCGGAAATGCAATAAGCTACTGCGAGGCCAAAGCCTGCAAGTGTGTGTGCGTGCATATGCGTAAGTGCGTGTGTGTAAGTGCAGCAAGGTGGCAAGCAAACAGGCAGGTGCGTGCAAAAATGCTTGGAGAACGCGTGCAAAATGCAGTGTGGGCGCGGTGCGCGGCGCGAGCAGGCGATAAATGCGATATACTAGTAATACTAAAGCTCAGTTATTTACATAACGGTGTTTGTTTTATGTACAACAAAAAGGAATGCAACAACATTTGATAGCAATAAAAGGAGCAAAAATGAAAAGTGTGTGTGTGTTTACAATATTTTCAATAGAAGTGCTGAAAATTCTCATTTATAAACATGTGTGTGTGTGTATGTTTATGCATGTCAATAAGCAAGCGTTCAAGTGCCGCAGCGAAATTCACACGATTATCTACCCTTTTATTTACATACATATGTGTATAAATAATTAGCATAAACAGCGATATGATTTTCATTATTGTGTAACCAACAACAAAACACATACATACAAACAAATATACATGCATATATACAATTACAATGCTTGTAGCTACCGTTTCGCTTACAACAGCTGACCACCAATCGTCACTATCGCCGCTTTTTTTTGTCGTTTTTCCACACGTATTTGTTGTAAAACAAGTGTTAAGCAAGCGCATACTTTGCGCTCCGTACAACAATTGCAACAACAGCGTTTATGGCAAGCAAAAAAACCAATAGAAACACACTTCTAACCATATGAGGCGGGCGACGCGCTTGTAAAGCCCGCCGTGTGACTCTCAGCCAGCAAGCGGCTTGTGGCTCGCTCGCATAACGACACTTGCACCAATTCACTTGATTGCTATAGCGTCCGATCGACCGATCGACCGGTCGACTCGTCGACGTAACGACCGACCACCCGTTTGACCCGTCGAGGTTCGTCCAACCGACCGTTTGACTCGTCGACGTAACGCCCGACCGTCAATGCGACTGACTGTCTGACTGCACGCGTACATTGATTTGCCAGTGAGTTCGTTTGTCGCCGATTGGCCGATCGCTGATAATACTGTCGTCGCCGTCGTGGAATACCGGCGACGCGTTGTGCGTCTCCATCGGTGGCTTTGACTGATCAAACAACTTGTTGGTTGGCGTTAGACTAGCATACGCTTTGATCAAAACTGGTGTGCATGCGTACGTGCGCGGAAACGCAAGCGACATAGCAGGCGCGCAGCAGTTATGGGCGAAGAAGAGGCAGAAAGAAAATACATACATACATATATGTATATTTAAATGCCGATTTCAGAAGGTTCAAGCTTTTTAAAATATGTGAAAAATTTAAGTGTTTTTAAAATTGTAGCATTACAATGTGCAAAAGGATAAAAGAGAGGACACTTCGTTGCTACAACATCCATCTCTGAAGTACTTTTGCAAGTTTCTAAAGCTACGAACTGGCGCTTGAATCGTCTTTGTGTAGAAAATTAGTGCTTAAGATGCCTTCCTTACAAATTAGGACTGCATACTCGTTGTAAAGATAACGGCCGACACAAAATTAGGCTGCGCCGAAGCTATAAAACCCTTCACAGGCGCATTTCTTATTAGATCGATTAGTTTGTATGTTTTTACCCTTGCGCTGGACGATAATTTCGTTAATAAATCTCGTCAAATAAAACCTTTTTCTATACAAGGACCTAACTTTGATCGATCAGTTTGTACGGCTGCGATATGCCATAGCCAATATCGGCGATTGCGACATACTTATTATTAGGAAGAAACGGATGAACGTACTTACATATGTATATATAGACGGACAAACAGATGGCTTAGTCGAAAGCACGATATGATTTTCCAGTATATTTTTCTTGATGACGAGTTTCCGAACACTTGTTTTCACTTTATTAGCGTAGACACTGTTCTTCCTTTTCGCTGTTTGTGCTCAATTGGAGACACCAAGTCCTTCTGCACCTGGTTTTTTACGACGGAGTGGAGGTCTTCCTCTTCTTCCCCTGACGAGTACTGCGTCGAGTGCTCTCTGAGCCGGAGTATTTTCATCCATTTGGACGACAAAATCTAGCCAGCGCAGCCACTACCTCTTAATTTGCTGATTCTATGTCAAGGTCGTCATATATCCCATACAGTTCTTCGTTCCATAAATCTTCCGCAGGACCTTTCTTTCGAAAGCTCATAGCGCCGACTCATTAGCTGTTGTCATCCTTGCTTCTGCACCATACAGCAGAACGGGGATGATGAGTGACTTTTAGAGTTTGGTCTTTGTTCGTCGTGAGAGTTCACCCCAGGAAAATCAACCATCAAGGATTGGTATGCTACGTTTAGACGTCGTGGTCGCCCAAAAGAGGTTGTTACCGAGGAAAATAAGAATGAATGAAACATGGCTCTATTATTTTACTCCGAAGTCCAAAGTATATAATTTATTGACTAGCTTGCAAAAGGAAGGACGATCAACAGCGGCTATGACAGAAAGTTATTGGATCGTTTGAGGGACGAAAGCACCGAAAAACGAACGCATTTGAAGAAAAAGAAAGTGGTTTTTCCCCTAAAACAATGCACCGTAACACAAATCAGTAAAAACGAGGGCAAAAAATCCATTAATTGGGCTTCGAATTGCTTCCGCATCCATCGTATTCTCTAGAACTGGCGCCCAGCGACTATTTCCTATTTTCAGTTCCCAAAAGAATGCTCGCTGGGAAAAAATTTTAGTCGAATGAGGAGGTAATCTCCGAAACTGAGCCCTATTTTGAAGCTAAAGACAAATTGTACAACAAAAATGGTATAGAAGAGTTGGTGGTTCCCTATAATCAGTGTATCAGCCCTGTAGGGAACTATGTTGAATAAAAAATGTGTGTTTACTGTGGTAGTCCTGTTCAATTGATCTGTTAATTATAAAATAAATTTTCGTCAAAAATTAGTCTTTCAACACTAACCAGTCATCCATCTTTCTACTTGCAGATAAAAATACAAACAAACGTTTAATTATGTGTTCAAGCTCAAGATGTGTGATGGCTATAGAAATTTGAATAATTCATAAAAAATAACAACAACAACAACATACGCGATCATTCATGTTCATTAAAATGCAAAGCAAATTAATTTTGCCTACGCTAGTACAACAACAAGCGGTGGTCAATATGAAAACAACAACAAAAATTACTTAACTAATACTATATACCAACACCACAACAACAACTTGCCAGCATATGTATATGTACATACACGTCTCGTATAAATTAAGTAAGATTAAGTGCGCGCATTGAAACAAGTGCGAAAAATAAAAATAAACGCCAACAACAACAACAAACAGTCAGTTGCAACTCAGCGTGTAAGCAAAAAAAAAATCGATTACCGTAAAATTTATGCGTTCGCTGACGTTTTGCGAACCGTTAGAATTTTTCACACGCTCAGCGCGCTGACAAAGCGCTTGCACAGGCGGCGGCGGCCACAGGGAGGCAAACGCGGCGAACAAGAAGTTCTTGTGCGAAATTAGCGAACTGACCGACTGGCGCGCCAGCGAAGCGGAAGGCGAGGAAGTGCCAGCCAGCAGCTAAGTTCATTCTAAGTGCATTGGCAGCCATTTACGACGGCCAACAAAGAGCCATTGTGCACGAGTGTATCACAAGCCGCCTTGGACCGACCACGTACCGTGTGCTGGTAAGCGCTTGTGTGTGTGTGTGCGTGTGAGTGCAGTGCATATAGAAGTTGAAATGCGAAAAAAGCAACGCGAACGCGCGAAACCGGTTACTTGTTGCAGTTGTATTTGAACCCTTCCGTGCAAAACATAAATAAATAAATAAAAAAAGACAAAAAGACAAAAAAAAAACCGAAACAAAACAAAGCAACGAAACGAAAAGGCAGGCAGCAGGTTATTAGGCATCCGCAGCCGCAGCCGCAGACGCGCGGTGAATTTCGGAAATTCACAAAGCACGAAAAACAAAAAGCAGCAATAAAGAACAACAAAAACAAACAAAAAGACGACAAAGAGCCCCAGAACCAGTCAGAAGTTAAAAGTTGTTTGCTGTCAGTGAAGTCAGTGCAAAAAGCGAAAAGCACTAGCACAACAACAACAACAGCGACAGCGCAAACGAGCAGTCACTGCAGTGCACGGCGCAGTAGCAGCGGCAGCAAAACTAGCAGTAGTGTTGGCAGTGGAGCAGTAGTGGCAATTGTGGCAGCACAACGGCAACACCGTGCAAGCACAAAGCAGCGGAAATCGAAACTGAAACGCAAATAGCGCGAACAAGAGGAAGCAGCAAAGTTAGACTCAACGGTTTGGCGCATGCAGTAGCCGACGGCAAACGCGTCTGTGCAGCAATCAAGTCAGTGTTGCTTAACTTTGTGGCCGATTGAAAACACAGAGTGCGTTTTTTTCGAAAATTCTGTGGAATATACGAAATAAATTGAATATTTGTGTGAAATTGCAAGTGAGAGGTGTGTAAAAAAATACAGTTATTCATAAAATAACGGCGTGTAGTGGCGTTTGTGCGCAATTTCGTGCTAAAAAAGTGTAGAAACAAAAAGTTTGAAAAAATATTCAAAAAGGTTTTTGATACGATTTGCAAATAGTTTTGAGTAAATATAATTAATGTGAATTTTTTGTTGTACTAATGCGTCAACTTTTTGAAAAATTAAAACGAAGCGCAAATATTTGAAGAGGCATAATTTTTATGAAATTTGTGCAGCGATTTTGCTGTTGTGTGTTTTTAAGCAAAAATTTACGTTAAAAAGCTATGCAATGAAGTGTTTGCGGTGAACATTTTTTAAAATCGAGTGTGCAGACTTACTAAGTGCAAAATTAGAAAGAAAATAGTGAAAATTTTCACGAACTTTCACAAAAGTGCAAAATTAAATATAAAATATTGAAAATTTTTAAAAAAAGAGAGAAAAATTTTAAATGAAATATTGAAAATTTTTAGAGAAAACGATAAATATTAAAAAAAATATTGAAATTTTTAAGAAAACCGAGAAAAATTTCAAAGAAAATATTGAAAATTTTGAAAGAAAGCGAAAAAAACTAAAAATAAAATTTTGAAAATTTTTAGAGAAAGCAAGGAAGTGCTAAAATTTTCTGTTAACGCATGCGCAGAGAAATAAATTTAAAAAAAAAAAAATTAAAAAAAGTGTAAGCTTCGAATAAAGTGGCAACATTTTTGTTGCAGTGGGGAAACATAAACTTTTTCACTGATTGCATACAAAACTATACCCAAAATGATTGCTTAAAAACAGGAGAAAAATCAGTTCCAATGCATGCTTATAAGAAATTAATTAATTTTGGCTAAAATTTATTCGCAAATCCGTTGAAAATGTGTGCGGGGTGTTAAGTGAATTTCGGTAATTAAAAAAAAAAAAAAAAAACAAAAAAATAAAATAAATAAATAAAAAAGTGTGGAGAATTGTGCTAATTAAAAAAAAATTGTGTACAAAATATGCCCTGCAACAACTGGGCCTCAGTAACTTGCTAGCATAACTCAGTGGCCAACGTGCAAGAAGTGGCAAAATGACTGCAGCGTGCAACAAAACCCACTTCCGCCTCAAATTAATATGCAAAATGCGAAATAAACCGAGCAGTGTGTGAAAATTAAAAAAAAATTATAAATCCCGTTAAGCAAATAGTTGTGTGTGTAGTGCAGAATTAAGCGTAAGTGTCATTGAAACAATGTCTGCCACTTCAAAGACAAACATAGCAACAGACAGCGCAAATGATAACGCCAACACTACTGCCAACAACAGCACGTCCCACAACAACAGCAATAGCAGTAGTGCTGGCGCAACTCCAGCAAGCAATAAATTAGAAGTTTCAACAACAAATAGCCACAACAACAACACTGCCATTAAAAATACCTCAGCAGCAGCCAGCACAAGCTCCTCAAGGCAGCCAGCCGAAGCCACCAACAACGTTGCGCCGCTACTTTCGCTCTTCGATCAGCTCAAGAATAGCGCCAATCTCAATAATATCAAATGCGGCAACAACAACAACGACATCGGCGAAAGTAAACTGAAAGCACCCAAGAATCTCACCGATTGGCGTAGATTGGCCGAGGATGATAGCAGCAACAACAGTGCGTCCAGTTGTAGCAGCAGCAGTGGCAGCGATAGCAGCATTTGCAACGCCGGCGGCGCAGCAGCGAGTATTGGCTTGCATGAGCGCACGTTTATAGACTCTTTCCAGCAGCAGTTTGTGGCCGCTGTTTTAGGCAAAGCCAGCAGCAGCTGCAACAATAGCAGCAACAGCACACTAAAGACAATCAAAAAAGTTACGACACCAGTCACTGCCAAATTGGACCATGCCACAGCGAGCAACAGCAATTGCAGTAGTGTTAGTGTAAGCAAAATGCATGGGAAAGAATTCGAAAAGTCGCCTGCCGCAAAGGAGCTTACGCTGGCGGCAATTGCCGGTGGCAGCAAAGATGCAAAAGATGCGGAGGCATGCAACAGCATTTTAGATCTCACTTTACAGCCCGCCGCCAAGCGTAATATGTGCTTAAGAGCGCCGGCCAACAAAGGCAAGGCAGAAATTAAGGCCACAGCCACTGCCACAGTCGATGCAAGCAGCCATGCCACAGCGGCACCTGCATTATGTAAGAGCAGCGTGGACAAGTTAAGCGACAACACCGCCAACAGCCCGTGTTGCAGCAACGCTGATGCGCGTGTTGACAGCAAATTGTGCAACACCACCGCAAACGCCTGCAATGCCGTTAATCAGGCGGTGGGCAGTGAGAGCGAAAGTGCCAGCAAGCATGGCAACAACAAAAGCAATAGCAATGTTAGCGAACACAATAGACTGAGCCACGGCAATGCTAATTGCGTGTCAAAAAAGCTAACCGGCGCGAGCCAACAACAGCAAACGCAACAACCACCACAAAAGCAAATAAAATTCCCCATGCCTACACTGCCACCGCCCTCGTCGGCGGTGAGCGCCGCAGCTAAGCCCGCTGTCGATAGTAAAAGCCGCAAAAGCAATAACAACACAATAACAACTGCAACGGTTGGCAGTGTCGGCATTGTGCGTGGCACTAAGCGCGCAGCCGGTGCAGCAACAGAGGCTGATGCAGCTGCCACAACCTCTTTGACTAGCTTCACTACACCGGCCTCTGTGGCACCGCTAACGGCGCATTACTTCGCGCTAACCAAGCGACAAAAGCAGGCGTCCACGGCTACAACAACAATGAACAATTCCGCACATTTCTCCACCGGCTTACTAAGTGATCAACAACAAAAACGATATATGGACAATTTACGCGCTTTACTCGATTCGGATAAGCTAAGTTCGGCTTACGCGCGTAACCAGAGCGGCAGCGACCTCAAGTCTGTCGTCTATTCAGCGCTCACGAGCGCTTTATGCGGTGGTAACAGTGCTACGGCCACAACAGCTAGCAAGCTGTTGGCAGCCGCTAATCAAGCGAAGAAGAAACGCAAGAAGAAGCGCTGCACGGATCGGTGTGATTCATCGGAATCTTCAGACAGGTGAGTCAGAGTTAGATTTGAGAGATTTGTATTTTATTACTTGGATATAATAGCGCTTTTAGTATGGTTTGAAGAACTGCGGAAATGTAGTTTGATCTTTGCTCAGTAGATTCTGACTTACTAGAACTCGTGTTTTCAATATGTCAATAAACTTCACAGCCTCATTTAAGCTGGTTCCGCATGCAATATTAAGATTTCGAGGGAGCCTCAAATTTAAGTTTTTAAAGTTGCTCCTGTAATTTAGTTATCAGTCAGACAATTTTATTCCAAATTACTTGGATTACCAGATCGCTTTTTCTGCTCACAAACCTTCGAGATGGGAATGGGAGGGGAGTACTCGCTGGAAGGGAGTGTCGGTTAGGTAGGAAATTAGCCTTCAGTTCGCCGAATGTGCGTAGAAGGCAAGTAAAGAGGTGTCTAGACCTCTTCTTTTTAGCATCAATTTACTTTATGATTGCACTGGTTTGGGTGTCTGGAAACAGCGATATTGCAGGAATCTATAAAGCTGATGTGCTTTCTAGGACAGGTACTTCGGTCTCAATAACTGCGGAAAGGGACCGGTAAGAGCTCCGTTGGCTTCCTGCGGTTTGCTACTGGATCGGTGGGATTCAGAAAACCTGCTCAGCAAGCGTTGGCCAGCTTTCCCCAGGTATGCAGTCGCAAGGTCCTTCTGGCCCGTGGTAAATCGGGAAGGATCCAGGGAGCACTTCGCTCTGACCAAGGTTTTCAAGGTTTCAGTGGTTGTAGGAGTTCTAATTAGACACTGTCCCATCGGGATTTAAGCAGTAAGATGGAAGATGGTTCATTCCATCATTTGAATATTTCCTTATCGAATGTCCCGATTTTGCAAAATCGGATCGGATCTCGTACACTTAGCCAACCAGACGAAATAGTAAAACTAGAAATGAATCAACTTAGCAGATTTGTGATAGGTTCAGAGCGCTTTGCAGCTAGTGTTCCTAACAATCTAAGCGTAGTCCGTCAGCCATCTACCCTAACCTAACCTAACCAGACTATCTTAAGCTGTCTTTGTGTCTTCCCACTTCATATACTTTGATATAAAGTAGCAAAATATCAAATAAAAATGGATCTCTGTCTCCTTGAAAGCAATATTTGTATGCAGGATTGGAGTATGTTCTGAGATAAGCGAGAAATTGACTGCTGATTGAGTTCTTCAGAGCTCTGTATTCTTCGGAGTATAGTAGAGGGTTTCGTAGAGACGTTGTCTTGGGCTTTGTGTTTCTAAAATCATTATATTAGGAACAGAACAGATATCAGGTTGCCCGAAACAGGCAGCTAGGCGCTCCTAAGGCCTGTTTAGAGTTGATCAAAATATCTAGAGTCTTTAGGGTTAGGCATGTGTCTCGTCTGTACTTAATATACAACTATAGCTACAATATATGTAGATGTTGTATTATTTTTGTGTATTTTTTCTTCCCCCACGCTTACTCTCTTTCGCCTTCAATCCGTTCTGTGCCAACTTCAAATAACTCCGGTACTGCTTATTTCACAAGCAAGATATTTGTTTTTTTCGAAAAAACTAACTCCGCTCGCTCTTCTTTCCATAAATCTAAGCCCGGCACATTTTCTTCCCTCAAGTAGCAACGCTGCGGAAACCTGTTTGCCGTGCACAAAATAAATATTAGCCATGACTTTAATGGCACTAAAGAATGACCAGTCAGCCAATCGCCGAGCACTCAATGCAATATATTTTTATTTATGGCGCATGACTGTCGATTTCCCGTGAGAGTGTTTACAAATTTTTGTTTTCCTCTTTGCTTTTGCTCCAAATTTTACGAGTTCTTGCAGCAGCTGGTGGGATTAGCAGGCAAAATGTTTTGAAGATAAATTCTAATAGAAGTTGCACATATTTTTCAGCAAAAATATTTCAGCTGCTTTCTGCTTAGTGCAATCTAAAACACATCTAAATGACTGGGAATTAATTGCGTTTGTTTTGAAAGCAATAAAAGCAGCAATTAAGGAGAGTGTCAAAATAAAGTAGCAAATAAAAAATTCTTATTTACTTGCTGCAGCTTTTCAAAGTTGTAAAATTACACTTCAGCATAGAAAATACCTCAACGCACGCACTGCACCACACCGCTCACGCTCATAAACGCTCGACGGCGCGCGGTAGTGCGGAGACTGTGCTCCCCCATATTTATGTCGGCACTCAGCAGCACTCATTTCCGGATGACAGCTTGCTATCGGCCGTGCTTTTCACTGCTTGTTGCTGTTTTTGTTTTCTATGCGCCTTGCGCTGTTCGGCAGCATCATTATTTTATTGCATATGAATGTGTGGGCGCCTAATGTACGCTGCCGCACGCTGCAAACTGCATTTATTGCAGCAAATCATATTGGTTGCGCATACGCCCCGTCAGCCGCACACATGACACTCATGTGAAGTGAAAAAAATCATATGTGCATGTTGTCTAAGGGGGCGGGCGCGCACTGTTGTCAATTTGTTCAGTCGACACGTTGACAAAGTGTCCGTTTGTGTGTGTGTGTGTGTATTTACAGATCTATTGAGTTGATATACAAATTGCATGCTCACGCTGGCACAGCACTTCAGCGCGTTTGTCTTGCTGGCGAATGTCGCGCAGACAACGGACCCAACCCAGCAGTCAGCCCACCAACCGCGCCATTGGAGTTGCTTTGGCTATTTATCTGCAACGCCTACAACCCTTGCAATTCGCTCGTTTGTGCGCTTTAATTGCGGAAATTTGTCTATAATTAAAAATTTTGTCATAGAGGCGCAGATGAGATGTTGCATATATGTGCGAATAGCAGTGGGAATTGAACTGCAGCAAAGACGGGTTGAGTTGGGAAATATGTAAGCTCATTTGGTGCAGAAGTGAGTTGGAAAAGCAGTTAGAAAACGGGTTGGATGACTTCAAAACTTACTAAATTATAGTCAAAGTCATGATGCCTTTTCTAATCGCAAAGTCTTTGGCAAAGTCGCTTCTTATCGCACCGAGTAATCACTCAAGTAAAATGTTTGAAGCTGAGCTGAGCTCCAAGACAGGCATCGGTTGCCTTATATTGCTGTAGAAGACGGTACTCGCTTCAACGGTAGTGGCTTGGCTGTACGAAACCTTTTTGTTCTATTGTGTATTCGTGGAACACTTGAACATTCGTACGTGCACAAAGAGCAGCTCTCATTGGCATCTTCGGTGCACTATCAACATTGGCACTTAATTCCATTTTAGACATAGCACCCGTGGACATAGCCGGCTGGTGTATTGCAGCGAATTGCGCTATAAGGCTCATGAAAGCTGGGTATATGAAGGGGCTCGAAAAAGAAAACAACAAAATTCTCTCCTCTCATCGCAGGAGACACTCTTGGGGGCTTTTTCTTCGCTCAAATACCGGCGAAGTCGCTGAAGAAGAGACTCAGAGTGTTTTTCATGGATGGCTGGAAGCTAGGAGTGAAGGTTAGAGGGAGAGTTTTCTATAAAGCGCTCTCCGTCGATCTTAGGTTTAGGTTACTGGATCACTGTAGCGCTTTTCAGGCAGAAGTGGCTGCTATCTGGGTGTAGGTAGACGTACTGCTATGAAGTGCAGTCCTTTTGAGAGAAGTGCGCAATCATTCCGGCAAAAGATAGGAAATATTAGTGCTGAGTTTGCTTACTGTTTGCTCAGATCAGCCAAAGAGTGTCTGACCTCATCTGTAATAGCAACAAGCTACTTCATTCTCAGACTCGTTTGAGTGTCCAGACACAGCGGAAACGCAGGGAACTGTAAAGTCGATGAGATAGCCAGAAGGAGCACTCTGGTTCCACTCACATCTAAATGAGACCCGGTTGGATCTCTGTTAGCTTCTAGCGTTCTAGCAGTGAACCAATGGACCCAGCGAGCGCTTAGTAGACGCTGCTCGAAGAACATTTACCGATCTACTTGCCCTGAGCAAAGTTCAACCTAGTATAATCGTAGGAGTTTTTGCTCGACACTACCCACTAGGTATTCATACGATAAGGATAAAAATCATGTCGGACGCTAGTTGACAAAGTTGTATGGGCAGGGTGAGGTGGAAGCATCCAGGAATTTTGTCCTCCATTGTTCCGTGTTTGCAAAACTTATGCTGAAACTTCTTTGTCCCAACAAATTTGCGACAGGCTCAAAATCATTGGTCGATTTGTAAAAGCCTTATGAACCAGTATATGGCTGTTTTATAGCTAGCATCTCGGATCAGCGTTTGAATCTATCAAAGTAAAATCCTTCTCAAGATCGATCTCTTAGCCTAATCTAACCTAACTGTGACCCACTTGCAGCAGGCAGCAGGAATGCCTCACGCTAAGGTACTACTGAGAGGTTACAACCTTGCAAGGCTTAAAGATATGATAAACCTCCCCCGAGATAAATTCCGTCTCCTTGTCGCGCTGTATACAGGGCACTGCAAGCTCATTCATCTCCGTGGCCAGGGATCACATAACCTCAGCCGCGCCCAGCAAGCTCCGGGAATTACTCAAAGTGCTGGACCTTTGTTAACCATATGTGATAAAGGAGAGGTCGCAGTACAAAACCTCAATTATTTTCTTTCTTCTATCTACTACCCGATGCCTTGAGTTCAATCATTTCAAGACTTCTAACCACTTCTAGATCTTCAGCTCACAAAATTCCTCACAGTCTCTCTGTCGTAGTGCTGGCAACTGCGCTATCCATTGCTGTAGAACTAACTCAAGCGTGGTTCGTTTGTTAAAAAATGTTTGCTTGTCGTCTATAAATTATTTGCAGCTTCTCAAATAAATCTGGTTACACGTTTAAAAGTAAATTTCCCAGACCATGCATTCTTGTTGGCACTTATCACTTGAAAAATGCCATAAAAACTTTGTGAACTCCAGCGCAAGCAACGGCACGTTCAGCGCTTATGCGCGCGATTCGGTGCAAAAATATACATACATACATACACATGTATTTATGTGGGTTTATATAGCGATATGCACATGTGCAACTGTGTGCTTCGCTGGTGGAGCGTTGCGTGTTGTTTGGTCAGCTGCTTTATCGCTCAACATAAGTTTTGAAAAGAATGTTGTTGTTGTTGTGGTTTTTGCTGCACCGCCAAATGCATTTGTTTTTATTGCAATAAATTTGTTGGCGTATATTATTTTTAGCGTATGTTGTTGTTGTGGCATTGTTGTTTTCGTTGTTGCTCTACCGTTCGCAGTGCGCTATCTCAGCGCATTTAATGCATTTGTTGGCTTTACCATTTTTGCAAGCTTTTCTACTTGCTTGTTTTTGTTGTTTTTACTACCAATTGTTGCAGTTGCATTTTCCCTTTTTTCGTTTTTCAGTCAAAGTCGCTTTGCGTGAATTCTTCCTGCAACGGCAATTACTTTTCCTCTCAAGTATCGACATTTATTAATGCCTTAGTGTTGTTTTAATTGTTCTTACTAAGCGTTGGACAATGTTAAGTGTTTGTTGTAGTTGCTGTTGGGAATGTTGCTAAATATGTTTTTGCTGTTCTTCGCATTGACTTGATTTTTTCGTGCGCTTCTGTGCTCTTTTGCCCTTTCTTAGGTCCTGTTTCGTGTTGCGTATTCAGTATTGTTTTTGCTATTTTCTTCTTCACGTTTTGTTGCTGGTTTTTGTTGATTTTGTTGTTGTTGTGTTTCTCTTTTGTTGTTGATTTGTTTGTTCGGTCTATTCACGAATCTGCCTTGTTTTTCTTTGTTTCTTTTGTTGCTTTTCTCAGTTGGCTCTTTGCTGCTGTTTTTCGTTTGTGGTTCATACTAGTTTCGATTTCTTTAGGTTAGATATGGTTTATATAAGTATATAATATTAAAACGAAGTTTTCAGTAAGCTTTCTGTCTACATAGGTATAATATGAAATTCCTGAAGAAACTTGAACTTGTCTTAAATTCCCTTGATACTTAAGGCTATGAAATAAAAAGTTGGAATCTATTCATATGCAAATTATATACAGGCTGTCTTTATGAATTTGAGTTCTCTTTAGAGAGCAAGTTCATCTTAACTGTTCAGATATATTCTGCCTTACAACTATAAAATATGAACAATATTCATTGAATATGTACCAGCGGGTGCATTACTACTGGGTTCTAGGCCACAAATCAATTCTGGGAAACGAAATAGCTGATGAGGTTATCAAAAGTGCCATCCGTCTGGCTATCGAATTAGAATAGGAAATACGGAAGTCACTAAAAACAAAATACAATGAAACTTCCGAAAGTGCTGACAGACAGATTAAGACTAGATGGAATGGCTTAAGGGCATATTCTGCATGCTTAGATCATGGCAAGATCGTGCCAAGAACCCAGAAGGAAGACACGCAAGCTCACACGTTTTCGAAAGGACTTCAGGACGGTCGTTGGTTTAGACACACATGATGGATTGATTAATAGACGAGGAATGCATGGAGACCTTAAGTCTATTGTGTCCTCTCCGAAATTACAAAGATACACCTAGCCCCAGCCTATTGACAAAGTCCAATATGCTGCTGGGTGCTAGCGACGCGATTTGAACCCTATTTCGAAACATGGATCCAAGGGCATTTAACCTGCGTATGCAGACTATGCAGTCAGTTAGCAGGTGTTCTGTTGTTTCAGGCTCTCTGTCGCAGAACCATAAATTTTCGCAAGAAGGTAGGCCCATGTTGTGTAAGTGTTTCTTCAGCTTGCAGTGGCCAGTGTAGAATGCGACCAGTAGCCTGATTTTATCCCTAGGGAGGTCGATTGCATACGTTAACCTGCTGAGGTGGTAGCCCCCCATTGGAACTTGGCATAGCGCATGTCTTATAGTTGTTGGCAATACCTCTCTCGGCCTACTCCTTCTTCCTTGTCGAGCAGTTCTTTTATGGTATGGGAACTCATTCCAGTGAAGGGTTCACGTCTTATCATGTTAGTGGATGCTTCGAAGCAAACAGGTCAGAACCTACTGGCACCACATACGAGCCGTAGGGGCATCATTAACGATAAGACATGTTGAAACTGCTAAAAAGTAGGTATGAGAGAGATGCTGGAACACCTCATATGATTCTATCCTGCATTATATAGAACTGGTCTTAAATATCTAGAGGCTTCGCAGTTCAGGGGACTAGATGAAGTATCCAAATTAGATTAAGTCGCTCTTAATGTTCGTAAAAAGCATTGCGTGCTGTGTGACGAATACTTAGGCTCAAACAAACTCTAACTCCATCTGGCATTACTAAAGACCAGTCGGTCGATGTACATATGGCCAGTTAACCTAAACTAACCTATAAAATATAACCAAAAGTGACCATTCGAGAAATTATGAAGAAGATGTACTAAAATACACAACCCGAAGTTTCAGACTGAATCTGTCATAGTCTCATAACCAGATTGAGAGTTTATTAGAGACCGATTTAAAAGTTCCAGTTCAAGCTTAAATATGGCTTAGGTTCAAGATTTTGCGAAGTTTTGGTCATAATCTAAATGGTCTTTAGGACCTTCATTATATAACAAAGTAAATTCTATAACACAATAAAACAAAATCTGCTTTTTCGCACCAGTGACGGAACCAACTTTCATACAAGAAAGTTTAGAACTTGGATTTCCTGTTTCTTACTTAGAAGAAAACGAATAATTTTGTATAGGTATAAACGGGGTATATAACCTATCACTCGGTATGTTCGGTATCATCCTTCAGTATCATTTTTCGCAACAGAGGCACTGGACATGGACAGCTATAGGTCTCATATGGTCTTATGAGAACTCACTTGTAAAGCTCAAATTGGAATTAGATACATTTGCAATACATTGAGGAGGATAGGTATAGATGTATTTATGTATATATGTATATACTAAAATGTATTTATGTATGTATGTATATTAGCAAGCAATGTAGATGAGCAAAAAGCACGACACACAGAGCACAAAGGCATACTTTCCTGTATGTTGCAAGACTTAAACATAAACACACATACACACCTACTAGAATATATGTACATACACACTTCTAAACAGCATACCCGCTGTGGTGGCAGCGCTTACTCGCTGTCGGTTGGGGGTCATTGTATTGCAACAATGGCGATGGCGTGGAGAAGGTCCCTGACTGAGGCTGCAGACGACAACGACAACGACAGCGAGCACATAGACGTCGGCAGCGACGAAGAGCCGCGCTGACGACGGCTATTGTTGTTCTATTTAAGCTACGTGATTGCTATTGCCGCCGTGTACGTTGTTCTTGTTGATATTTATGTTGTTGTTGCTTGCAACTTTTTCACTCTCATAATTTCTGCCTTGCCTCGCAACATACGCGCCGCACACTCGCTAATGTGTTGCTATGAACTTTTATGCGCTTTTGTTATTATCATTATTTCGCTCGACGAGCATCTTAGTGTTTTTGTTGTTGTTTCGCTTGTTTTGCTTTTGTGCGCTACATTACCTACACACTCACACACACATATGTGACTTTTCCTTTGAAACTCTGAATGACTTGGTAACACAAAAAAACGGCAACAAACAACAACAAAAATTAAGAAAATAAGCAGCAGCAGCGGCAACAAAGTGAAGAACGTGCCACATAGCAAGCGAGTGAAATGAATTCACAAGAATGCCGTGAAGCACGCTTTCAGGCGCAAAGCAGGGAAACGCGCGGTAGCGGGAGTTGAAAGCAAAGCGGCGCGCTGAAATGAACATATACAAACTTATTTGCTAAAATATATGTATAAAGGGTGTATTTTGAGAGTTTTAGCGCTTTTATTATGAATTGAGCGGGGAAAAGGAAAGAAGTTTGAAATGTTTTGGTTTGCTTAGTTCGCAAAATGTCTGATATTTAGTGTTAAAATAGAATTTTGGGCTTACAGTCGGTGCTGATGTTGCACAGGTTGCAATTTTTTGAAAAATGTTCGCCAATTTTTGCACCCGAAGTAAGTCTTGGTGCACTAATTTGAAAAACGGCTTTCCCCTTACTATATTATATACCTTCAAAAGCACCCTGTATAATATGTTGCTGCTTCCTTGCCCGCTACTAGCACTTGAGGCTTTAACATTTCCATGCAACATGCCGCTGAAGTGCAACACTTGTACGTTTTCTGCTACAAGCGGTAGCAAAGCAAAGAACAATGAGCACAGCAGGCAAAAGCAACAACTACAATGCACAAAAAAACAGAAAAAGAAAAGTAAGCATAATAAGTGAGAACAAGCGTGCACGTATGATGTAATACTATCCATACATACATACATGGCGATGTAGCTAAGACTATAAGCGTGCATTTCGTGATGATAAAGCCAGTTGAGCGGTGCAAGCAGCTGAGCGCTTGAATTGTTTGCACACACGCTAGGGGCGCAAGAAGCGCTGCCGGCCGGGGCGGCGAGTGCTAGGGAGGCGTAGCAATGTATGCACGGGGCTTAGTTACGGCAAACACGCCTAAAGTGGGCGACTGAACGCCAAGAAAATTGCTATGATTTAATGCTACTGCAAAGTTGCTCGCGTTTGCTTTGCATGTCAAGCGTGTGTGTGTGTGGCGTATAAATTTATATGCACAAATTTAATGTATTATATGCTCGACAGTATCAATTTAGCAAATTTAGTGGGAGGGGCATAATATTTTGACCAAAATGCGTTGACAACTGTGTGCCCTTCATTATATTTTCTGAAAAATTCAGCTACAAACTCTTTTTTATAGTACGGTTTCAATAACAGAACATACAAATTAATTTATTTTGAAACCCATTCAACGCTGACAACCTGCTTACCTGCCCCAAGTGGAGTTGCAGCACATTTTTTCTCGCTGACTTCAAGCATTGCCATTTGCTCCCCTTGCAGTATCGCTGCACTTGAAACGCTTCGCTGCCCTCACAAATGCGGGTCGGTTCGACTGCTTCCATTTTTCTTTCTTTTTCTATTCATTAACGTTAACTAGTCGCGTAAGTGAAGCGGGTGTGGAAATGTGCAAATTATGGCGCCCTTTTGTGAGGCATAAACATTTTCTGATATATTTTCAGCGCGCACCGTGGCGCTCCGTAATCTTTTGTGCTAATATTTTGCATTTTTCTCCGCTTTTTTAATATGAAAATGAAGTGTCCACTTGTATGCAACAGCATGATGCATTAGTTATTTAAAATGGGGAGCGTGAAGTGCATAGGGAAGGCGCTAAGAGAAAACTTAAAGCAGTGAGAGTGAAGAGTTTGCTATTTCTTAGAAGTTTTCAAGAAAATATAGGTGGATATAGATAGGTAAAATGGATTATTTTTTAAAATTATTTTGGTTTAAATTTTACGTGGAGGGAAAACCAAGTTGTAATCGGCAGTTGAGGAGCCGGTTCACCACATGAACACCCTTCAGGTATTTGCTTGATTTGCAAGAAAAATTGCAAACAATTTGCTAACCAGACGCTCTTGCTTCAGAAAACTATTCTAAACATTAACTTAAGCCGTGTAACTGCAGTTCTTGCTATATATTTTAGGAGAGCTCATGTAAAATTATAAACTGGAAAAGTCTCCAGAAGCATTATTAAAATATATACAGGAAGTGAAACTCCCCTTAAGCCTTGTAACTACAGCTATCGCAATAAATTTTAGGAGAGCTCATGTGTTCCAAAAGTTCAAATTTTCGTTAATGTTATTGTGTTCCAAAAGTTCAGATATTTGATAAAGACCAAATCATAAACTGCAATAAAATATGTTATAACTGTCTGTATAGATAATAAGATGGTTTATCTGCTAAAAATATTTTTTTTTTAATTTTACTTCGAGGAAAAAACTCTAATCAGCTTATGAAGGTTGCTACACCATATAATCGGACTTGGCTTATATGCTTGCTTGGAAGCAAAAGTATGAAAAAAAATTTCACAGAATCTTATTTATTTGAAGTAAACTGTTCTAAAACTTCCCCTAAGCCTTGTAACCGCAGTTATTGCAATACATTTTAAGAGAGTTAATGTGTTCCAAAGTTCATATTTTCATTAAAGATTAAATTATCGGCTGGAAAAGCCTCTAGAAGCATTATTAAAATATATACACAGAGCAAAACTTCCCTTAAGTCTTCTAACTGCCGTTCTTGCCATACATTTTAAGAGAGTTCATGTGTTCCAAAAGTTCATATTTTCATTAAAGATTAAATTATGGACTAGAAAAGCCTCCAGCAGCAGTAATGGCCCTTCTTTTATTTAAATAAATGCAGAAGGAGAGTCGATTTTATATATCATCTTAAATAAATCTAAATTATCCAGCACTTAGACCCGTTTAAAAGTGAAAAGTATAAATGAAATGAAATAAAAGTACCTTTTTCAAAGAACTAATGAAATTTTCAATTGGATTGACCTTTATTAACTTTATGCCACAAAACTTACGCCAAATGCAGGAGTATCACTTCAAACTATTATTTGTCTGCTTTTTGAACATATTTTGTATGAGATTCTTGTAAGAATTGCTTTCTGTATACATATTTTTTCACATAATCTCAAAATGTATATGAAAAATCATATCAATTTTAATCTAAGCCCCTTTATACCCAAAACTATATCTTAGACCCAATCTTCCAACATCGAAATTAAAGAACGAAACCCTTGCCAATTCCCAATCAATTTCAGTATATTTAGAAGTTTTTTTTTGCGCTGCTTCAACTGCCTTACACAATTTCATTAGCATTCAATTAAAACTACATTTCCCATACATTGATCGATATATTCCGCTAATTGCCTAACATTCAACTCATTTACACTAAATCAATTTTGAAAACCAAATCAATTCATATTAAATGCAAAATATTTCAGAGTCGTAAAGGCAAATATTGGCAATTAAACAACTAAAAACATCAAATAGACAAGCAAAGTTGTTTGGCTTGTCTTGTCTTGTCTTGCAGCCCCCCCTCAGTCTGCCGTCCGTTGCTGCCGTTCACTTTTGCCTTTTGCTTGCTTCTTTGCACTTCTGTTTTGCCTCACTAAATATGCAAATCACAATTAATTTATGCCTCCGCCTTTTTGTGAGCTTTTAATTTACGATATATCTGAGCTAGTTCAGCGAACAGGCAGCAAAGCAAAAGCAAAAAGCAGAAAAAATATTATACAACTAAATATTTGTGGGTATGCACACAGTTCTTTTTGTATAAAGGGTCGTTCAATATGCATAATCTATAGAAAGATTTTGTGCTCGCATTTTTTGGTTTCTATAGAGGTTCCCGAGTCCGGATAGGAACCTTTTACTTGGTGCTTATGGCTGCCTTGTGAGTAAGGTCTATGTATATTGCATTTAGAAACATGGTTATGAACAGATTTTTTGTCTGTAACCTTCGATTCCATTTGTTTGCTTCTAGCAGCGCCTTTCTTTCTACTTTTTCTGAGATGTTTCGAAGTTACACCTAAAGTTCCGAGGAATAGTCTCCAGCTTAGGAATTTTACAAACCTTATACTAATTGAACGCTATTAGTCATTGAGAAAGTAGTAAATCATCTGCGGATTGTGTCAAAAGACGTATTAACTTACTCTGCTAGTAAATCGGAAACCAAAGTTTTAATGAATAAGTTGGGAGAGCTCTTGAAAGATTTTTGGTACTGCTACTATGGCGCGTTTATGGTCAGCGAGATTCGCTCATCATGACAAGCTAAATCGATTCAGTCATGCTTGTATTCACACGAACTAGGCCCTCAATTTTTGAAATATCGGTCTGCACTTTTTCACGCATTCATTTTTCAGCAGGAAGCCGCTTAATTGTTGGAACCCCCGATATTAGACTACTATAGCGTAAAGCTGCCATACAAATTCAATGACAAACTCTAGTTCTTCTATGGAATCTGTTGTATTTGTTGACTGTAACCATCCCTTCGTCAATGGGCTTTTATCGAGATCAACAGTTCTTCATGATTTTTAGTGAGGTTCAGCGAGGACGCCAACCATTCCGTAGATCAATGACCGTTGGTGAGGTCAAAGACCTTTGTGTTTACAATGTAACTTTTGTTTCCGTTTGGCGAGGACAACAACCATTCGTTTACACTTAGCAAAAACAACAACCAGTCCTGAGGTCAGTGACATTTGGTGAGCTCACAGACCCTTTCTTACATATAAGTAGGTCAGCGACCTCATCAAAGATCAATGACCGTTTTGTGTACAATCGGCGAGGTGAACAATCCTTTTAAAGGTCAATGATCTCTTTGTTTACATTTAGCTAGGACAACAACCATTTGTTTACATTTAGTTAAGACAGCAACCAATATCGAGGCCATTGACCGTTAGTGACGACATTTTATGGGCTTTCTGGCAGAATTATGCGCTTAAACAACAATATTTTATGGAGATAATTGGTCCGATTCTGTCCATCTGCATTGCCTACCTAATCAGGCTGCCAAGACACACATGTACCAAGTTTCATCATGATATTCAAATTTTTACGTAAGTTAGTTAACAGATGAAGGCTCGCAGAGTCTTTCGAAATTCAACACGCTTCGTCATCCTACTCATTTATATACAGTAGAGGCTCAGAAAAGTTAGGACTCATAAAAGTTAAGTATACGGAAAAGTGGAGCAGCTTTTAGTCTTTTAAATTTTTCGATCCTTTTTTTATATTTCTGATATAATTTTAACTCCTTACATGTCGATTATTCCTTTTCATTTGGGGGCAGTATTTTACGAGGCGCGTCCCAAACCCAGCGCACAACCTTGAGAAGGGATGGTTCGCCTTCTAACTTTAGCTCGCCATCTTCGGCTGCGCTGAGGATACTTGGTCTCAGACTTGAGTTGCTTGAGCCATTTGTAAAAGAAACGTTTCTTACCAATCCCAAGTGAATGACAGTCAGAGAACTTTCCTCACTTGCGTGAACTTCTACACATGACTCCATCTTCTATGAACAGAACATGTCGATTATGACATTCCAAAAAAAAACCTATTGGAACATCCTGCACGAGCTAGTCTAGCCTCTATGGCTTTTTGTAAATATGCTCGTGGCTGCTAGAAGCAATCAGAGTTGCGCTAGACTCTAAGCTAGCGTATGTGGGAATGCTAATACACATACATACACTCATACATAGTATATACACACATATGTACATGTATCCAGTATTGTTAAATAAAATAAACTATATGTGTGTTTGTTTGTGGGCGTCTTTATCTGTGTGTCTCTTGTATTCTTGTCAGATGCCTTGCGAAAAATGTTAGTTAACGCGCGATAAGAATCACAAAATGTGTCAATGTGCCCGATGGGACGTTGACTTTTCACTTTTGTTGGCGCGCTTGTTTTCATTTGCAACTTTTATTAATTTTTATTACTATTTTTCTCGCATTTCTGGTGACAAACTGGAGGATAAGCTTTTTTTTTGCAAATATTTGCTTGATTATGTGGCGGTGTGTCAATAGTGCGCTGTTGACACCGCTTCTAAACGCTTTGGAAAATTGGCACTTCCGCGCATTGTCGCGCGCTGACACATACATATCTCACGCACACACACCCACATTTGTGTACATGCTTATTCATAAATACCCGTGACTTTTTTGCATTATTGCTTTTATTGCCGCACGTAATTGTTTTCTTGTTGTTGTTGCTGCTGCTATTTTTTCAAAGTTGAACGCGCGCCCTCAATTTACGGCTGACACACATTCATTTGCATGCAAACACACACACAACTACATTATACTCACTTACAAGTTTGTTTTTGTTGCTTGATGTGCTTGCACTTGTGTGTGTATGTGTGAGGGTTCACAATTTCAGCCCCATATTGGTTGGGGGGTGTCGTTTTTTATCTCCACATCTTGGTGTTGTTTAGCAACGCTTTTGTGCCTGCTTCGCCAAGCCTCGTCGTCGTTGTTCACTGCGCTTGGCAGCTTTCGTACGCTCCCTCTCCCGCTCTCGTTGCGGTCATTGAACTTTCGACGTCACACACTTTGATTGGTGCCCCTCACAACGTTTGATTCGTTTGTTTTTGTTGTTGTTGTTATTATTAATTTTTGTTATTGCCCACGTTCGTTCGCTTTTCGCGGCGCGCTGTGGGGGTGCGCGCGCTCGGTGACCCCTCGCGGCACGCTCGCATTGTGTGTTGCCCAGAAAAAGCGGGAAGCGCGCGCATACATACATACATAGGTACTTATTTACATACATACATGGCGCGCAACCGAATTGTGTTCAAGCTGTTGTTGCTGTTGTTGTTTTGCTGCTTTGCGCGGCAGCTCATTGACCTAATTTTCTGTACGTTCAGTCTATTTTCTTTATTTATTTGTTTATTGTTGTTATTGCTTTGTATTTTAGCACGCTTTCATTGCTATTATTTGCGATATAATTTGTATATTATTGTTGTTGTTGGTGTTGGCCTTGACGGCAGGCCATCAATGGCATACAATTCACACAATTAAATGTTTATTATTGAAATTTATTTTGGGCGGGAATCTCGAGGTTCGGATTATGCACACTTTTTGGTTTATCTTGTTTTGTTTTTGCATTTTCATAAACTCAATTGATGACTTCATTTGCAACAAATATTGAGAAATATATGTTATGTCAGTGGGCTGAAAATTCTTTAATAAACTTTTTTCTGAGAAATTGTGGCACGAAATTTTGAATACAAATACATAAAACAAGTAAGCAAGGGCTAAGTTGGCGTGCGACCGAACATCAAGATTTTGACTCCGCTAAGCCACCCTGCTGAATTGACGGAACGGGTGCTCTCGGTTCGGCATCCATTCTCGAGGAGAAGTCTTCCAATAGTTTCATTTCCACTATTTTCCATTAGTCCCAGCAGGTTACTGCGGTCTAAAAATCCGACGGTCAAATGCCATTTCGAAATCTCATTGGCCACCGTCGCCGCCTTGGACGTTGTCGGTATGTGTTACACCAATTTCGGGTGGCGAACAGTGCTCGGCCGTTCTTCACCTCCTCTCTAGCCCAAGGTTTTACCTCTTCCTCATTCAGACTAAACTTATGCCTCGCTTTTGCCTTCAACCCCCCCTTGCTTGGCTTCTTCCGGGACCCTATCTTTTTGCCAGAGTTGGATCCATCAGTCGCCTGCACAGGATAGTGTAGCAGTTCTCTCTCCCCCTTTTCCGCGGTTATGCTTTTTTTCCAGGTCTTCATGGACTGTGTCACCAGTGCGCTGTAAAGGTGGTTTGGCTATAGTACTACAACCACCACAACCTGCTCCCATTACAGTTGAGGTATGGCCGCTGGCGACACAGCTCATACGATCGCTGTGCCCACCGGTGGCAGCAGCCTAGTCTCCCACCGACGTTTGCACTGATATACCAGTCCGCTTCGTTCCTTTGTTGTCCTCCATTCTGAGATTTTGATTCGGGGGTCTCTGCCATTAGTGTTTTATACCTGCCGCCAGACAACTGATTAGAAATGGCCGTTATATTACTTATTCACCTATTTCTGAAGATGCATATAAAGCAGTTCAACTGGATGATTGGGAAAATACGTCAGCCTTCGCTGGGAGCCGCGTGCCTGCAATGTAATGACTCCGACAGCAGCCGGCTTGAGATCATAACATACGCACGACACCCATTGCCCAGTCGATACCCGCGCTGAGGTACAGCTAAGAGGAGGTTTTGATGACGAGGCTTGGATATCTAGGAGCTTCGAAGTTCAAGGGACTCGCAAGTGTTTCAGAATTTATTCGAAAATGTGGCAGCTTCTGCAAACACATTTTGATTAAGATAACTCCAAGTCTTCGACTTTATGATATCTAATCGGGCCGTAAATTTTGACTTCTGTTTTATAGTTTTGTACACACCGTTGTATGTACGAGTATACACTTATATTTTTTATTTCGTGTTACATAATCGGCATAATTTTCATTATCTGCCACTGAAACTCCCAAGCCGCCATGTTTTACCACAAAGAATTTCGTAAACAAAAGCTAAACTAACATATATTTTTGGCAACAAACCACAATTCAATCCACACACTTGTGCAAATATACATTTGTAACAAAATATGGCGCAACCCTTGCACCACCAACCACCTCGTCCATAACACACCGAGCGGTTGGCCACAACTACTTGGGTTCCCATGAACTAATCCAAGTTATGCCCGGCTATTGCAGCCACTTTAGTGGTCGCACATAAGCGCAAGCATTTAATCATATACATATACACAGGCACATATTCACACACATACATATATATTTACACACACATGCGCACTTTGGTGGCTGCGCGTGTCTGCTGTCGCAGCACAGAAAGTTTGGCTTCCAGCAAGCGTTTTGAAATTAATATCCACAAAATATTAAAATGTGGAAGGCGAACGCGCGGCGGGTGCGGCTGCGGGTGCTAAGTTGTTGGTTGTTGTTGGCGAGTCGTTATTTGAAATGCTTGGCTGTTTGTTAGCGCCATTTGTTTTGTGAAGTTTTTGCGTTTGAAATTTTGTTGTTGTAGTTTTTCGTTTGTAGCCTTGTGCGTTTTAGCAGCGTTCCAGCATAAATTGGAAAAGTTTTGCGCGTTATTTAAGCACGAAAAAGTGGTGATAATATAACACTTCCGATTTCATATTTTTTGTGTGTCTCGACGCGGTTTCTTCAAAGACTGGTCTGCCTTATAAAGCTGTAGTGCGCACGGAATATTGCTGAGCTGAAGTTGAGTATGTTTTTAGAAGTTACTGCCATCAAATGCCATCCGCTTGACTACCGAACCAGAACTACGCAAATCGTTAAAAACGAAACACAATCTCCGAAAGGGCTGGCAGACGGTTCAAGGTGAGATGGAATACCTTAAGGGCAATATTGATGAATTGAAGTTGAGTATTATTGGCAGTAACTGAAATTGGAATATATGTTTTTGTAGTAATAGCAACTAGATTTGTAGCAAACATCTTTCGCAGATCCTTCTCTCGAAAAGCTACACTGATAAGGTCCAATCAGTTTGTTGACGGTGGGCTTCAGTCATTCACAGAGTACGCTCGATGGAACCTTATATGGGATGTTGGGGTGGCAGCCACGATAGTTGGCGCAGATTGTGCGGTCTCCCATTTCATGGATTGGGCAGAGCACATTTAAATTTCTATCTTCGGGCATGCTATCGTCCGACCATATTCTATTTGAATAGCTCTGCCAGAATCCAACGGCCTGCGTCGCTTTGTTATTCTTCAGACGGGTAATTGCTATTCGAACTCCTTCATTGCCGAGCAATGGAACTTTTGCTCCATCGTCATCATTTGGGGAATCGCTTTCACCATCTCCTGGTGTTATGCTTCACTGCAGGCTGAAGAAGTGTTCCCTTCATAATTTCAGTATGCTCTGGGCATCAGTCACTGGATCATCTCTGGGGGTTCTACAAGAGTAGATGGTTAGGCCTAACTAAAACTTGAAGGCTAGGGCTAACTAAAAATCAATTGGATTTAGTTCTAGCAGCGCCATCTAGGTGTCAGTGTTTGATCTGTTATAAGGGTTTTTGAGTCATGCTATGATGATGAAGCAATTATATTTTTATATATTAAAATTCTGTGTATAAATGTTACAAATTATATGCCCAAAAGAATATGGCAGACTTTTTCTCTCCTTTTGGCACACCACCCCGCCAACCTCATATATGTATGTAACTATTTCTATTGCCTCTCATTGCGTTGATCGATTTCACCGCAATTATGCGACACATTTACCGCAGCTTACAACACATAACAATTATATTGTCGCAGCTTTTCATCTTTCAATGTTTACATTTCGGCGACGCGGCAGTACCCAACCCAAGCCGCCAACGCCACCGCCACCAACAATAATCCAAAGGAAAATGCATAACAACTTGCCGCGTGCTTTTCCAAAGGAACTAAATGCCGCACCTTGCTAATAGATCAACGCGCCTGCGCACTGCGCATGTGCTGCCAGCTAGTTGACAGAAAAATCGCCTGCGCCTACACGCAAACGCCGAAATAAATGCGCATGCGCAAACGCAAAAGTGCACAATCACGCACCTACACACAGACATACACACAGCTGAGCGTGCATTCTGGCAATAACTGCTTGACATTTGGCGGACTGCCTTGCTCCGAAAGAAAATCGCGCTTCCAGCAAGCATATTTGGTTTCCTCAGGCGCATAACTACACGCACACCCACCCACCTTCTTTTACGTATGCCTGTGTGTGTTGCCTAACAGCCGCCCGCAAACTGGCTCATGCGGTGCGGCCACGCGCCGTCAAAGCCAACTCAGCGGTGAAGGCGGCGGCGCGGTCAACTGGCTGGCAGCGGCGGCGGTAGTCCGTGAGTCGTTCAGCTGCTAAGTCGATCAGTCAGTTAGTAAGTCAGCGTGTGCGATAGTTCATCGCCGCCCACCACATCGAGTCAACTCAATGTAGCAAAATTGCAAAAACAAACACAACAAAAACAACAACAATAAGAGTAACAGCAAACGGCGTCACCGGTTTCCATTTCTATGATCGGAACTTGCCTTCATTCAAGTCATTGTTTGTTTGTGCCGTTGTTGTAATTGTTGTTTCGCGTTGTTCGCAAGCTTGTCTGTCTGCCCGCGCGTGAACGAATATTCGAACGCTTATTTATCCACTACAGCTACGCCAAGCAAGCTCACACGGTCGCCTCCGCACGTCACCTTCGATTCGCCTTCTATACGCCGATTCACCTTAATAGATTTGCTCTGTGGCTGTGTGTGCGTGTGTGTGTTTTCCGATTTTTTCCACCGTTTATTATCTTTCGCTGTCGTTTCGTTTTCTGCTGCTGTTTGTTGTTATTGTGTAATCGCCCACATGATTTATCTAACTATAAAGCAGTTATTGTTGTTGTTGTTGTTGTGTTATTGGTTTTTGTTGCTTTAACTCGTTTTAAAAGTTGCTTATCGTTTGTAATAACTGGAATTATGAGCCATTACTATTGTGTGTACATTGTTGTTGTTATTCTTGTTGTTGTTTATAGTGCTGTTGCTGTTGTTGTAGTTGTTTGTCGGTTCATATATCTTTTTTATTGGCAATTTAAGTTGGTTACTGGGTTTTGGGTTATTGCAAATAAAAAAACTGACACACTCACACACGCACACACACACAGGCACACCTGCGCGCGTATTGCATGCGGCAATAATAAATGTCGGCAATAAAAACAGCTGCGCTTGCATGAAAATCGTAAAAAAGCAACAATAGCAATAATCACTTGAAATGAGGTGTGCAAACGCCCTCTCGCTGGTTTTGGTGTGATTTCACCCTACGCGCATGAATTGCGATTTTTTATTGATGCACCGGCAATTGCTGGTCGATTCACCGGCACACCTATGTGAGAGTGCTGCGGGTTTAACAAATCTTTCGTAAAAAGGCGTTGGTCTCTGGATATTTGAAATTTTTATCAGTATCAGCAAGCGTACAGAGGTCGCGATGACTGCAGTTCGCTCAAAGAGCTGATGTCACGACGTCACAGAAAAGGAAGCGGAAGACCCAAATTTAATTACAACAAAGATACTGTCTACTCTTCCAGAGAAGAGAGGGATCTCTGCAAAATTAGATACCAAAATCGCCTACCAAACCACGCTGTAGTGTCTTCTAAGCGGAGATCACAGCAATTAAAAAAAGCCTTCTTGTTCTCACCAGAAGTGTGCTCACAAGAAGGAATAGCTAGGCCACTTTGGGGTCACTAAAGTACCTTAGGTTTTCGTTTAAGTTAGTGAAAGAATGATTTAAACTTTTAGTAGATCTAACATCCTACTTCACGATAAAACTGCAATGGGTTGCATCAATTATTGATATCCGTGGGAACTGTGAATCGGTTGAACTAGACAGAGCAGACCCCACCCTACAATCAAAATGCGAAAAAGACGGAATTCTGGCTACATGCAAATATTTAGTCGAGAAATATTTTATAAACGAGTCTCGGTGGAATCAATCCCCATCTGCCCAGTAAGCAGGAAAATAAACGATGAATGTTTCTTGATGAGGTCTCGGATATCGCACGGATGCGTAGTGCTGAACTTCGTTCTAAGCAAGGGGTGGTTCACAGAGAAGTTAATAGAGTGAGGGGACTTTAGTTCCGGTGGTATCATAATTGACCCCCTACCGGCTTAGATGCCGCATTAGACAGTCCCTTTACCTACCGACATAAAACTCAGCAAAAAATCAAGTCCATTTTCTATTTATAAAGCTTTTTGGGGATCCAGTAGGTGATAATATGTAATTCTTTTTAATAATATTTTATATTTCGGGACAAAATTTCGCAAATTTTTCGTTTTAGTTCGATGAAGGCCAAACAACTCTATACACCCCTATAGTGTTCCGCTTTTATGTGGAATAATTCGTGAAGATATTGATCATAGAAGCTAAAAATATGTTTTGTCGACTATTTTTAGGTTTAAAAAACGGTGTCAGAAAATAGGCATGATAGGATTAAAAATGGAGCTGCTCGCTATGTAAAAATTAACATCATGAGACCATTTTTGGTTATGATACGTGCACTCGCTGTTTTCCTAACAAGAAGCTCCTCATTTGTAACAATAGTCAATTTCAGACCACCATATCATTAAACCTGCATACAAACTGACTAATCGAAATCAAGTGCTTGTATATAAAACTTGTTTTTTTAACGGTATTTTCACAAACTTCGGCATGGATTATTATTTGAGGCAATGGTGCAATCAGCAAAGACATTGTTCAGATCGTTAAAAAAAGGCTGTAGGCCTAGGGAAACTAAAAATAAATTAAGACTTGGTAAAAATCAATTCCATTTGAAGCTTAATGCAGTTTTTGGGGACCTAGCATATAAAAGTATGTATTTTTTCTGAAAAAAAAATATATTTCGCTGTCTTTTTAGGCAAAAGTTCGGTATTTCTCGTTTTAATTCGGTAAATCTGAATAAATTTTATACACCCTTATGTACAACGCTTCGCTTTTTGTAAGTTAACTCCTGTATATATTGAGTCTCGAACCTAAAAATTAGTTTCGTCGACTGTTTTTAGCCTTAGAAACCGGTGTCGGAAAATGGGCATGGTCGGATCAAAAACGAAACCATTTACCATGCAAAAGTTAGCTTTATAGAGTAATGTTGAATCATGATACGATAAAGGGGTTTCAGTTACTGTTTTTCTAAATATCATTTATGTTTTAAAATGTTTTTTTTTTTTAAGTTTCATAATGTTTTTTATTTGTTTAATGTTTTTAAAGGTTTAAAATATTTTTTTTAAGGTTTATAAACATTTTTTTTATTTTATTATATTTTCTAAATACTTTTTTATGATTTAAAATAATTTTTCATGTATTAAAATATCTTTTTTTTTATTTTCTTATGTTTTAAAATATATTTTATGTACTAAAAGTTTTTATTATTATTATTATTTTTAATGTGTGTTTTAAGTCTTAAAATATTTTTTAAGGCTTATAAACATTTTTATTATATTTTTTATGTTTTAAAATAATTTTTTTCATGTATTTTTTATTTTTTTTTTAATTTTTTGTTTTAAAATTTTTTTATGTATTAATTTTTTTATTATTTCGTTTTTAATATTTTTATGTTTTAAAAGTATTTTTAAGGTTTATAAACATTTTTTTTATATTATATTTTTAGGTATTTTTATGTATTAAAGTATTTTTATATATTAAAATATTTGCTATTTTCAATTCTTTTTATTTCGTATATTTTAAAATATTTTTTATGTTTTAAAATGTTTTTTATATATTTTTTTAATTTTATTTCGTAATATTTTAAAATATTTTTTATAATATTTTTGATTAATTTTTTTTATATTTGTTTACGTTTTCTTTTGATTTTTCATCATTTTACGTATTTTTGACTTAAATAATGCGAAAAAGCAAAGTGAAATATTTGTTATTTCTCAACACAATTTTTCGTTTTTTACGTTTTTTTGGTTTTCTCTTGCCGAGCGTTTTTTGAGCTTTTATTTAACTTCCACAACAGTTTTAGCGCTCAAAGTACGAACAAGAAAATCGCGAAAATTTTGAAAACTACGGCAATATTCGCCGCCAAACGCTGCAGCGCAGAGTTGAAGTGCTTCACTTTTGCCGCCACCTTTTATTATCACTCGCCAAATGTGTGTGTATGTGTGTTTGTATTTCTTTGATGCGCTCACTTGCACGCATTTAACGCCGAAACGTGCCCAAGTGGCTTTGACGAGTGAAAAGTTTTTGCGACGAGACGTTTTCGTCTAATATTTTTGCTGCCATTTGCGCCCGGTTTTGTTTTGTAACACTTTTGTTTTTTGCTCTTAATTTTTATGCTCCTATTTGACTAGTGATGGCATTTTGTTGTTGTTGTTTTTTGTTTTTCTCTATATTACTTTGAGCATGCTGGCATTTTTTGCGAGCACTTTAGTCGGCATTCCTTAACCCTTGACGCCAGCGTGCATGCTCGCCTGCCCGTGTGTGTGTGAATGCTTGTAATTGTGTGTGTGTGTGTAAGTATGTAGTTGCGTGCTGTTTCAAGCGCATTGCAAATACTCATGGTGTCGTGTAAAAATTCTAAGTCAACACGTAGTAAAGCTCTCAGCTTCCGACCAAATAGAGAAATGCTGAAAAATAGCAGTAAGCAAGTAATGCGAGCATTTTTTGTTGGAAATAGTAAATAGTTGTTGTTGTTGTTATTGTGTTTCCCTGTAGTCAGCAGTGGCATCGCTGGCAGTAGCACTTCGGCTACTGCTCCTCCACACGCGCTGCGAAACCACTAATGCGCTTAGCAGCACACACACACGCACGCACAGGCGAGTGCTCGTAAATACACTCATCCGTGAACTGCTTGCCGCTCGTGTAAGCTTCTCGCTGCTGCTGTTTACGAAAATTGCATGTCGAAGCACACGCACGGCTTGCACACACGACGCGGCTGGCGATGTTGCAAGCAACTTAATATGTGCGCCAGCGGTGAGTGCACACAAATTGCACTTTTATGTGCTGTGCGCTGCCTACTGCCACCCCCCTGCCCGCTTGCCGCACTGCCAGCCATGTGCGGCAAGTGTACTGCTGTGTGCCACAATATCGCTTTAACTCAAGTGTGTAACTCATACGCGTTCACACATTTATTTGGTGCTGCATGTCACTCTTGTTGTTGTTGCTGTTTTTACTTGCTTTTTATGCCGCCAATTCCCTTTGCTGTCGGCATGCCCGACAATGATTTGCAGTGTTGCACAGGAATTTGCGCACCGTACACAAGTGTGTTGTTGCATGCTGTGTTTTTGTTGTTGCTACAATATTTTTACAATTTTTTCATTGCTGCTGCTTCACTGTATTGGCATGTTGTGGAGCAGTGCAGTGCACCGTCGGTTTTTTGCTCGCCACTACAGTCGTTTTATTTGTTTTTGTAAATGCTGCCCTGCGCTTATTTGTGTGTCCAACTCGCCTGACTGCCAGCCTTTAGCAGCCAGCACGCCAACCATTCGTCTAGCCACCCAGCAATCTATCCAACCAGCCATCCATCCTTCCGTGCGGCCGTCCGTTGGTTCAGTGTTGCCCCACCGCGCTCTCCATTTGTTGTTAGTTTACTACTCCACTTTCATTGTTGTTGTTACTGGTGTTGTTGCTTTGCTATTATTGTTGCTGCTGTTGTTTTAATTCTCGGCTTTGTTTTTCTCTTCGAGTAATTCCGTCTGGTATGTCAACAATGGGTAGCCATGTGTGCCTTTGTTGGTTTTATTTTTGCTTTTGTTTTTGCTTTTATTTTTGTTTTTGTTTTCGCTTTTGCTTCTATTTTTATTTCCTTTCTTTTTCGTGCATTTTTCATTTTGCTCGCTGTGTACTAACGAGATTTGCAACTATTTTATTGCTTTTTCGCCACAATCCCTCGTCGTTCGCTGCCCAACCCAGGCCGTTCGGCTGAAATATTGCATTCTCCAGCTTTTGCCTTTATAGCAGGACTGTAAGCGTCGTACCCTGCAAGGTACAAAAGTCAGCAAAACCTCAGCAGAACCGTAGCAAATAGGTACCCAACCATTTATAAGCGCTTTAAATTTCATGCTTTACCCGCTAAGGGCTCTGCAGATTTGTTTGTTTAGGTGATTAAACAACAAATAATTGACTAATAAATCTTGGTTCTGAATTTATCATAAAATAGTGTAAGATTTATGTTAGAAAGCAATCCGTGTCGCACATTCTCGGCTTATTAATATTTGGTCTGAATGGGGAAACCTCTGCTGGACAAGGTGAGCAAGGCGCATATGAGCATTAAGATCAGATGGATCCATATGGTTGCGCCTGAATATGCTTATTACCTATATTTCCTTTGAAAAGAGCAGATCCTTACCGATTTGTGATCTCAATATAAAACAACGGACGTTCAAGGAACCAACTTTTTACAAAAATACCATACTTGATCACTTTTTTCCCAGGTGCTGCTGCCGAAAAGAAGGAAAATGCCAAAAAGGAGGAGTCGGATTCGGAGGAAGACGACGATATGGGTTTCGGACTCTTCGACTAAACAGCTCGACACTAAAGTTGAACAGATTAAATTTGAAGTTTCTGTGTTTGCTGTGCAGAAAGTAGGGAAAATGTTTCAAACAAAAACACAGCAATTTTTTTATTTAGTGGGAACTGTTTATTATCATTTGAAGGAACATTCTTTGGCATTTATTTTTTGAAGATTATCTCTTTCAAATGTTGACTGCGGCTACGTCGTAAATGGTCATCCGTTGAGTACAATTCTCGATCTCTCATTTGAGCAATTGACTGGTAACTGACAAATGACACGCGCGATGTTTTGTTCCTAGGCCTGAATCGAAGCGGGATTGTCCGCAAGGATTTTAGGCTTTACACATTCTCGCAAGAAAAAGTCCAACGATGTGTCATCACACGATCTTGGTGGCCAATTGATCAGCCCAAAACATGAAATTTTCTACTTACCGAAGTGTTCGCTCAATAAATCCATTTATTGTAGCGTTGTGTGGGAATTGGCGTCGTCTTGTTGAAACCAAATGTCGGCGAATTCACGAGCTTCCATTTTAGGCATCAAATAGTCGTTTATCACGGCGCTATAACGGTTGCCATTGATGGTTACGTCACCGGCATCATTTTTGAAGAAATATGGATGGATGATTCCACCGCCCAACAAATCACACCAAATCGTTGCTTTTTCTGGATGAAATGGCTGCTCTTGAATCTCTTCAGGTAGCTTTTTGTGCCAAATGCGAAAATTTTGCTTGTTTACATGCCTATTGAGCCTGAAATAGACTTCGTTGCTGAACAAAATGTGGGATCTTCTTGGAACTACCCAAGAGCCCATAAAGCGAAGCGATATGCCTGTCCGAGTTGTTTCGAACGGCGGAGAATCGACTTTCTACAGTCTTTGTGCACACTCTCAGCTACGGCTGATATATTTTCAGATCTATTCGCTTGAATATTATCCAGTAATGAATGCTGTGTCTCAAGATGGGTGGTGGTGTTGCAAAAAGTATGCTCAGTAAGTCGATTATGTTGACCATAAGTTGAGCGCAGCAGGGTTCAGAAGTCCTATCAAAGCAAATGGGAAGGCTTTGGTGAGAAACCTTGCACAGGACGGTATCAGAGATCAACAGAGGTGGGCTCAATTAAATCGAACTGAATGCTTTCAGACTAATACAAATGTATGATGTTCATTGGCTGCAACGTTTAAAAAATCTGAAAAATCTGTTGTCTATGGTTCTATTCCATGCTTCTCAGAATTCAGCTCTGAATATGTAACTATTTTTATAACCCAAAGATTGTGTCGTTTTGTATATATGTATATTTATATTTATTTAATTACGTTTGCATTTGTATAGATTATTCAGACTTATCAGCAAATGCCAGTTTAATTCTCACGCCTTATAAAATGCTTATCTGCAAATGTGTGTAATATTAAGTGATCGCTTACTCAGAAGTACACCCATGCATACCATATATAGAAGGGTAGAAACAAATACTCTGAGAAATTGTAGTGGATTCATATACATATGTATTTTAATTAGACGAAGTTATATGTGTGCATGTCTTGATTTTTCGTAATTTACCTAAAAATAACTCAAAATTTATTTGGACGCAGTTTTAGAGTTGTTGTATATATTTATGGGTGTCTTTTTTTTCCAGTGATGTGCTTGTTCTGAAATTTATGTTCTGACCCTCAAAATGCTTTTTGGATTTAAAAGATCTTTGAAGGTGAGGTCCTAAATGTTTGAGGCTTGATTTTGGGGCAATCCAGAAGGAAGTGTTGAGATATTTCACCTCGTCTGCGTCAATACAGCTTCTGCAGCTGGCTTCCGGTAAGGTTTTCAACCATGGCATGGACGCCGATAGGGCAAAAGTCCTTTAAAACTCCCACAGCTGCAGAGAAAGCACTGGACTTACTAGCTGCGAAGAGTTCACTGGACATCATACGATCGATTCTGGATTAAAAGGATTTTGTGAAAGCGTATAAACCGATGGTGGCTCAGATCTGACCAAGATCTTGTGAAGCCTAGCTGTCCAGTAACAGAACACAACAGGAGAGGCTAACACAGATTCGCTTCCATTCTACTGTTGTCGCAGCTATGGTGACTTTCCTTGCCAGATCTTCAGCTTTATAGTTATCTGCGATTCCGTTGTAGCCTTGTACCCTTACTAATCTTATTACAAAGTGAATTAATGCCATTGATAGCGAGGCTAGGCTTTCCATAACCAGCATTGAACGCACAGTCAGTGAGCTCAAGGCTAGTAACGCCGCTTTGCTGTCAGGGTGGATAGTCAAACAGGCAGAAATCTGGGCTTGAAAAACACTGCAATAGTCTGACAGTCTGTAACTAAATTAGAGAGAGGGAGAAAGAGAGTAGAGAGTTTCTGACAATGTATCCTTCCACCACCCGAGTAGTAACTCTACCGCTACCTTAAGGGCAGCGATCTTGGTTTGAACAACGCCGCAATTTTCAGGAAGTCTGAAATGGAAGTTGAGAGAGAGAGAGAGAGAGAGAGAGAGAGTAGAGAGTTTTTCACCAACCTTCCGCCATTCTTTGACCCATCCGTAAAGAAGCTCACTGCTCCTCTCCTCGAGCGGCTTCTACCAATCCACAACTCTCTTGCAGGTATGTGTGTGGAGAAGAAGCTGCCGTAGTTTGATTATTAGTGATCGCATGATCCAAAAGATCAGGTGTAAAGTCAAAGCGTGTGCAATTAGAAATCTAGATTCTCTGAGTCTGATCTCTCTTTCGATCTTTTGCGGCCATACACCTTCCAACCATATCTATGGACACTAAATGCCGAATGATTTTAAGTGCAATGGCTGAAGTGACCTTAGTGCACCACACAAGCTGATGAGCTCCGCCTATTAAACGCTCTCTGGCTGCCTTACATGTGTAGTCTTTTCAAGAGCCTTCCGTCTGTTAACCGTTCTCAAGCTTCTTTTCAAGTGTAGTCTTTTCAAGAGCCTTTCACTACGCAAAGATCTCTGAGCACATAATGAACTTGGCTTTGGTGTCGTAAAGCCAGCGCACTACTTTCAGTGAGAGACTCCAGCTAGAAGCGTAAATATGACAAAAATAAAATTTTACATCAAATTCTGCTTGATAACGGTTTTCAATAATAATTTTTTGCAAAAGTAAGTTATAAAATAATGAAAGATGCATTTCCAGTTAGCCAAAAGCAAATAAAAATTGCGAAAAAAATGAAATGCGCGAGTAATTGCAATGCGCCCGGAATATGGTCGTCATATTTTTAATTTTTTTACTTTTAAATACACTTTTATAGTTATTATTGTTGTTATTTTTCAATTATTTGTTCATTAAGCCAGGCACACACGCCAACTTTACGCCTGCTTTATCACTTTTATTCGGATATTATTTGTTAATTTTATATGCATTGTCACAATTGTTGCGCATGCAATTAATCAAAAGCAGCAAACGAACAAAGCGCAATGCAATGCCACTACATACATACATATATACAAATATACATACACATCATTTACATACAGACAAACATTGAGTGCAAACATTTGTGTAAAATGCAATGAAATCATCGCGAAGATCAAAGTGCTTAATATGTACATATATAAATATATAACTGCGTATGTATGTGTGCTCAACACATGTGCATAAATAAATGATTACTGTTACACGCGTGTCCGCGGCGCGCACAGCTGACTGTGTGTGTTCATGCCGCTGTGAATGACGCGCCAGCGAGGTTATCAGCAACAGTCATTCACTCATGCCGTCGGCGCGCAATCAGCCAGCCGGCCAGCCAGTTCAGCAGTCAATCAGCCGACAATCGGAACTCATTACCAGTTTTCACGGCAAATCATACTTATATTTTTGCATTATTTAGTTGTTTTGTTTTTCAGCTGTCTTCTGCTCAATTTCGTTATGCCGTTTGCTGAAGCGCACTGAAGCGCGCTCATAACCAGCGAATGCAGCGCCGACTCGTTTAAATGTCAGCTAAGCAAACTGTCAAAATTACACAGTTTATTTGTGGCCTCCTTATCTCAAACAGTTACTTCGGTTATTGGCTTTCTTTTGCTCACCAACAACTCGTTTTCGATTGCACACCACCAATTTTTTTGCATTTCATTGAATTTTTTTTTATTAATCAACCAAGGATTTTTTATTACTTCCTTACGCCGCTCGCTGCTCGTTGCATTGCTGTGTTTATTTTAGTTTTTTTTATGAGCGATTTTTTGTTGTATTTGCAATGTCAGCAACAAGTTGTGACTAATCAGTAATGACAACCGCAGCGGCACACACACAAAAATCAATAACAAAAGCAAACACGGGCAAAAACGCGGACGCAACACGTCTACACAGCAATACAACAACGCCGAACATGACCACAACACGACAAATGTCAAATGTTTCTATTCACTCGCTGTCATAAGCCGATTATAATGATGATGTTGCGCTTCCACGGCTTGGTTTTTGTCAAATTAGTGGCGTTTTCAAGCGTGTTGAGCTAACAGTTTTTTCTCTTGTTATTATTTTACCTAATTTGTGAGTTAGGTAGTCCAGCTGCACCGAATTTTATTGTTTTTCATCGCTTTTGGTATGGATTTCGGCAAAAAAAAGAATATTGTATGCGATTTACTATAAATCAAGGTCGTTTTTGTTTACTGTAGGGGAAAAAATTTAAAATACATATTGAAAAAATACCAGCATCAATTGGATAAAATATTGATTCGGCTTCTTGGAAACTTTAAGAACTACTTGTTGACACATCTGTCTTTCTATAATCTAATTTTTGTAGTTGTCGAAAGCATCCCTGTAGCATTTAGGAGGAATGTTGCCGAGTTGATAGTCTTTGACCTGATAAAAATTCGGGTTCTTTCCGGTTACTTAGACCTGATTGTCGTGGGAGCATGTATTTTTATACGAAATTATACTACAACCACTACTTCCCATATAACCCAATTGTAGCTGATTCTTTCACTTTAATAATAATACCCAACGATTACTTTCCGCTCGCCCAACCGACGGCAGGGGCACAGCCCGCAAACGAGCGGAATTAGCCGAGTCATAAATTATAATTTTTAAATCCAAAAGCAGTGCAGATATCGTGTAAAACTTTTCCCAAATAGTGCTTTTAAGCTATGCCATGTCTTTTCCAAAAATTGCTGTTATACATTTTTGGACCACATTAATCGTGTATATGGTCTTCGGTGCCTATAGATATTCTTTTACCAAAAATGTCGATCAACCTCTGCGATATAATAGAAATTCATAGATAATCTTCTTCTGATAATAATGTGTCCTTGTTTCCAAAATAGTTAAAGTGGTTTCGATCTGATAGTCTTCGTATGCCAATTATAACAGTTTTCGACCTTCTTGATGACTTTATACCCTATATATCGGTCGATTTGTGCATTAGCTCAATGAAATTTACAGCCGCTCAATACTTCCTCGTTCTCTCATATAGGAACCTAATAAACGATTCTCAATCTTCAAGTTGACATTATATAATATTATATCATTTACATACAGGTATATTGAACAATCTGTTAGATATTTGAGCAAAAGGACCTCAACTTGTAATATAATAAAGGACATGATAGAGTTTAATGCCGAAAATAGGTAATACTAGGTAATAGGTACTACATATACTACCTATGATAGGTCGTTTACTAAGTACTTTCGTTTGATGACAACAGCTGATCTTATGACATTTTTTCGCAGCCAACTTCACACTTAACCGTTATATATTTCAACAGCTGATACTCTTATAGTAAGGGTTGTTTGTAAAAACAATCTTAAATTTTTTTGAATTGTTTTTTGGTGCCTTTTCGAAGATGGAAGATCGAAAACAGCATTTTCGTCATATTTTAATTTTTCCATTATCAAAAGGGTAAAAATGCAGTTAAAGCAAGGCGAAAATTATGTGATGTGTACGAAGAAGTTGTGTTGACCGAACGCCGATCGCAAAAATCGTCCTGGAAGCACTTTTGAAACCGATGGATAAAATAAAGTCATTGGTCGATGCAAACCCTTGAATAATATCACAAGAGATTGCTTATAGATTAAATTTGTCTAATGCGACTGTTCACAAGCACATGGAACGTCTAGGCTTAATTTCGAAGCTTCACATATGGGTTCCTCATGTGTTTACGGAACGAAATTTCCTGCGTCGCATTAACAACTGTAATTTGCTTATCAAATGTCAAAGAAGTGAAACATTTTTGAAGCAGAATTTTGCCGGCAACGATAATTGGGTTGTTCACAAGAATGTAAAGCGCAAGAGATCAAGGTCCAAAAAGGATGAACCAGCTCAAACCACTTTGAAGTTCGTTGGTAACTAAACAAAAGGTTATGTTGTCTGTTTGGGGGGATTTCAAAGGAATCGTTTATTTTCAGCTTTTGTCCGGCAATAGGACAAGTAATTCTGAAGTGTATTGTGATTAGCTGGAGCAATTAAGTGAAGCACTCAAACATAAGAGGCCAGAATAGATCAGTAGAAAAGGTGTTATGTTCCAACGGAACTCCTACAAGTTTGATGACTCGCCAAAAGCTTTTTCACCCACCCACACCCACCATTTTCTTAGCATAATTATAAGATTTTTACGGTTGAAACGCTTGGGATATTCCCTGAAAGACTGCATTGACGAGAAAACAAAGAATTATGCCATAAGAAGTTATGCTGCCAGATCTGTCGGGGCCCTAGACTCTGTTTACCTTTGGCCAAAACAATGAGATTTTAGTTAGTTTAGTTGATTGATATAAAATGTGCTGTGTTCCACCAAGGTAATGCGAGAACCAATGCAAGTTTGATGACTCGCCAAAAGCTTTTTCAGCTGAAATGGAATGTGCTACCACACTCACCATATTCTCCAGACTTGGCACCCTCAAAATTTTTTGAATGTGAGAACCTTCACCTCATAGCAGAACCTCAAAAGCCAATTGGACCAGTTTTTTGCTTGCAAAGATCAAACATTTTATAAGCTTGGCATTAATTTCTTGACCAAAAGGTGACAAAAGGTTTTGGCTCAAAATGAAGAATATACAAGTATAATTTCATGAAATGTTTTATAGAATAAAAGAAATTATGTTTAAAATTGCACTAAAAAGGAATTAACTAGTGAACGCTCCAATAATAATATTCGAAACATGTTCTCGTGTATATTTGAGTAATACCAGAAGTTAAAGCAATCAGTCCAGTCTTCCGCTAGCTCCATTATACACTTTATAGTATTCTCCAACTCTCCAGGTGACTTTGAAATATTTATGCCGGTTAGAATGGGTGGATATTTTAATGAAATCAGTTGGACAAGTTTTACTCAAATCTGAAAATGAATATGATTGCTTGAGATCTTGGTCTGAACCGCATATACCCAATACAATGATTTGTGATTATCTCTCCTGTATCAAAAAATATTTTAAACAGTTAAGTAACTCTATTTTTCGTGAAAAAATATGTATTAAACAATTACTTAACACCATTTTCTTTTCTTTGCAGGTAAGCGCGAGTTTCATATATCTTCTTCATATATCAAAGTGCATTAACCGGAAGTGCTCCAACGCTGACACTACCTCAGCCATTTGACTGCTTGTTAAAAAGTTAATAACATGCCACGCCTCTTTCTAATACAAATTACCCGTTAAGAATATAATGTGCAACACTCAGGTATTACTCTTTTCGTCGCCTAATCAAAATGCATAGAAATTCCCGCAACCGGAAAGCAACACCCAGGCCAGCTGAGTGCGGCATGCCGTGCGCTTGGGAATTCTAATTAGTTCCCAACGATGACTTGCCGTTGCATGTCATTTGCATTTGCAATTCTTTCGCTATTTATACGACGCCTGGTGCGCGGTGTAAAATGCAAACGTGCTTATAGTTAAGCAATTGCAAAGGTAATTATATAATTGCGAAATATTGCATCATCGGCTTTAATTGCAATAACAAAAACACAAAAACATAAAAACAACAACAAAAACTAAACCATGTGTATGGCTGGTAAAATGCAAATTTATTGTGGTACTTGTTTTTTGTTATTGTTGTACTTGTGTTTTTGTTATTGTTGTAAGCTGTTGCGGCAAAATGCACAACAAATCGCATGAGCACGCCAGCGCAGATTTTAAACGCTCATAAAAAGCAAATATTGCAAATAAAAAGCGAACCAGCTGCGCGGCTAATTGTGGCTGTGGGTGTGTGTGTGTGTGTTTGTGTGGCTAATGGGAAAGCGAAATTGAGCGCGGGCTTTGCGCGAATCAATTAAAAAGTTATTACATAAATTAGTGTTTTAATAACTCAATCAGTTGAATGTGTGCGCGGATTAGATTGATGTAAGAGGGGTGATGAAGTCACAGCTGATTGCTTTTTTTATTAAATATTTTATGTCAAACTTTTTTTAAATTGAATTTATGACAACATTTTTTGTTGCCACTTTTGCGCTTAAATGCTTGAAATAAGAATCACAAGCAACAAAAACAAAGCAGGCGACCAATAAAAGAAGAAGCACAGAGAAGTAAAAAGAGGCGTACGGAAAATTGCCGCAACGAATGATGTTGCAGCACTCACGAAGTGACACTTCAAGGATGCGGCTGCCAAACAACTTTTTGCCAGGCAAAAAGTAAAAATAAAAATAAAAAAACGAAAAAAGCATAAGCATAATAAAAGGGCAAAAAAAACACACAATGAATGCCGAAGCATGCAACGCTCGCGCTGCCTTTGTGCCACAGAAAGTAGAGCCAGCCATTAAAAACATTAAAAAAGGGTCCGTCATGCCGACGCTGGCGTATCCATAACGGACAGAAACACGATGTTTTCGGTATAAAAGACATAATCTTAACAGTTGTACATCAACAGCTCCAAATGTGTTGGCCAAATAAGGAGCGAGGCACACGAAGACCTTGGACAGACGGATAGACAGTCCAAGAAAGAGCCACAAGCGAAGGAAGAGCAACAGGAGACGGCAGCAGCAAAAATGGCAAAAGTGGCTAAAAGCGCAGGCGAGCGTATGAGAGGTGGCCAAAACACATAAAATGCAATAAAAAGCGACTAAAATGCGAACGTGCAAAATCAGCAAATTCTTGCAACCGCCACATGCACACTTGAGTTATAAGCAATATTGGTCCGGGCAGCGCTGACGCGGTTCGGCAAGTGTCTAGTTCGACAAAGCTTCGTGTTTAAAGCAAATATGTGCATACTTTTGTACGCCTAAATTTGTATTTGCTGCACTATATTGCTATATTGGCAACATGACTGCCGCTCACACCAACTGACCGCCTGCCTAACTCTGCAAGAAGCTGCTACTGTTGCTGCAGCTAAGCATAAGACTTCTGCTTTGAAGGCTTTTCATTTCATTTCGTTTTTGTTTTTAACCAACAGCTTTCTAATATTGGCAGACAGTAAGTTGGAACGTCTTCTTTTCGGTTTATTTATCGCTCTAAGCTGCTTGCAATGAAAACGAAATGAAATTGAGTCGCCGCTTAAATGCGCGTATAAGTGGGGGAGATCCGTGTAAATCGGCCAAAGTTGTGATTGCCAAGAAAAGTAGCTTTAAGCACAGCAGGTATAAATAAGGGAGTTTGTTCATTTACATATATACTTAAGGACCTACACAGGGTTGCAAGCAAATAAGTCGCTCTAAGCTGCTCAACTTACCGCTCTTAGCGCAAACTTTTGGCGAAAAAAATCAATTCAAATATTCTTATCTCAAAGCAACCAGCTAATTGCCTGCAAGGTTGCCGAATTTCGCTCTTTGTTTTTGGTGAGAATGGAGAATGTGCTAAGCGTTACCGAAAGTTGCAAATAAATTAGTTTTATGCTTAGACACAGTTAGTTTTCAAAGTAATGCATTTTTCTGGCGAAATCTGTTCTTAATTTCAGTTAGTCCTCGAAGTAACACATTTTTTCGCTAAAAATCCGTTCGAATTCTCAGCTTGTTTATGTAATGTAACTATGCCGCGACTTTAAAGTTTGATTATGCTTTCGTCGTTTGTTTCTTAACCTTCACAAACGTCATTGCTTTACCTTTAGCGAGGTTAAAAACCTGAAGTTAACGACCCCTTTGTTTAAATTTAAGTCAAGAATCGACGGTAACGATCTTTTTTACATTTAGCGCAGACAACAACCCAGCGTCACTAACCTTTAGCGAGTTGAAAAACCCTGAAGTTAAGCATTTTGTGAGGTTAATGATCCCATTTGTTTAAATTTAGCCAAGTCAAGAATCGAGGTCAACGACCTTATTTACATTTAGCGATCACAACAACCCGATGTCACTAACATTTGCTGGGCTCAACGATACTTTTGTGGGCGGTTTTACGTTAGCTCATACCTTTCGTAATTCATGTTTGATACAAATTTTACTTACAATTAAAATTGAAACTGAAAACTTAACTTAAAAAGGATTTGTGACTACGTACAGTACGCTCCATAACGACGAGTGAATTGTTGGAGAAATAAAAATTCTTAAAAATATCCTGCTTGGTATAATTGTAAGAATTTAACAGTTGTAACACTCGAACTAATCCCTGACTACTTTGTTTACCTTTAGCCAAGACAGTAACCCAACGTCAATGACCTTCTGTTTACATTTAAAGGTGGTCTAATATCTTTTGTTGACATTTAACAAGGTCAATAACCCTTTTGTTTACATTAGCAAGGACAAGAACCTAATATTAAAGACCTTTTAGTTTAATTTTAGCAGTAAACTGTGGTCAATTTGCCTTTGCTTACAATTATCGAGGTCAACTATCGAAACGAGGTCACTGACCTTTAGCGAGTTCAACAACCATTAGACGGCTAAATGACGTTTATCGGCTGAAGTAAATGGATATGGGCGGTTTAGCGACCTTTATGAATAGTTTCTTGTTTCGACTTCTAATTAGATGAATTCTTATTAACGCAGAAAGATAGTAATCTAATTTCTGAGCTGTTCCAAACTAAAGAAATTTTTCTTCGAACTATTTTTTCGAATATAATATCTTATCAAAAATTTAACACATAACAACAGATATTGAATAAGTTAAATGTAAATATACTTACATATGTACATTCGCAGTTAAAATCCGCATATTTACAGCAAAAATATTTATAGACCTACTTTCCACACATTTAATTGCAAAATAAATATTTATCAATATTATTTCTGCGAAAGTTGACACACCACTGATTAGGAAGAACAAACCTTTCTTTGTTCCATTTCAACACCCAACTATTTGCTATAAAACTTAAGTAAATAAAACAAACCAAACAATAAGTCTAGAAATAATTCACTTTGCCCTGGAAAAAAAGTATGGTATTAATGGCCTGTGAATCAACGGGTGATCGATTTCGATGTTCAATACTTTTTTAAAGAATAAACACAGAGACTTCATATCTAATATGGCTCATCTTAGAGTTCCCTCAAAAAGTCCTTTAATTGAGACGATTTCGGCAACGAACTCGATATACTCATCGTAATCTTCAAGGTCATGTTGTTCGGATGGAGGAAAACACTCCAGCTTTGTAAGTATTCGACGCAGTACCCGCTGGGGGAAGCAGAGGAAGAGGAAGACCTCCACTCCGTTGGAAGGACCAAGTGGAGAAGGACCTGGCTTCGCTTGAAATATCCAATTGGCGCCACGTAGCGAAAAGAAGAAACGACTGGTGCGCTGTTGTTAACTCGGCTATAATCGCGTAAGCGGTGTCTACGCCAATTAAGAAGAAGAAGAAGAATCTTCAAAAAATTGTCACTGTTAGAGCTGGTCATTTAGTCGAGATACACTTTATTTCTCCAATTTAGTCTCCCCTACAAACAGACAGACACGCACCAAAGCTCATGAGCCCACTTGAAGTTCCGTATTTATTATTCTGCCGGTCTTTTTCGGCCATTCATTACTTGCTTGTTGTTTTTATTGCTTGACAAACATCGGATGTGTATGTAGGTTTAAAAATATGTGTACACAAGCACACCAAATTCAAAAACCCATAAAAAGGTCGAAAGAGATAAAAAAAGCTTGGTGTAAGTTAAACTTTTGCCGTAAATGAGCCGAAAAATATGATATTTATCTATTTAACACCATTTAAGCTGTTTCGGCAACAATTTTGGTACAACCGCAGACATGTTGTTGCTGTTGTAAAATGAGAGTGGTAAAAGTCACTCAAGCGCCGAGCTTTCGCTTACCTATAGATCGGAAATACATATTTGTTAATAATATTGTCAATATTTATTTGGGTTTTATTTATTTGCCGGCGTCAGTTTACTCAACGCTTATTTGGGGCCTTTCGATACAGTAGCGGGTCAGAAGGAGGCCGGTGTGGCTTTTAGACAAGTAATTGTTAGATAAGTAATGTACTAACTATGTTTTATGTGCTTCGGTGATAAAATTGTTTACCTACGCTGCACAGACTAGAGAGATTTATGGTCGTATACTAGGCTATAGTACATGAACCCCTCTCTAAAGGTTGATTCGTTTCGAGGTTCCCTACTTTTTTTTAAAGAAAAAATTCGGAAACTTCAAATTTAATTGGGAATATTTTTTATCATTCGAAAGAACATTTTTTTTGGCAGGTATTTTTTGAAAACATCTTTCAAATGTTGGTCGCGGCTACGTCCGAGATGGTCCATCCGTTGTGACCAACTTTCTGGGTTTCGTTCGAGCGTGATGTTTTGCTCTGAGGCCTGAATGAAAGCGGGGTTGTCCGCATAGACTTTAGACTTTACATATCGCCACAAAAAAAGATCCAACGGTGTGATATTATACGATCTCGGTGGCCAATTGACCGACCCAAAACGTGAAATTATCTACTCGCCGAAGGGTTCTCTCATTAAATCCATTGATTAATGCGATATGTGGAAACTGGCGACGTGTTGTTGAAACCAAATGTCGCCGAGATCACAAGCTTCAATTTCAGGCACGAAATAACGGGATAAAGGTCGCCGGTTCCGTTCTCACCGTCATCATTTTTGAAGAAATATGGACCGATGATTGCATCCGCCTACAAACCAAATCAAACCGTTGTTTTTCCTTGATGAAATGACAGCTCTTGATTCTCTTCAGGTTGCTCTTCGTCCCAAATGCGGCAATTTTGCTTGTTTACATGCCCAATGAGCCAAAAATAGGTCTCATGTCTGAACACAATTTGGCTTGAAAACGTTTGGATCTTCGCGAAAACTTTGTATCTTCTTGAAAATTTTAAAGATTGGGAAGTGCGTTAGTTTTGGTTCCGGAAAGAAGTTATATTCGATGAGCCAGAGTCACATTCTTACGAAACCAATGACAACAGACCTTACAGATATGCACGGATCTCTGAAGAACTGTTCACAAAGAATTGTTCAGTGTCGGCCTAACAAGTTCTGTAATGATCTCGAAGAAATGACATATTAGTTAACATTTCTCACTCAGTTGATCCACATCTAGCTAGATGTCGCAGTTGTAATGAACCTTAACGCTAACAAAATGTATACCGATCCCTTTTGAGTCGCACGCTTGACCTTCATTCTCGTTTAGATAAGATTTAATATAATTTAATGGCGTGCTGCAGTGAGTAGACCCTAGTAATTGAAAAAGAAATTCACATTAAAGGCAAAGTGGATAAGAATATTCTACGAAAAATGTCAGTGAACAAATGACATGAAGACAGGCCCAAACACTGACGTTAGCCCTGTAACGAAGATGGCAATTAGTTCGTGGAAGGATTCGTGGGTAATATGTATGTATGTCATTAAGCCACACATTGTCCAAGTTTTAATGTTATGCACTCTTTTTCTTTCATTGCCATGTCATACACTTCTTCACCCTCAGCAAGTTTCATGTGCGATTTGTTGTTGTTGATAAATTGTCACTTAATTGCTGACTTAAACATTAAATAACTAAACTGTTTCGTTGTTTTTATGAATGCGTTAACAACATAATAATTATTTATTGTTATTTTTATTTGGGCCGCAGAGCTCTCGTGCTCACTTGTAGTATAATATTTTTGCTGGTGTGGTAACTTGGAAAGAACACGACGGTTCGTTGCTTCGTCTTATCTGATATTAAACATGACAAGTCGTGTGAGCGATGTGCGTGTGAGCGTGAGAGTGAGAGAGTGAGCGGATGCGGGTTTATAATATTTTTCAAAGTGCGCTGGGGGAATGCTCCGCTCAGGAAGTGCCGTTATTGTGGGCGTGTTGTGAAAATTCTATGCATTACTTCTTCGTTGCACTTCTTTCTAAAAGGCCGAAGTTGCATGTCTTTCAAACTAAGTAGCGGTTGAAATAATATTGCGGTTAGAAAAGGCATTAATTTTGAAGTTTAAGGGTTCTTGCTGGTGTCGCATGTCGACAAAATGAATGCGGCAGGTCAAGCGAGTAGCTAAGGGAAGCAAGCGATAAGGTTGCAAGGCTAGTTTGGATCACATTTTAATAAATAATGAAGCTAGGTATATTATTTCCCATGACTTCGCGGTGGAAAGCATAGTGACAATTATGACTTCGTGCCATTTGCCTGATTTGACTTTAACTCTTTTTGACCTCGTTCCTCCCACTTGATTTGACTTAAGGTCTTTTGAATCCTAGATATTTAGATATTAAAATTGCCTCTCCAGTTTAGACCGTCGGCCTTTCCTGCGGCAGCCTAGAGAACACTAATCGATAGCGTTTCGGCTGACTTTGTCTGGGTGCTGGCTCAGAACATGTCCGTGGCAGGGCCGTTTCCTTTTGAGAATTATGGACCCCTTTGATTTCTGCGTGACCATAAGTCGGTGCTAGAGACGGTAACGGGCCAAGAAATGTGTCACATACTATGAATGGTGATGACATCCCCGAGCCAGCACTAGTTTTGAGAATTTCGCAGCTGTTTGGTTGGTGCGAGACCATAAGTCTGTGCCAGGGATGGTAACGGCTAAAAAAATGTGGCAACTACAGCGAAGCCAACGCTTTGTGAAGCTAGATTAAGGAACTTAATATGCTTTGGGAAATAAGGTTCGGTTGGTTATAAAAATTATGATTGTATAAGTATTATTTTCTGATCTGAAGACAGGGTCCTCTCGGAGCTTTTGTATACATTTTATCGGTTTTCAAAACAAAAATTTTAACAGACATCTGCTGAGCCCAGAGCATTTACTTCTGAACTAATCAGTCAGCAGATAGTAAGGTAAAGGTGCCCAAAACTGATTTATATGGTTAAAAAAGCCAAGTAAAACCTGACACTTCCTCGAAGGTAATGCAGTTCCTTTAAAGCATGGGAGGAATCTCATCTGGAATGCCAGATCTGTCGATTTCCGAGTTCAAAGCAGTAGCTACGAGTGCTGACTTCTGCTCATTCCCACGACAATCACTCGACTGCGTAACCGGATCAGACCCTGATTTTCAACCGGCCAAGGGTTGTTAATTGGCAGCAGTCCTCCAAATTACTTCAGGGTTGTTTCATACCGCTAAGACAACATGCTCACTTTTGCTTTTACTGAGCGGGTATATAATGTGTTTTTGGGTTCTATGCTCCAAGGCAAGGATTATTTTCTACAAATTTCGAAAGATTCAATAAAACAACAAAAATAAATAACGGAAATGCTTAAAAAGTCATCAAAACGCCAACAACACACACACACACATAAACACGACTGACAGCTCAGCACTTCACATGAGCGACGAAACCTTCGGCTTGCCGACGGCAGATGAGACGCGAAAGGCATCTAGCGACGGCAGGCTGCAGGCAGGAGCGAGTGAAGAATGTGTGAAGTAGCGAAAGCAACAGGGAAACAGAATTGCCGACGGCAAAACGCCACATGCCACACATAGAAGCGAATAGCGCTAAATGGCTCTTCTGTATGATTGTAAGTGTGTGTGTGTCTGCTTGCGAGGGTACACATTTTGGCTGCATAGTGAAATTATGGTTGTGCGCATTGTTGTTGCCACTTGCTTTACTTAATAATTCGTGGTTATGGTTGCTGTTTGTTTTTGTTGTTGCTGCTGATACTCGGAGTGCACACAATGCTACTTGCATATGCTCGTGAATATGATATTTGAATGAATATTTTATTTGTATTTGTATGTAGCTATGTGAGCATGCAACCAACTGTATCTACATATACATATGTATTGTATATTGTTGCGTGTGTGTAAGGGGGTGGAGTCAAAAAGTCACGCACGCAACTCCACTTTGCTGCCATGTCGCCTCAAACTGCCGCCTTGACTGGCTGACTGGCTGTCTCGCTGACTGCCTGCGATTTTCGAAATTACTGTAGGCGGGGCAGCAGCCGAAGAGCTCAAAACTTATGCACATATGTATGTATCTGCGGACAACAAAAGCAACTCACAGCATTTATGCCACGCTTTAGAAGCCTCGAAGAACTATTGCATGCATTTGTTCGTTCTAAGCAGGGGTTTACTGTGGCAGGCAAGCGTTCTTTTGCCGCAGTTGAAGGAGTTGGAGGTAGCGGACTGAAATCGAGAACAAAGTTACTACAAATGTTTGCTTGTATGTGTTTTTGTGTGTGAAGTGTAGGAAGGCATTTGCCGTCGGTGCTCGAAATCCCAGGCATTTCATTCTAAATAAATTAATATGTGCTCGGAATGAGAACTTCTTCTGCAATAGCTAGTATTAAAAGGGGCGTGATTGGTGAATGAAGTAGTTGCTACACATACACATATGTACATACATATGTTGCTTATGTAGCGCGAACATGGCTTTAATGAAGTTTGAGGAACTAAAGTGGAAAAATAATTTGAGGTTATATGAAATTGCTTGAAAGATAATGGAAAAAGGCGGAAAATTTGTTGAAAAAAGTTATTTAATAAAAAAAACAAACGAAGCAACTTTCCGAAGATTTCTCCTACTATGTACATCATACAATCACATTTGAAAAGGTAGACTTGAAGAAGTAAAAGTTAGATTTTTTGTGAGAGAGAGAGAGATTAGATTTTTGAACTTAAATTTTCAACGCTTAAACTGCGCTGAATACTTTAAAGATTTTTCTAGCTTCACTGTTTGCTAAAGAAATACAATAAATATTCTCCTATCTTCACTGCCATTCGCTATCTCATGTTCATCTAAACACTTTTCCACAACTCAGTTTCCATTCGTTTATGACGTCTCGTCAGTTATGGCGTTGGCTTGTGCACATGGCTGTCACACGAATTAACCGATAATGAACAGACAAAATGTGGAAAAGGGATGTGGCTTAATGCAGGACACACCCACTTAAGGGTTGTTGTAGTTGTTACAAGCAATGAAGTCGAATGCTAATAAATAAATAAGCAGGGAGGAGTGGAAATCCACATTTAAAAATGTTTGGTAGTGTGACGGCAGACGATAGAGGGCGCTGTAGGTGTTAAATTTCAAGAAAAGGGGCTCAAAATGCTCTTGTTGTACTTCTTTTTATGCGTAGAGACCGTTTAAGCGGTTCTAGGCGAGTTTACAACAGCGCGCCAGTCATTCTTCATTTTCGCTGATTGACGTCAGTGGGAGATTCCAAGTGTAACCTGGTCCATCTTCACCTGGTCTTTCCAAACGGAGTGGAGGTATTTCTCTTCTTGGTGGGTACAGCGTCAAATACTCTCAGAGCTGGAGTGTTTCCATCCATTTGAACGACATGACCAAGGCAGCGAGCCGCTGAACATTTCCGAGATCCGCATTCGTCCAACCATATACCGAAATGTTCTTAGGTGTCCGCATCTTTAGAAATTTGTATTATAATTTTTATTTGTACTTTTATACTTAAGCTTGGTGATCGCAGTAACGGTTTTTTAAGTTAAGAATCATCATAATTTTGCTTATCGATAAGATTTTTCGAAATTGACTTTCAAGCGCTGGGCAATCTCTTATATCTTCATATAAGATACTATATATTTAATTAACATTTTTTGTTATCTTAACGATATACTTTTTTGCAAAGATTTTGCAAAATATTCAAAGCGAAATATTCAATTCGGTCATTACGATGATTGTCGGAAATGTTCATCGAAAAAAGGTGCCTTTGCGTTGACAGCCGAGCTTTTTCTTAAAACAAATTATTCCTTTAAGACCTTCTAAATTATATATCGAAGATCTGTCAATAATTTCATTAAGATAACTAGAGTCGTTCCTGAGCAAACAACTTGAGGTTTTGGGACAATATTTTAGAGATGTTGTGGATTTACTGTCGACAGAACATGCCTTTGTCATTGTATTTAATTTGTGCGTGACCTTAAGTCCGTCCTCGAGACGGTGATGAGCCAGAAAATGCAGCAAATATTGCCAAGGCATCAGTTTGCGAAAACTGGCATATTTTGGATGTCACGGGCTACGAAATTCCCTGTTTCAAAGCCGCAAAAAAGTGTGGATGTAACATTGGAGTGTGGTATTTTGGATCGGCCTTCTTCATACGGTTCACCAACCGTATTCCTTTCATGCGGCCTTTCTCGTCTCGTGGCGCAGAAATCGGGGAATTATGTTAACAAGTGTTTTTTGTTTATACCCTAAACGAGGTACATATATTCAGTTCTTAACACCCAGAAGTAAACGTCGGAGATCCCCTAAAGTATAAATATAATATAAATGATTAAGATGACGAGCAGAGTCGATTAAGCGATGTGCGTCTGTCAGTCTGTAAATTGTGACAAAAAAGTGTAAGTGTAAAAGTGTTTAATTATACATCAATATTTACCTTTTCGACTGAAAGCGGGTTCCACTGAGCGGCAATTTCAGTTCGGAGAGGAAAAAAAATCACACGGAGTCAAATCTGGTGAATACGGTGATTGATCGATGGTATTCATTGCGGTTTTGGCTTTAATTTCGGTCACAATCGTGGCTCAATGCGAAGGTGCGTTATCATTGTGTAAAATCCATGAATTGTTCTTCCACATTTCCGGCCTTTTTCGACGGATGTTCTCCCGCAAACACCTCAATATGGCCAAATAGAACTCCTTCTTAACCGTTTGTCCCTCCGGAACAAATTCGTGGTGCACCAAACACCGAATATCGAAAAAAACAATGAGCAGCAGCTTGATTTTTGAGCGGCTTTGGCGTGACTTTTTTGGTTTCGGTTCGTTTTTCCCGTCCGTTCTGATGATTGTTGACCTGTTTGCATGTCAAACTCATAAACCCATGTCTTATCGGTAGTTATAATGCTCTCCAGAAAGGTGGGGCTCAAATAGACCTGTTTACGGTATTATTATTGAAAAAATTCAGCCTTTTCCATAGACAAAATATCCACCAAAATCATTCGAACGAACTCACGAGAAATAACGAGCTCTCTTGCCATCTCTTTAACATTTGCCTGACGATTTTCAAGCACCATAACCTTCACTTTATTAATTTTTTCGTCAGTTGAAGAGTTCGAAGATAGACCTGAACGAGGCATGTCTGCAACGATCTCTCGACCGTTTTAGAAGTCTTTGTACCACTCGTAGGCTTGTGGTTTTGAGAAAACTGAATCACCTCTATTTTGCAGACTAATTTGTTCCTTAAGGAGTGTACTTTTTTCTGAACTTTTTTTTTGGTAGTTTTTTCCGCTCACTTTTTCCTTTCGCCTGAAAACTGTAGGTAACATCAGTAACCTAAATTAATTGCCAACTTCTCAGAATGGCGTTAACAAAGGCGAAAATCTGCTCATTAAATGCTTGCCATATCAATCGCAAGGTAAGTAGTACAAGCTCAGCAAGCAGCAAACAGAGATTAAGCGCTGCGTTACCTTATCTAAATCTCGCGGTGATATGTCATCGCAGGCAAGGTTAACGGTGGCCGAAGACGACGCTTTAAGAAAAGATACCAAGTTTATGGAAAATATAAATGTGTTAGTGTGTTGTATTTCCGCTACAATACGCTTGATTTTACGGCGTTCGTGTAAAGCAATCAAGCGTTTTTATTATTATTAAGTTTTTTCTTCGTTTACGGCGAAATCGCTGTGGAAAAATCTTAAAAGTCAAAACGGCAAATAAAAAGAACAATTATGTGTATGTATATGAAGAGTTGAAAGCGTGAGCGGCAAGCGGCAACGCTCAAAAGCCAAAGCGCAGCGCCGCTGGTTTTTGCTTTAATAAAATCTTCACGTGCAAAGACGGATGAAGAAACATCATCTACCACAAGCTGGTGATTCAATTTAGCGTGTAGCTTATCTATCAGCGCAGAAAAACTGGCTAACTACACAACAACAACAATAAGAACACGCTGATGTAAAACTATTTTTTGTGCGCTGAAACCCAATGGACGGCAAAAAACACGAAAATAAATAAATAAAGCCACCGCCGCAGACGTAGGCGAGTTGCAACACTAGCAACAACAACAATAACTCACAGCATAAACTTTAAGAATTTACTACGCTCACTGATGCTATCTTTTTGGCAGCGCGAAAGTGGCGAAAGAGTGGACCGCTGCCGGTGTTTCGGTGTGCTGGGACGCGGCGATTTGAAGGTGTCTGCGGTTCGTACGATGACCGCGTTGATCCCCACACAACGGCTTATTTGTAAGTGGTTGTTGTTATTGTTGTCGACGGTGACGGCGTACGTTTTAAATAAATAATTTTCCAGAGATTATGCTTGGCAACGCCAATTTGACACTTAAAGAGTGCGCTGGATTAGGAGCACTCGAGTCTTCGTCTTCGGTTGGGTCGCGCGGCACCTGTGTCCGTCCGCGCCGGAGTAGTGACAAAAGCTTGGTAGACGCGGCGAAAGGTTTTCAGTACCTTTCATAGATACAGTTGTTGCTGCTGACAGTGTTGTTGTCTGTGTTGTCGCAGATCAGTACGCGACCGTGGAGGCGGCGGCAAGCGCTCCGGCCGGTGGCTGAGAAGCATGACAAAGCAGAAACAACACTCTGCTGACAGCAAACACAAAAGTCGCGGCAACAATGATGCAAAAACAACAACAAAAATGCGCTGGATGTTGTAAGTAGAAAAGCAACAACAACAACTGTCAGTAAGTTGTAAGTAGAAAAGTGGTAAGCGACGGCAGAGATTAATGCCAAAGATGTGAGCAGACAAATTCCAAGAAGTTGTTCGCACTTTGTTGACGATGTTGTAAATTTTGGCGCTAATCTATGTACATGCATAGTTGTTGTATTGTTCTTGTTGTTGGTGCGCTTGTAAGTCCATATGTGAAAAACGCCACCGGTGTTCTGCGGCCTTGTTGTTCTTCGAGCTTGAATCAAAATTGTGACAGATCCGCAGCGAAGTAACTTAATTATTTAAGAGTCGTGGACGTGACCGAAAATAATAAAAACAAACAGACCGGATTCCGCATAGAACGCGTAACGAAAGTGACAGGAATGTTAAGCAGCTTTACAAGCGTCGCAGCGCGCCACAAGACACAAAAAAAGAGCAAACACAAAAAGCAAAACCACCAAACTTGTTTTAGCGCAATAAAACTATTAATGGCTCGAAAGATTACAACTTTTACAGCGCAAACGTAAATCAAAGTCGGAACAGCATACGCGTGTGTTGGCATGTTACAAGCGAAATGAAAAAAGTTCCGCAAAAAGACGGTGAACCCGAAGTTTATGTAAGTGAAGCTTCGGCAGAGCGCTATGTTCACAGCAAGAACACATGTAATTACATATGCTGCTGGAGCAGCGGAGCTCGTAGTGTTGCGGGAGACTAGTAAGTTGTAACGTTTAACGAAAAACCTAATAAAAAGCAAAATAAACGAATTGAAAAGAAAAACCTTCCGCTGCACGGTCGCTATAATGCGCTGGAGACGTGTCTTCCGTTTGTCACAATATCATCGAGCTGGTTGGTGGTTTTTCGTTCCGGAGACAGCCCGGTAGCTTGTTGAATTTTCCTATGCTGGAATCTAGGAAGAAGTCTTTTTTAATGGCGTAGACTCCGATTACGCGGTTATAGCCGAGTAAACAACAGCGCGCCAGTTTCTTCTTTTCACAATGTGGCGCCAATTGAAGGTTCCAAGCGAAGCCATGTTTTTCTCCACCTAGTCCTTCGGGCCCCAATGAAGTTGATGAGCCTCAACGCATTTGGTGATGTTTCCTCAAGGAGGTTGAATTTACTGACCCTTGTGCCAAAGATATGTCCCTTCTTTGCCCGCCCTGACGTAAAAGTCGCCAAGCGCGATTTTGGCACCGTGGCGGGGCTAGGTCCCATAAGTGCGCTCATAAAAGACATCTTTGGTCACATCCTCGTTCTCTTCCGTCGGAACGTGAGCGTAAACGTTATGTTGAAGAACATCGCTTTGATGAGGATTGTGGTTAGGCGTTCATCCAACGAAATGAATGCCAGGACTCGGCGAAGGAATTTCTTTCTTACCACGAATCCTACACCAAATTTGCGCTCCTTTATATGGTCACTGTAGTAAATGCCATAAGGACCTACCAGTCCCTTGTCCGGTCCATCGCACTTCTTGGAAGACGTTTTGTCTGCTTTTACGCTTACGAGGAAATCAACCAGCTGGGCAGGCGGCACCTTCCCAATTGAGTAACCAGACATTCCAGATGCATGCGCTCAAATCGGAATTCTCAAGACGATTTCAGTGGTCGTCATCAAAAGAAGGTCTCTCATACCATGCTGTTTTGGTCTTTTCGTTAGAGGTGTTTTTTACGTGGCGCTTGCCAAACTCAGCGCTCAACTCTGGGGAGGAATGATTCGCCTTTCGACTTTAGTTCGCCTCCAAACGGATGCTTCTCGGCTACCCAGAGGATACTTGGTCGAAGGACGGAAGTCTTGAGCTGCTTGAGCCACACGTAAAAGGATCGTATCTGAGCACTCCCAAGTACATGGCGCACAGAGAACATGCCTCACTTGCGTGAACTTCTACACATGCCTCCAACCTTTTTGAAGATTACCTCTTTCAAATGTTTTCCGTGGCTACGTCTCAGATGATCCATCCGTTGAGACCAAGTTTCGATGACTCGTTCGAGCATTTCGGTTGGCAAATGACACGAGAGATGTTTTGCTCCAAGGCCTGAATCAAAGTGGGATTGTCCGCATAGACTTTAGACTTTAAGTATCCTGGATTCGCAGTGGTAATTGATAGTGTTGCTATTAGAAAAATATTATGTTGGGCATATTTTTGTAGATTTCCATAAATGTATAATTTTGTACTTATTTCCTTTTTTGAAGAAACTCGTTTTTTCGTTTCTTAAATACGATACTATTTTAGGGATACCATGAAACACCAAACAGTTATAAAAGTGGTAATATAAGTAGGAAATATAACAAAAACAAATAACAAAGCTTCAATGCCACAAACCAGACTTTCAGTGAAACAACGAGCCGTCAAATTCTTCTCATCACTAAGTGCACGGGTTAGGACGGACAAACTTAATATCAAATCGCTCATCTCATAAAATTAGGAAACACTGACTGATTTTGCGCTTTAACTGCACTAACAGCTTCCCGAAATGAAATTAGCATCAAAAGTTCGCAGGTTTTACGAGTTAGACGACATGTGATGACCGACATTGACGGAGTTCACGAACTAAACAAATATAAAACACTTAAGGAACACACAAAAGGAGCGCAAGAATCAACAGTTGATTCTGAGAATTTCACACTTTGCGATTCCGAAACCGACGGCAGACACAGGAGCCGACCGAGACGACGACTGCTGTTGCTCGTGGTGCATAGCAAGTTTGTATGTTAATACTTTGGTTTCTACGTATTTGGGGCAGGATTAACAAACCGAACTGCAACAAAACATAAACAATGAAATCACAAAGAAACTAAAGCAAATAAACAAACAACGAATCAAGCAGGCAACTTGAGCTGCCACTTTACGCTGGTTTGCCTTTTAATCCTGCCTTTAACCTCTCGAACGCTGCGCGTGTGTACGCAACGCATTTGCGGCAGGATGACGCTGCTTCTTTCCCGCTGCGGTCGTTCGCAGCTTGCACGCTTTGGCAGTGCATGAAATTTAAATCTGCACTCCGACTCAGCGCGTCGCCTGGACCTGACTGACAGTCAGTCCGCCAGTCATGTTGCCAGTCAGCCAACCATGGCCACGGTGTTCGGTATTGTGTTAAATTTACTTGCAGGTAAACCTAAAAAACACCCCCGCCCACCAGCGTTCGGCTACACAAAGTCGCATTATGCGTTTTATTACCTGCTGGCCGGCGCAACCGCAGCGCTACTCCATGCGACTTAATGGCTTTGACTTTCGAACCTTTATTTCAGCAGGCTGTTGGCATTGTTGTTGCCCAGCCGCCAACCGCCTGCGCCGTGATTGAATGACTTTTAATGCCGTCACAACCACTAACCAAATTCATCTCTCTTGATTGTCGTCGTCTCTTCTGGCGACCGAAATATACGGACGCGCTGACATGCATCTGCGTTTGTGTGGCTGTGTGTCCGTCGAGTTGGTAGCTTCTTTGCATGGTGGGCGTTACTTAAAATTAACATTGCAAATTCGCGTGTATTTTTCCGCAGAACTCGGGCGAGGCAGTGAAATATGCATAAGTAATATGATATGACGCGACGCGACGAGACGAGACGCGCGGCGACTGTCGGACGCCGACTGCTGATAACTTGGTTGCAGTGTGAGTCACGGCTTGAGTGCTGTAGAAACTTGATGATTAATTGGACAAGAAGTACGAGTATTTATTTATATTAAGCAAGCGATTGGCGAGCTGCATAATTGGTGTCTTCATTACCGCAGACTCAAAATGTTGCCGCTGCGCGTTGTGGCATCTTTGATGTCACTCTGCTCAGCTTGTACTCATTATTCATTTGATAATATAATTTGTGGGTATTTCTGAAGATTTATGTTGCTTAGATCCCTTTCGGTGTCTTGGCTTGGTGATCTTATTTTCGTGCTGAGCGCGTGATTTATCGGATCTTTGGCGCCCACTAGAGTTGGGGTGATTTCAAGGGTTATTATACGGTTAAATAGTTCAAAGCTAATTTTTGTTTCATAGGCAACATGGTTCATCATTTTTTATCTACGAAACTTGATATTTGATAAGGTTATAAGAGACTACTTTGGAGGTTCGACCAACACTGCTAACGGAAGGAGTAATGAATGTTTTTATATATGAACGAGTGCTTGAAATGTTGTATTAGTCTCCTAGAAGTTTTATTCGAAAATCTATTTGTAGAAGCCGACATAGGTTAGGTTAGGTTAGATGGCTGATCGAAGATCACAGATCCTCCCAAAACCGGGACAGTCAAGAAGAAAGTTTCCATCTCATCTTTTTCCATACAGCTTCTGCAAATGGCGTCTGGTAAGATTGCCAACCTCACACATGGACGTTAGTAGGGCAATAGCCTGTTAAAAGTCCCACAACTTAGTGCAAACTACCACTATATCACTAGATCTTCTGCGATCAATCTTGGGTCAAAAGGCTTTTGCGACAGCGCAAGTACTGATGGTGGTCCAACGCTGGTCAAGCTTTCGCAAAGCCCAGCTATCTAGTAGTAGAACCCAAGAGGTTACAGGCGCACCGACTCGCCATTCTACCAATTTCGGTTCTGGGGTGCCTTTCCTTGCTTGCTCATCAATCTTTACAATTTCCTGCGATTCCGCTATGGCCCGGCACCCATACCAGTCTTATCACAAATACACTCGATGCTATTGATATTGAGGTTAGGCACTCATCAACCAAACCTGATTGCACTGTAAATGAGTTCAAGGCTAGCACCATCGCTCTGCAATCTGAGTGAATGGTAACTTCTCCGAAGAAGGCTGCACTCCGGAACAGCAGATCTACTTCTAAGTTAATGGCTATAACCTCGGCTTTGAAGAGACTGCAATAGTCAGGAAGTGTGAAGCTGCAGTTGGTATAGGGCACTTCTGACAGTAACTCCACCACCAACCTTCCCCCCAAGTTTTGACCCATCCTCTAATGACCTCCTCTAACGGCTTCTTTCCACCCATAGCTTCTTCATCGGTATATGGGCAGAGAAGAAGCCGTTAGAGTTCAGTTTGGCGAGTCTATGATGTAAGTGATCCGGTATGAAGTCAAAGTGTGTGAAGATATACGAGAGTTCAGATACGTGTTCTTTTAAGAACTCAGATTCACAGTCATACAAATTCCGGGGATGTCTACGGGCTCTCGAAACTTCATTTGAAGGGATTTCTTTATTAGACGTCAGCTGATAAACAAAGAACTTTTCTTTTTGAGTTTCGTATGACTTGGGTCCAATATGTGTCGATCCCAGCCAATCAAAGAGCGCAATGTTGGGTGGCTTTCTGGCATATCTCTCTCAAGCAACCTCATTTTTACACATATTTCGTAATCCACTTTTGTACTTCCTTGCCTCTCCATTGGCGCCCATAAACATTTGCTCCACTTTCCTGTAAAACATATTGCTGCATTAACACAATAAGCGCTGACCAACGGCAATAAATTGCAACAAGCGGCCAACTAACGAAAAATATATTAATAACCAAGCCAAACGAACATTTTCGCGCGCGCACTTTGCTGTGTGCAGTTGCAAACGCATGTGATGCAATAAATAACTGCAAATAAAAACCGCAAACAAACACACGCACACACAAAAGTACAAATGGTCGTTTGTCTGCGAGCTGCCTTGCGGCGGCTGCGTCGGCGCATTTCCTTTGAACTTCTGTCTTCAAAGTCGAAGCAATTTTGTGTGGCTGTCTGTCCGCCGTATTGGCAGCACACGAATACCTGCATTGCTGTGCAACCGTGTGCCGTCAAATGGACAATTCAGAGCATTTATTTATTTTTATCTTATATATCTTTACTGTTACTGGTCTTTTCATGAACTGTGTATGGAGCAGCATTAAGGTGGGTCAAAACGAAACAAAAGAGTATTTTTTGTTTTTTGCTCGTTACTCTTAAACCTGGTGCTTAGACACTTCTAAGACAGGCTCCAAGTATGAGCCCCAAATTGTAATCAACCGTCAGATTCGGGAAGAATCTCTCCGAGCCGTCTGAGACTTGGCTCCCATGTCACTTTTAACAGTCATTATTTCGAAGTCGTAGTTAATTCCGTCTATATTGGAACCAGTATTAACACCGACAACACCATCTGCCTCGAAATCCAACGCAGAATAACTCTTGCCAACAGGTGCTACTTTGGACTGAGTAGGTAATTGAGAAATAAAGTCCTCTCTCGGCGAACAAAGACCTAACTCTACAAATCCAAACACAGAGGCCTGGAGGATGACCACAGCTGATGAGTCGGCGTTCCGAGTTTTCGAGAGAATGGAAGAAGGGAAAACGTTTTTTGCGCATTAGCAACTGCGAATACCGCAGTAGATGGAACCATGAACTGTACGAGATGTAAGACGACATAGTTCAGCGAATATAGAGACAGCGGCTACGCTGGCTGGGTATGTCGTTGGAATGAATGAAAACTTCCTGATCTTTGAGTATTCGACGCATTACCCCCCTGTGGAAGAAGAGGTCGAGGAAGACCTCCACGCCGTTGTAGGGACCAGGTGGAGAAGGACCCGTGATGAAGAAAAGTGACTAGCGCGCTATGAAAGGGCTAAGATCATTAATCTGCCTTTTAGAACCACCCTAATCGGCATATATGTATATTTCGAATATTGTTTTCCGCATGCAACAAAACAGGCGCGGCGACATATGTGTGACGCCTTAATGAAGCAATCAAAATTTGCTGCTACCTGCGTCCTCTCGAGCTCACTCACAGCTCTGGTCCACAGCCGCTGCTGCTGCAAATTTTATAACAGCCGGCTTTGCGGTCGCCTGTGGAAGTGGTTCAAAAGCATTTTAGCACTCATTATGGGAGCAGTTTTTATTGCCGCTCGCTGCTCGATTTTGTTCTTGTTGTTGCGTGGCCGTCGCTGCTTATTTCAAAATTTAATTCACACTTTCATAAAAATTGCGCATTGTTGTAAACCAGCAATTGTTTCGCAATGTTGCACGTGCATAAAAAATTTACAGCAACAATCGATCGGGCAACTGACATTGCCTTTGGCGCTGCGGTTGCGTTTTTCTCGATGCAATTGCAATGTTATAAATTTGTTGGGAAAACGAGCTGCTAGCTACGTTTGTGCCCATGTAACGGCGGCGGCAACCTTGTGCGTTGCAACAAAAACAAAAACCGATAGCGTTTGTAAAAATTGTAAAAATGGCAATAAAAAGTGCTGCGATTGCTCGTCAGCTGTCAATAAAAATTGAGTCAGTAGTGGAGCGCGGTTTTTGCTTGCATTTTATGGCCAATTTAACTGCCAATGTGTGGAAGATGGGTCACGACTGTGGCAATGAGTTACACAAATTACAATTTCGAATTGGTGGCAGCTGTTGGGGGTTCAAGTGTTCAAAAATAGTAATTGTCTGCGATTCCGTCACAAGTTTTTTGCATATTCAAGGAAAATCATTTTTTTTTACACAAAAAATAATTAGGTGGCAACCTTGCATATTTCTTTATTTCTATTTTTACCATTTTTTGCCGTTTATTACATATTTTGTAGTCAGTCTTTGGTGACGCATGTTACAAAGTTATTATTTTTTCAAACATGGCAACCCTGTTGCGGATATTTTCAATTTTCCATATTTCTTTATTTAAATTGTTATGAGTTTGCGTTTTTATTACATATTCTGTAGTCACGCTTTGGTGAGGCATATTAAAGAGTTATTATTTTTGTAAACATGGCAACCCTGATACACATATTTTTAATTTCTCATATTTCTATAATTGAATAGTTAAAATTTTTTGCTCATTAATTTTGTAGACAGTCTTTGGTGGTGCATGTAACAAAGTTATTATTTTTCAAACATGGCAACCCTGTTTCGGACATTTTTAATTTTACTACTTCTTTACATTTTTACAAATTTAGTAGTCACGCTTTGTTACAAAGTTATTATTTTTCAAACATGGCAACCCTGTTTCATTAATTTTTAAATTTATAGAAATAAGGTATTATTATATCGTACAAAAATATTTCAATCTCCTTGGTATTATTTTATTATAGTCTTAAGCAGGAATATGTAAACCAGAAAATTACGTGGCAACCCTGTAAAGATGTGTGTTTAGAAAATCAGTTCGTAACTGTGAAATATATAGTAAGGAATATGGTGCCCTTCTTAGTATGACCTCTTTCGAAATCTAGTTGACTTAAACGGTCTCCAAACTTTTTTATAGACAGTTAACCAGCATTTTGATCAAAAAGTTCATAGAGCGCTACGTGGAAATTATGACCAACGTACCGCAGAACTTCGTTGAATATTTTGAACTCCATTTCCGAGACTTTACTTCTAGTGTTGCAGCCATTTTTTCTAACCGAACAGATGGAACCACTTCGACAGAGTCATTACCACGACAGTCGGGTTTAAGTAACCGGAACATACTCAGATTTTTTTCCTGACCAAGCTACCACAGAACTTCGTTGAAAATTTTGATCTCCATTTTCGAGACATTATTTAAAGTCATCATTCTCATCATTTTCTCTAACCGAACAGAACGAACCATTTTGACAGATTTGTTCCCACGACAGTCGGGTCTAAGTAATCGGAACATACCCCATATTTTTAGCCGGTCAAGGACTGTTAAGTCGGCAGCATTCCTCGAAATTACTGTCCACAACCACTTCGACAGATCGATCACGACCTGTTGGTTAGGATCCAAGCATACAATTTAGGTTGGGACTAATACTATACTATATATTCGAAATATTACCTCAACACTTCAAATAAGGGTTTTCGTTAAACACAAGCAGACTTCAAGAATTCCTAAATTAATTCTAAGAGATCATGTCAGTTAGAACATGATGTTAATGAATATGAATTCTTCGAAAAGCTCAATATTTTGGTGAAGTTTCCTCGCAACTTACGGCTCCACATATCTCAAATGATGTGAAGCATGATGGAGCTCATGAATGCTACATATTTGAACAGAAAACATCAAATCAAAGCAATAAGAAAAAACCTAACCTATAATTACCGAATTTTAGACTTCATTGAAAGCCATGGGCAAGAAAGAAAAAATGTAGAAAATCCAGTAAATGACTGCCATTCAAGCGGCAGCTTGTGTTCAAGCAAAACTACAAATTTTCTGCTTATAAAAATTTTAATGGTGATTGAATAATTAAACGCTTCTATTTGATGTGCCATCAATCAAAGTCAACGACACGGTGCGCCAAGAAATTAAACACCTATACAAACACATTGAGATAGGCGCAAAACGCACGGTAAAAGATGCCTCCACAGCCGCTGCCATTCAAAACCGAGCATAAAATGTGCCGAACAATATAAAAAAAATACAGAAAAAAAGTGAAATTACTAAAAATTCAACGGCCAAGCGTGTAAATTAGTCACTTAAATCGACTACTGAATATTGAGCGACATGTCCGGTAGGACAGTGGCACCGTAACGGAAGGTGAGGCGACCGCACGAATGCGCGTCATCGATCATATTTGGCTGCGTGTAAATCAGACCACAGCATGCCGAAGAGTTTGAGGGATCTCGCAGTAGAGACTTTGATTTACTTATTTTTTTGGTTTTAGAAAATACTTTTATGATTGATCGTTTTGAAATCGTAATGCATTGGTGCAGAAAGCTTGTGAATTATGGTTTTTGGTTGGAAATTTGATATTTAACATATAATTGTTGTACTTCATAGAAGCTATTTTGAATCCAGCATAAAAAAGGATATACTCTGAGACTTTCAACATAAAATTTCTAAGTTGGATTTCAGAAATCAGTGAAGTGTATTATCCCACTTGACTTATTTGGATAGAAGAACATATATTACTAATGAAGGATTTTTGGCAAAATGTAGTAAAGTCATTTACTGATTACTCATGAGCCGTGACCAATATACCAACCAATACTGTTTGTAAGCCGTTGAGAGGCTAAATAACTCAGTTATTGATGATATCCAAGAGATTTTAAATTACCAGGGCATAAACAATTATATTAAGGTGGTATTATAGTCTAGAAGTTTGAAGAAATCGATATTTTTTTCATAATTCGTTAGTTTGGATATTCAAAAATATATCTCTAAAAGTATTTCTCAAAAATTCAAATTATTTCCGAAGTTATAGCCGTTTTAGTGTCGTGACAACTGGACCGCTTCGCGCTGTGGATGAAACTTAGTAATGTTGCTCAACTAATTCAAAATAAAGTTGTAATAACTTTTCATTGACTTTGCCTAACCATTCCCTACCGGGTCTTCCTCCGACTAGTTTGCAATCGTATACCAGCTGTTCGTTTATTACAATACACACTTCAATATAATATTTATACTTTGCTGTTCGCATATTTACTCATTGAAATGCAAATTAAATTTGGCGTGAAGTGACTTTTGTAATAAAGTGAGTGCCAAAGCAACAAAAAAAAAAAACAATAATGATAAACTATGAGTAGGACAAGTTAATGAATGAATGCAACATTTTGCTATTTCAATTATAATTTAATTAAATGTCGCCGAGTTTTAATTGAGGCTTAATGTACAATAACTACACGCTTAAACTTTGTTAAGATAATCAACGCTTCGGTTATTGAATAACGACGAAGAAAGGGGAGCTTTTGAGTGATTTATGGATGAGTTTGAACAGAGAACTTAAAAGGCAAAAGGTAGTGTTAGAGCCCTTATAAAGTATATATATATAAAAGGGTAGCGTGACGAGCTTAGTCGATTTAGCGATGTCCCCCTGTCTGTCCGTTGTTCGTTTGTCTGTCCGTCTATCCGTCCGTATATGCGTCCACCTGTATATATGCGAACTAGTCCTTCAGATTTTGGGTTATCGTTATGATATTTTGCACGCATTCTTTTCTCATCAAGAAGCTGGTCATTAATTGGAATGGTCGATATCGGTTTACTATAGCATATAGCAGGCACAGAAACTGAACAATCGGAATGAAGTGTGAAACTTTTTCATTGGATGAGGTATCTTCATCAAATTTGGCAAAGCTTATTTTCTAAAGCAATAATATATTCTCCAAAGAAATTGTTCAGATGGGTTCACTAATGCATATAGCCGCTGTACAAACTGAACGATCGGAGTAAAGTGCTTTTATGGAATACTTTTTTATTTGACGAGATATCTTCACTGAATTTGGCTTGGATTGTTGTTCAAAAAAGCGGAGCAATCTGCGAAAGTATGATTCAGATCGAGTGACTATAGCATACAGCTGCCATACAAACTGGCCGATCCATATTCTTGTGTACCTGTAGGAACCTTTTGTATTTGTGAAGGGTATTATAGCGTTGCAACTGAAATTAAAGTTTTTGTCTTGTTTTATTTAAAAAAGATAACTAATATTTCTTTCTTTTCTCATTTCTCAAAAATTCTGTAATTTTCATTCGGTTAATAAAACTATTTTTTTTATTCTCATCCGGTTTATAAAACTCGTTTTCTTGCTTTATTATAAGCTTTGTATAAAAAAACTTTTTGTAACATTTCGTTCACACAGGACAATAATTATGCAATTCTGAACTGGTTTATGAAAATGTTTAAAATTACAATTTTTGCTAGAAAACACTTTTATTTCGTTTACAGCACACAACTTTCTCTTTAAATTGCATTTCCCAGCATTTTTTATTCATTAAAAAAAAATCTGCAATTCTCAGCTGGTTTATGAAAATCTTTAAAACTGTAATTTTTGCTAGAAAACACTTTCGTTTCGCTTACAGCACACCGTTTTGTCTTTAAATTGTATTTTCCCAGCACTAGCAGTATTAAAGAAAGTTACATAATAAATAAAATTTAATTATGCCTTTTAGCTGCTGCTTCTTCTATGCCAATGTGGCATCTAAAATAGCTTTAATTTATGACCAGTCTACATTTACATTTTATTTTACAACACTTTTCCTCTATTTAATTTCAATTTTAAATGCCAGTTAGTAGAACAAACTAATTGGAGGCAGAAGTGCGCGCTCGTAGAGGCAAGAAACGGCAGAAAAAAATGTTTTACTTATATGTGTATACTGGGATATATATTTACGAAATAGCACAACCAGTTAGACACGAGATAATTTAAACATATTCATGTGTTTTCAGTCAGTTAGAGCAAGCTGCAGGCTTGCCAATGTGCTACAGCAGTTAATAGCATTTGGAGCCACTTGACCAAGTCCATATTGAATAGCCGCAGGAGCAAGGCTTGTATTAAGCACTTATGTGTGTGTGTTTGTGCCACTAAGTTGTGAGTAAAAGTGCCTACAGATATTACTTAATACATTTGCTACAACATATGTGGCTGTAGATATACATATGTATATGTATATATATGTACATATATACATTTATACATATACATATATTTTTACACACAACTTGTTGTTAGAGCTGCAGATCAGCACCTTGGCAACTCAACTATGCGGCAAATGGCTAAGCATTCGCATGCAGTCGAGTCATTTATCTGAGCAGCGGCCGTCCTTACCTGCTTTAGTCCGACTACAATCACATGCACACATGTACATTCAGCTCATCTGTTTTGCCAATCGCTTTACTACTGCTATCTGCTGTCCGTCCGCTCGCTTGTCGCTTGTTTAATTCAGCTGTTCGCACATGCGATAGATACCGAGTTACAAGATAAGCCGGACAGCCACTAAAACGCATTAGAATTCACTACTCAACCGACTTCACTACACTTCATTTCCTTGTAAATATCCACACACATACGCACACAAACACGTCAGCACACATATATGTCAGTATACATTATTTTACTGGCGTAGCGAGTGTGGACTAGCGCCTAGAGCCTTTTAGAATTGGTGGAAACATTTTAAATGCATTTTTGTTGTAATTGTTGTTGTGCACGTGTTGTTAGCTAGCAATTGACCAATGGCAGCAAAACCTGTTAGTTACAGCAAGCGCCTTTTTTACACTTCCTCGCCGCCTTTTTGTTGTGGCAGCGCTTCCCAGCGGCGTCACAGGCATTTGCTGGTGGTTTGAGTTAGAAAAAAACCCTGCTGGCTTAGAGTGAGCATTTTCTAACAAATATATATGTATACATATACATATCTACATACATATAGAAGCAATATTTAAGTTTATATCCGCACATATGTATATATATTTGTTGTATGAGTTCTATATTGGCTGCCAAAGCGCTTCGCTCGAGGGGTCCTCCTGCTCTTGGTGTGCGAAATTCACTTCCTGCTTCTTAATGGCAATCAGTTAACTGCATTATATACATATAGATGTAAACATATCTATACATACTAACCGTAACATTTACATATTGCCATTAGTGTGTTTAGGCGCTGCCCTCCTTCAGCTATTTCCACGCCATTACTTTTCTCATTGAAAAAAGAAGAAGCATCGCTGAATTTTTTATGTGCTTTAACTGTTCGGAATTTTACTAATTTCATTAGTTTGATCTATCATCATTAAATATTTGATTTATTTGAAGAGTTAGCAGTTATTAAGTGTAAATTTGTCGGTGTGAATTGTGTGTAAAAAAAATTAAAATTATATAGGCGAGCAACTAATTGCATATAATTGTGGGCTTATTAGCCTGAAGAATGCCTGGGGAATGTGGTGCCCTGCTAATGAGCAAATCATGTAAATTAGTGTGATTAATTTTTCAACTAAAATGTTACACAACTGAGTAGATAAATATCGCCTGCTTTGAGATTCAGTTGGGAACTAATGCTGGAGTTCGATGAGTACACTATTGAGGCACTATTTTTATGGTTAATCAACAATTTTTAATCAAAAGCACTACTTAAGGGCTTACAATGGTTTCAAAAACTCGAATATCTAAAGTAACTGTATCGGATAGGAGGCTAGCTAGGCTAGGTGCGCCGTCTTTAAGCGCGTTTTTCTCGAAACTGTGTTTTTGAAGTCGGTTGGCAAGATTTTTCGAAAACCGATCTTCATGAAATTTTACACAGTTCTTTGAGATATAATTCTTAAAGACTTGGACGAAGGATTTTTTCGAATACAACTACATATTTAAAAAAAAATATCGCCAAATTTTCACTGAAGTTTTAATTTTTTTGTAAAATTGTTTACCAAAAATCCAATATTCAGTTTCTTTCCTTCGTCCAAGTTCTAATTTGTGGATTCCATCCCAAAAGAACTGCACCAACTTGGCAGCCATGAATAATTTACAGCAATTTATGACATCCCTTTTTGATATGCACCGTATTTCAGTTAGAGCGTTCTACAAAGACTGAGAATATAGCAGTTAGAAGGCACAAGGTCTGAGCTATAAGGCCAGTGAAGCAAACCTTCCCAGCCGCTGTTTTTCAAGAAATTTTTGACTGATGTTGTAGTATGAAACCGAGCACTGTTGTTATGGAAAAATTGCCACGTGTCTAATCGCAAATTTCGAGCATTTTTCGACTAGTGTCTGCTTCAATTTGTTGAGTTTTCGTCGGCAGCTTTCGCAATTAATGATTTCACCTGGTTTCAGAAGCTCATAACACATTTGGTGCATTACCTAGACGACAAGGTTGTAAGGCTTTTTTTTTGTGGATTTGGCTGGTTCGTCAGGTTTCACATGTAATTTTTGGCATTATGGATTGTCATAATGAAACCGTTTCTCAACACTAGTCGCAATCCGTTACAAAAAAGATTTATTTCAATAGCGTTCAAGCAGCATTTTTGACATGCAAAATCTTTTTTCATCGTCTCTTGGCTTCGGTTCATAAGGAACCCAATTTCCTGGTTCGAAAATTGCTGCTGCTGGAATGACTCCTAGAGATTTTAGGAACCCTTCTTGTGTTTGACAACAATTTTCATCGAATAATGCGGCCAGTTCCTCATTTTCAAACTAATTTCGTGGTTTTTGAGTCACAGTTTAAATTTTTTGCCAAGTCCGTTGCCTTCCAGCTGTAGTTACCCTCTGAACAGGGTACATTAAGTTTGCCATGAAGTTTGTACCACCTAGATGGAAGCGACTTCGATATTATAAATTATATATATATAAGGTATATATGATCAGCATGTTGTATATATGTATATAGTGTAAATCATCAGCGTGATGCGCTAAGTTGATTTATCCATGCCCGTCTGGCCGTCCTTCTATATATATACTATATGCCCTCTGTATTTGAAATATCGATCTGAAATTTTGCACACGTCTTTTTCTCACTAAGAAGCTGCTCATATGTCGGATCCGCCGATATCGGACAACTATAGCATATAGCTGTCATACTAACTGAACAATCGGTAATAAGTAGTTGTATGAGAAACTTTTTTACTTGACAAGATATCATCTCAAAATTTGGCACATATTACTTTTTTAAGCTATAGTATAATCTCCAAAAAAATTATTCAGATCGCATAACTATAGCTTATAGCTGTCATACAAACTGAACGATCAGAAAGCAGTGCTTTTATGAGAAACTTTTTTATTTAACAAGATATCTTATTAAAATTTGACATGGCTAGTTTTTGAGGTCATTGATATAATCTGCGCAGAAATCGTTTAGATCGAACAACTGTAGCATATAGCTGCCATACAAACTGAACAATCGCAGGCAAGTCCTTGTATAAGAAATTTTTTTATTTGACAAAGGAGCACCACAAAATTTAACACAGCTAATTATTCAAGGATAAGTAATAAAATCCGAACAAAATCTTCAGATCGGCCCACAATAACATATAGCTGCCATACAAACCGAGCGCACACAAGGTAAATTCTTTTCTGGAAAGTTTATTATCTGTGAAGCGAATTCTAGCTTCAGTGCAATGGAAGTTAACGTTCTTTTTGTTTTTTTTCTTCTACAAGATTTTGCAGATTGAGCTCCGGTTAGTTATTGACCGCTGTTACTAGGAAATTCACTCAATTATCTTGGTATCGTAGGACGCTCCGTATGAGTATTATATCATTGACTTATTAATTCCTAGTAGCAAAATCACTTTTTCTCTAAATAATGAAGCACAGTTTCTTATTTGCACCACATACCACTTTTTCTCAAGTCTTCGCTATCAATTAACGGCACTGACTCACAACGCTTTCATGCATATTTTTGCCATAAATAAACATGGAACTTCCTCTGTGCCGATTTCAGGTCATTATCAGTGAGTAAGAGCGCGTTTCTGCGAATGCAAAAAGCATAAATTAGCACAAGTTCAAGGGGAAATAAACTTAATTGTGTTAAAATTAAAATGCAAAATGTTTATAAATAACAGTTTTTTGCTGCTGCAAATATTTCTCACTATTTCGCTTAATTTATGTATGACACTGTTCAGGAAAAGTTATGAGCTCATTGCTAGCGCCAACGACAATTGCATATGCACTTATTATTATTTAATCTCGGCGATGGATGGTGAAGTCTAAGCGAGTGTAATGTGACTGTAATTACTTGTTAGTCATGCAAACAAACAAACATTTGCATTTTCATTACTAAGTATGTGTCTGCGTGTGTGTGTGAGTTTATCTGTGGGTCTTGAATCAGAACACGTTTTCAATTTGCTGCATTCAAATTACTTTAAAATTAATAAGTGAATGTAAATTGTTGTCAGATCGAAATAAATAATAGGTGAGCGCACACCAACACACACACACATACACACAAAGCGCGCATATAGCTACAAACCTCATACATGGTTTAGAAGGGTGTTTGCTACCACTTTTTGTATGCGCGACACACGCCTGTACACACGTAGCTCGACCAGCCGGGCAAGCGTGAAGGGTGAAATGTGTAATTTATGCATTTTGCTGAACGTTCTGTGAGTGATGATGCCGGGTAAGAGCATGAGAAGTGTCACAAAGGAGACAAACTGACGCTGAATTAGATTGAGCAACTCGATTAGGCAGTCGAGGGGTGAGCGCTGAGGTTGGGAACCCATATAAATGCATGCTTAGCTGTGTATTTATTCTAGATGGTGTTGATAAGGAAGTGTTTTGTTTGAAACTGAGTGTGGCGGCCCAACCATTATTGCTATACTGAGTGAGGGGTTCAACATTTTCGTATAAAAGTGACAAATTTAATTGGAAAATCGAAATATAAAGCGATTCGGCTCAAACATGTTTATTGCTTGCTATAGATAAGCATATTTGAGCCATATATACAAACAGCTGTAATAGCACAATAGTGCAGGAGAACAAACCAAAATATACATATATTATATAAAAAACCAAATAGCAACAAAATGGATTTAAATGCCTTCGACTCAAACCATATTCAATATTTGCATACTCATAAATGACAGAATATATATAAATCATGCAAAAATTATGCAAAAAACGTATGTTGCTTTGTAAAGCAACCTACTCAACCGGCATTACGCTCATAGTCCAAATCACGAACGCGCTATTACTGTGATTTTTTCTAGAATCGAACCCCTTCTGGCTAGTAACTTTGTCATCGCGCAAAATAGAATATGCAAAAATTATGTAAAGCAATTTTTTCTGTTCGGCAACAGAGCGTATATTGGGGTAGTCTCGCCTCGAAAGGTGAAGAGCATTGTTCTGATGAGCATATTATGTAAAAGCAGAAAAGAAAATCTATAAAATAGCCATTAAGCAGCTGTAGTGTGAGAGATAACCAAATAGATAAGCGCTAATGGCAGAGTTTATAGGTAAAAAATGTGGATTTCGAAACAAGTTTTGGTAAGAGATCGGAATTTTAGAGGCGTGAAAAAAAATAATTATATAAAAAATATGTATATAAAATTAAAAAAAAAAATATTTAACAAAAAAATTAAAAAGTAAATGATAAAAAAAAAATAAATAAATATTTAAATACTAAATAAAACAAATTCAAAACAAAAAAATAAAATAAAATGTAAAAAAAATTAAGAAAAAACAACAACAAAATAAAAATATTTTAAAAAATCATAAGATCGGAAGCAATAAAATAAAATAAATTAAAATAAAAAATAAATAAAATAAAATTAAAAAAAAATTAATTAAAATAAAATAAAATTAAAATTAAAAAAAAATTAAAATTAAATTTATTAAGTAAAATAAAATTAAAATAAAGAAACTAAAAGAAATGAAATAAAAATAAAATAAAACAAAATAAAAAATTAAAGAAAAATAAATTTATATAAAAATAAGCTCTGCAAATTTAAAAAAAATAAAATAAAGAGATTAACTAAAAATCGAAAATAAAATAAAATTACAGAAAATCAAAAATAAAATTAGATAAAATAAATTAATATGTAAAAAAAATAAAAAAAAGTAAAAAAAAATAAAATAAAAAGTTAAAAAAAATTAAATAATAATGTGAAACATAACAAATTTTGCCAAAATTATTATATTAATGAATTATTTTATACTGTAAGAGTATTATAGTTTTATTCATCATAAAAATAAAGTCCTAAAACTAAAAGAGTCAGATATAGGGTTAAATATATACCAAAGTGATCAGAAAAGAGTCGAAATCCGATGTCTCGTCTGTCCAAGCATCTGTGCCGTCGTCGTCCGTCTGTCCGATCCGTCCGTCCGTCTGTCCGTCCGTCCGTGCAAGCTGTAACTTGAGTAAAATTGAATATCATGATGAAACTTGGTACACGTATTCCTTGGCTCCAAAGAAATGGGCAAAATCGGCCCACTGCCACGCCCACAAAATATATAAACGGAAAACCTAAAAGTGAAATAACTAATCATAAATAAAGATATTAAAAAAATTTGGCATATAAAGGATCGCATTAGGGAGGGACCCAATTGTTTTGGAAAAGTGGGCGTGGCCCCGCCCCTACTAAGTAAAATAAATGAAGTATTGAAAAAAACTTGAAATGAATGTGTAGAAAATCAAAAAAAAAAAATAAAGAAAAATAAAATTATATCAGAAAAAAATAAATAAAGTAAAGGAAAACTTAAAAAAAATGTAGAAAAAATAAAAGAAAATATCGAATTTCGCTATCGTTCATGGTTTTGCCGACGGAATTCTCTTACATCAAAATTTTTTGCATTGTTTGCTGATTGAATGTGGTCATGCAAACATAACAAATTTTGCCAAAATTATTATATTATATTAAATTATATATTTTTTTGATTATTTCTGATTTTTTTATTGTTATACTCTAGAAACTAAACTGCCTTATCGATATACTAATATTGTGCTTATACTAAAATTTCTCTTAAACTGCTCAGCTATAAAAGCAGCAATGACGCATTCTAAAAATGTGCGAAGACCATTTGAATGTATATTGCAATTAATGAATACTAAAAAAAAACAAAAAACAATAATTAAAAATAGCATTCTCAAAAATTAAAAAACCCGCTGCCAGTTGACTAATTAAAATTTTAAATTTATGCTTAAGGAAAGAAAGTAATTAAAAATGGGACCAGAAAATATACAATAAGAAAAAAAATATTTTATTTACAATCAAGCAAGATTAAAACGCGCCAATTCCATTATTTCATGCTACAAATTTTTCACTCATCTTCAGCAATTTTTTTCTCTACATTATTCGCTTCATTCTTAGCTTAAAAAACAACAAAGTAACTGTTAAATTTATTTAAGAGCTTTTAAATTACACAAAAAAATATTGTAGCTTCGATTTCATTAGTTTTTTTTATTACTTATTTTGGCATATTCGCTCTGCTATTGCCACGGTTAATTGGCTATAAAATTCATAGCCAATTTGCTTGTATTAACAATTCAATTAATATTCTATTTATATAACATAACTACATATTTACAAGCAATTTGTAATATAATAACGTAAATCGGTATATTACCGGTATGAAACCGGTTTTTTTGATGGATGTTAACCTATTAGACTAACTAATTTTCATTATAATACAAAGGGAGTAAACATTGATGAGAGTTTTTAGCTAAATCAAAAATGACTAACAGAGTGGCAGTGGAAATTTATTGGTCGGAGCTGGAACTAAAGTGACCCAGCTAGCTTCCTGATTACTTTCGCACCTTCCACTCAGAAGTTTTTGCTATTAGAAAAGCGGCATTGACAGCTAGCAATGCAGGAAACAAGATAAAGATCAATATGAACGTTCATAGTCAGACGGAAGACTTTCTGGGTATCTGACTATATTTAGTCACGTAGTGATTTAGCGAAACTCCAGCAATAGAACCTTAATTGACTCAATTATTAAATTAGTAAGTATAATTGAGCGAATTACCTATTCTGATGCTTGAGTTCAGGAAAAAATAATGGAGTTAATTAGCAAAAATTAGTCATCAGCAATTCGAGTTAATTTTAATTGACTCAATTATCAATTTTGCTATTATAATTGAGTCGATTTACTATCCTAACGCTTAAATGCAGAAAATAATAATGCCTCCATTATAGCTAAATTCAAATTGACAAATCGGTTATTTAAGTTAAGTCAATCAGTCAATTCTCTATTCTGATAAGTGATTTCAAAAAGTAATAATTGAGGCAATTAGAGAAATTCAGTTATTAAGTTTTCGGGCAATCTTAATCTAGTCCAAGCGAATTGACTATTTTAATAGAGTCAGATAGCGAATTGGCTATGTTGATTGAGTCAATTAGCGAATTCACTATTTTAATTAAGTCAATTAACGACTTTTCAATTTTGTTCTTTAGTTCAGGGAGCAATAATTGGCTCAATAAGCTAATTAAATATTGTGTCAATAATTGAGATAATAAGTTGACAATTTTTATTGACTTAATTAGCGAATTGTCTATTCCAATTCTTGAGTTCCGGAAGCAATTGAGTCACTTAGTGAAACGCAAGCATTAGAAGTTAATTGAGTAATAACTTAATGTATTGACAATTTTAATTGAGTCAATTAGCAAATTATCGATATTAATTGAGTCAGTTAGTAAATTTACTACTTTAATTGAGTCAATTAGTAAATTATCGATCTTAATTGAGTCAATTATTAAATTTACTATCTTAATTGAGTCGATTAGCGTCGATACTTGACTTTAAAAAGCAATAAATAAGTCAGTTAGCAAAACTCAAAAAAAAATTAATAAAATGATTATTTTAAATGAGTCAATTAGCCTTTCTGGCAATAATGCAGTCATTCGAAAAATTGTCTATACAGTCACATTTACATATATACAAAGTTTAATCATATAATATAATACCGGGCGTTACAAGCTTCGAAGCAAACTTCACTTACACTATTCAATTTCTATATAAAAAATCAAAAATATAACAACAACAAAAATACCTAAAATGCATACTAATCACATTTATGCAAAAACGATAAACATATTTAATAAATTTCCGTTTAAGCTACATACATATGTTATTGCTTTTGTTGATTTGCTGCTTGAGGTTTATCATGTATTTGTTAATGTTGTTGTCACGCTTATTTATTGCTTTTATTTATCGGATTTTTTTGTTTAATTTGAAAGCAAAGAATTAAAACTTGAATCGGTTGGTCAATGAACTGCAGCTAACAAAGCAGAAAGCGAAGCGAAAAACCCCAAGAAAAAGACAATAAAAGACACTTTAATGAAAAACACAACAACCACGGGGGATTAGCCAAGCAAAAAAAGCAACAACGAAAAATTTTAGTTGCTACTGTCAGGCTGTGTTGTTGTTGTTGTACGTCAAATGCATTAGTGCGCCGCTGCGGTTGTTGCAACTGTTTATTAGTGTGCTCTCGTGCTTGCTGCTTGCTATTGTTGTTGTTGTTTTTGTTTTTGTTGTTTTACCCATAAATTCTTGTTTAGCATAATAATATGCAAGTCGAGTTGCGGTTAATAGGAGAAAAAATTAAAAGCCTCGCAGCGCTGCAAATTGTATGCTGTTGCACAGGAAAGGCCTTTTTTGCGGCTGTTGCAGTTGCAAACACGGCAAAAATGTTGCATGTGCGCACACACACACGCACTGGCTGGCTGGCTGGTGCACACAAGTAAATACCGCTTTGAGCAGCCACATTGGGTGCAATCCAAGGAAATAATTACACGTTGCATGCCTTTTTCCGCAATGATTTTGTTCTTATTATTACTATTATTGTTGTTGTTGCTGCTGTTGTTGCTGCTGCAGGCTGTCTCCGCAATTGCCTTAGTAATTTATGCCTCTTACATGCTTGCGCAATTTCTGCACATTTCTTACACTAAAATTGTTGCATTCTTGCTTTGCTTCTTTGTTGTTATTGTTGCTGCCACATGTTGCACATGCACGCATGCATTTGCCTTACGCACACAACGCTGCGTAGAAACGCTGTCAAATGCTGACAGTAATGTTGGCTGGCAGTTGGTGTGACGCACTCACGCTGTGGCATGCCACAAGTCGTGTACGCAAACGAAACTGCATGCAACATTATCGTAAGCATACGCGTTTTTCCAACCAGCACAGCAGGTCAAAAGTATTACGCGAAAAGTGCAGACATTTTTTCGCGTCATTTTGTTGCAAGTGCAACAAGTATGCATGTAAGTGCAAATGACGCTGCCTCGCGCTGCGCCTATCAGCAAACGCATTGCAAACAATTCGATTATGCGCGACGAAAAATTTTAATGCTCATTAAAATTCCACTTTGCTGCAAAAGCCGCTGCAACAGCAAGTTGCAACATTGGACAAAAATGCGTGCAACAACGCAGCGTGCGGAAACACTTCGAAATTGCGTTGCGCCTTCAATACTAAGCGCAACACCAGCAAAAAAACACACTAATTACAACAAAAAAAAATACAAAAACAACAACCAACTGTGGCGCTGACAAAAGCCGCCTGACATTGTGTCACAAAGATAAGAATTTACAGCTGAGCCGCCGCAGCTCCCCAGTCTGCAGCCGTCAGCTCGAGTTCTGTCAGCAACTGCTATTGCTTCCTTGCATTCACTTCGCTTTCCGTTTCCCTGTCTACTTCCTGCTCTACTTCTGTCCCCAGCGCATTAATCAACTTTCTTTTTGTTGTTCTTTTTTCGTGTTTTTTTGCAATTCTCACTTGCTTTGTCTTTTATGCAACATTTATTGCCGGCTGCTGCAGTATCCGCCGTGTGGCACACGCAGCGTCGAGATAAGCGGCGCAACAACATTGTTGCAAAATGCCAATCGATTGACATAGCTCGGCGTATGAGTTGTTGCACTTTTTTTAATCGCTTGTTGTTCTGACTTCTTCAATGTGACTTTAATTTCAGAGCGAGAAAGACAGCGTTCGTTCTTAACTTCCATACGACAAAGGAACATTTCTTGCAAAGCTGAATATATGTATTTCTTCTAGATGATTCGTTGGGCGTCTAGGGTTAGGGTTTACCTCTCAGTGGCTCTTTCTCTTTGGCTATATCAGTTTGGTGTTCTTGAGTGTAATCTAAGATTGGGTTAGGTTAGGTCGTTTGGTTGACACAAAGTCGACAAATCTCACTTAGACAGAAATTCGTCCCTTGTTTGGGATTGAGTCAAAGTTCAAGAATCTCACTTAGACAAAAATTCATCCTTTGTGTTAGCCATAAATTCCTTAAAGATAGATAAGTCTCAATTGGACAGAAATTCATCCTTTGTGTTACCCAAAACCTCCTAAAAGAAAGACCGACAGACACTCATCCATCGACAAATCGTTTTATATCAATTCCAGCAACTACGCTGGGTTCGCCAATTTCAATATATTTCAATCTTAGTCTAACAAAAGCTGGAAAATAGAACAGAAGATGATTCCACCTCGCCTTCATCCATGCTCTGGCAAAGAGCATACTTAGATAAGATTAACTTGCTTTAAGATTGATAAAGCATCTCATAAAAATTCTGGTGTTCTATATGCCAGAGGGCACAATAGATAGGTCGCAGGGCAATATATTATTATTAACGATATCATTAACCATAGTTAAATATATAGTCTGGGTTACTTCTGGCTTCCTCACTGCTCTTAATAACCAGTCTGGAATCATAGATTGGTAAACAAAGTATGCAGGTCATATACACTTCGCGTTATCCAAGCCAAGGAACTAAAGGAGAGCTGAGCGCAGAGCTAAGAGGATCTCAACTTTCTGATGCTTCCCTTCACAAGCATTGATCTCCAGCCAAGTAAAGATTTTAATGATCTTAACCCGCCGAAGTCTGTTTATACTAATGTCGACCTTACAAGTGGCGTACCATAACTTCCCATATAAAAATGGACCTAAAGTCGGGGCGTGAATGCAGACCACCTGATGATATAATATTTACATTATAAATTGTTTCAGTGCACCGTCACTCTAAAGTTCACTGAATGAAACCCTCCCTTTGTTCCAAAGCTAGACCTGTATTTGTAACTCTATGTCCACTGTAGCTTGCAGAATGAAAAATCTCCGATACATGAATCCTTCCTTAATAATGAGTAAAATCTATAAAATTCACTTATAACATATACAGGCCCGTTTTGTCAACAACTAGTTAGCAATAACCAATCTATCAGTTACTATCAGTTACCTTGTGGTTAAAAAGAGGTTATACATAGAAAAAAAAAGTTTTGGTTAAGTTAACCGAAACTTAAATGACAGAACCAACTGCGAACCAGACATTGAGAAAAGCTTTAAAATACTCACAACAGTTTTGTACATAATCCAACAACAAGCACGAATGTTATGTAAACACCAACAATACTGCAAACAACCATGACAAAGAGAAAACATTATCAACCACACGCGTCACTTGGCTCAACAAACAAATGCTAATATCAATGCAGCCGCAAACCGCGACAGTTACCCACCTTGCCACATTTCGGTTTGCATAAATAAAAGTTGCTAAATCCCCATGCCGCAAAGCAACGGTGCACCGGCGGCAGTTGCAGATGGTTTTGTGAAAGGCACACCGTTTGCGGCCACCTCACACACATGTGACCGAAAGTGCAACGCAGCACGCCACATGCAACATAGTATAATGTGCAACATGCAACAGGATCGTTGACGACAGCACATGTAGAAGAGGCGATAAGCCTAAAAGTGGAAACAAAACGCAGACAAAGCCAAACAAAGCAGTTAAAATGTATAGAATTAAGGAACAAACAGACAGTAAAGGTAAATGACTGCAGAAACGAAGGACGGCGGAGGAAAGACAACACAGGGCGCAATGGTTGTGCCACATAAAGCAAACTTTGTAGCGGTCTGCGTGTAACCTTTCATACCGCGCTTTAACAGCTGTTCGCAACCGGTTTTCAGTTAAAATTTGGTTGGCGGCGACACCGATAAGAAATGCAAATACGATAATGAAGGCAGAAGAAAGAGAAAAACAGTAAGAATGCATTGTGATTACGAAAGACAAGCGATACTTTTCGAAAGAGACCGAGTGCATGACATTAAAAGTGCATAAGCTGCAGCTTAAGCGTGGAACAATGGATGGATTGGAGAGTTTATGCTGGAAGACGACGCTTACAAGCTATATAAGCAAATGAAAGAAATAATAGATGATCTAATGAGCTTAAGAATGTCAAGGGATGATGACGTTATAGACAGAGAATAATCGTAAATACGAAGCGATTGAAGAACGAAGATGTTTTTAAATGAAGGAGATGATTTGTGCAGATCTTCTGTATCAGCTGATGGGCAGAAATGTTGACTCAATTGTGGTTAGAGCGAAAATGTTCAAAAACTGCAGAAACGTAAGAACCAATAGAGGTTAACTTTGATTTGGGACGAGCATACAAAATACTTAACTTTTGATGCCTAAGGTACGAAGTGGACTTCGTCGACTTCTCTCAGTATTAAGAACTGTAAGCGCACCCCTTCAGCTTTCTTTTTTGTGTACCCTGAATATAGTATATAAATTTAGCCACTATTTGTATATATACGAACTACTTTCTCAGTTTTTGAGTTATCGATCTGAAATTTCGGTGAAAACTTTGCACACATCCCTTTCTCCTCTTGTGGTTCATCATTTGACAGAATCGTCGATATCGGTTCACTACTGTATTAGCTGTCATACCAGCTGTTAGATCAAAATCGAGTATTTGTTTAGAAAACTTTATCCTGGATCACTGCGCCGCGGAACCTACTCCCAGTGTCCTCTTCTTCATTCACATACCTCCGAGGGCGGAGTCGCAGTGAGCTTTTGCACTGATGATTTAAAACACAAGGGGATGTCTTCTGCTGGAAGCTTTCAATCAACTCTTGTTTCAGACTGCCAAACCACTGTAGTGCCTTTCAAGCAAAAGTGGCCATCGAGAGAACAGCAAATGTTCTTCTCCGAAGTACGGCTTGTTTAAGAGTTATATGCAATCGTTCCGATAGCAAAGCTGCTATTCAGGCTTAAGCTTGCTGACTGGTGCTCCAAGCTGTTCAAGGAAGTAGCATCAATATACTTCCTTATTAAACATGTATGGATGCTTGGCTATAGCGGTATCGTCGAAAAATTAAAACTGATGAACTCGCTGGAAAGGATACCTTTATCCAAATTCCAAAAGGATGGAATCCAACAGGGGTTCCGCTGTCTTCGGCGCCTGGACTTACGGGATTCGCGCGAGCTCAGCAAGCGTTGGTCAGCAACCAGCAGTTGTGGGGGCGCGAGACTCTTCTGGCCCAGAAGAGAACATAAAAATACCATTAAACTGAACTGGCGTCCTAAGTGGACACTATCCATTTGGCAATCATGCGGTGAGCCTGAAGATTTTGAATAATGCAGCTTGTCAAAGTTGTCGAGAGGAAGCTGTAATGGGCACATCTAGACACTTTCTCCTCTACGTTCCAGTTTTCGTCAGACTAAAATTAAAGATTGAAGCAACTCGGTTGTCATACTTTTTACGAGCCCGGCGAATTGGCTCGAATAGATATTAGCTATCTTAATAAATGTATTGCAGACTCTAGGCACTTTGTCGATATGCGAAGGCTTTCTTGTTCCAAACTTAGAAGCTCTGGGCAAAACAACGGATTTGCCGCTTTAGCAGTGCAAGTGAGATTATTCGAGGCCTCTCGAGTAATCAGTCTATTTAGCTAACTTAAACTATGGAAAACTTTTTTAGCGCCAAAATCTCTGAACAAAAGTTTCAGACCGGTCCACTATGCTTGTAGTTCATATGTAGCTGCCAATATGCGATAAAAAAGAGATCCAAATATCACAAATTAGTTCAAGCCATGCTTGCGACAGTCGCTTGAATATTGTTCAAAAATCTGCACACATTTCCTCAACAAAGCTTTGTTTTTGCTTTTCAAAAGCATTTAGCCGTCATTAATTTTATTCCAGTTCAAGTTTCATTGGCAAACAAAGCGAGCTCCTTCAACGCATTGCCTTCATACCATCAACTATCATATCAATTTATTCAAGTGTGTAGATTTATTGCCGACTTTTAATGCGTTTAATATTTAATATGCAACAATAACAGTAATAAACAAACAAATGACAACGACAACAAAAATAATATCAGCTTTAAGAATAATTAATTATTTTAGTTTTTATTCGCATTTTATTTTTTATGCAGCCAATAAAGCTGAAGCGCGAGGCAGGAAAATAAAACGCGAAATTCACACAGCTGGCAATGACTGCTGAACGCCGCACAATCACACAATATAATGCCAATATTTACATATTCACGCGTTTGCGCATGTTAATCAACGCTTGGCAGTCCTGCAGGAAATTGAAGCTGAGTTCGGTTCAAGTGGAAGCAATGAAGTGGTAAAAGCACTCAAATCAGAAAGAAATTTATTTTTTCAGGAAATCTTGTTTGTAGTGATATAATATTTAATAACTAAATAAAAATATAAAATCCGTACTTTAATAATCAAAGATTCAGTCTGAAAAGTAATTGATTCGCTCGCCCACACCCCAGTTCTTCAGGAAAACCAACGAAAAAATATGTCTGACGATGAATTTTCTGCTTAAAATTATTTGAGCTCGACCAGGCTGAAACAACTCATAGTGGATGATTCCTTTCCAATCTCATCAAACACTCAGCATAACCTTCCGAGGCGTCAATACTAGCTTTGTGACCAATTGTTGAGCTTCACTACGCTTGGACCATGAACATTTTCGCACATTATTGTCGTATTTGATCCAATTTTCATCTCCTGTAACCATTTGCTTCAGAATTGGTTCGATTTCATTTCGTTTCAGCAAAGAATCGCAGATTTTAATTCGGTCCATTACATTTTTCATAGACAATTCATGTGTTAGCCAAACATCGAGCTGCTTTTTGTAGCCAATCTTTTTTAAATGGTTCAAAACCGTTTGATGATGAATGTTATGTTCCTTAGCGGAGTCATGGCTGCTTATGTGACGGTCCTGGTCAATCTTTTCCATAATTTCATCGACTTTTGCAACAATAGGTTGACTAGAGCGAGTTGCATCTTTCACATCGAAATTTCCAGAACGGAAGCGAGCGAAACATTGTTGTGTTACACGAACTGTTACAGCATCGTCTCTGCAAACTTCACAAATATCATTGGTGATTTGCGTGGCATTCTTCCCTTTCGAGTACAAAAATTTCAAAATATAGCGACATTCATTATTTTAACTCAATTTTGAGCAGCTGTAACTTGTTTTCAGCTTCCCCGAATTTTTTCTTTTTTCTGATTAGATGAAGTTTAAAATCTCACCTTTCAAACACTATATGGCATGACACAAAGTGACTGGTAGCACTGGAGATATACGACTGCAACGACATCTATTGACAAAAGACGAACAGACTTTTTCGACTAACCAATATATTGGTTATAGCTGTCAGCGGCTTACCTTCGCACCAACTTCCGCAAAATTTTCCTACCGACCACTTTTAGTGCGATTACTCCGCGCATAAATGTATGTAAATGTATAGCTGGTCATAATTAATCGCTGCCGTTCACATGTCGGTCCCTTGTGTATTCATCAAAAATGCTAAATAAATTTGCTTTATATATGGATGTGACAACAACAACAACCACATGAAACTGAGCTCGATGCGTGAACAAGCGTGTTGTCCACACACAAAGTCACACACCACAAGCTAGCAACAAAAATATATATATTCATATGTATGTATGTATGTATAAGCGTGTGTCAATATAAAATATAACTTAATAAAATAAAAAATAATAATTTCATATTCACACCAATGCCATTAATAACTGAAATGACTAACTCGAGAGCAAAGATTTCGTGCGGCTAACAGTAGTATGCTAATTTTTTATGAACACTGACGCCGCCGCAATGATTTATGAAAAATATTAAAAAAGTAATTGCGTTAACGCATTAACTGATTGGTTGTATTTTTCAATCATTTTGTTGCTTAATAAATCAACTAACTCGCTAATTGATTGGATTTAATAACTTTTTTATGAAAAAAATTTATGATTATTAATTTCTTATGTCAATAAAAATATTTAATTTAATTCGTCTAATTTTTCAATTTTGTTACTTTTTTTTGAGATAATTGAAAGTCTTCTGAGAAAAAAAACGAACTTTTTTGACCACTGATGTCTAGTAAATATTTGTATAATCGAAATATTTTTATAAATGGAAAGATCATATTTGTTGTGCAAATTAAAAATTAAAGCTGACATTCGTTTCTATAAAGCGGGAAAATGAACTCTTAATCTAACAATTAGGTCATATCAACTGAAAACCGTTTTAAAGACCTAACTTCACGCTCAGATTTTATACAAATTTTTGGTTTCTAGGGTAGGGAGGGAGAGTTTGTCAACAGCATGGAATCATCAGGGGTTTTTATGCTTCTGTTATAGTCTCAAAAATTGTTTAACTGTCTCCCCTTATCCCCTCACTTTCATACTCTTAACACGGCATACCTGCCGGAGTGCGGGATTTTAATCCGCTAAACGTAACCAACTCCCATCTGGGATAACTGGACAAAGTATTACTTCAATCTTATCATAATTTGAGCTGCCGCTTTGCTCATAACTTTCCATTTTACAGAGGACCCACACATAAGTGCAGTCAAATTTTCCACTGTGACACTACCTCCAAGTGTGGTTTTCAGCTTCTCCCTTATGCTTGAAAACCGATAGTAATGATACATAGATTACTTGTTCAGAGTCTTATATACACTCTTTACACGTCGAACAATATCGACTAAAGTTATGATTATATTTGAATAGATAGCTTCTAAAGCACCCAAGGCCACTGAGTAGTTGGGTTAGGTGGAAACCAGGTCCCCATGTTGTTTATCTAACCACGAATGTATGTCCGGAATCAGTCTGTGACTCCACCGTCCTTTGCATAAAGTTTGTTGCGTTGCTGCCACATTGTGATGATTTTAATTCTTTCCTCTCTTTTTGCTGCTGTATACGTCTCTGATAAGTTTTATATTCGCGCGAATTCGACCCCCTGGATGTGCATCGATGCCATACTGGCTAATACCTCAGCAGCGTATTATGGTTCGGAAAGCACTTATCACGCGTATTGCTGAAAGCCTAGGCACAGCGTGAATTTGGACTGTTATATGATTTTATGTTTAGCGCCTGTATTCATATTGGAGCCGCATACCGATTTAGCTATGTCCATCTGTCTGTCTGTCCATCTGTAATCTGCGAACTAGTCCCGAAGGTTAGGTTAGGTTATACTGGCCGACTGTCACAATTGGAGCTGAAGTATTTGTCATTACAGGACGTCAATGTTTTATGCAAACTTTACGAGCGACTTGCTATCTAAGTCTGATACTTCATCAAGTCCCTTCAACTACGAAGCTACTAGATATTTAAGACCAGTTCTAGATAACGCTGGACAGTGGCATAGGAGGTCTTGAAGCGTCTTTCACACGCCTACTTCTTTGCATTTTCCGCATGTGCCGTAGTTACTTATGTCCAGCCAAGAGGCCAACCACCACCCGTCAGTCCCGTCGAGATCTAAGACAGCAAGACAGTCTATCTATGGCGCTTTAGGACACGATTTTGACGATTCTACATGTACTTAAAGCATTCCATCCTCACTGATTCGAGTGTCAGCCCTTTCTGAAACTTCATTGTATATCGTTTTAAGTGACTTCCGTGTTTCTTATACTTGTTCGTTAACACTTCTGTGACTCTTATCAGCTATTTCTTTTCGCAGAACTCCTTTGTGGCCTGGAACCCCGTTATATCAACTACTTTCCTGACTGCAAAAGCTTCCGCTTGGACGATACTGCAGTATTTGTATATTGACCAGATAAAAAATCCGGTTCCTTCCGTTTATGTAGAGCCGATTGTCGTTGAAACGGTCGCCTGTCAAAAGATTAGTCAATCGATTCTAGCTCCCACTCCTTTGGTCATTTATAGTTCTTAAGTTTTTGAGAAATTTTGCACAAGTCCTTTCCTCTCCAAGAATTTGCTCATTTGTCGTAAATATCGATATCGATATTGAACTACTATAGTATATAATAGTATATACTATTGACCGCTTAAGTTCTTATATTAAAAAGTTACTAGGATATGTAAAGTGGAAAGAATTGCTGAACGACCATGGAAGATAGTGATTCAAATTTAAAGGAAAATATTTTTCGTTCTCCGAAGTCAGATATTTTTAAAAGTTGTGGAAATTGCAACTGAGATAAGTAGTGCAGGGAAAAATATAATATTTTCCCAAAAGAGTGTTTTCATCGGAGACATCCTAAGAAACTTTTAAAGCACATTATTTTTAGTAAGTTTCCAATAACTTCCTAGGTGTAATATCATCAAAGAAATAAATACAAAACAGGTCGAAAATTCTAGCTTCATCAATCGAAGCTAGATTTTCTAATACCTATCTCCTCTACCGAAACTATCGCGGTGTCTACCAAACAACAAACTTATTACGCTTGTAGACTCTTGGTTTGGGATGATCTATTTGGTAGACTATCGGCGAGAAAAGCACGCACTCTTCTACAAATCTTATAACATTAACAATTCTAGATTCTTCTAGAAACAACTGACGCGCGGTGTCTATGCCAGTAAAGAAGAAGAAGAAGACTTCTAGTCCACAAATCACATTTGTGAAACCGCTTACTATTTGAGGGATTATCAACCTCACTTTCTGTCAAGTTGTTGTCATAGTTGTCTTTATTAAAAGATCATTTAATAACAACAACAATTTACAAAAATTTCTTAATCCAACCAAGCCAGTTGAATGACATTAACGGTAATGTGCAGTAATTTGCTGATTGTTGTTTAAGCTGAGCGCATTTCTTATTTATAATTTGGGGTGTTTCAGGTTTTTCTTTTCAAATTTATTTGCGCTATCTTTATATATATTATAAAGGGTGATCCAATTCGAGATTTCCTATTTTTTTTTAAGAAAAAATACAGAAACTTCAAATTTAATAGGGAATGTTTATTATCATTCGAAAGAGCATTACTTGGGTTCTTCTTTTTGAAGACTTTCAAAAGTTTTCCGCGGCTCAATCTGATATGATCCATTCTTGAGTACAATTTTCGGTGAGTCGTTCGAGCTTAATTTCAGGCATCAAATAGTCGGTTATCATGGCGCGATAATCGCGGTCATCATTGACGGTTACGTTCTCACCGGCATCATTTTTGAAGAAATATGGACCCCATGATCCCACGGACCCACAAACCAAACCAAGCGGCTTGAGTTCTTGCCGTACAACCCTGAACAATAACTTGACACAACTCACCGTGATCTGTCGAAAAAAGGCTGTTGAAAAAAGTACCTCTACTTGGATCACCCGTTATATATTTATACAAGACTTAAATATTTGCTTTTTCAGCATTAATAAGATTCTTCTGCAATACTCCCCCACTCTTTTACTTGTAATGTATACTTTGCTTAGAAGTTTTGATTTGTTTAAAGGCTCCAGCGTACCTGCTCCCTTCTCAACATAACTACAACAACAAACGCCTTGTCTCTTGGCTTGTGATCTAATTCTCAAAGGAATTGCGGAATTTGCCATTCAAGACAACTTTTGTGTTGTCACCTTTACTTTGGCCAACAAATCTTACTTATTATTAGCATTTATGTTAGTGTGTGTGTCAGTGTCTGTGGCTTGGAAGTGCAGCGGCAGCGAGTGCCGGCAGTCAGTTGTTGTTTCTTCAGCGGCTTTGTCTCCTTTTGACAGGTATTTTGCGAATTCGCTCGGCGACGCGCTTTACTCTTCCTTCTGTTGGTGTTATTATGTTGCTTTTGTTGTTATTATGTTGCTTTTGTTGTTGTTATTGTTACTGCTGCGTCTTTTACAGGTATGAGTATAAGAATCTATACAATTTGCTTTGTTTTATTTCCGCACTGTCGCATTGTTGCTGCGAAATTGCCACTGTTCTATTATTGTTATTGTTGTGGCGACGACTCACTTTTGTTTTTGTTAATCGCTTTGTGTTGTCCATCAGTTTTATTTGACAAGTCATTAAGAATGTTGACATTAACAAGCCGTAAGATTTATTAGCGGTGGCGATTTAGCGACGCGACGCAAGGCCTTGCAAAGTGCACTCACACACACACACGTGCATACTTATGCAGTAAACATTTCGCTGCGTTATTCGCCACAACTGCAGTTCGCATTTCCTTCACTGTATTTTCGCTATTGTGTGCAGCGCCGCTTTGACGAACTGTCCGTCTGTCTGTCTGATTGTCTGACTGCTTGGCTGGCCATGCTTTCAGGCCATTTTTACTTGTCCGCCTCTGAGACCAGGAAGTTTTTCGCGACGCCTCAGGTTTTCCTTATTTTATTTGCACATGTGCTCACTTATTGCTCTGCCGTTGCTTTGTTGCGACTTTGATTGATTATAAGCTCACTAGCTAACTGTTGAGCAACAGCTAAAGAGGCATTCACTAAACTATAGATCATTTGCTTGCATTCACTCAGAGTGCTTAGTGTAGTAAATCAGCTGCAAAGCAGGAAAATGAAATGAATGAATAATTAGTAAGCGTCTGGCGCAGTTAGAAAACGCAAAACTTTAAATGAAAAGATTTTTAGCGCGAAAGCGGGAGAGTTAGTCCGCGGAAGAGACTTAGAGCGCTTTTTCATAAACAGATTTCTATAACTAAATAGTTGTGTGAGAGAGTGCTGAGAGTACTTTTGAATCCCCCTTCAAAACCCATAAGTGCTTGCTTGGAAGTCCATACTGGAGGACCCTTTTCTAATATGTCAGATATCAGTAGTTGAGTTCTACTTCACAACACCTTTATTTGAGACTACGCCAGCCGTAGGAGGATGGTGGCATGTGTAAAAGTTCACGCAAGTGAGGAAATGTCTCTGAGCGCCATTCAAGATTTCAACTAAAGATAGAGTTTACGCTTTATTTTACTGCTTATCTCTCTCCCTTATCTCGACAGCAACAGTGCAGTTCAGAAAGGCGCTAAAGTCATTCCAATTTAGGCAAAGCCATTTCTACAAGAAACTCTTCCGCTGCATAAATTTTAAGATTTTTTCAGCGAAAGCACGACGTTTTAGAGCTAGGCCTTAAGCTCATCCTCATGGCAATGTCGTTTTATAAGAAAGTGTTCACATTTGGCGAGGATGTGTAGTACGCAAAGATAAACGACAATAACCGGTGCCTGACACAATATACCTAAGAAGGACCATTACGGTCTTTATGTTGTTTCGAAGTCATACCCTTGAGAAGTAAAGTCCTCTCTGGACGAACAAAGACCAAACTCTACAAGTCACTGGCTATCCCCGTCCTGATATATGGTGCAGAGGTATAGACGATGGCAACATCTGATGAGTCGGCGTTACGAGTTTTCGAGAGAAAAGTTCTGCGGAAGATTTATGGACCTTGGCGGATTGGCCACGACGAATATCGCATTCGATAGAACGATGAGCTGTACGAGTTATACGATGCGATTGACATAGTTCAGAGAATCAAGAGACCGCAGCTGCGCTGGCTTGGTCATGTCATCCGAATGGACAAAAACACTCCTGATCTGAAAGTATTTGACGCAGTACCCGCTAGATGAATCAGAAGAGGAGAAAGACCTCCACTCTGTTGGAAGGACCAGGTGCAGAAATACCTTGCTACACTTGGAACCTCCAGCCAAACTGAGAAAAGAAAGAACGACTGACGTGCTATTGTAAACTCAACTATAACCGCGTAAGCGATGTCTACGCCAATAAAGAAGAAGAAGAAGAAGGTATACCTGATTAAAACTTGAATTTCAGGTGCTTGTTCATTGGCACTCCGAATTGCTAATATTCCGAATAGTCGAATTCCTGATCAAAAGTAATCCTTTATCTTGCGATACGCGACACACAATCTTTCGACTACTAACGTCAATCTTTCGGGAGTTGTCTAATATCTGGTGATTATTTAACGACTAACAGCTTCGCGCACTGAAATCTCATGGATTTTTATAACCAAATTTAACCCCAGAATGAATATTTTTGACCACCTTTTAACCGAAGACACGTTTTCTGCCAACAAAGTCTTCATAAATATCCAACACCATTCTCTCCCTTTGAAATTGCCAAACCCGTCAAGATCCGCGATACTACTACAAGTACAAAAAGGCTACACAAGTCCTTGGTAGAAAGTTGGCCATTAGCGTCAATCTTTATCGTATCTCATAAATTTTTTCGTGCGTTCCCTAATACCTTTCAATTATTTAATGAGAAGCAGCTTTCTACACTAAAATATCTTCGATTTTTTAATCAAATTTCATACAATAATCAAAATTTTCGACCACCCTATAACGGCGACGAGTCTTTCCTTAACACAAGTCTCCATAAATGCCCATGCTGCTTCGCGCTAAATTAGCAATTCCGTCAAGAGCTGCGTCTCTACTTAATTGCTATGCAAATTTTCTAAGTTCAATTCAAAATCAACTTGACCTAAGAGCCATCCAGCGTCGTCACCTTGAACTCTACGCTGTTTGCCGACGACGACGCTACGGACCGTTTAGTACGCCAATAAAGGCGCCAAACTATTTAATATTCCGCTTGAGTCGCAGTAATTATACGCGGCAACGGAGCAAACAAACTAAATGATTGACAGAAGCTGCGGAGACGCGTATCCCGGATGACAGTGGTTAACGGCAGCGCGTCGATTGATATCAAATATCCAGTCAGTCAGGCCTTAAATGAAGAATCGAAGCACTAATGGAATTGTGCAGAATGTGGAAAAATGTCCGACGGAGACCAAAAGAAGACAAAGAAGACGCAGCATAAGCAAAAGAAGTTTAGGCATTACTTATGAGCGGCAAGTAGTGGGTAACGACGACGTGTTGTGAGCGCTGTGGAGATATAAGCAAGTAGTGTGCGCTGGGGGCCCCCGAGTGGTAAGGGTGCTGCCACCTGTTATGCAGCGCCTTTGCGGATAATCACATTTCCGGCAGTAATTAAAATCTCGCCGAGCGAATTTATGTGACAAGCGTGGTAATAAACTGTAAGCTGAGAACTTGCTAACGGGATTTGTATGCCGTGCGCCAAAGCAAAGCGTAGCATTGATTACATGTAGTCTAACATTCTTGCAACATGCCACCATGCCTCCGCCGCCCGGCCGCTTTGTCGCGGAAAGTTGTTACGTCATTTTTAATTAGTTCGCTGGTGAGTTCTGCGCCGTTGACTGAACTCATTGCGCCGATAAAAATAAATTTAATAAAATTATGCGGCGCTCAGATAATTTCCGTTCATGTAATTTCCATTACACACACAGACGCACGCACACACAAAAGCGCGGAATTTATTATTATTATTTTTTTGCGAAATTGCTAATGTACTTGCTGTGGCAAGAGTGAATGCCTTAAGTGCATAAATAAATGTGCATTTGTGTGCGTGCGTGTGTGTGTGTCGTAGCAGTGCGGTAAGTGAATGTCTGCGCGGCTGAGTTGGCTTGCTAATTTCGTATGCAACGCATGCCACGCGATTCCAGCCAATAGGCCATGCAGCTGAACGGCATTTAATGTTGTGGCATGCAGCAAATAGCCGCGTTGCGCTTGTGTGTGCTTGCTGTGTCTGTGCGTTTGCAGGAAAACGTCCATTTGTTGGGTGGAGCGAGTCCATCATAGCGTCGTTCTAAGAATGCTCCTTTAACCCCTTCCACACAGCGCGCCGGTTTCTAATGCCACTATGAGTTTGTATGCTTTTCTATGTAAACGAAGACACTTGTCGGACGCACTTAAACGCTTCCGCATTTGCCACACTGGCGACTCGACGCAGCGTAGCTTATTATGCGCCACGCCATCTCGGTTGCGCCGGGAAAGTTTGGTGCAAGCAAAAGTAGTTAAGAAGTCTCCAGGGCGCATAAAAATAAATAGCGCTAAGAAACGCTCATTTGACTCGAATGTCGTCAGAGCGATGCGGTGAAGTAGTAAAAACTTTTGAATAAAATACAGGGTGCACCAAAAGTCCGGAAATATTTTGGAGAGGTACTCGCGTGGAGCAGCTCTGACTAAGTGGAGAGGAGTAGAAAGGCATTCATAATAAAAAATATAAAGAAAACTACTGGAAAACGAGCACGACGGTTTGTTGAACTTCGTTTGACAACTGATCAGCCATGGATCATCCGCACACGTCAGTTTCAGCGTTACCGTAAGCCAGTTAGAAGGTTTCCAATTATCAGCTTCAACAAATCATCCAAGTATTTATAGAGTCCGAAGAAGTTAATATTAACTTAGTCAAAACCTCAATAGAACCGACCCAGGGTTCCTCAGAAAATGAAATTATCGTACGCGTTGGGGAAAAGAACATTTCCAGAAAATTCAAAAGTGGAAGCATTGCAAATTTGTCAAAGTTGTGGAACTATAACCAGTAGTCTATAGGTATATTTCCGGTGTAGCTAAAGATATGAGCGACACAACTTGATTGTCAGTCACTAGACTAAAGTTGAAAACCTTAGACTTCAATTAATCGGGAAGACCATTCGTCCGAATCAATAGACATGTGAGAGACTCGAAACTCTAACAGAACAGTGAGAGGTTCGAAACTCTTGATCGACCTCTCTGCAAACTCAGTCAACCGGGAAGACCATTCGTCTGAGTCAACAGCACTGTGAGAGGCTCCATACCCTTGGTCGATATCTATACCAAGTAGTTTTTGGTGTTTCTATTGAAGACGTGGGATCGCAAAAAGTAATCCCAATCAATGCTACTGTGAGAGTCTCGAAACTCTTTGTCGATACATAGGTGTCGCTTGATCCATACCAAGTAGTTTTGGCTAGCTTCAACTGAAGAAGTGGGATCCTTTCGATCTCGGGGCGAGGTTTAGCAGCAAAACGTGTCGCAATCAACCAATTATATAATATTTAGGTATCAAATAAATATTTAGAAACCTGCAGTAGAACAACAAATTTCGACACGTTTGATTCGATTGAACGTTGTTTACTGATTCTCTAATAAATAACCTCAAATATACTTACCTGTATGTGACAAATATTATGCCATAAATAATGGCAAACAAATTAATAAATTATACACATACATAGACATATGTATGTTTACAAAAACTATGTGCTAAGAGCAGTGGAAAAAGCCTCTCGTTGCAAAGTGCCATTGCATGCCACACGCTGCCTAGAATTTATAAATAAATACAGCACGGCGCGTAGAAACGGGCTTTATGGCCGGCCGTTGGCTCGTCACCGTCGGAGTTATCCACTGCCAGGCACACTGTTGCCTCAGCTGTTTCCGAACGAATAACTCCTTAGCGGAGCTAAAACACATGTACATGTGTGCTTCTACATATGTATGCACGCTGTACTTTGCCCCCTTATAGCCGCGCAGTCGCCACGCCAGTCTTTAGCCTTGGCGCAGACCAACTGTGCGCAATTCTATCCCCAACTGTGTATGACTGAAGGCACTTGTACTATGGATAACCGTTAAAGTGCAGCTCACTTCGCTTTTTTTCATGTATTTTAATGTGCACATGGGAGTGTGTGTTCTTAGAAGACATTTGGTGTGGATGATTTCGAAGAGCCAAGTAGGAAATGCTTTTACAATTTGGTATGACTTCTACGAATTTAGTCGAAACATAGTTATTTTTTAATTATGTACTTTTTATCGTTGTTTCTATTTTGTGTTAAGTTGAGTTATGTTACGTTACGTTATGTTAAGTTACGTTATGTTTGGTTACATACATTCTGTTAAGTTATGTTACTTTATGTTGAGTTACATTACGGTATGTTATATTATGCTAAGTTAAGTAACGTTACGTTATGCTAAGTTAAGTCTTAAGTTAAGTTAATCTCAACTACATATGTTAAGTTCAGTTACGTTCCCTTATGTAAAGTTAAGTTACATTATGTTAAGTTATGTTGGGTTGCGTTACATTGTGTTAAGTTAAGCTACATACATTATGCTAAGCTATGTTACGGTACCTTATGTTGAGCTAGATTACTTTATATCAAATTAAGTTACGTTACGCTAAGTTAAGATACGTTGCGCTATGTAAACCTACAGTAGGTTAAGTTGCATTGTCTTAAGTTAAGTTAATCTACATTATGTATAGTTAAATTACACTATATCAAGTTAAGTTGTAGCTTAACTTATATATTAAGTTAATTTATGTTATGCTAAGTAAAGTTAAGTTATGTCACATTAATTTAAGCTAGGTTCTGTTAATTTACTATTTGCGTTTTGCCAAGTTAAGTTACCTTATGTTATGTTAAGTTAAGCTATGTCATATTTAGTTGAGTTATGTTAAGTTACAATTTAATTACAATTTAGTTACAATGTTAAGTTCAATTTTGTTACGTTAAGTTAAGTTGTATTACGTTACGTAATGGTATGTTGTGTTACGTTATTGTTGTCGTGTTTGACCTTTAAAAAATTTTGGTCAAGAAAAAATGGATATACCTTCTCTCGGGTTCACAATTTCTTACTATGCCTGCGCTGCTCTTCTCGTAAGCCATTACTTTTCCGTGTGTCAGCTACTTGTCGTCGCGCACAAGTGCAATTACAGTTAGCTAGCTCTCCTCCGCACGGACTCAACTCTTTTTTGTATGCATTCCAATGTTTATTTTTTATTTCTCTCCATGTTTGTGTTGCATGAGCATTTTATATGTTAAGTATGTGTCTTCGTTTTTATGTCTATTTTCTAAATGCCATAAAAAATGTGCATTTCATAATCGTGATGAATTGCACCCGAGGCTATTCAAAGGCGTTGCGCCTGCCTAGCGGCTTATTGCAGCTGTCTCTTGGAGCCTACCATTTGTACATACCTAGAATAGACCAAATAGAGTTGTCGGGCGAGTTTTTAATGTAGGCACATAGCACATATGTATGTATGTATGCATATGCCTGTATCTGTTGGAGCTGTTGAAGCAGAAGAATAGACGGCTGCGAGCCGAAATGCTGCTGACAGCCAACAGGTGACAACTGACAAGTATTCGAAGCCATGTTGTATGCCACATTAGCTAGCTAATTGCTGATGGGTGGTAATGAGGGGAAGCAAGCCAGGTATTTTAAAGGATATTAGAGTTTATGTTATACATATATATCTGTATGTATGATATAGTACCATATATCGGTCATATGTAAGTATTTGAAATATGAATACGGTGCAGAAACACTGAGGATATCCAAAGATTACGGGAAAACTCGAAAACATATACGAATTGCTTTGAGAGGAAAGAAAAAACTACAAAATAGATTTGAGTAAACTCCATGGTACCAAATCCTCCCACTTCACAAGTAATAAACCCTACTTTCATCGAAGAACGCACGAGTTTCATAACACGTTTTCGTACCTAAAGATCTAAAGACTTCTACTCTCTTAAGAACGACCTCTCACCAATACGTGACACCGTATAGGCAAATTTCTCGTTCCCATATCGTAATTTTTGCTCTGGTTTCTAACTACAACCATAGCCATTGGCCACGCCATTTGCTTTTTTTCCGCCACAAAGTTCAAAGATTCAATTATATATTGACCTTAAGGATTCAGTTCGTTTTCCCACACTCTCTCAGCGTTTACAAACTTCGCCTCAGTCCACCTCAGTCCACCTCATTGCACGTGTCCCGAACCCTCGTCGCGTTGTGCCGTGTCAGCTTTAATCACATCTGGACCAAACCAATGCCGCCGGCTAAGCAGCGCTGAGATGCTTGACGACTTCAATGCCGGTCTGTCATTACGAAAATCAATTTCCGGTTAAGTTTTTTTTCATTCAATTACTCTGCTTCTTCCTTTGATTCTACCGTGATTTTTTGCTGTTATTGTAATGTATCATTGTGTTATTGTTTGTCTGTTTTGGTGAATGAGATTTTGTGTTTTCATTGTTGCTATTGTTGTTGTCGCCATTGGTCACGTTTACGCCGGTTGTTGGTGCTGTTACAATTGGAATCGCTTTGGCGCTCGCAGTTTACGCTCACTTTAAAGGCAGCCAACTTGTAAGTCGGCTCGGCAATTGTGGTAATTAGATTGCTTTGCAATTGTTGGCACTGAGCAGGAAGCCGTGGAAAATCCCAAAAAAATAACTTTATTGAATATTACAAAGAAGTATTTTTGATAAAAAAATTTGAGTGATTTTAAGAACCAAAAGTTTCATTCCTTATTTGCTTCATTGAAAACAGAAGCCCGGTATGAGGCTGTCAGATTTTTTTTAGAAAACTGACAACCACTTTTATACCATTAGCGGCTGATATAGACCTCATTTTAGAAACTTCGGTTGAATATTAGAGATTTTAACGAGAATACTAATTTTCAAACAGGGAATCCTCGGATTTGGAGAGATTTGGTTTTAGCTGTTTTTGTTGTTCGCTGATCATAAATCAAGTGTTCACTGATCATAGATCAAGTGGAAACCGCTAATGACATAGTCAAAACTAGTGGTGATGCCTGCTCGTTTTCGTTATCGCTATAATTATCGAAATAGATATCGATAACGGCAATAGGTGGGTAAGTAGGAGTCCTGCCACCCAATTCAATTAGCGCCGTTATACTTTTTGTGGACAACCATTAAATATTTTGTGTCGGACTTGTGATAAAGCTGAACATTCGCAGAGAAAGTGCAAAACCGTTCACAATTGTTCTAAGGCAGGCCATTTTAGCGCTCTCCAAAAGACCAGTGTCTCGTTAAAGAAGCTGAAAGTCTGTATATGCTATTTCTAGAACTAGATTCTAAGTAATTTGTTCTATTCCTGTTATATTCACGGCACATCTGCTTTGTTATCCAACAGCTTGTTGGTGCGTTTCATTGACTCTGTGGTCAAAATGCATATAAAGCTCTCTTTTAATCCTTCTTAACGAGCATTGTATTTGCACCGCCGCGGATTCGCCTAAAGAGGATCCTAGCTTTGCCAATTCATCTGTTTTTTCGTTGCCGAAAACGAACCTATGACCGGGAGCCCAAGGTAGAGACATGTGGAGTTGACCTGTCAGTTAGCTTTAAGCCCTCCTGCAGTTGTTAACTACGTTGGAATTAATATGTGGTGTCGACAAGGAAAGCAAGGTCGCCTGGCTGCCCGTGTTTATGATTGCTTTCTGTATCCTCCCACAATTATTCAAAAGAACTTCATACGCCTTCTCTATACCTAGTACTTCCGCTTGGAAGCTGCTGGCTGAGTTTGGTAGGCGAATAGAAATAGAGGTCTCGAAACCATTGGACTACAACTCCACACATATTCCGCAGTGCTTTTTGGACCCGTCGGAATAGATAGTGGTAGTATCGCCCTCCTCTACTATACCTCTTCTCCATTCACGTCTAGAGAGAATCCTTATCTGAAAATGGACGCTTGAATCTAACCCTGTTCGTATTATTTAATACTTTCTGGTCATGTTAGTATTCTGATAAGCCAAAGAATATTTTAAGCGCAAGTAAAAAATGAGAGGAGATGCCCCAGGGGAGTTACTCTAGAGATTTCAGGAAAATGCAGGGCCCCCCTTAAGGATGACTAACCTGCAAACGCCTTTCAGCAGACGAATAATTCTCTTCAATCCAGTCGAAAAAAAAATAATTATAATAATTAAATAATCAAAACTAATAAACGTATTAAATAAATGTTACCAGTTGCTCATAATTCACAGAATTTTTTCTTATAAGAACCTCTCAGCTTATTTTCGTAGTCATGACAATTGATTAAAAAATATGTAAAGCCAATTCAAAACCACAATTAATTTTTCATAAGCGCAAAAATGCCACATCAAACCGTTAACCAAAAGAAGCACTTCAATTCCAACTCCACTGAGGGATCTCGCTACCAGCAGTGCTTCTTAATTCCTCGACAGTCTCGCTTTTCGTCTTCAATACGCGCACACAATTCCCTCAAGGCATTGATGCCCTAATCCAAGCCTTAATAACTTGAAGCAGCAACAGCATTTACGCAACCAGATGCTTATCAAAGTGCGACAACAACCACAACAACAATAACAATTTAGCAACAACATGACTATGCGCCAATCAGACACACGCGACGACAAGAAATAGATAAGACCGGAGCAGACAGAGATTCCGAAACACACACATAACTGCACGCACAGCCAGCTCTAAATCCACTCCAAACCAACCCCAACACGCAAGCGCTCGTGCAACAAATGTACTGGAGTACTACACTCGTACTTTGCACTTTTCGCCCAAGCAGCTTTTGGCATTTGTAGGCATCGTAAATTGCCAACGTGATGAGGCGAAGATGTGACGAAGGCGGCAGACGGACGGTCACAACGGCAACGGCGGCGCTTGACGACGGCTGGCGCACCAAGACGCAAGCAACAGCAGCCGTTGCTGGGAGATTCGCGCAGATTCAGATACTAAGCACCAATGGCAATGCCGATATCAACGCGTGTGTTGCATGCCACAGTGATACGTCGGCAAAGCGCGCGAGCGATATGCATTTTGATAAATATTCTACGATTGTATATCAAAAGCTAACACAGCGGCGGCGGGCGCAGCGCCGGTGTACGCGTCTGACTGCGCTTGTTATTGCTGCCGATGCCAACGGCGTTGTTGTTGTTGGTGTTGATGATGAGCTGGAATCTTTATGCGCGTGGAATCGTCACGGTTGCTTTGCCGCACAGGCGTTTGTCAGCCGAGCAAAGCCAAGCCAACTCGCGCCATGTTCACCCTTTGAGAGATGGAAGCAAAGGACTTGCGGCGGTATTTGTTTATTGCTCCGATATTGTATCTTGTATATATCATAGCAATGTATGTTGCATGATGTTGTTGTGTTGTTGTTGTTGTAAGCGTAATCGCATTTTAATCCATTTATTTCAATTTCACGCCAAAACCGATGCAAATTACATTGGTTCACATTGGTTGGCGGGCGCCAAAGGCTGCCTTGAATAAAAAAACAACAATGAACATATTTATGTATGCAAAAAGCGGAGACGCGAGTTTTGCTGGCCATAATAGTGGATTTTCGGTTGAGATTTAGTGGCGCTGAAGGAACAAAAAACCAACTGGAGGTAGGGGAATATGAAGGAAGCTTCCTTATTTATCTTCGAACTGGCTCCAGTTCTTTTTTTATCATCTGAATTTTCGGCTATTAAAGAACTTTCCTTGGCTTCAAAAGCTAAATATTGCACCTAGTAACATGGAAGGTCTCAATTCGAAGATTAGAAAGCTTACAAAAGAGCTCTGTAACGTACACGTTTCTACCTTAATTTCTGGGAAAGGCTTTGTGAGCTTAGAATTCTTCTCCCTTCTTAGAACAGTGTTATTAGCTTCATGCGGTCTTTCTTACACAACTGAAAAGCAAGTCCCTTCATTACGCCGGGAAGAGTTCATTTGATCAGATAAGAAAGTTAATTTTTTGTAAATATCAGTTGGGCTTTAGGGATATGTTGTTAACTCCCTGCTGTCCGTTCTTTATTTCCGAGAGACCAGAGGAAACGAAGTTCAACTTAGGTTCATTGTTGCTTAATGAAGTTTGGTTCCCATTGTACCTCTGTTAAACAAGTTCCTTGTCTTTTCTTAGAAGATCCCAAACACAACTGTGGAAGGGCATACCGAACCCATACAATTTTTTGGTTCCCAATGTAAGCCTTGTCCTCGCAAACGCGAGACAGTCAAGAATGGAGTTTTGAGTTGTTTTCACCTCGATTTCTTCCCTACATCTTCTTCAACTGGCGTCCGGTAAGGTTTTCGACTTTACAGCATGGACGCCGAGTGGGCAATGAATTGTTAGAACTCCCACCTTACGAAGGGAAGAGAGCAGGCTGTACCTCTTATCGCCATTCTGGGTCACAAAGATCTTCCGACAGCGCATGAACCGCTGGTGGCCCAGGGCTAACCAAGCTCCCACCAAGTCCACTTATGCAGGAATGAGAGCGCCGACCCATTCCATTCTACTGATGGCGGAGCTAAGATGCCCTTCCTTGCCAGTTACCTGCGATTCCGCTGTGGCCTGGCACGCTTACTGGTTATGTCACAAAGTGACTCGTAGCCGTTAATAAAGAGGTTGAAAATTAACCAGCTTTTAAAGTTAGTGAGCTCAAAGCTACTATCACCTACCTGCTACAGAATAGATAGCCACTTCACAGAAGCACCTAAATCTAACGCTACCTGAGTGACAGCAACCTCGACTTGAAAAGCACTGCAACATTCAACAAGTACCTGACAATATAACCTCCACTAACCTTCCCTCATCTGCAACCTTCCCACACTGCCCCTCTCCTCCAACGACTTCCACAACCCAGCCATAACTCCTTCGCTGTTATGTGAGTGGAGAAAAAGCAGCCAAAGTTTGATTTGGCGAGTCCATGATCCAAAAAACTGTCCGAGGATTCCCCGAGTGCTCAGGTTTTCTTTAACCCAACCCCTAAATGACAATTATTTTCTTATATATTCCGCAATATACCTTCGGAAATAAGTCCAGGTCATTCCGATATTCTAGACCCATCTGTCATGCGAGCTACGCTTATTTTCAGCTTCGAGAGATGAAATGCGAAAGCACTTTTGCAAGTACAGTTACTTTAAATTTCGTTTTTCAAAGTCGCTATTTTAAAGCGTTGGCCATATTTCCCCACTTCATTGGTCGGTTCGTTAATGAAGTTGTTCCATTCATTAAATCACGCCTTTTTATGGCACTGACGTTGTTATTATTGTTGCTGCGGCTACCGCTGATGCATTTAAGCAAACCATTTATCAGCCAAAAAAGCATTTTCCAAACACAAAACACCAAAAGCAACAAAGCAGAGCCACCAACTCACCGACTCACCGAACTCGCTGACATTTGAAGTGCCAGCAAAGCATGGGTCCCTGGGTCGGAGTCAGCGTTATGGCCATAGCCAGACAGCAATGTTTGCGCGCATTGTTAATATTTATATGCGAATATAAAAGACACTTTAGTTGGCAACGCGACCAGAGCAACAACAAATGGGCGGCAGCAGCGCTGAGCGAACGCATTTGTGCATTTCAAAAACTTTGTAATTAGCCATAATTCACTGCGGTGGCTGCAACTGTCGCTGGGACTTTGGACACACGGTGTGGCTGTTGTTGTTGTTATTGTTGCTGCAACAACACTTGCTTTTATTGCGGTACGTGCTTCAAAGCCGAATTGGTGGTGTTGAAACATATAGCACCAGCACCAACACCAGCGCCAGCAACACCGGCTTGGACTGTCTGGCGGTGGCGGCGAGATTCGCTTTCGCCGCCACGCACACACGCGCAGCCTAATCTACCTGACTCTTTTATGTTAATGTTTATTTCGTTTTATTTATTTTTTCCGCTGCGTTACTGTAGTTATTAATACACTTTTATTGCTGCTGTTGTTGTTGTTGTTGTGCCTGTTTTGTTTGCCACAAAAACATTTAAATCATTGTTGACGCTTGAAGCTGCGCTTCAGCGCTTTTCAAATCCCTCAAACACACACACACTCGCTCTGCGGTCGTGTAGCTCCCCAATGTGGCGGCCCGGGCACGTCTGCTCTGTGTGTGCTGCGCCTGTCTGGAGTGCTGTCTGCCGTGCGCCAAAGGTTTGTGGTCCAATGTTGCCACACTAATGAATGGTTTCCGTTTGGTACACGCCTACCCTTTCTCCTGCTGTCTCGCGCGTCCACTCGCCCTCTCCCTCTCTGTGACTCTGTCCCAGCCACGGCGGTTCTCGTGTGCCCTTAGTTGCCTAACAAAACTCGAAATTTTCGTCTTTTGTGCTGAGTTTTTGTTATTGTTTTTTTTTAACTCTTTCGCTTTTATTTAAATAGTCCATTAATTTGTTGTACCTGCACATAAATATATTTCATCATGATTTACCTCTTCACGCTGCTTGCCCGGCTGCTGTCGCTCGCCCTCGTGCTGTTGGTGGCAACTCGCTTTTGTTTAACCCTTAAAAGGTGATTTATACATTTACACGTGTGATCTATGCGCGTCCGTCGCGCGTTCAACACCACGTTGTTTCGCACGGCTGCTCATATTTTTGTTGTTAATGCTACTCCTTTTGTATTCACTTCACTTTTTTCCCCGAAAGGTTGTCCTTCTCACTCTAATGCATTGCCGAAAATGCCATTTGCATGCAAGGATTTACGAGCTGTCACCGTGTGAACGACAACAGCCATCGCTCACCGTTCGAGCACTAGATATTAAGAAGCATTAAGTTTTCAGACAAAAAATCCATTTTTCTACCAAATCAATGCAATCCATCACCGATCACCGTCGAACCCATTAGCATAAATGTTGCATCATTAATCTTCACTATCGTACGGTACCGACTACTGTTCATTAAATGACCGCATTTCCCGCTTGTTGCTTCGCTTGGACACTTCTGGTGAAGGGACAGTGGCATTTGATTGGTAGAACGGCGAAAAAATTTATTTCGGTTATTTTCTTTAAGATGAGTGGATCTTTTTGAAGCATTTTAGTGAAAATTTTTCTTATCTACGCATTCTGAAGAGCCTTAATACCAACCATCGTCTATCGTTCCAACTTCTCGTTACTTTATCAGCTTTCTCCAACACCTAGTTGATATACTAGTTTTTAAACACTATTACCTACTATCTAGTATTTGTTACTAATTGTTACTACTGTTTCTTAATTCAGACGCGATCCTTTAGTTTCAGCCAAAAGATAACGGTTAGGCTAGGTTAAGAGCTCGATTCCAAGAGAGATCTCACTTGTATAGCTTAGAACATTGGTCCATTTTGGCAGCTAAATCTGCTAAAAACTGTATCATGAGACACTTATCGTTTCATTGTAGTACTTAAAACTGCTAAAAACTAGAACATAAGTCCCTTACCGGTTCATTGTGGGACCTAAAACTGCTAAAAACTGAATCATAAGACATTTACAGATCGACAAAGCGCTTTGAGCCTATCACAAATTTGTTAATGTTTATAATATAAGTTTCGGCTTTGCCTACAGGTTAGCCGAAGCTAAGAATACCGAGATATTGCAGCCTCAGTATTCCAATATCTTGACAGTGGAGGAGACAGTGTCCAGATGTTTCCTCCTCACCTTCTTCCATACAACTTTGACAACTAGGGTCCGACAAGATTTTAAGTCTTAGCGAATTAGTGAATGCGGCGGTTTCAGTGTTAGAACGCAAGACGCCAATGGAACAACAGTAGTCGTAATATTACGTGAGTACCTGCCGGCGACGTGGAATAATCCACGGCTGTTAAAAGCACATAGATCGAAACAGTGCCCCGATCAGCGCCCCAAATAATGCATGCTTTTTGCAAGTACTATTTGGTTCCAATTGGTCAGGTGAAAAGAACATTTTTAACACCTTGGTCCGGTTCGAGGACAATCTAATAAATCTGTCGTGTTGTGGGTACGGCACCCGGCAGCATTGAGACTTTACACTGAACTGAATTCTCAATTCTATCTGTCTTTATGTTTAAACCATAGCTACCACGAATCTCCCCAAAAACGGTCAGACCTGCCAGTTAAGTACCCATCAAACTCAATGACTAGTGACATTTGTCGCTGGAACTTAAAATGTCTTTTCATTAAAAGGAATCTCATTCAGAGCCTATAATATCAGTTCAAGCTGAGTATTATTATCCGAAAAGATTTTGTGGAAATTTCGTGGCAACCGAAATAATAGGCATGCACTATTGGATTTTAGTCGCCTTTTCCGACAGACTTGGGGGAAAGTCGCCAATGGAAATCCAACTCGGTCCCATTCCACTATGTGCGATGCAAGAGTGCCCCCTCTGGCTAGCTCATCGGCTTCGCAGTTCCGTGTAACCAGGTACCCAAACCAGTTGGAGGAAAATGGTGAAGTTTTGTGTTCTCGGCCCAGCCCAAGACCGAAGGAATATTTTATTTAAAACTTAAGTCTATATAGTACCAGCTTGAACTCATTAAGCGTCGAATATCGGGGATGCCACAGTATTTTGAATGACTACTACGTACTTGTATATTAAAGCTGAGTCCAAACTGTACTCTGTTTCCACTGCTCAAAATCAATATCTTTTTAAGCATTGCAGTTGCAGTATTCTTACTAGTTTTGCACCCTGCAGATGCGCACAAATGTTTACCAGCTTCAGTTTCAAAAGAATGCACAAAAAGGATGAATTTCTTTAATGCATGTTCCTAAGAAAATATTATTCCTAACAACCATGTTAACTGTTATAATCTCCAGGTTTAAGTGTCTGAAATAAAGGAAAACTGCATAATAGACCTTATCGATTTGTCTATAATGGAATTAGCGCTTCAATAGATAATCTTTCCCTCGCACAAAACCGTCTTTAATAGGATCTCAGGAAATACTCAATTTCTCGGAATTCATCTGTATGCACAATCAATTGCTATCGGTTTATGTGTGTTAGCCCTTGAATGCAATTCCAGCTATTTATATGCCAGTGTAAATGTAAGCCTGAAATTCTAGCACGCTGATCCCTAGCTGAGCCGAGCTCATCACTGCCTGCGGCCAGAAAGTACGAGTAATTAAGGGCATTCCAATGTTATTAAGTAGCACATTTTTCATTATGGTAGATTGCTTTGTTGTGATGACCAAAGCTGAGCAAAGGGACTCATCGGCTGCGTGGAGCATTTGATCTATTTTAACCTTATTTGTAACGAAGACAAATGTGTGTGATTCAACGCCAAGCTAATCCACTGCTTATACGTAGAATTAAAATATATTTATATATAATATACTATGTATATATCTACCAGAATATATTTTTCGCAACTTATTACTTTTATTTTTATTTATATTATTTTGTACTTTTTTATTTTTTACTCCAAAATAATAGCACTTATTTTTCTTCTATTTTTGCAGGTAAGCAATTGGCACCTTTTGTGGCATAATCTGTATGTAGGCGCACATGTCGACCATATGCGCAAAATTACAGGCATATTGTTGAGTAAGTACAATTAACCTCACATATACCATATACATTAATGTGGGTATGCTTGGTTTAGGAGTTGTGGGTCTCATCGGCGGCGCTCCTGTCTGCTAAATATTTGCAGAAAGCCGGCGTGAAGCAGAAGCGCGTTGTAAGAAGTGATAGCGATCTTTGGGTCTTTTTTAAATACTGTGTTTACCTTAGCAAGTAACTTGCACTATATCCTAATGAGCGCGCTAATTTGCGCTATACAAACAGACGCACGGTTGCATGCATGAACGGACACAGGGTTGCGCGCATGACCGCTTAAGCTGGAACGGTAACAAAATGACGAAAGAAAAAACGTTAAATGCGGTTGGACTGGAGCTAGAATACCCTTCAGAAATACAAAATATTTCTCACAAGAACTAAATTTTTTTCGGTCAGTTTGTATGGTAGCTATATGCTATAGTGATCCGATCTGAACAATTTCTTCGTAGGTGGCATAACTGCTTTAGATATTAACCCACGCCAAATATCGCGTCAAATGAGAAATTTTTCCATACAAACATTTGACTCCGATCATTCAGTTTTTATGGCAGCTGTAAGCTATAGCGATCCGACCTAAACGATTTCTTCGGAGATTATTCTCCTGTCTCAGGCAATAACCTCTGCCGAGTTTCGTGAAGATATTTCATCAAATAATGAAATCTTTCATATAAGCACCTGACCCCGATCGTTCAGTTTGTATGGCAGGTATGTGCTATAGTTATCCGTTCTAAACGATTCCTTCGGAGATTATACTCCCGTCTTAGTAAATAAGTCACACCAAATTTCGTGGCGATATCTCGTCTAATGAGAAAGTTTTCCATACAAGCACCAGACTCCGATGATTTAATTTGTATGGCAGCTATATGATATTGTGATCCGATATCGGCCCTTCCGTCAACTCAACAGCTTCTTGGGGAGAAAAGGACGTGTGAAAATTTTCACAACGATATCTCAAAAACGGTGGGACTAGTGCGCGTATATACAGACAGACAGACGTTCGTATACTCGGAACCTGGTTAGATCGACTCAGCTCCTCAAGCTGAACATTTATATATATTTTTTATTGGATCTGCAACGTTTCCTTCTAAGTGTTAGAAACTACGTAACAAACTTAATACACCTCGTGCAGGGTATAAATATGTTTACAGCGACGCGCGAACTGACGGCTAGTGTAAATACGATTAAGACGAGCCATTTGCTACAGCAGCAACAACAATGTAACAAATTACAACAACCTGCGCGGTAAGCTGCTCTTAGACGGCTTACTCACGGCCTGTTGTTATTGTACTTCTTATGGTTTTGTTGTTGTTGTACATAGCTACATTGTCACCGGCGCAACAAAGCACGGTGTGAACTATTACTGCCACCAACTGTTGCAACAGTCGCTTGCCGAGCGCCGCGCGCAAGTAACCAAATCCTCTAATTACCACCTAAGTGCAGTCGCCGGTGCAGAGCCAGAGCCGGCAAGCGCACTGTGTAGCTTTGTTAGTAAGCGCTTAGAGCAAACGCGGCTTTCTCACGCCGCACACAGCATGGCTGCAGCAGGTCTCATATTGCAAGAGTATTGTGTGCGCGACTTCTAAGCAGCGGCATCTCGCTTGTCCGCGCCCGCGAAGCATCTTTTCTTGAAAATTCCAAAGGTCCACAGTCTTTTGTGCGCGCATAGCGCCTTGTCTGCCGGCTGCAGCTTGTTGCCGCAGCTGTGTGTGTCTGTTTGTCTAACTGTCTAGACCTCGTGGTGGCTGGAGAACATTCAGCACATTATTTTCGAAAAGTTTTCTTCAACTGCATTACTTTTATGTTCTAATATTTTTATTTTTACAACTTTTACTTTAATGTTGCCTCTGCTGCGCTGCCACACAAATCTCACGTGCGTTCTTTAGCTCGTTATGCTTTGGCGTTGGTGCACACCTCGGCGCTTTTTAGCGCATTCACGTAAAGTTTTTGTTATCGCAAGCCTTATAGTTGAAGCTAGCCCATTCTGCACAGCTTCTTATATTTGCTTGTTGATTTAGCTTTGCGTTTCTCTTGTTGCCATTGTCATTGATGGGTGGCGTCTACTTAGCTCTTTGCCATTTAATTAGCGAAATTTACTAGCGCCATTGTTGTTTGATAATGTCCACTCAACCGTTAACGCATCCTCGCTCTAATGGCTGTCTGCCAGCGTAGTATTCATAACATAGCAAGCTTGTCTTCTGCAGCTTTTAGCAACTTTAATTGCCTCACACGCATGCTCGGGGGGCTGCTCGTCTACCCCTGCTTAACTTCGTACTAAAGTGTCTTAGCAACACGTCAGCCGGATACTGGCCGTAATTGCTCCGGCGTCACGTCTACTCTTTTCTGACTCAACTCTTAAAAGCTTTATTTTATGACCTTGCTTAACACTTGTCTTAACATAAGCTCTCTGACGTGTTTACGATACAGAGTTCTTCAAGTTATGCCACATTTTAAATATTTGGCGAAAGCGGAGAATTACGTATGTTAGTTTGGAATATCAAATATTGTCTTTGGTTTAGTTTACAGTAAGATCAGTCTGTTTTACTAACGTAAGTTGATTTATGACGTAATTTACGGCCAAAAAATTAATCAACCCAAGCTTTGCTCTAGCGTACGGCCTATAATCTCACAATCAGTTAAATCAAACTTCCTCCTGATAATTCTTCTTCCATGAGCACAATCAAAGAGGTATTAAGCGTAACGGAAAGACTGTTCGGACTACAAGATTTCCGATGCCTCTTTGAGTGTATTTTTGTATGACTTTTCCTCACATGGTTTTAGTCAACTCCAGCAGCCTGGTAGTTCTTTCTTAATATAAAGATTTATCGATCCATGGTGCATATAAAGTCATAGTAAACTGGTACTACTTCGGTAGTAGAGAAAAGTATACTTTTGCGGACAGTAAGAGGTCTAGTCTAGAGTGTCTGGACAGCAAGAGGTCTAGTCTAGCAAGTCTACTATCTGCCACATTCGTCTCTATCGCTGATTGTATTTATTCTGTTCAATCATAGTTTTACTGTTTTCCGGTAAGGACTAAGGATCTTGTCAGATTTTTTACCTATTATACATTTAGGTAAAAATACCTTGGCTCTAGCTTCTTCATGTATCTAGAGTATATTTGTTGCTTTTGGTCAATATAAGGACTCAATTGACGTGAATCTAAATGTCCAAGTGTGAACTTCCAATCGGAACTCAACTACTGTACCGAATCTAACCTATCAAAAGAAGAATGTGAATTCACTATCTTCTGGGTTGTCACGAACAAAAGTAATTAGATCAGAGAGTGTCATAGATATGTTAGATAGATAGAAGCACAGAAGCTCGCAGAATGGGGCTGACAGATCGAGAAGACTGCAGGAAATGCTTAGAGCAGGCCACCAGGGAATCAATGGAACATCTCTTGTGCAATTGTCCAGCATTGGGCATCCGAAGGAATGACTACTTTTTTTGGACCTAGGAAATTAACTCCATCTGTTATTGCAAAGGATCAAAAATTGGTCTATGCGTGGCTTATTATCTATCATTTTAACCTAACCTAACCTAGAAGTAAATTCAGTCATCCACGGCGAGCCAAGTTCGAATGCACACTGCCCTCAGTCACAACGAGTCCAACGAATCACATAGACCCAGCCAATGATAAATTACAATATCCTGCTGGGTGATATTGAGGCTATGTGATTCCTATTTGAACGCATTGATCCAAAGGGTTGAATTCTGTGTTTACAGACTGCTGTGGTACAGGTGCTCGGGATTTTCCGGCTCAATGTCGCTGAACCGGCAGTTAGCATAAGAGGAAGGTTTGTTATACTGAGCTCGCTACTTCACTATTACTGATTATGGCGATTTGTTCTTTGTTATAGTTGCGTTGGATGTTTATCTCTACTCACCGATTAATACTTCTGCTTGCGCGGAAAATATCCCATAGGTATAGGTATGGAAAGTTTGGTACGCGGTCCTGCGATGCCTGCACCAAAGCCTTCCGACGTTTTCCACCCGCCAATGTTCCACTTCATAGTGCGGTCTCTTAGCTGTGGTTAAAGCCTGGAGTTGCTCCATTCAACTCCTTACTGCCGAGAGTAACTTTGAACTTCCTTGTGAGGTTTACCCTTTTCGTAATGCTATCCCTAGAGAGAAGAGCCAGTGGTGTTTCATCCTTCATTTGTTGGAACAAGATTACTTTCTCTCTGCCATATCCCTCTGCTCAAATGAAGTACTTAACTGCTTGATTGATTACTGAATAAAACAGTGTAAGATCAAGCATGATTACTAGTGCCCCCGTCGGGCATGTACGCATTGCAGCCGATGTATAGACCCAGACAAGCCTTTGCAGTTTTGATAGTTGAAGCTGTAGTGTGTCAAGAAATACTATCAAAAGATGTACTTCTCACATCTAGAGCTAATTAAGACACACTAGTGACGATTCCCGACTTGGAAACCGTCCATCAAAAATTCATTAATTCAGGCGCAAGTTCTTAGTCTTTAAATCTAGAGCTTGCTGGTGCAAACTAGTTTCAAATCCCGACTTGAAAACCGTCGATCAAAGTTCACTATTCTGGCTCAATTACTTAGTCTTCAATTGAAAAACTATATCACCAAAGAAAACTGGTCTAACACGTATGTTTGTTGATAAAAATGCTTCAAATCTCAGAGGTCTTAAAACTTTCACACCTTAAATTTAAAAAGCCATATTTTTTAACCCATTATTACATTTTTTTAAATCACTATTACCCCAATCTGGCATAATGGCACCACAAACAATCTCGTGTCTGCTTAAAACTTCATTAAAAATTTTAACCCGATATTATGCTAAAGTTTCCAAGAACAATTTCCCGGTTGGCTGCCGTTTCAATTACTTTAAACGAGCAGGGCCAGGGTGTGGAGGAGGTTAATAAAATAATTACCAATAATAAAGTCGCTACCGAAATAAATACCGCGCTGGCATTACGAACAAAAAAAAAAAAACAATAACAAAAAAAAGAGGAGCAAACCAGTACGTCCAGAAGTCGAAATATGCGATGGGAATTAAAAGACAACAACAAAAAACGATTTAAATAAAATTGAAAAAAGCGATTAAAAAGTGAAGTGAGCTTGGGAAGTCAGCACTGAGCTCCGAGTGCGCGGAACGCGCAGAGAAAGCGCGGAAAGTGTATAGCGGTTTCGAGATGCAGTGCAACGAACAACGACAAACGAATAGCTCGCGACGAAAAAACACTAAAACAAACGAAATGCCGGCGAAGGTGTTACTACGGCAGGGGCAAACAAACGAGCGAACGTAGCGAGAACAGACAGACTGACAAACGTGTACGAACGAGCGGCAGGAAAGGCAGGCAAATATGCCAGTACGCGGGCCTCAAGTGGATGGCTGGAACCTGCTGCGGTGCACATGTGTTTGTAATGGCATGCGACCCCAGCAACAACAAAACGACAACTAACAAGTCAAGTACACAAAAGGCAACAACAACAACAGTGAGTAAATTACATTACAGCCGTGTGGCCGTTGTGGCCGGCTACCCACAGCCACACACACGCGCATGGGCTTGCAGCACGGCAAGTCCCGTCCTCATGCAGCTCAGCTGACGACCTGATGCGCCTGCGACCACATTGCACTTGTGTACATACACACACACACATACGTGATATGCCTTGCGATATGCCACTGGGTTTATTGTGTGTTTGCTGCTTTTATTCCTTTGATCGTCAGTGTTGTTATTGTCATACATACAGCCGGACGGACGGACGCACGGGCAGACGGACGAGTGTCGTGCAATGCGTGCACACTGCAATGCGTTGGTCATTATTTACTCATCGATGCAGTGGAAGAACACTTGATGAGGTAAGCGGGCAGCCATGGAGGCAAGCTCGCAGGCAGACGGGCCCCAGCCATCAACCCATCGAGCCGACCAGCTATGCAAGTGCGGCAAGCGATGCCAATCGGCAGTCAAGTGAAGCAACGGCGCGAACACACCGATAGACCTACGGAGCAGCCGACCAGTGCGGCGTCGCATGGCAGCAACGGGCTACGGATAGGCGCATAAAAAACGAATTACGGCAGGCAGGTTGTAGTAAAGACAGACCCAAAGAGTCACATGAGTGCGGGCTCACGGTGTGGTGTGCCGCGCAGACACTGCGTTGCACAGACGGACGAGTTAAATAGGTATCTGAGAGGTGGACGGACAGCCAGGCAGACAGACAGACGTTGCAACGACACAGGTAGGGGTTCCCTATGGACGCACGCCATATTCACATAAACTCTTACCGAAGCGTGTGTGTGCATGCAGGGGCTTTCGTTGAAATATAGCGGTAGGCAGCAACAACAACAGTAATGGGAATGTGCTGTTTAACAGCAGAAACAATAACCAACGTACATACATACACCAAATTACTTGTTAGCCACAAACGAGCGACAATGTTGCACTTGTCGATGCAGTGCAATCGACTAACGTGATGGCTTAGGCCGTACCTGAAGAACATAAGAGCGCACACGAAGTGTAGAAAGCAGTTCAGATGGCGTAAGGTCGTTGTACAAGGTTGGAGATGCCGTTCGCATAGCGGGCAGAACAGGTTTAAATAATTTAAAGTGTTGGCGTTTGAGATGGACAGGGGTTAAACAGATAGAATACAATAGACTGATAGATAAGGCCAATTCAATATAATGAGGGTTGAGAAAAAAAGCGGTAATTGATAACATATTTTCTGCGCGCTGAAATCTGTGAGTTCATTGTAGCGGAATAAGCTCGAAACTCATGGGGGATCGCCAAGCGGTTGATAAAAAAAGAAAATGATGGTCCTCCTAACTGATAACCTGAACGAGATGGTTGGGTGCTTGGGTCTTGATCTTTTTCCTTGAAATCGTGATAAGATCCCTCCCGAAAATCATCACCAATTCCAAGTAGACTTAGCAACTTTGTTTTTACCTCAGTCTCTGGGCTTAAAATCGGTAATTCCCCTAAAAAAGTAGTCTTTCATTCCGATAAAGAAACTGGATCAGCAAGACGGAAACCTCTACCAAATCCTGGTAGAATTCTCTGGGCCTGAAATCAGTAATTCCTTTAAAAAAATCAGTCCTACATTCCGATAAAGTATCTGGATCAGTAAGTCCAAAACCTCTACCAAACTAATTTCGAGCTACCAAATTCGTGTTTACTTCCCTCTCTCTATACTTAAAATCGGTAATCCCGCCACAAAAGCAATACAAATAAAACGGCCTGCCCGCATGCCGCATGAACCACATGACTGCAATCGGGTCGGTGGTCACCGCAGGCGCTACACTTCTGACAGTCAGCTGTGTAGGGAACTGGTTCGACAACACTTGTTTGCCGTTAAAGTCATTTCTGTTGTTATGATTGTTGTTGTTGTCGCGGCTGGAACTACACCAACCAGTTTGACATTGCAAATGCAGTTTGCTATTGTTTTTGTCTTTAATATTCACATAAGTGTAATAGAGCGCATTTGTGAACTGACCACTTTGTGTGGTTACGAACGCCCGCGAATGTCACATTGTTCACATTTGACCATAAATACACGATGTGTGTGTGTGCTTAATCTATGCGTCGTTGTGGAATCTATGGTTTTTGTAAGCTTTAATGAACTTATGTGGCATTCCAAAGGCGCACAAGTGCAACTAAGTGCAGCGCGATTAGAGAACCCAAAGAGAAATATTATGGAAGTTCGAGAAAATTGTACTTGATTAGAGGTTCATGATATCGGTTCGCGATATTTGACAACAGTTTTGTCCACTCTTCCGCGTACTAATCGGCGAGAACCTATATGGAATGCCCTAAAAGTAGTCTGTAAGCTTGGTGATACATTTATTTGATCTTAACTCTATATTTGCTGAACTTACATCTCGGTTGAGTCCAAATTTCTGTGTTCTGTAGTTAACTATGACAGTCGTGGATGGATAGTAGAGCGGGTGGATTTAAAAGAAGCCAGAAAGCGAGGAATCGCGTATGCGAGAAATGTTTAAACTGACGCCTGCTGGCTCGAAACCGGTTTTAGACCCATAGTCTCTTGGGCAAAGTTGTTCAGAATGATCTGTAGCACATTTCCCGCATATGTTAATTTTAAGAAAAAAATTGACCTGCTCTAGTGTATAGTAGTCCGAACCTTGGTTCTAAGACACTCACAGTAGAGACTACCTTGACACCCAGTCATGCTAAAAATCGACTTTTAATTGAAATTCTTCTTATTTTTCCAATTGAAAATTCCAAGTGTAGTTAGGTCCTTCTCCTTCTAGTCTCTAAATTCGCTGAACTATGCCAATGTCGTCGTATATCTCATATAACTCATCGTTCCATCGGCGGTATGCACCGTTACCAGTGCGCAAAAAACCGTAAATCTTACGCAGAACCTTTCTTTCGAAAACTTGTAACGCCGACTCATAAGATGTCATCATCGTCCATGCCTCTGCACCATATAGAACTCACGAGGTCGGAGATGATGAGCGATTTGTAGAGTTTGGTCTTTGTTCGTCGAGAGAGAAAATTGGGTTATGCTATTAATTGGATAAGAGCTCAGATCACACTCTAGTATTCATCAGTAGACTGAATTCCTGGTTCGTTACTCTATATTAGTATAGATATAGTTTTTTTTAGTTAAAGAGCACTTGATCCAGAACTCGAGATTAAGCGCCACACTGAGTTAGCTCGTACTTCCCCAGCTCGCACATCAAAGCAATTTTTTCCTACCGGCTTTACTATTGAATTTTCAGTGCTTTGTTACCAGCCTTCTCACCACATTCAGTCACTTTCAACACCGCGTATCAGTGAAGTAGATTTTGGTAAATAGTTTTAGTAATGGGTTCCACCAAATGCGCCGCTCACACGCTATTCACGAGGGCATACGCTACATATAGTACGTAGTAGGTCTTCATTTACAACAATAGAGTTGCAATGCGGGTTCAGTGGCTCTGCCTAAGCACGAGTTCAACTAATTTTCGCGTGACCTCTCTTGCGCCTAATGGAAGTTTTTCCGACATTACTTAAATGGCTTTGCCACTGCTGGTCAATAAGTTCGAAATTCATTTCACCCAAAATGCATTAAACGCAATACATTACCGTAATTCAAACCAAGTACACATGCATTACGGCCCACACGCTGGCGCTATGAGCACCCTCTCCCGCAGTCATTGCAGTTAATTTGTGTTTGCGCTAATTTATTAGCGCCATTTATGCAATTTGTGCATTATTATTGAACACTCGCCCAGCATAGCGGCGCTCGCCACTCGCCTACATGCACAGAAAGAGTCCATAAAACATTTTTGCACATCCCTTTGGGTGCACTTTTGTCGAGAGTTTCCCCCGCCCTTTTGACTGTTTGACCGTTGTCAATCGCTATGGTCTATTGGTTTTGCATTCCGTTGCGGATGAGGTCTTGCTTGGCTAATTGCACATAAATTATTCACAATTATAATGCCCATTTTGGCGAATTTATTTAGTGAAAAAATAAAGCTATTTCAGTCGCTCTGGCACTACTATATATTGGTGTATTCGGGAGATTTATGCGTGAAGCGTCAGGGATTTGCTGATGATTGCACAGTTTCAAGTGTTGGTTGGGTGATCCAATGTAATATTGTGTAACATTTAATTGCTTGCAGAGAATTATAAATACTTCAAATATGCGTTAAGTTGTTGGAACACAAAATGGATGAAAATATATTAATATTATATTCAGTATCTAAGGGGTAATTCATTTCGAGATTCTCTACTTATTTAAAGGAAAAACGCAGACATTTCAAATTTAATCGTCAGTATTTATTATAATTCGAAAGAACATTCTTTGTCATTTATTTTTTGAAGATTATCTCCTTCAAATGTTGGCCGCGGTTACGTCTCTGTTCGTCCATCCATTGAGACCAAATTTCGATGACTCGTTCGAGCATTTCGACTGGTAACTGACGAACGACACGCGTAATGTTTTGCTCCAAGACCTGAATCGAGGCGGAATTGTCCGCAAAGACCTTAGACTTTACATATTACCACAGCAAAAAGTTTAACGGTGCGATATCACACCATCTTGGTAGCAAAACGACCGGCCCAAAACGTGAATTTATCTGTTCACTGAAGTGTTGTTTCAATAAATCCATTGATTGTTGCGATGTGTGGGAAGTGGCGTCGTCTTATTGAAATTAAATATCGCCGAGCTCACGAGCTTCAATTTCAGGCATCAAATAGGCGGTTATCACAGTGCGATAACGGCCGTTATTCACGATTACGTTCTCACATCATTTTTGAAGAACCGAAGAGTTATACGGCCCACAAATCGCACCAAATCGTTGTTTTTTCTGGATGAAATGACAGCTCTTGAATCTCTTCAGATTGCCCCTAGTCCCAAATGGGGCAGTGTTGCTTGTTTTCATATCCATTGAACTAGAAATGGGCCTAATCGCTGAACAAAATTCGGCTCGAAAACGTGGATATTCTTTGAACTATTTAAGATTCCATAGGGTAAAGCGATATCGGTTGGGAAAGTCGAGCGGTTTGAGTTCCTACATAAGCAGTATTTTATACGCTTTCAGTTGAAGGTCTAGGCGTAAAATGAGCCAAGTCGTTCCATACGTCAGTCCGAGTTGCTGCGAACGATGCAGAATAGACTCTCCTGTACCTGTACTTGGATCGCCCGTTAAATAAATCTTAAATACTTACAATAAATTCATAAAAAATGTCAAGAAACGAGGGAGAAGTTGTCTATGTTTCATTATCTGTCTCAAGTACCAACGAAGTATGCTTCACAACCAGCCTAATTCTTACCATTCGTAGAGATTATAATACAAATTTTTAATGAGCAGCATGAACTCACCTACCTAAAATCTTCGATATCCCACACACATGGTATGAGTAATGGCAAAATAGGTTGTTTTTAAACAAAAAAAAATGGAAGAGTATGTCTTCAAAGAACTTAAAATGCAGCGCGAAGTCATTAAAATGCCACCTTACAAATAAGTCCAGAAAACACGCGATAAAAAAATAAATAAAAAATATTGCTTTCTGCAATTCGCGGTCATAAACCAGATTACAAAGTATACAGGAGTAGCCACGGACAAAAAAATAGCGGAAATTTTGCAAAAACAAGGGTTAGGAGCAGCGACAGGAAGCACAAAGCCACAGACAGAAGTTAGCAGAGATTAAATCAAAAGGATATTAAAAATAATAATAAAAAAGTGAAGTGACCGAGGTATAAAGTGGTAAAAAAATTACAAAAAAATATTACAACAAACGAAAAGGTGATGATGGGAAATAAAGGCTAGAAGATAGAAAGACAATGCATAGAATTTAAGAAATAAAACGAAACAACGGATGAAATATAGCTAAAACAATGGGAAGTGAAGCAGATATGAAATAATTGAATGGCTTGACTAGGAAGGGCGCCAGCAGGAAAGTAGGAAAGACAAAGCGAAATGCACAAAAGGAGCGAAGTCAAAAGAAGCAAAACGCAACGAAGTTATAAGAGAATTAAAAACAGAGAGTCGAAAAGTGCGCACAATTCCATTATAAAACGGAAATCGTGATAAAAACTAATGGCACAATGATAAAGTTACAAAAAAAGTAAAAAAAGGGAAAAATACATATATGTATAGAAATAAAGGAAGGTGAAAAGTAAAAGAAAAAACACAAAAATGTCGCAAAAAAAATAAAAAAGGTGCGATAAACAAACGAGCTAAAAAAGGGAGTTAGTGGAAATTTAAAAGAAAACAAAATCTGGGCATCCAATTAAATTGAAATGAGGTGACTACAGGAAAAGCCTATCAAAGGCTGGCACAGACCAGCAGACCAGTAGTCAGGCGAACTATGCCACGCACAGCTAAACCAGAGAACATAAAACATGATGTTCTCTGGCTAAACTAACCTAACCTACAAAACCAACCCACAAAGCCTGCTACAACATTTAACGGCGCCAGTGCTAGTCCTAAACGGAAATAGAAAAAATTTAAAACGCTAAAATGGCACCCGTGGGACAGTACGGCCCACAGCCACCAACAAACAAATTAAAAGAGCAACGAACCAGAAAAAGCCAAGACAGTTAGAGAGCGCACAGTGAAATTAGCAGAGTTAGAGGTTATGTTGTAATCAAAAGGTTATGGAGCTAGCGCTAGGAAATGCCTTGTTGGTGGGGGGGAGAATTTATGACTGCGCTTGCGGTTAATCTACTAGAATTTGTAGGTGTAAAATGGATGTTGGCTGTAGCGTGGCAGGTTGAAAGTTTGTCGGCAACGCTAAGATAGATAGCTTACGCACAGCGCAGAGGGTGTAGCGGCTATGGAGTGGGTATGCTTAGGCACTGCATGGAAGTTGTAGAGACGTATTAATGGGTTTTGTGGTTTCTGCGCATAAACACTGTTGACGGTGTTGCAGTGTGGAGATTAAGTGCTGATTAAAGCAGTCTTTAAAGGACTTAAATTTGGAAGTTACGCTTGAAATACTGGAAAGCTAAGTGGATAGTATGATTAAGAAGTGCTACAGTTGAAAAATTTCATTAAGTGTACATATGTCAATCAATTAGCATTACTTCAATCGTGTCTAATCAATAAATATTTCCACGAACGCTGCCTCCAACTTTATCATTCTACTGTTACTCTAATATACAAAATTCACAATAAATTCAATAAAGCTTAAGTAAATATTTACAAATCATAAAATTAATGCACGTTTATCATTTACCGGTAATTATGCCGTTATAGTCGAATTCGAGGCTAGAAAACTAGGAAAAGAGAACAAGGAAATCGATTGTGTGCCAACACCTGTTATCAGCAGGCATATATAAATACATACATATGCATATAGAAATGTTACAAAAACGTATGTATACAGGGTGCTTCAGTAATAATTTTAGTCCGCTTGAAAGATCAAACATTCGTAGAATATATAAAAGACTCTCATAACCCTTCAGCACCTTACAAAAAGCGTACTGCGCTGCTTTGATGACATGAATTGCTAAAACCAAAGATAGTTCAAGTCCATTACAACAATTTTCAGTCATAAAAATGTTTTGTAGGAGTATTTCCGATCCATCGAAATCGCATTTCCAGCAGAATATTCTCTTTGTTTATGGTATGCTATCATGATCTGAAAAAATATTGATTTCTCGTAGATGAAAGTTCTGACTTCTGAAGTTCGATTCCAATATATTCCGAGGTCTCAAAATATTCCGCTTTTTCTATCAGATCTCTGTAGTTGAGTCTCAAAGAATTCCAGTTTTTCATCAGATCTCAGTAGTAAGATCTCGATATATTCCGGTTTTTCTATCAGATATGTGTAGTTAGGTCCCACAGGATTTTGGTTTTTTATCAAATCTCTGTAGTTAAGTCTCAAAGGATTCCGGTTTTTAGATCAGATCTCTGTAGATTCCAAATTATTCCACTTTTCCTATCAGATCTCTAAAGTGATATCTCGAAATATGCCGGGTTTTCTATCAGAACTCTGTATTTAGGTCTCAAAAGATTCTAGTTTTTCATCAGATCTCAGTAGTAAGATCTCGATATATTCCGGTTTTTTACAGATATCTGTAGTTAGGTCCCAAAGGATTTTGGTCTTTTATCAGATCTCTGTAGTTAAGTCTCAAAGGATTCCGGTTTTTAGATCAGATCTCTGTAGATTCCAAAATATTCCACTTTTCCAATCAGATCTCTAAAGTGATATCTCGAAATATTCCGGGTTCTCTATCAGAACTCTGTAATTAGGTCTCAAAAGATTCCGGTTTTTCATCAGATCTCAGTAGTTTGATCTCGAAATATTCCGGTTTTTCTATCAGAACTCTGAAATTAGGTCTCAAAGTACTTAGGTTTTTTTCGATCAGACCTCTGTAGATCCCAAAATATTCTGCTTTTCCTATCAGATCTCTATAGTGAGATTTCGGTTTTTTATGAGACCTTCATGGTTAGAGCTCAACATGTTCTAGGATTTCGTTCAGACCTCAGCAGTTAGACCTCATGTCGGGTTTTCTTCCAAATCTCAATAGCAAGATCTCAAAGGATTCCGATTTTTCGATCAAATCTCTGTAGTTAGATCCCGAAATATTCTTGTTTTCCTTTCAGATTTACGGTTTTTTGATCAAATAAATCCGCTTGTACCTCAAAATAAGATATCAGCTTTCAAAAACTGTGATTTTTTTCGAAAGTTCAGTTATATACTGCACATACTTTTAACCCATAAAGCATCGATATACCATATACAAACATTAATGACGCTCAAAGCCAAGCAAGACACTCGTCAAGAGTCAATAGGAAAGCAAACAAATTCGAAAGCAAGTGCGTATGTAATATAAAGAACGATTGTTAGCAATAACAACAACAATAAGGTTATGTGATAACAACACATAGTGAGCGTAATACTCACTAAAACAAAAAATAAATATGTATGTTAGTAGGGGGAGAGAAAGCAAACAATGCAAAGCACACAAACCAACGAGTGTGGACGTGTAAACATTGAGGGCAAAAAAAAATAATTAAATAAAAAGGCAACAGCAAGTTTGTCAACCTCTGACGTTCTAAGTCAACGCCAACAATGATAACAATCGTCACAAAGCACGCTATATAAATAAAGAAAAATGTACATTATTACATAAAAATGATAAAAAGGCGGAAAAGCAAATATTTGTGCACATTACTTTCGTATTTGCGCTCGTTTTTATAGACCATGGCACCACTCTTCGTACTTAATCGTTAAACGCAAGCGCTAGTTTAATACAAAACATGCTCATAACTCATTATATATACTCGATTCAAAGCACCCCCAAAATTACGCAAGTTTCAGTGAAAGCTCACAGGTTGAGCTTTCACTATAAGCGTGAATCTTGCAGCAAATAAACTTTTATGCTTCGAGAAATCTTTTAAAATACTGCAAAGAACTACTGTCAGTAGTTCTTCTTTAACATTTTAGGACTGACTTTAGCTTTATAAGGTTGATTAGTTGGAATGGAGGGCGCAGGAGTCTTATTGTTCTCCCGAGTTTTAACCAATTAATCCTTATACAGAAACTCAGTGGAATCTTTTGTATCACGGCAGTCCAATGCCTTTTGAGTGGGACCGCACTTTGAACGGACTTTTATTGGGAACCGATATTCCGTCTCAACCAGTCGAAGCGTATGCTCTGCATTCGTCCGAATCCACTATACCAAAATTTGGAGGTAGAAGGTAGTTTAAAAAAAACGTGAGCAATAAAGGAATACATGCTCAGAGTCTTCAAAGCACTCTGTACACGTCGGAGAATTCGGACTAATGTTGTGCTGGAATCTGTACAGGTATCTTCTAAAGCAGCCATGACCACTTGGGTTAGGTGGCAATCCACGTCCCCATGTCATCTGTCGATCAACGAATGGATGTCCGGTATCAGTCTGTGGGTCCACCGTCCTTTGAGTGAGGTTTACCACCGCTGCTGTCATATTGTTAAGCTTTTGGTTCATTCCTCTCTTCTGACTCCTATAGACGACCTTCGAGTCTCTCGTGCGAAGAGCTTTTGTTGATGTTTGCACGTGCATTCTCAAGCTTTGTTCTTCAATTAGTAAAAAGTAAACATAAATGAAGTTTGCTATTCGCAAACACTGAATCTCGAACTCGGTTCCACGGTTGCTGTACTGTTTTAGTCCACCCAAAGTAGTTCATACTGAAAGAAGGAAAAGTGGTCTGACAATTTATGCTTTCACGTTAACCACCGGTATACGAGAAACTGCCTCCACAGTCCTCAAAAAGCTGCTGAGAATCAGAAAGCAGTGAAAAAAAGTAGTCGAAGTCGGAAGAGGACGACGATATGAGTTTCGGTCTCTGCGACTGAACAGCTCAACACTAACAACAAAATAAGCTCCGTAATTTAGGAAGTGTTTACGTGTCTGAATTTACCACGAAAACCATCTTTGGAAGAAAGAATTTTCACGGTTCCATCTCAAGCGTAAAGCTCAAAGTCTGTTTCTTTTCAAAAACATAAAGTTTTGAATTACCTTTCAGCGCCGATTATCAATTATTTGCTTCTCCAACGATCACATTATTAAATTTTTCCGCTAAAATTAGTGCGCACAGCGTAAAATACTCGCCACAAACCCGCCGAACGCACACAAGTGCCCGAGCACTTCAGCGAATGCAAGATATTTTCGTTGAAGAATCTCAAAAATGCAATCAATCGTTAAACTCCATCGCCGGCACTCGAATCAACGACAATTTATGCTTCATTAAATCTAAAAAACCGAGAAAAAAATTCAATGAAATATTATCAACACTGAAATAAACATTTTTCCGAATGCAGCGATCCAAGCGGGGGAGCACACCGAACCCGCCGGGCACACATGCTGGCGGTGGGGGACCAAGCATTAGTCCGAAGTTATGACGCTGGCTGGGTTGTTACTGTTGTTGTTTTTGTCGTTGTTGTTGTAGTGGTGCCACTCATCGCAGCAGTAGCGGCGCTGGCTGCTAAGCGCAAAATTTTACGATTATGCCGTTGACGTTTATGAGGCCTCTCAGCCGCAGCGCCGCTCTCCCCCCGCCCCGGTCGATTGGCAGCAGTTGCACTTCATTGCCTGCAACAATTTTGCTGTCGTTGATTTTCGTTTTTGTTTCAGTGCTACAGTTTAACAACAACAACAACACAGGCACTCAGCACTCCACTCCAGCACTTGAGCGCTGAGCGACTGCCGCCGTTATTGTTGCTGATGTTGCATGTTGTTGTTTGTCGTTTGTGGCAAATGTCGCTTATGCTGATCCAACATGCATGCATGTGTATGTGTGCACATATTTCAAGTGTTTTCATATTTGTTGTTGTTGCTGCTGCTGTATGCTCTTGCCGTTGCATTAACGACATGCCGCGTCGAGTGCCGCATAAAATCAATCATCATGCCACTTAATGAAATTAATAAGACGAATAATACTTGCCGCGTGTTGTTATTGTTGTTGTTGTTCGCTTTGAATGCTTACAAGCATGTTTAAGGCGACAGCAAACTGCCACAGTTGCCGTTTACGACCCACGGTCGGGCATTTGTCTGAATTTTATTGGGGTTTTCGTGTGTTTGGACTTGAAGCTGCTGGATTTTTGCTTCACTGCCTCCTCTCTCCCCCTCTCTCTCTCTCTCTCTGTCTCACTTTTTCTGATTGTTTGGTATTTTTTCATTATTTTTCTGCCATATTAGTTATGCAAAATTGCGCTGTTGTTGCTGTTGTTTGCTGGAATAATACAACGTCGTTGCTGCTCGAGTCGCGTGTGTCGCGTCTGAAGTGGCCAGCCCACATGAAAAGCTCTCCAGCAGCGTCGTCACGAAAACAGCAGCAACAAACAAATGATACTACAAACCAAAAATCATGCAAGCGCACATAAATAAGAACAAAACACAATAACAACAACGCTGGCAACATTGGCCGCTATGAAAATCTTGGAAATTATTGCATTGTTGCAGTGGCAGCGTCAGTTGTTGCATACAACTTAGCGAACATGCAACTGTTCTTTGCATTTGTTAATCATGTGGTTGCTGCTGTGCATGTGTGTGAGTGTGTGTGTACTTGAGCTAACAAGCAACGGAAATGGCTTGTTGCAGCTGTGGCAACTCCAACTGTGCGCGTGTTGGCTTTGAAAGCATTTGCTTTTGCTGATTTTTTAATGATGCTACAATTGTTCATTGTTGTTGTTATTTCTTGCTGCTTGCTGAAATTCTTGCGATTTATTGTTTTCCATTTTTATTATTTTTTTCTGTGGTTGCAGTTGCAACATGAAGTACGTTTCGGAGTACCTAACTCTGTGGCACGTTTTTCAAATATCTTAGCTTTTTCGTTCCACCTTCTGCTTCGTTTTCTCTCGACTAAGCTCGGATTCTGTCAGTTTGATAACTTTTCCTTAACTATGCGGTGGGTTAAAAATCAATTTGTGGGCTTAGTTGGACTTCTTCGGGATGGGTTCTGTATAAATACAAAGAACAAGGCTTTTTCCTTGCATCTTCTTTTAAAAATGAACTTAAAGATTATCAATACAAGCTTTCAATAAACGGTTCAAAGCTTTTTGAACTTACACAACTTCTTTTTTCCGAAGTTTGTACATGGTATATATATATATAGGTCAGGATAGGTTAATTTGATTGGCCAATAAGCCAAGGTCTATAGATGACCGGTACCGATTCAATAGCCGACATTGTAATTGTTCTTAAAGCTCCCGTTATGCACAGCTCAGCCAGCCTCATAACCCTTTCCATTGCCTTCTTCCGGTACGTTGATGTCCGTACGCCTTAGTGCTGTTCTTGAGAGCGAGTAGTATCACATTTATCGAAGGGAATCTCCATAGAGGAGTTTTGTGCTTTCTTGTGAACACAAGTAGAACCGTTTTCAACCTCAGACCCGCTTTGATGCCCATTTCTGGACGTTATTGAGACTGGTGGTCATCATACTGCTAATGGTCCGTAGACACATCCCCGCTATTGAGATGGCAATGTCGTTCGCATATGCTACTATCTTAGGGACTTTGCTGTCCAAGTTCCTTAGCAGCATATTCATCACTAATGTGAAGAGAACCGAAGATAGTACTACACCTTACCGAGTACCTCTACAGACTTCCTAGGTCATTCTAGCGTCGTTCCAATCTACTCTTATCTAGAGGTCAAAAGGCTTCTGATCCAGCGTTGTATATCAAGATGAATACTTATTGACTGGATGCTATTCAGACTAGATTCCGTAGTGACGTGGTTTAATGCTTCAGAAATGCCGAGGAATTCTCCAAGAGCGTATTCCATTAGACAAAAGCCCTCAATACTGAATACCAGGGAATGGAGCATATATAAATATAGTTGTAAATTATCAGCGTGATGGGTTGAGTCCATTTAGTCATGTCCGTCTATCTGTCTGTATATACGTGAACTAGTCCCTCAGTTATAGAGATATCGATCTGAAAGGCTGTACCCGTCCATTTTTCCACAAGCTGCTCACTTGTCGGAACCGTCGATATCAGACCACTATAGCAATAGCCATACAAAGGGAAAGATCGAATTTAACGAGCTATCGTCACAAAATTGGGCATGAATTATTGTCCACGACAGTAATACAATATCTGAAGGAATTGTTCATTTCGGATAACTAGCATATAGCTGAGATACAAATTTAGCGATCGAAGTTCTTGGACAAAAACGTATGTTCTTCATAAGGATATTATAGTCTCGGTGCAACCGATGTTCACATTTTTCCTTGTTTCAGTACCACCTACATTGGACCTATAAGCATTGACTATAATAGCTTTTGATAGAGTGTCTGAAAGCTTTCTGAGCTTTCACTGCTTTTTTGCTTTTAATTTCAAGGTAACACTTTAGTAGCTCTTCTTAGAACGGCAAAAAACTTTCAAAGCTTGTTTCTCGTTTTTAATAAGTTTGGGATCAACTTGAAGCTGCGAGCTTCTAATAGAGTGCCTAAAAGCTTTTTGAGCTTTCACTGCTTGTTTGCTGCCAACTTCAAGGCATCGCTTTAGTAGGTCGCGCTGGAACTTGTTTCTCGTGTATAATAACTTTCGGTTCCCACGACGTCAAATGGAAGCTCCGAGCTTACATTTTACCCGTTTCGCTTACAACCCTTGTAATTCTTACTTATTTATGCTGATTTTATGAAGCAAAAATATATTTCCTTTCATTTACAGTAAATTATACTCCAAGGCAAATAAATTATTTCGTTCAATAACATTTTTGTTTCTTTTTGTAATATTCTTATTTGCAACAACTGCTGCTGCAGTGCAACGTAAACAATGTGGATTTTATTATTGTTGGCTACATATTTACAACAACCATAAGGCACATAAATAAAATCCGATTCATTCATGAGCAAGAGTTTTGCCTGCGAGCAATTTGATTACAATAAGCCAACATTTATCGCCCACTTAGCTTGCGCGCTTACCTGAATTGCCGCAATAAACGCAAACACACACACACACATCCGCGTGAGTAGTATGTGCTGGAGATACAAACAATAGCCAACAACTGCAATAACAACAGCTGGCGCGCATAAAATCCAGCGAACTTGGCAAACAAAGATTTTGCAAAATAAAAACCGAAAGAAAACGCGAATCGTAGAAAAACTGCAAACAACATAAATTTTGTGGAAAATTGTTAATTTCGTAATTTCGCGATTAGTTAGCAGATTAGTAGCTGCTTTAGCTGTTAGCGCTTAGCTGGCTATTGTCTGTCGGTTGTCTTGACTTTCTGCTTTGTTTTGGTGATTTTTTTTTTGTTTTTGTCGCCGCATTTTGTATGGCTGCGATCAACAAGCAACTTTGGTGTGCAACAACAGCCGCGCTAGCATCGAAAATTGCACAACTCACTATTTCTATTACATTTTATTTTTCGTTGAAGTTTTTCCTTTTTTACTGACCTTGGCGCTGAACATTTGCACTTTTTTTTCTGCTTTTGCTGCTATTATTAAATTTTGTTAAAAAAATCCAATTTATTTTTGCAAATTTATTAGTTATTGCTGCAGTTTTATCATCCTTTTTGCATCTACTGTTGCTGATTTTTTTCACTGCCATATTTTTCGCAAATTTCAAGCTGCGCTTTCTGCTTCGAGCAAAAAGTCTGTACGGATTTGTTTTTTTGTTTCGTTGTTGTTTGTGGGCTTCACATTTCGCGGGCTTTTGGTGATATCATCAGCTTGTTGTTACCGTGAACATTATATATTCAACGCAGTATTTTGGGGTACCGTATTCCCATTTTTATATTAAAAGTATTAAAAATTAGTTTTAAGTCGGTTATATTATATTTGGGGTATATGAGGGCAACAAGGCAGCGATACAATGAAATTCTCCTTTGGTAATCTTGCATTCATTACAATCTAGATCCCTTATCTAATATGGATCTAGCTTCTTGTGCAGATTTCCAGTTCTGCGACTGGGAGCCTGAAACTCCAGAAACCTGCTAATACGAGTAGACTAGGTGAGTCTTTGTGATTTAGGAGAGGGTACAATAGACCTAAGATCGCGGCGCAATTCTCGTCTATTTATCTACACATCTATCTCGAAAAACCTTCTGCTGGAGGTTCCTTGGCAGCTCACACACTTGCGAGGGATCTGTAGGTGGTGAAAACCGTTGGGGAAGGGGTGCAGTGAGCTTTTGTAATGAATTGCTCGAAGTTAAGAGGTAGAATGAAAGGTGGAGCCTTATGTCTACTCTGGTTTCAGACCACCAGACCACTATAGTGACTTTTAAGTGGCGGTGGATGCTAACAAGGAGGCAGTATTACAGCGTCCTTCAGAGATATCTGTCATAGTGAATGGACAGCCGAGCGGCAATATTGGCTTTGTACTCGCTGACTCTGCACTCAAAACACTCCTGCTTGACCTGATTAGCAATAGCTTCAAGGTAAATCAAGCTTCCATATTAAACTTGTGCTCGGTCACAGCGAAATCGCTGGAAACTGTAAAGCCGATAAGGGTACTAGCTACGGCCACCTTTCCTCAATTGTAACCGATTGGATTCGAGCCGGTTCTCCGATGTCTGCTTACTTTCTAGCTTTGGACCTTTGGATCTCCAGCGAGCTCAGCAAGCCTTGTTCAACGACCAGTACTTTGTGCGACTGCGAAATTCTCTGGCCCAGAGAGAACCGTATGAGGTCCTCCGAACTACTGTGTCTTTGCAAAGTCAATTTCACCACAATTGGAGGTGTTCTGACTGGAAACGTGGTGGGTCTAAATGTTCTCTCGGACGCTTTTGCGAAATCTGTATGGAGGAAGGCGAATTGGAATCATGTTTTCACTTCCTTCTCTTTTACCCAGTTTTTGAGGTACTGAAATTGAAATATTTCGGTAAACAACGCTTTCCCGAACTAAGCGAATCTACTGGAACTGATATTAACAGCTTTAATAAATTTGTGGTAAACTCAAAATATTTCGTGGATTGATGAGAATCAGGTGATCCATTTTTAGGAGTGAAATCCAAGTGAGATCCATCGATTTTGGATCAACCCTACGACTTAACTTAACCTATATATACTTGTAGATTCTGATTGTAGATTCTCAGAGTATTCTATTAATGAAAGGCTGATCAGCAAGTGTTGCACATTGTTTAAATTTTATCAAAAATTAAAATTTTTTGTCACGATCTCTGGATCTCTCTGAGATCCCATTAAATTTTTGTATTTAAAAACATCAATTATGATATAAGCTACTACCGAATTAAGTTTATAATTTATTTTTGGAGGCATTCACCATCGTGGTACTAGCAATACAAACACCTTAGGTCCACAGATTCTAACACTACAATTATCTCTCTTATATTTTCCGAGTCCCTCACTAATTTTCTCTAGAAAATAACATTAAAAATCATTATTTTTTCCACTGCAAAGTCAACACTTAATTGCTCCCTTCCTTGCGTTATTATCTCGCTTAAATTGTTAGCTGCACACACTGCAACAACAGCAACAATGTATGTTGCCGTGCGGCAGCTGGTGGCCCCATCGGCGCGTTTTTAAGCGATTTTTGCACGCTTCAAGGTCGCCGCTTCTTGCCATTACACTTCGGTCGCGTAGAGCGCCTTGTTTTTGTTGCAGTTTTTGCAACTTTTCGCAAATAACAACGACCGACATTCACTTCGCCATTTACTATTTGGTTATTAGCAATATTTTGTTGTTGTTTTATTGTTGCTACATGCATTGCTGCTAAATCTCGTGGTGTTGGCTTGTTTAGCGGCTGCTTAGTTGTGGCTGTTGTTGCAATTATTGTTGTTGTTTAATGCTATTAACCTTCTTTTGTTAGAAGCGCGCTTAGATTGGCAACGATTTTTGTTGTTTTATTTTGATTTTTATTTTTTTTTCATTATTTCTACTAAATTAATTGCAAACGTTTGTTTAGACTTTTTCTTTTGATTTTTTTTTCGTTTTTTCGTGTGGTTAAACTTTCAGTGTTTTTGTTTCGGTTAGTGTTCGCAAATTTTTAGCGCCCGGTTGTCGCTTTTTACGCTTTTGACCAGCTTGTTTACATTGTTTGGGCGTTTTTGCAAAGAATTTTTTTTATGATGTATTTTCTGGTTGATTTATTATACCCTGTACAGTGTATATTGAGCTTGCCACAATGTTTGTAACACTCAAAAGGAAGCGTTAGATACTCACAAAGTATATACCATCGCCTAAAATGCAAAACCACGTGTGAACAAAAAATCAAAATTGAGCTTTTTATTGCTTATGATTAACTACATCTAAATTTTAAGCTTCCGCTATCAGTTATAACCGATAGATAACCTATATATAACTATTTAATAACCAATATTCAAAATTTTGTTTCAATATAAGTGGTTTCTTCATAAAATGGAATCTCCGAAGAAATTGTGCAGATCGGTTGGCTATAGCATATAGCTGCCATACAAACTTATCGATCTTGTAGATTTTTGTGAAGAGTATTTTAGCTTCGGTGCAACCGAACTTAACGTTTTCTTAAGTTTTTCAATTTTTATTTATAATTTTTCTGGCTCTACCGGCTTAACATACTTCCATACAATCTGCTCTCTAATGAACATTCGCAGCTACTTACTCACGAGTACTTAATAATTATTTACTTACTTAATGATTGAGAATCGTTATTTCGCAAACATAATTACAGCTGGTGATTGCTGCGGCTCTAATTGCATATTGCAAATCAAGCTTGCAATTTATTTTTTTCCATTTTGAAAATTCAAGCGTTTTATGCTTAAACAGACAGAGTTTGGCTTGGTAAGCACTTTTTAGCGATTTTTTTCAGTTTTTGTATTAGAAAAAATAAATATATTTTTTTATTATCTACTCATATTTGCTTCCATACGGCTTAATCATATTTTTAATTTTTGTTGTTTTTCTCACAGCTGCATTCGCTTAACGCTCCCAAATGTGAAATAGAAGCCGCTGAAGGTCACGATTAAATTTTTTTTATTGAAATTTTTATTACATTTTTTTTATTTCAATGTTTTTAAAATTTTTTTTATTTCAATTTTTTTTTAGTTTTTATTTATTTATTTATTTTTTTTTTAGTTTTCGCAAACCATAATTAGTTTTGCCATTTTGTAGTCATATTTCATGCTTCATTATGGAAATAAATTAAAACTTCAATAAATATTATGAATTAATGATCGGTTGCGGGTAATTTAAGACGCTGCAATAATTGGCGCTTTCTTGGCCAGGCAAAGCTGCCAATATTTGCGAATATATATAGCTATTCGGGTCTCTGTTGATTCACATTTTTATGGCATTCGTATATTTGAACCCCATTCTACGCCAATAAAAAAAAGAAAAATATTTTTGAACAAGAAAATATTGTGTTAGAAATAAATCGTTGCAGTTGGTCAATGAGAAAAAATAAAATATCAATTTTCGACTCGATTTTGTGAAGTTTTTCTGAGAACCAATAAGACTCTTTAGTGTTAAGTTGCATATATTTGTAGTATATGAGATTAATCGAGTAGGGAAACAACGAAATTCTTCATTGCTACGATAGCATTCCTTAAAATTTAGATCACTGCAACACAGAACCTTCTCCTGGGGGTTCCTTCTCAGCTCATCCGCCTTTTACAGATTTGTATGCGGGGTAAAGCCGTTGGAGAAGGGTAGTGAGCTTTTTTACGGATTGATGAGTTAATTGAGAGGGTAGCAGTTGAAGTTTTCGGTCGGGAGCTCTTTATAAACTCTAGTTCCAGACCACTGTAGCATTTTTCCAGCGCAGTAAGCTGCTATCAAGGTTGCAATACATGGTTATAAATCTTTCTCGAGACAATCCTTACGATCTACTGATTAGAACTTGTAAGCGCCTGTGTAACGAATTATGCTCTGAGCTCGAGATTATTACCAATACTGCTTTGTGGACTTATTCGGAGAAAAATTTACATACGGAGATCCAACTTCACACTCACATTATGCTCGTGCTAAACTAAGAAAATAGTTTTTGTCGATTCGGTTTTCAGGTAGTGCAGTCCGGGTCAGAAAGTATGTTAATTATATGTAAAATTAGAAACTAACATATTTTTCTTGATTTATAAACTTTTTTTGGAAGTCAGGTGGGGAACCAGGGATGTCGTGCAAAATAATAATCTACGAAAGAAATGTTTGTCGATTCAGTCTTCCCGTAGTGCAGTCCGGGTCATTTTTGATCAGATATGTATGTCAATGATAAAATAAAAATACCAATATGAGAGTCGAGTGGCGTACCAGTGGTGTCGTACAAAATACTACTCTTCGAAACTAGTTTTCACGTAGTGCAGTCCGGGTCATTTTTGATCAGATGGTATGGTAATGATAAAATAAGAAAATGCAATAAACCTTCTGATTTGTGAACTTTTTTTGGGAGTAAAGTGGGGAACCAGTGGTGTCGTACAAAATAGAAGCTGAAAAGATTTGAGGATTGTCAAAAATAAAATGGGCATTGAATTATGAATAGCGTACCCCCAGCAGAGCATTATATGGTACTTCAAAAGTGTTACTTATATAATAATGTTGAATGATGGCCAAAACTCACAGACAATTATTGCATCATAAGGCGGTATATATTTTCGTGAGATTATCAACTAAAAAGCAAGAGCATACTTGATACTTGATACTTGAAAGACAACTAAATCAAGTAATATAGAACCCGAAAGCGTGAATAACACTCAATTTTCCTATTTCCACTTTGTTGCATGATTCACTTTCAATACCATTTCACTTCAAACAAGTCAAGCGGTTGCATAAATTGCCTTCAATTTCATAAAATATTTTTAATAAATTTATTTTTATTTTCTATGTCCGCTTTTTCGCATATAAATTAATGCTAAGTGCCTACTTATACTCTATATTTATGTATATGACTATCATACATACATATTTGCCAGCGAAAATAATACAACAATCTCACACAGTCAACAGAAGTCCAAAGAATCCAAAAAAAATTTCGACTTTGTGCGCCGACAATGCAACGTTTATGTGCTCCGTGTTGTTGCTGTTGTTGGCAGCTACTGTTTTTCCTTTCCCAACCCACTTATCTGCGTTTATTTGTTTTCAAGTATACTCTTACTCACTGCAGAGCCGCACTTAACGTCACTACTCGCCTGCCTGCCTTCCTACCGTACCTTGGGCACCCCTCTACTCCCCTTAAGCTATGCAACATATGTATGTACGAATATATACATATATTTGTTTCTGCTTTCGCTGCTTGTTTTTTAAGGCGCTCGATTGCCATTGCGAGTTGCGAATTTCCGCTTCGTTGACAGCTCGAGTGTTAAAACGCTTTCAATTTTGCAATTTCAACATTTTCGCATAACAATGAGCCGAGCCGAGGCAAATCAACTCACGCTGTATGATCGAATGACTGCACGTCTGACGGAGCTGACATTGTCAGAGCAGCGCCGCGACGCGCTTACTGACACACTGACTAGCTGGCTAACTGCCAAATTGTCTGGGCGACTGACTGAAATGAAATATTAGCAAAAAAGGCATAACATCGAAAAAGGCATAGCGTAATATGATGAACAGCGGTAATACGAGCAACTACACCGATTTCATACACACACATACACATACAGTGTTACAAATGTATATGTTGACATATGCTCTCATATGAAGAAAAGCGCCGCTAGGCTACCATGTGGCACGTTAGGTGGGTTTCTAGTGAACGCCCAGCATGAATTATTAAAGCGCATCACTCAAGTATATGTAATCGGTGCAACAACAGCAACAATATTGTTGCCAAGTTGATCCCACTGTATATATCACTGAACACATTAGTGCTGTTCGCGTAGTTATATCTACCTATGTATATATGTGTATACCATATATGTGTTGTTATATTGTATATGAAGGAGTTATATGTTTAAACTCTACTGGCTTAACCCAATTAAATTTTTTCTCGACTGGAAACTACCGAACTTATTCGTTTTTCTGCTGCCGTTGCTGAGATGAGAGAGAAAAAATATTTCCGTTCGTAATTTCACTTCTCCGATTATTGCAGAAAAAGTAAAGAAATTGATCTTGTCGAACAAAAATTAGTAGAATATTAAAGTTCACTTTTGAAAAATTTATAAATTTCTATATGTTCCATAATAATAGAAAAGTAAGAAACCTTAAACCGGAAAATTTTAATAAGGTGAGTTCAGTAGAAGTATAAGTATAAGTATAAATATAAAATATCAATTTTATGTTAAAAATACTACGATACTGATATCCTGGTAGTCGGAAGTCGGTATTGCTTCACAGACGTTAGTACGACGCTGAGTTTAGTGGTTTTCGAACCAATCGTGATTTCACTTTTCTTAGGCCCAAATGTTCTTTCAAAATGGTTTTCACTGATCCTTTCGATTTTCCAACGAGTCTAAGTAAGTTCTCTGACTGTTAGTCGACGATTCTCAAGCGTCAATTCCTTTATTTTATTGGCGTCAGTTGTTGTTGATTGCCTGCATAGACACGATTCGTCTTCAACGCGTTCTCAACCCTCTTTGAATAATTTTTACCCACCAAAAATACTTGCTCGCAACAAACAATTATCACCGAGGGCCTTTTTCAATATTCTGAACACTTCGGCACCAGAAATTTGATTCCGCATAGAAAATTTAATGGAACTTCTATGTTGAACAATTTCACTCATCGTAAAAATCGCCGAATGCCTTTTATGTGCTTCATAAAGACAGGCGTATACTAAACACTAATGCTTATTTTGATTTGACATTTGGCACAGATATCACTGACAGTCACTCCAACCTAGAAAAAAAAATATTTCGATGAATAGGTTTTCGCGTGGCAATTAAAAAAAAAGTCTTACTATTTTTTGCCCACAATAGTATACTGATCCCGTTCAGGGGTATGAAAGTGACTGGCAAGATTAGCTTTCTATTTAGTATATTTTTCAATGCGCAAGGCAGAGTAAACTCAGTTAGAGTTATATGTGTGGCACACAGACGCATTATATACAGGAATCATGCTTAGAAACACACACATACATATATACAAAGGTGTTATACGTAAAATGAATGAAACAATACAAGAATGCCAAAAGTTGCGGCATTGCAATAGGGAGCCGGATTACAACAATGAAAAAAATTGGAAAAAAATGCATTGCAACATTTTGCATACTTTTTTTTGAAATAAATCAAATGTGTATAAAATATCACGAAATTAGTTGAGTCACATTTTCGGGTTATTTGAGACCAGCTGACTGGGTTAGATTTTTGTCAAGTAAGCGAAATTTTTCGATTTCTGATTTGCTGTTATCATTCATTTCTGCTTTTTTCTGACTCTTATTGTATGCTTTTTAATTATTTTTTGTTGTTGCTTTGCTTTTTGTCGCGCACAAAAATGTTTGGCCTCAATTTAAAGCGGAGAAATGCAGCACTGCGGTCTGAAAAAACGCAGTTTGATGGTGCTGATTATTGAAGCAGAGCAAATGGTGGAAGAATAGTTGCACAATAAATGAAGAACGTTGCCAAAAATATTCTATGAATGCATATTGAGCTCGCTGATGAGTGTGTGAAGTCATGTGAAGTGGCAAAAAAACAAAAATTATTTGAAATTAATGCGCTTGCGGTGGTCAAAGGTGAACATAAGCCCCAGTAGCCATGTGGAGTAATTAATTAAAAAATGTTTGCAATTATTTTTTCATTTTTCATTAACATAAACAAAGAGCTTTGGAATTTCGAAAAAAACAACAACAAATGCAACACCGCGCTGCGTCACTCATGCGTGGCACGGCTTAATTGCGGCCTGCTTGCGCGCTCGGCGTGTGATTGCGTGCGGCATTTTCGCCAGCCGCATTGCCACACATGACAATTAAAAGGAATTAAATTAAATGCAACGCGCATACATTGGACATGCATGCATGCAACAACAACAACAAAGCAGAAAGCATATTTAACATGCGCTTACAACAACACCGACTGCATCGCGCTGCCTACGATAGCAGCAAAAACAAAAACAAAAAAAAAGACAGCAACGCACACCGACAGCCGTTGAAGTTGCCACAACAGCCGACTGCTTTGACTTTTAAATCTAATTTGCTGCGGCGCGCAAATGGACGCGCACTCAAGTATGCACATACGCACACACACACACACACACAGTCACATCAATATCGTTGCTTGTGTTTGATTTTGCAGCAAAACTTGTTGCCACTTCGGAGCCGCCACTTTTATTTATTAATTTATGCAAATCAATTTTGTACCGTTAGATTGGTGCGCAGACCGCGCGCATTTTTCGCAAATGAAAATGAAGTAAGCGCCGCCGTGCAACATTTTTCTCTGTATATATGTATGTTCCTGTGTCTGTTTGCATATATATTTGCGGTGTGTATGTGTGTGTGTATTGGTTTAACGGTGCTCCGCCAAGCGTGTGGGCATAAAATTAGCAAATGAAGTAACAACAAAAAAAGTAATGCGAATTTGCATACATTTGATTGCCAGTCGCTGAGAAAAGCAACCGTTTGGGGCATGCAACACCAAAAAAGAAGTGCTGCTACGGTATTTATTTAAGCAGCCAATGCTTGTTTGCCGTGGCCTAATGAACTTGTCAAACGGAAGTGCGCGCCAGCGGCATTTCGCCAGCGCTAGGCTGGCGGGGTCACAGGTCAGCGCGGTTGTCGCTGCCTATCGGGCGAATGATAAAAAATGTGCAATAAATATGCAAATCAAACTGAAATTTGCATGGCAAGCCATGTGCGACTGCGCTTGCCACCAGATGTGTATGCGTGTGTGTGTGTGGTGGCGTGCAACGGGAGCCAAGTGTCTGGAAAGCGCTGGGGCGGTTAATTAAAATTTATAAACCCATGCAGCAAATTGTCGCAAACAAGCGCTGCTGTGAGTCGGTGGCTCTGGGAATATGTGTGCAAAAGGCTTGCCAAGCACCAGCCAACTCGGCTGCAAGCATCGGCTATGCGCTCGGCGGAAATTGCAAATTACCAAGCAAGTTGCAAGGCAAAATTAAAATAAATTTAATTTGAAGCAAGCATGCAACTAAATATTGCCTAAAAAGTTGGCATAGCAAAATATCAGCATTGACTGGAGTAGGTATTAGAGGCCTCAGTAAATTTGTGGCATGTTCCAAGTGCTTTATAGATAAGCGACGGTTTTTTTAAACCAAACCGAGGAGTTTTAAGGAGTTCTACAAGCGTTTCTAGCAGCCCAAGTATGATTATTCGTGCCAACGCGAGTAATCCACCTAATTAACTAACCTAAATTAAGCTTACCTCAGCTAACTTAAACTAACTTAATCTAACCTAACCTAACCTAACCAAAACTAACATAACCTAACCTAACCTAACTTAATCTAACCTAACCTAAACTAATTTAACTTAATCTAACCTAACCTAACCTCACCTAACTTAATCGAACTTAACATAACCAAACTTAACTTAATCTAACCTTACCTAACCTAGCCTTTCTTTACCTAACATAACCTAACCTAACATAAAATATCAACAATTTCTAAACCATGTTTTAAGCACACACATACGGAGTTTCCTTCTGATTTAAGGAAAAATCGACTCACAATCATATATTAGGTGCGTAACCGAGTTCCGCTCTTTGTCAAGAGTTGGATCCAGTAGTTAGTGGTGATCGATTTTTATGTGTCCAAAACGTGTTAAACCTAACCTAGGCATTTGAAAAAGAAACCTCGTTGCCACAGTAGTGACTTTGTTTATGTGTCATACATATACTTTTGGTTGTCCAGATATGTCGGAGTTTTTTGCAAATAACCTTCTTTTGCAGGAAGTGTTGATTTTCTTCTTTCAGTCAATGAAATCGGCGGCTACAGCACATCGGAAACTCCAAAAAGTTTACGGAGCTGCTGAAACCAAGTGAAACAACGTGCCGTGACTGGTTACGTCGCTTCACAGACAACGATTTCGATATTATCAACCGTCCGCTTGAAGGAAAACCAAAAACCTTCGAAAGCGGTGAATTGGAGACGTTGCTCGATGAGGATCCCTGTCAAAGGCAAGAAGAGCTTACTTCAGCATTAGCAGTGACCCACCAAGCCTTTAGCTCAAAGCGACTTCAAGCGCGGGGATTAATTCAGAAACTTGGATTACTTATGATTTGAAACCAAGGGACGTTGAGCATCGCCTTTTAAGCTGTGAACAATTTCTCCTACGGCAAAAATAAAAGCCTTTCTTCGTAGGATTGTGATGATGAAAAGTGGATTCATCACAGCAATCCAAAGAAGATAAAGTCATGGGGACTGTCCGGTCATGCTTTAACGTCGTCGCCATGGTCGAATAATCACGCTGCGAATGTTATGTTGCGTATTTGGTGGGACCAGACCGGCGTTATTTATTATGAACTAATGAAACCAAACGAAACTAACAATGGAGAACGGTATCGACTTTAATTGATACGATTGAGCCAAGCACTGCGCGGAAACCGGTCTCAATACCAGGAGAGGCACGAAATAGTGATTCTGCTGCATGAAAATGCTTCGACTTCCATGCCCAAACCGGTTAAAACCTACCTGGAAACGCTTAAATGGGAAGTACCCCAAACGCTATATTCTCCAGATATTGCACCGTTCGATTATTATTTGTTCCGTCCATTGGCATTTGATCTGGCTCAGAAGCAGTTCCACTCACCAGATAACTTCGAAAAATGGTTTGAGTCTTGAATAGCGTCAATAGATGCACAGTTTCGCCGTTATGAAAGAGAGGGAGGGAAAGAAAGAGAGGGAAGAGTTGGTGCTAGCCATAAGCAATACTTCGAGTATTCTATTTTTAACCACTTTCTTACTATAAAATTGCATTTTCATTAAAAAAAAACAGCGAGAATTTAGTTGCGCAGTTTACGAACTCGAAATACGAACAAAAAAAATTATCTACTTGAAAGAAAAATAATATTTTATTAAAAATAATTAAAAAATATGAGTTACTCTTCCCTTAAAAATTAACCAAAATTACCGCTAATTTTTATGCCACTTTATCATGATTTATCATGTATTGCGGCAGCCATGCCACAAGCACTTCCTTCATAAATTAACTGCTGCATAAACACAATTTACAACCGCTAATGAACGCCTTATTGATGAGCGCACATTAACTTGCTTGCAACATGACAATTTTTGTGGCATGCAACATGCAAGAAGTAGCGCAAAACAAGCTGCTAATGAGACTGCGGAAGGAAGCAGTCGATTATTTATAAATATACGGGCACATGACAGCAGGAGCCAGAGTCTCACCCTAAGCATACGCAGGCGAGTGTCAGCCAAGAAAAAATGTATTTGCAATTTTCTTAACAAAATATTTTTTCACGCAAGATTTCGCTATTCAAGCGTTGCTAAGCTTCTACATGTTGCAATATAACCAGTTTGTTTATCTATCCTCAAAAATTGTTTACTCACTTTGCTGCCACTGCAGCGGCATCTGGCAAGCGTGTCAAGGTCTCTTGGTTGCAGCTTTCAAATATTGCAACAGCGGAAAAAAGCGCTTTAAGGCGACGCAACTTGAAAAGCTTTGAGCAATAGGAAACACACAAATAAATAAGCAAAAAAAAATACAAAAAAAAAATAAATGAAAATCGATGAATATTACTGAGAAACAAAAAAAAATCATAAAATTTAAATAACAAAAAATTGAAAAAATATAAAAAATCTTTATTTCTTCTTTATATGTGAAGACAAAATATTATTTTGAAAAAAAATATATATATATCTTAGAAAAAAGCCGTTTCATCCGCATAAACTGGTTTTTTCCTTAAGAAAACCAATATTTTTTTGTCACTTCATTGCTTGTCACATTGCCGTCGACCTCAGCGCTTGTTTGACCTGCTAACCTAGTCGCCGTTACTCGCTGCCTTAAAAAGTGTGTTCCATAATTTTTATGGCAGTTGCTAAGAATTTTCGATTGTGCATTTTTGGCATGCCCAGACCGACGCCGTAATTGCTGATTATTGCTTTATTAAGTTGTCAGCGCTGTAACTGTATAATTGGTTGTGTGCAACTTTTATTGATTTACTTATTTGGAGGTGTCTCTGAAGAATTTCGAAATTAATTTGCACACGAAATTGCACAGTTGTCAATTTATTACCGTTATTTATGGGAATTTAATGGGTAATGGTTTGGGTAATGACTTGTTATTTTCGCTTTTTTCTTATCATAGCCTGCACAGGGTAAACCATTAGGTTAGGTTAAGAGGTTGACTCTAACAGAGTCTTGGACAACGCAGAACACTTAGTCAGCTTAAAACTTCTACACAACTGATCATAAAACCCTTACGAAGCGACAAAGCGCTTTGTGCCTCTAAAAAAAATTCAAAGCTGTTGAGGCGGCAAATAACAGTTTCGACTAAGTCTACTGTTTCGCCGAAGGTAAGACTGCCGACTAAGTCAAAGGCTGGACAATGAAGCCGAAACAGCCTAGATGTTTCCAACTCACCCTTCTCCATACAAGTTTAACAACCAGCGTCTCTCAAAATGTTGGCCTTTCAGCATGAATGCTTATTGTACAGTGTCCAGTAATAAGCCCTAATATTGCAACAACAGAAACTGTGCTTAGACAGGAAGTTCAGAATATCTTCTGCGTTCTACTCTAGGCCAAAATAATTCTGCAGTCACACAGGAGCGTTGTCGTCAATCAGCGCCGTCTAAGCAAATGCGAGCTCCACTAGACCCGCAAGATCTCAATGGTGATCCAACTCAGTACTATTCCAGTGTGAGCGTGACAAGGCGGCTGTCCCTGGCTAGATCGTCGGCTTTAAAGTTGCCAGTGTTTCTGCTATGACCAAGCACCTATGATGAAATCAGACACATCTTGACTAGATTTGAGTGCACAGTTAGCGAACTTATTGGAAGCATTGTCGCTCTTTTGTCGAAGTGAATGCTTAGCTCCCTGAAAGAGGCTATAATTCGTGGCAAAACGCCTACCACGACCTTGATTCCAGCAAATTCTGCCTGAAAAACAGTACATTGGTCCGGTAGTCTAAAGCTAAGGTTGACGGAGAGCTTCTTAGCGAAAACTTCTCCTCCTAACTTCGACCATTCGTGAAGAAGTTCACTGCGTCTGTTCTCCAGCGATTTCTTCCCATCCACATATTCCTCGTCGGCAGAGAAAAAGCCGCCACGAATAGTCTCTGCGGTCCCGTGATCCAAGTTTTCTGGAATGCAATAGAAGGACTAGAAAATTCCGGCGTGTCCTTGTGATGAAGGAATATCTAGGGAGCAAGAGGCTTCTAGATGATAGGGTCAGTTGTAGGTGGCGAGACCATAGTCTTGAGGTTAACGCAGACTTTAGATTGAATTTAATTATAGAATGCCCGCCGTACTCGGACATTAAAGATCTAGGTGGTATAGGAAAAAGCCGGACTGGTAGAAGTTTAAATGTTAGCGGTGCAATCTCCATTAGTTGGATAGTTCGAACAGTTAAGGTCATCTGCGCGTGAATTATTAAGGCGGCGAATGCGTTTAACTGGGATTTAAGGTTAGTTTTTGTGAAAGTGGTGTGCGTATTTGATGTGTTTATGGGGTCCAACCCCTGGTCCACAGTCCTGAGCAGTTAGAGGCTCAACTGGTAGTAATTTCGGCTACGAAGTCAGACCGGAGACTTAGTTCTGGTACCACGGGAAGCAGAAGCTCTTGTAGTGCGTTACAAACTGCTCATGCGAACTGGCCACTCGGGTAGTATGATGGTGGTTGTGGTTAAAACCCGCATGCGGGAAGAACTGACACAACTAGTATTAAATAGTTCAAGTGCAAGTCTTCATAATATGTCTTCGAATATTCCGCACTCTCTTCACCAAGTAGACTATTTATTTGCCAAACACAAAATCATTAACCTAACCGGCATATACTAAGCTACTAGAAGCTACTCTCATAGCATGCAAGTTGTCAGCAGTAAAATCCACAAATTTAGTGCCAAAGTGCATTAACTGTTACTATTACTGTAAAAGCATGTTTTACTTAACGCACCACAACAATGAAAACTGCGATCTTTAAAGTCTGCATTTGCAACAGATTTATGTGCGCTCCATCTTAACTCGCTCCTCCCTCTCTTTTCTCCCGCTCTCTCTTCCTTCCCGCATACTTTGTTATTCGCGTTTTAGCCATTTGCCTCACAATTTTCCAACTTTTGCACGCATTTCCGCGCGTCCGTCCAGCCGTTCTTCCGCTGGCGCGCTCGCTCGTCCGTCAGCCGGCGCATTTTTGCATTTTTATGGCTCATTTTTTGCGCCGTTAGAAGTGTTTCCGTTATTACGGGTTTTATTATCTACATTGTTGCTGCTCCTGCACACTGCCACTGCCACTGCCACCGCCACTGCTAATGCTACTGTCTTTCGCCGCATTTTCCACGATTCATTTGGCATGCGCATGCGTGTGTCTCATTTTCCGCGCCCATATAACGGCATTAGCACCACACTTTTCTCATGCACTGTTTTGCGTCGCGTTTTTCTAGTCTGACTGTGGTATGCTAATCAGCGCACATTTCCGTATCCGTTGCCAAGCGTGTGTAAAAATCCGAAGCGCATTTATATATGTGTTGCATGCAACCATGCCACATGCAACCGTGCAACTAAGTTTCTTCATAACTTGCTACAAACATGCAAGCACAAGTTGGTTGCTGTGGCATGTCTAAGCTGCAGCGCGTGAAATTCTTTTTCCTGTCACTGTTTGCCGTTGTTGTTGTTGTTCTGCGTTTTATTTGTTTACATTCTAGTACCTTTCTGCTCGTTACTTTGCTATATTCGCATGTTTTGCTGCTTTAATATGCCATAAATATTGCCAGGAATGTGTTAAGCGCTTGGGAAAAAGCTGAAGTTGCGCACAAAAAAGCAACAACAACGCGCGCCAACTGCATACGGCGTTGCTGTGGCGTGCAGTTGGTGTCTGGTTATGCGCTCGGCAATTAGCAAAAGCTTGTTTGGCAGCGCGTTGATTGAATTAACGAGCTAATTGGCGGTAATAAACGTGATTTATGCCGGGGAAAGAGACATTTATGCTTTCGAATTAATTAAATAAATAATTATAATTAACTACTTTGTGGAAATTCTGGCAAAAAAATGGTTCGAAACATTTCGGTCGCGCTTTGAGAGTCATCATATACAATCGTTCGTGCTTTAAAGACCACCATCTGCCCGCGCCATAAGCCCTCTGAGTATATAGCGTATTTTGTCCGCCTTACCATGCAACCCTGTGTGTGCCGCTATTTTACTATCATCCTTAAAGCTCTCGCTTGCACAACTGCTGCGCGCCTGTTACTTCTGTAGGCCTTTGCAAGCAAAAGCTCTACATTTTGTATACACGCCAACAGCTTTTATAAAAGAGACACTAGGCTTTCCTAACTGTCTACCACCCACTTACTCCCGCTACTTAGCTTTTTTGGCGCTCACCACATCTGCAACATTCCCAGTACATACACACTCGTGCATAATCTAACCTAAAAATTGTTTTTGGTTTTATTTCATATATATTTATTTTTATTTATTATGCTGTTCTCGCCGCTTTCCGTTAGTGGCAAGTGTATGAAACTTTTGCGCTTGGCAAGTAAAAATGTCCTAATACTTACTTATAAGCTGATTTGCCAGTTATTTTTTTACTCATGGTTATGGTTGTACTTATTTTTCGGGCCTTTCACATTTAAGCGTTGCAAGTTCGCTTTTGTGTGTGTGTTCTTTTCGTGTACCGTATTGCTTGTGGCAGTATGCTTGTGTCATTTTGCCAGTGATTAGCACAGATTTGCTACACTTTGGCTGTTTGCCAATGCAATGGGCTCCTCGCTCTTTTATCTCGGTTACCTCAGTTTTGCAGCTTCCGCTGCTGGATTACAAGCTTTCCGCATTATGACTTTATTAAAGAGGCTGTAAACTTAAAGAGTTTGCATTCATTTGAGTCGAAAATGTTAAAGTTGTTCGCAAAAATATTCACCGGCAGCGATTTGAGGTAGTAAAGGCTGGGAATCTAAAAAAAATCAGGGGTATATTCGATTCGACTAGTATAATACTGGAGAGGAGAATGGTTAAGACATTCTTCATCTTTTTCATTCGAGAACTTTAAAAAAGAAAGTTAAATTTCTTTATACAAATCTTTCTGTCACCATTACTGGTATAGGCACTATTCAAATCATAAAGAGAGAAGCAGGATTCGCTGAAGAAAGGGGGCGGTAAGGTTTTTAACGGATGGATCGAAGCTTGTGAGGAGAGACGTTGAACCTTGAACCTCTGGCTGTCGCTTTTCTGCTCGAGGGAGGCTTAGAAGGGAAAGACTCGCTGAAGCAAAGGGCCGATAGAGTTTTTTGCGGATGGATCAAAGCTTGTGGAGAAGGTTGAGAGAGTAGTTCATTATCGGAAACTTTTCATCAGCCCTAGTTTTAAGTTTCCTGACCACTGCAGCGTCTTCCAAGCGGAGTTAGCTGACATATAGTGAGCAGTTGATCTACTGCTTCTGATGGCAGTCTGCTTCAGAGTGTTGACTAACCACTCCGATAGTAAGAAAGCGATATTTTTACGCTTTAGTTCACTGACAGTAGAATTATTTTATGATTAGACTGGTTTGGGTGTCTGGCCACAGCAATATTGCTGGAAACTGTAAGCCTGATGAGCGTGCTTGGACTGGTACTTCAAACTCAATAACTGTTGATTAGGAACAGGTGGGTGCTCCTTTGTCTTCTTGTGGTTCGCTACTGAATTGTGGACTCAGACCACATCAGCAAGCACTGGTCGACCACCAGCAGCTGTGCAGTCGCAAGATTCTTCTGACACGAAGTAAATCTAAAGAAATCCAGACAACCTTTGTTATCAGCAAAGTACACCTTTCAGTGATTGTAGGAGTTCTAACTGGACACTATCCCATTGGAATTTATGCAGTAAGACCGAGCATCATATCGGATATCAGCTCCATCAGCTATTGGGAAGAAGATGAGAAAAAATCATGTCGACACCTACTCCTCGAATGCCCCACTTTTGTAAGATCATGGCCAAAACACTGCGGAACTCTTAGCTTTTGACTTACAGGTTACCTAACCCATCAAAACTAAATATAGCATATATTAGGTAGTCTAAAAAGTTTTTTCGTACCTCGTTAATAGATGTCGTTGCAGTCATATATAGTATCTCCAGTGCTACCAATCACATTGTGTCATACCATATAGTGTTGGCAAGGTGAGATTTTAAGCATCACTTAACAAAAACAAATTAAATTCGGGGAAGTTGAAAAAAAGTTACAGCTGTTTAAATATTAGTGAAAATAATGAAGAAATTCGCTTTATTTCCACCAATGAAATTTGTGAAGTTTACGGAGACGATGTTGTAACAGTTCGTGTAGCACAACAATGGTTCGCTCGCTTCCGTTCTGGAAATGTCGAAGTGAAAGGTGCACCTCGCTCTGGTCGACCTTTCGTTGAAAACGTCGATGAAATTATGAAAAAGTTTGACCAGGACCGTCACATAAGCAGCCATGATATCGCTTAGGAACTTAACATTCATCATCAAACGGTTTTGAACCATTTAAAAAAGTACGATGTTTGGATACCACACGAATTGTCTTTGAAAAATTTAATGAACCGAATTTACTTCTGCGAATCTTTGCTGAAACGAAATGAAATCGAACCATTCCTGAACCGAATGCAGCTCAACAAATGGTTATGCTGAGTGTTTGGTGCGATTGGAAAGGAATCATCCACTAAGAGCTGCTCCAGCCTGGTCGAACGATTGATTCTCCATTTTACTGTCAACAACTGATGAGATTACAGCAAGCAATCAAAAAACGGCCAGAACTGGTCAGCAGAAAGAACTTCGTCTCCCATCAGGACAACCTCGACCACACACATCTTTGATGACTCGGCAAAAACTGGAAGAGCTTGGCTGGGAAGTTTTGATGCATCCACCATTTAGTCCTAATCTTACACCTTCGAACTATCATTTGTTTCGGTCAATGCAGAACTCCCTTAATGGAGTTATGTTGGCTTCAAGCGAAGCCTGTGACAATTTCTTGTAGCAGTTTTTAGTCGAGAAACCAGAAAAGTTTTACACTGGTGGAATAATGTCTCTTGCGGAAAAATGGCAAAAGGTGGCCGACCAAAATGTTACATATTTGGTTCATTAAAGTTCATTATAAATGTAAAAAAAAGTTGAAGTTTGAAATACGAAAGGTCTTTTTCGACTACCCTATGTAAATTATCAGCGTGCTGAGCTGAGTCGATTCAACCATGTCTGTCCGTCTTGTTTGCAAGACGTTTGCAATACAAAAGCTATGGTTTCCCAAGAAAAAGTAAATCGCATTACCTCACTGGATTTCTCAAAATAATGTCTTCTTTAGGTCAAAGAAGGTTTCCAAGCAAAAATATGATTTCCGCAGAATAATGGACTCGCTGAGTAAAGAAGTTGGTTTCTTAGTATAAGCAATACCTTTTGAAGTTAAGATGTGTTTCTGGGTATAAATTTGGTCTCCTCATAATCCTAATTGGATTGCGCTATTTAAAATTTCCCACCAACTGCAGCCAAAACCAGGTGTTTATAATGAGCCAACACACTAAGCTGCCAAATAATTAATATAAAATAAAACTACAGTTACTGTCAGCAGCAATTTTTTATGCCACAAACGTCTCACAGCTGTTGCACTTAAACAATATGCAATGCAATTATTTAGAAGCAACGCTGGGCAACCAGCAAGCCGCAATTAAGTAAGCACTACTTATCGCTTGTGATTAAAATTTATGCGCTAAAAATTGCAGTTCACTAAAAAGCATTAATTTGCATAAATTTTATGCGCGGAGTTTAAAGAAAACGCGCCAGGCTGCCAAAGCGCCACACAAGTTTGCATGGCGCGGCAAGGCAGCTGCCCCACACAGCTGCTACGCGCTGCGTTTGTGCGTGTGGCAAGCAGTCAATTGCAGTTGCAAGCCCCCAATCAGCTGCAGCAAACACGATCTATAAAAAAGTATGGCAAGACTTTATTTATATACAACTGTGCGGTGTGCTGCACGCGTGTTCTTGCAACATTTCAAGCTGCGCGTGCAGTGACGCACAGCGCCGCATTTACTCGCATTTATCTGACTCGCATTTTTACACGTGCATTGTTGTTGTTGCTGTTTGGCGTTGCATACGGCTGCCACTGCATGCATGTCTGTTGCTGTTCGCTGATTGCCATTACATTACGTTAACAACAACAATAAATTACGTGTCAATTTAATTCGCATTGCATTAATCATGCGTCAGCGGCAGCCGAAACAGAAACAGCAACAGCAACAAATGACACCATGACAGCGACATTACTAACAGCGACAACAACGCCACCACAACAACAACAATAACAACGGCGGCAGCGAGCGAGCAATGCAAATAATGTCAATAAACGCGACTAATAAAAAGCTGTCAGCCAAGTTCGTCAGCCGGGACCGGCGGCAGCAACACGGTCCGCCGGTGAGTCAATAAACACAGACCGACCGCAGACAGACAGCGACAGCGACACGGACACCGTAGTGTGGTCGCATAAAAAGCGGCAAGCGGAAAGCCGTGTGCTGCATGCTTTGCCTGCATTTGTGGCAACAACAACAACAGCAAGCGCGCGCAGACACATTCCAGTCGCATTAACTGTTTTGCCGTTTCTTTTACAGCTGATTTTTATTGCTGTTGCTGTGCATGCTGCAAGTTGTTGCAACATAATGGTGTTGGCCAGGTACCTGAGCAAACTGGCTGCGCAGCCAAACGGCCAGCAAGCAAGCAAGCAACCTTCTTGCTCCAGCATATTTTTTTTTGCTTTGTTGTTGTTGTCATTTTCGTGTTATTACCGTGTTTCCTTCCTTTATTTTTGTTGCTCTGTCTGTTTTTACTTTTATTTATCCGTTTTTGTTTTGTTGTTTTTGCTTTTATACCCTTTTTCGACAATCGCATTCCCAGCTGCAGTCTGCAGTCGCGCCTGCGACGCCACCGAAAAACCTGTTCCACACACAGTCCGTGTTCTCCGTGCTCGCTTTCTGCTGACCATTGGCCCATTTGCGGCTGCCACGGTTGCCTGCTGTGGCCACTCGGACATGCGGTACAATGTGCAACATATTCAATAAATATTTGTTGTTGCTATTTGCAGCGCTACCTCCGTCTGCATTTGTCAAATGATTCATAGTTATTTATTGAAATTAAACAAACGGCAAACACATTCGCGACAGAACGCTTGTAGATCGGCTGCACGATAAGCGTTTGGGGTTTGGGTGCGTGGGGGGAGCAGCAATGAGTATAAATCAGTGAGATAAATGAATCAGCGCAGCGTTTAAATTTTTGTACCGTATACGTTGAGAGCATATAAACAAAAAAAAAACCAATTAAGTAAACTGAATATGAACATTCGAAGGATATGCCATTTTAAGGAGCTAACTAGGATACTAATTAGTAATAGCACCTAGTTTCTTCTTTTCATTGGAGGTGTTTTTTACGTGGCGAATCCCAAACCCAAACGGATGTTCTTTGGCTACCCAGTAGTTACCTGATCTAAGACCGAAGGTCGTGAGCTTTTTGAGCCATATATAAAAGAATCGTTTCTGGGCACTCTCAAGTGTTCACTGAAAGTGCAGAATTTTCCTCACTTGAGTGAACTCCTACACGTGAATCCATCCTACTCGACGAACAAAGACCAAACTTTATAAGTCCCTCATTATTTCCGTCCTGCTGGATGTTGACAAGTGATGAAAGCTGGGTTCCTTACGACGAAATCAAGCAGAAACGACCGTGGACGAAACCTGATGAGCCCGCGCAAACGATTATCAATTCAGAATTGACTGGCAGGGAGGGTTTGCTATATGTTTCGTCGGATTGACTGAGAATCATCTACTAAACTTTTAAGCCAAGCCTGTACTGGCAACGATTAGCCCGTCGGAGGAAAGTAATCACCCATAACTGGCCAGCTTTGGCTAATAGGAAAACATTTTTCAGGATTGATTGTCAGCAAGGGTTTGAGGTATTGGCAGGGCATCATCTACTAAGAGTTGATCTCCTACAGACACACTCTTAATCCAAGCCTGTGCTGGTAACGATTGGATCATGTGAGGAAAGCAATCACCCACAACTGGCCAGATTTGGCTAATAAAAGAGGATTCCCAGATTTTGAGGACATATTGCGTGATAATCACGTACCACTGGTATTCCAAGGTCCATTTAAGTGCTGCTTTCGCATTTGAAATACGCAAATACAAACTGACCGATAGAAACAAGTTCTTGTATAGAGAACTTTGACATTTGGCGAGATATCGCCAAGAAATTTGGCACAGATTATTATCTAAGCCTATAGTATAATATTCGAAGAAATCATTTAGATCGGGCCACTATAGCATATAGCTGCCATACAAACTGAACAATCGGAAAAAAGAGCTTGTATGGAAAATTTCGACATTTTGGAAGATATCTTCACATAAGTTGCCATAGCTTATTCCACAAAGTTATAGAATAATCTCTGAAGAACTTATTCAAATCGGATTACTATAGCATGTAGCTGTTATAGAAACTGAATGATCGGTAACAAGTTCTTGTATGGAAAACTTTGTCATTTGCCAATAGATCTTCACGAAATTTGGCACAGATTATTTTTGTATAAAATAGTATAATCTCCAAAGAAATTGTTTAGATCGCATTGCTATATCATATAGCTGTCATATAAACTGACCAAACAAAATCGAGATAAATATCTTTTTCAACTCTTTATGATATAACAGATGTACCTGAGAACTGTATTATAGCTTTTATGCAGCCGAAGTTACCATTTTGCTTATTTTGATCAAATTTGAGATTTGTAAAATTCGCCAGTTAAAACGATTTTACTTCAAAAACTACAAATTTTAGATTGTAGACGTAAGACTTCACATGCCACACCCTTTTAGAAACCATTATATATAAATTCGAATTACTAAAAGCGCTTAACCCACGTATCTTACAAAACGAGCACACGTAACTCTCACGCCAAATTAAGCTTTTCAGCCCAAACGCCTTTCAGACTCACCACAAAAGCTAATTAACACTCTACATTTTGTAATAATATGCTAAATTAACACTTAATAAAGTGTCTGCGTCGACACGAGCAATGGAATACATGTCGGCAGCAGCTACAGAGCTCTTCATACCAGCGTTGTGTGTGTCATGTGTAATCGTATATGACAATTGACATGAAACGAATTCACACGCTACCCATACGCAAATAGAATATTCAACCACCAGAGAGCAATCGTTTATAATTGAAATGTCTTCGTTTTCGATTTCAACTTGATTTTTGTCGCACTTCGGTCGTCGTCAAGCCCATTTAAAGTGCGACTTTTGACTGCAAGTTTTCGCCCCCTCGCAACAAACTTCCTAGACGCCCTTCTTACTCACTCCCGTGCCGTTAGCTTACTCACTCCCTTGCCGTTAGCTTTAAGTTGAATACCCAAATATGTTATTTCTAATTTCAATTGACTTCAACTACGACTTTACAATACCGACAAAATCTCAAATAAAAATCAAAAAAATAAGCAAGGAGTCAACAAAACAAAGACACACATACATACATACACAAATGGTGGCGCTAAAGCATGCTTGAGCGTTGGAAATGGCAAGTCACTTCCTTTGTGCGCCTGCCACACCACATATCAGGCAGTCAGTTAGTCAGTCAGCTAGTGCGCTATGTTGGGCAACACCTACAAACGCCCACATATACAATTGCGTACTTCAATCGACGTTAGAACTCTGTGTGCCCCGCACCGCCGCTTAAAGACATTGGCTTTCGCTTATCACTTGGCCCTAAGTTGACTGGCTTCCCCCATGCCTAATGTGCTTTCGCCCACCTTACCCCACACAAACGCACCCACATTTACATGCAGTCACTTTTACAGCTCTCAATTTGTTGCCTTTTCACCCACACTCCGTGAGGTTTTGCATGCGTCGCCGTTGTCTGCTTACTTTACTTTAACTTTTCCTGTAAGAGAACTGCTTGCATCTCCTCCGTACCCTTCATAGTTCGGCTTATTCCGTGCCGCTTGATTCTTATCATCATTCCGAAATTACTTCAACTCGAGCAGCCAAGAGGGCAGACTGTGCGCCGCGCGACACAATGAACTGAGATGAGGCGGAAGCAGGCTGCTTTGTTGTAGATGTGTGTGTGTGGCTCCAAACAACCGCAACGTATCAGCTTTCATAGCGGCTTCTTCACACACAAACACGCTCTTCCCCCCGCACACAAAATGCGCTTCACAACACCACCCACCCGCTTAAATCCGCCTCGCAGTTCCAACACAGCACCAGCTTTACTCTGCCCCGGCAGCGCTATCAGTTGCTACAGCAACAACGTTGCGGCTGCCAACGTCATCGTCGTCGTCGCGCTGACACCCCATAAAATATTTAAGTTAACAACGTAGCCAGCCATTAAGGAGGTGAATGAGCATTTCGTGTCCTGCCGCACGCCTCAACACACCCCAACCGAGGGCTGGCTGTATACACCACACGGTTGCTTCGTAGCTGCTTCCGCCTGCACAGCGCGCTTCATACATTTGTTGCTCGCTCTCACTCACTCTCCCTCCCTCACTTGTCGCACTCGCTCCCTCCCTCCACCGTTTATGCTTTTTTATTATTTGTTGCTATTTTCCTTAGTCAGCACGTCAGTCACGTAGGTTTCGCTTGCCTGCCTCTATATTTTACGTTCCCTTTCATATTGGACCCTTTTTCTTTGTTCCACAATGTGTGTTCACTTTCTCCGCGCATCTGTGCGGCTCAATTCGCTAGACATACATACATATGTATGCTGTTCAAGGCAAGCCCTCCTCCGCTGCTCACCAACTGTTTGCGCCTCCTCGCTGTGGCAGATAGCATCTCGCGGTCTGACAATTTCTTTCTCCGTCTGTCTGTTTGTCCGTCGCACTACGTCCTTTTGTATCGCTGCCGTGTTCAATTCCTGCCAGCCTTCAGTTGATTCAGCACGGCTGTCGTGGGTCTTAATATTGCTGTGCGCCTGTTGGCGTGTTCACATCCTCGCCGCTTTGTTGTTCCGCCGTGTTCTATGCACATTGCCTTCCTTCCGGTTTCTTCTGCTTCTTTTATGTATGAGCGCATATTCCTGCGGGCTCATACTTGGCGAGGGATTGATGCCGTCGCTTTCATTCAATGCTCGTTGAATATTTTTTCTTTGTGTAGTTTTTTTTCCTTTTTTTGTCTCTCGTTTTCACTTCCGTGCCTGGTCGTGGCATGTGCAACACTGATAAGCGCAACGAATGCGAGAATTTAATTTCTTGATGTACGATGTGTTGCCAGACGGTTGGCAGACGAATTGTAAATTTTTACTGGAAAAGTTTTCCAATATTCGTATAACCATGCGTTCTAACCTTAGGGCAAAAATATTGTACTGACTTCGAGAAAAGTAACGGCAAACGAGAAAAACGGAGTCGCTGAGTGTGATTTGACTAGATTACAGTTTTTAGCTCCTTCAAAGCTTATTACCGCTTTTTTTCAGCGAAGTTTTTCAGACAACTACGTATCTTTTTCCATAGTAGAGGTTGTAGCGTTTAAAGAGTGTCGAAAATGTGAAACTAGAGTTCAGGTTTTTCGGATAGCTACGAACCTTCTTCTACAGTAGAGATAGTAGAATGTGAAACTAGAGTTCCGAGCTGAATGGAAAGCAGTTGGAGCAAATCGCACGGACTCGGAGTCGAACCGATGATTCAAGCCTTCTAAAAATCCGAAAACTGTAAATAAGATCTTTGGACTCTGCCATCGACTACTCCAGGACCAGGATAAGTCAATTACTCAAGAGTTAACCCTAAGATCCAAGTCATACTTCGCAACGTCAGTCCCCACCATAATTAGAGACAAGCTGCCGTGTGGCATCCGTCCTTAACAACTTGAAATCGCTAATGTCAGCAACGATTCACCTCACTTGGCGTCCATCTGGCAACTCTGCGCTGCTAAAATATCTCCTCTTCATTCGAGCAAACTTTCATTTGACTTTCGTAAGTTAACCTCGTTGTCGTCTCATTTACATACCACCCCCTGATACTCTTGTACCGTCACTTACTATGAAATTAAACACTCACTAACACTAAATATAATATTGCGCGTGGTGCGACTAACGACGTACATTTTGTAGGCGTGGCAGACAGTTAAGAACACACTAAAGCTTTTAAAGCAGCGGCAACGTCAAGCATGGCGCCGTCAGGCGAATTTCGTATTTCAAAGCAAATTGGCAGCAATGGTGATTATAGACATAAGCACCTACTATATACCGTATATATATACTCATAAAGCTATATATCTAAAGAGCGACAAGTACACGCTTATTTCTATGCGTCTATGCGAGTAGCTTAGCGGTGGCTTAGGCGCGCGAATCTATGAGGCGCCACAGCAGCAGGCATTAACCGGCATTTACAGCCACTTCTCCTACTCCTAACCCATAAAGGCATTATTGACAAAGGCGTTAACGTCATGTCGGAATGGTGTAATGATTTTCACTTGTCACTTGCCACAAGGGAGCTTATGATTTCGAACAGCTCACCGAAGCGCCGCTGTTGCGAATGAAGTGCGGGATCTACGACTCTTCTGCGTTTATTGGCAATTCTAAGATGCTTTGCGCCTAATTTTCGCCGTAAGCAGACGGTCATCCGCTTACTTGGCGCTTAGTGTTTCCTAATTGTCCTTCGATTTTTCGCTGCTATGGACGTGGGGAACTTTTGTCAAGTTTTTCTCTGCCATGAACGTGCGGAACTTTGATCGTCTAGCTTTCTAAGTGCGACTAACTATTTGCCGTTAATGCGTTTCCACTATTTAGCACAACTACTTTATCGCCATGGTTCGTGGCAGACGTTTTGCCGAACGTCTAGACGTGTAAACTAATTGCCCCCAAGACTGACAGACTTTCGGCGTACTTTTCCCGCCAGCCCTTGGCGCTGCCAAGCCGTTTACTAATTTTTATTGCTTTTCTGCATTAAGTGTTTTTCATGTTTTGTTGTTGCTATTGCTTAGCTGCGCACTTTTGTTGCCCCATTTCTGTTCATGCATTGTCCCGAAATGTCAACTTTTGGCATCTTTCGTGTTCTTCAAATGCGCAAAGCATCCTCTACGGTCGCGTCGGTACGTGCTCGAGTGCCACCTGCTTGCGCGCGCCGCCACTTAAAGCGTCCCCTATACGCGCGCAGCAGCAGCGCGGCGCTTGTCTTTTGTACCTTTTGTGCTTGCAACGCCTCAGCGCTCGTGTGTGCGGCAACTAGGCAAACACACAGGCAACTACAAAATGCATATGTATATAAGTACATGGCATAATAACGGTAAATGAAGAGCTGCATTACTTCCGGTGCGCCGTTATAAATGTGCCGAGCGCACACGTTCACTGGTGCCCGCTGCTTGCGCTGTGTATCTCTGTACCCTGCCGCGCCTGCTTTCTCCTCGGCCAGCTGTCTGACTGTGTGACTCTTCCATTTTGCTTTGACGTCTGCGGTGTTTGCGTGATTTCCCCGTTACTGCCACACTATTCACATGAAGCATGCGTACACACACACACTTACACTCGGCAAACCCGGTGTGGTGTTTCATCCCTTCGTCCGTTCATTGTTTTCTCAACTCCCACTCGGGTTCAAATGGGGGCGTGCAAGCAAGAGCGCTTAATTTAATTTCGCTACGCTTGTCATGTGATTACAGTAACACACACACACTCATACACACACAGTCGCATATATATTCATTTTCGGTGTTTGTCAGCGGAGACATGCTGTTCCGCTGTTATTGCAACATCACTCTGCTCCTTTCCATTTCGCATTTTCGGTCGGCAGTCGACGTCACCGCTTCCAACCGCGCGCCCGCCAAAGTAGCTCAAATCCCAGTCAATCCCTTCATTTGGCTGGGCGACAAAATACAACAAAGAGTAACGATTTCCTGAAACTGTAAATCCAATAAAGAGGATGTATCTCTTCGAAGTTGCTCTGCGCCCTGCTGCATGTGTGCGGGTATCATTCGTGTAGCCGTGTGGGTCTTTTTTAATTTGACAAGCAATATCGCATTACAAAATTTTTAATTATGGACTTGTGTAAAATTGCAATTATGACCGAACTTTTTGGCCGACTCTTTTCATGTGTCCCTCAAATTGCGACTAATTACTGCTTAAGTTCGACTAATTAAATTTTATGGTAGAAACACCGCTTACACGGTTATAGTCGAGTTAACAATAGCGGGCCAGTCGTCTCTTCTCTTCAGTATTTGGCGCCAATTCGGGATACCAAATATAGCCATGTCCTTCTCCACCTGATCTTTCTAACGGAATGAAAGTCTTTCTCTTGCTCTGCTTCCACTGACGGGTACGGTATCGAAAACTTTTAAAGCTGGAGTGTTCTCTTCTATGCGGACGTCATGACCCGCGTAGCCGCTGTCTGTTAAATCGCTGAACTATGTCAATGTGGCCGTATATCTCGTACAACTCATCGCTTCATCGACTGCGGTACTCGCCTTTGTCGAGCGCACAATACCATAAATCTTCCGCAAAACCTCCCCTCTCGAACAATGCTAAGGCCGAATCGTCAGATGATGTCATTGTCCGTGCCTCCGCAACATATAGCAGGACGGGAAAGATGAGAGGCTTGTAGAGTTTGGTCTTTGTTTGTCGAGAGTGGACTTAACTTTGAAATTGCCTATTCAGTCCGAAGTAGCACCTGTTGGCACGAGTTCTTTTGCGATGGATTTCGCGACTGGCGTTGTTGTTGGCATCATTCCAAGATAGATACAATTATCTACTACTTCGGAGTTATAGCTGACAACAGTGTGGTAAGAGCCAAGTCGCAAGTGCGGAGACTGTTTAGTTGACGACAGGAGATATTTCGTCTTGTCCTCCTTCATTATCATACCCACTTGTTTCACTTCCTTATCCAGTGTGTCGAAAGCAAAACCAACGGCGCGGTAGTTGATTCCAAAGATATCAATATTATCGGCGTACGACAGCAGCTGCATACTCTTATAGAAGATCGTATCTTATTGTATATAGGTCTGCAACTCGTATTATTTTCTCCAGCATTAGATTGAAGAAGTCACGAGATAGGAAGTCTAGTTGTCTGAAACCTCGCTTGGTATCGAACGACTCGGAGAGATCTTTTCCGAGCCTGACGGAGCTTAAATCGATTTACGTTATTGGATCAATATTGATCTGACCGACTGTTTAGAGACTCGATGTTATGTGTGAGCTTTGATAATGGTTAGGTTTCTTTATACAAAGCCATCTGTCACGTTATATACATATGTATATACCTAAAGGTACTTAGTAGTGCCAGATGGAGGTTCGTTAAATTTGAGGGAAGTGCTCATCATACAGGACGCCAACGCCTTTTGCGAACTTTAAGAGCGACTTCATATCTAGGCTTGGTTTTTAAGATGACTAAACGTTTCGATATATTGTTCCAGAGTTAAGCGGTGTCAATGCTTTTACAAGAGATCAACCCATTTTAGCTTGTAAACTTAACTTAAACTGTTTTGATATAGAGATCTAAAAATAATAAAATATTTATAAATTCCAGATTATTTGCTTATTTCTATTTTTCTTTTTTTCAGGTGAGTCCAACCAAACTTGACTGTTTAAGGCCTATGATGTAATATGTATCTGAAACAAGTAAGATTTTATAACCGTTATTAAAAAATATATATGTACATATTGATATTGCATAATGAGAAACTTATTCAAACATTAATCCTAAACATTTTCTCGATCTCATACCGAGAAATATTTTAAAACATTACTAAGCTTTGAGTAGAGATCATTAGCTCAACCACCAACTAAGCATAGTAATTGGCGCCTCATAAATCTCTGGTACTTATTTTTCGAAAGATGGATCCAATATATGTATCTTAACTAGGCACTAATGCAAAGAGAAGCTGAGCCGAAGATCTAACTAAAGCTTTTATGCCAAAATACTCGCGGAAGGTATTCTAGTTGAGTTAGTGAAATTAAGCGAGCGGGATATCGAGATATTGGGCATCCTTGATATAATCTATTATTATTATTTTATATATTCGAGACGTTGCTCATTTGGAGCGTCAAAATTCCATCGCTTAAGGGACAAGGAGTTTAGAGCCTTACGGAGTTAAGTGAGCAGAATATCGAAATATCGGTCACCTTTGAAGTGTAAATCTTATATACATATGTACATATATTGTACAAGTCCAATTGTTATCGAACTGGCAGTTCAAGATTCAATTGATTAAGATCGTTAAAAGGGTTTCTTCTTCGTCGTTAAGGGCGTAGATACCGCTTAGGCAGTTATGGCCGAGGAGTCTCTCATTCGAAGCTGTTTTCGCTTTTCATTGGGGGTGTTTTTACGTGGCTGGTTCCAAACCCAGCCCACAAGCCTGGAGAAAGGTTTAAAAGTAGAAAATCCTTAATTCTTCTGTTGATTACAGACTCAACTAAAACTTACCTGCATAGCAAAAACCTAGAATATATTGCTCCGCAGATTTTAGCAAAAATAAATAAAAATAATTAAAAGCTGCCAACAGTGAACTTTGGTTTACCACATGAGCGTTCAACAGGTACTGTTATCTGCTGCAGCCGAACACATGCTCCATGCACAAGCGCGAAACGACACTTGTCGCCGCACCATAAACACATACATACATACATACCAACATATGCATACAGACTTGACTTCATTAACCCAAAGCAACAGTTGTTGTATCATTTAAATACCCTATAATTTATTTACGACAATAACGGTAAACAGCAGTTTGTGGCAAACGAGCAATTAGACAAAGAACTAATGGACAACATGAGGCGAACGAAGAAAGTACAAAATGAAAACGTGAAAAAACCATAAAAAAATAAAACAAAAATAAAAAAATAAAAAAAATGTATATATGTGTGTAAGTAAGTATATATACAGAACTAGACATGGAGAGCAGCGCAGCGCAGCGCAGCAACTAGTTGCCGCAAAGAAACACATAAGGAAGCACTCAACATAAAGTCACCATATAAAATTCATAGTTGGTAAGATAGTAAAAATCCAGAGGAATTATAAAATCGCAATAAAAATTTTCATATTTTTAACGACCCGACAGCTGAAGGCAGCGCAAACGAACGCACCGTCACACCATACATACATATACACATGTTCATGCAGACTAGTTGCTAGTTGCTAATAAAAGTGTCAGCATGTGTGCAACAGGCGATGCGCGCAGGGGCGATGGCGATGGCGTGGTGGCAAGCGTTTTTTTATGGCTCACTGCTGCCTTAGTGGCTTCGTTAGTTAACGGAGAACAGGTGTAATGGTAATTGTAATTGAAATTGTAATTGTAACTGTGCGCGCGCGAGAGTGGCCGGACAAGTGTAGGTGCATCACCTGCCGCTGCGTGAGTGCGACGCTTCGTATGCGCTCGTGGGGCAATGGTTGTGTTTGTATATTTGTATGTATGTATGTATGTATGTGTGTATGTATGTATGTATGAATGTGTGGTGTAATAGTTGCCGCGAGTGTGCTCGTTGTTTTAATTAACTTGGGGTGGCGCGCTCGGGTATTTTGGTTAGTATTTTAATGGGCGATTTGCTTCACGATTACGCGGCAACGGGCGTAGATTTGCAGAGGGTTGGTTGCGCATGAGGCCGATTGCCCTTTAAAGCCTAATTTTAAGGAATTTAATTTTTGTATGAAAACACATGTTTGTCTTATCAAAAATGATTGGTAAATAAACGTCAAATGGCAGTTCGTGTATTTCTGGGTGAAAGTAGATAATATCGCAGTGCTTTGCTCTGGAATAGTTCAGGGAACGAATCATGCCAAAATTGTCTTTGGCTGAGTACTAGAGAGACAAAACACAATAAAAAGTGAGCCTGTCGAACCAGGGCATCTAAGGCAACACAGTCTTCAGTAGGCCTTTAACTATCGAAGCTGAAAAGGCTCGCCTGTGTCTGCGCCTGAGGGGCAATGAACATTTGCCCAACTACAGCACTTGAAGTTATGCTGGAGCTCACACCGCTGCATCTAATGATCAAACAGGTAGCGAAACATACCACTGTCCCTTCTTCCAAGGTACGGCGTTACAAACAGGTTTAACTTTACAAAGGAGTGGAACAATTCCACACTCGACATACTACTGAGAGGTAACACTATCCAGCATTGGCAGCAAGCAGCAGGAATGCGCCATGCCAAGTTACTTCTAGGAGGGTACACCTTGCAAGGTTTACGGAAATGATCAGCTTCGCACGAGACAAAGTCCGCCTCCTTATCACGCCTTATCAGGCTCAGGAAGCACTTGTTCAACATGAAGCAGGAAACTCCAGAAGATCTGATTCTGGATTGCCCAGCAATTTTCAGAAGCTGGCTCAAGGCCATAGGTTCCAACTTCATGGACAGGTATTACATCACCTCAGCAGGCTCCTGGAATTGTTCTCCCCTTTTATGAGAACGGAGGGAAAGAACCGGGGTAGCCAGGAACGCAGGGGTGAATATCTATACGGATGAGTCTATATAATCGAGAGGGCTTCATCGAAGATAGTGAATTAATGCTTTGAACTCTTAGTTGGTCTAACATCATATTTCACGATACACCTGGAGTGGGTTCCAGAGCATAGTGGTACGCTTAATAACTAGAAAGCAGATAAACTAGCCAGTACAGGTTGCAGGGTGGTACCTATGAGACTCCGAAAAAGCGGGATTTTACATTACTCTGGCCACTTGTAGATATTTAATCGACGAATATGTTTTAAATTTAAAACAACTTCGGCCGCAGATGTCGACTACTAATATTAAAAGGAATGATAATAAGAACTCGGCTAGGTCATGTCGTCCGAATGAAGGAAACTACTCCAGCTCTGAGAGTATTCGACGCAGTACCCGCCCGGGTAAGAGGAGGAGGAAGGCATCCACTAGGTGGGAAAGACCAGGTCCTCCTCCTTCTGGTCTTTCTAATGTTTCTGGCTACACCTGGAATCTAAAAGTTATTCCTTTCATCGAGTAAAATATCGCATAACCCCCTAAAAACTACTGCTCTACGCCACGAATCAACAGTTGATTCAACAAAGTCAGCGCTATTGTTTTTGTAAATATTTTTAACTTGATTTCATTGTTGTTGTTGATGATTTATGTGCGCTTACATATGTCGGAATTATCAATGCATGCGAACTACACGCGATGAATTCGTTGGTCAATTACATTTCAGGGTCAATGACACGCAAAACGCAAATAAAAATGAGTAAATAAACAACAATAACAAAACAAAATATTAAAAGCAAAAATAAAAGCATGCAGTGGAGGAAATCAGGAGAGCCAAGCAAGCAAAAATCACAAAAAAATGCCAGAGTTGTATTGCTTGTGACACAGATTGCGATAATAAACAAAAATTGCAACAACAACAACAACCACAAGCGTGTTAACAAATTTGCGAAAAAATCAAGCGCTGCATAAGTGATGATAAAAAATACAAAACCAACAACAAACAGGGCAAGTAGTTGCTGGCGCGCGCGCTATCAGCCATTGACGGATCACCGCAGACGCGCTCCATTGGCGGTGGGTGAGGCGCGCCCAGCGCGGGCAGCTTGCCAAATATGTCAAACGAACACACAGGCACTGCACAATCGTGTATTGTGTGTGTGCGCGCAAGTGCACAAGCGCCTACACGAATCTTAATTTCCTCGACGCGCTGCGCTGCGCTTCACTTGCATAAAAGAATTCTCAATTTATATGCGTCAGCGACTGTCAGCGCGCCGCACGTGTGCGACATACGCAAGTGTCTGCGCGCGGCGGAATGCAAGAGGAAGCAGCGCCGCGCAACTGTTGAAAGAAGTTGTCAAAAAAGAACTGCAAGTTTGACAACTCAAAGGTATGCACGCAGCAATAAAGGTGCAACGCCACCACAACAACAACTACAACAATGACGTGCAGGCTGTCATATACAAGCAAGCAACAATGTCAGAAAACAATTACAACAATCGCCAACATATTACCATGCATTATGCACAGCTGGTCAACAGCGGCGGCAGAAAGCCAAGGATGGGCTCTCGGGCCTGGCTGGTTGGCTGGACACTTGCGAGGTCTGCGCAAAGCAGCCTGTCTTGTGTTGTGCAGTGTTGCAGTTGCAGGCAGTGCAGTGATGGAGCTTTGCCGCAGTGCAGCTGTACGAACTGGTTTTTCAGCTTCGTAGCTGGGCGCGTCAAAAATGTGTGTAATTTTTTCCATTTTTTCACTCTTTTCTTTGGACTTAAGTGCGGTAGTAAATGAAGTGTTAAGCGACGAAGTGCGCCCTGGCGGAGTACACAAAGAAACGGTAGCCGAAATGCAGTTACAGGTGGCTAAAGGTGGTACGCGTCCTGTTGCAAGCTGGCAAAAAAAGAAGCTAAAAACGCGCTTCATATAAAAAACTTGTTTTTGTTTTTTTTTTTTGGGAAAAAATTGCAACATACTATAAGTGTATGCCGCACGCGCCATTTGCATGTTGCAATGACAAGTGGCAAGAATTTGACGTCGGCGCGCTTGCAAAGTTGTTGTTTCTTTGGCACATTCCTATTGAGTTGTTGTTATTATGTTGTCATGTAGCAATTTCTGTAGACATTTTAAAGCAAAAAGTTTATGTAAAAATTTACAAAAAATTATTAACATGAGAAACCGTTAACTTCAGTTGCTCCGAAGCTATAATACGCTTCATAAATACAAAAGTTTTCATACAGAACTTTATTCCGATCGTTGGATTTGTATGGCAGCTATATGCTATAGTGAGCAGATCTGAATGATTTTTTTAGATAATGTGGAAATAGTTTCGATATTAATCTGCGTCGAATTTCATGAAGATATCTCGTCAAGTGAAAAATTTCTTCATACCAGAACTTTATTCCGATCGTTGGATTTGTATGGCAGCTATATGCTATAGTGATTCGATCTGAAGAATTTCTACGGATTTTATAAAATAACTTGAGGCAATATTCTGTGCCAAATTTCGTGAAGATATCTCGCCAAATGACAAAGTTTTCCATACAAGAACTTTATTCCGATCGTTGGATTTGTATGGCAGCTATATGCTATAGCGATCCGATCTGAAAAATTTCTACGGATTTTATAAAATAACTTGAGGTTATATTCTGTGCCGAATTTCGTGAAGATATCTCACCAAATGACAAAGTTTTCCATACAAGAACTTGATTTATATCCTTGGTATAGAATTCAAGAAGAAAACATTGTCGTTTGCCTATAAATAACTTGAAGTGCAACAAAAACAACCGCTCGACCAAGTAAAGTGTTAAGCATAATATTTTCTCAAATATCAGACACATCTCACTGCTACTAGTTGGCACTCGCACAGGAAATATCACCTGTACTCTCTACATAAGCGTGCCTGCATTAGCTGCTGCACAGCCTCCACTTCAGCGCCCGCCGCTGTTGACACAACAAATGTGCGAACAAACATTTAATAATAATATTTTGCGCTTATAAGCCGCCGCTGCCTGCCTGTAAGTGACAGCTAAAACTGGCAAAAACTTGAAAAAAGCGCAAGCAGTCAGAGAATGTTAGCAAATGTCAGCTTCCACTTATACATATATACTATATCACATATAAAATATGTAAATAAAATCTGTAGAAGTAAAAGCTCTACTTAAAACCGTTTACACTTACACGCTTGCATGTGTATGTAGGTATGATTTCATTTACACCAGTTGGCGTTTGCATGCGTATGCGTGCCCGCCTGTCGCTTTTATGCCACCCAAAGCGCTGTTACGCCTAAAAGCGCGCTTCGAAATGCGTTATTTTCGTTTGTTTACACGCTTCAGCGGCCTGCTTTCTCAACCAGCAACGGCGCTGCGTGCAAACAGTACGAAGTTCAGTTTGCAAAAGGTGACGCAAGGAAGTCAGTAAAAGCTTTACGCATAAATTTACACGAAAATATTTCATTTCACTTCCGTTTGAAGCTCTCTGCTGTCGCCTGCCAACTGAGGCGCCTCTAACAGCAATTTGCTGATTTGTATTTTTTTCTTTTTTTCCTTTTTTATACACCGAAGAGGGTATATTAAGTTTGTAACACCCAGAAGGAAAGTCGGAGACCCTGTAAAATCTATATAAATCAAAGTTCAGCGTGTGCGTCGGTTGAGCCAAATTCATATACACGCATTGAGTTATCGATATAAAACGTTGCACACGTCCTTTTCTCTACAAGAAGCTGCTTATTTGTAGGAACTACCAATATCGGACGACTACAAGATATAGCTGCCATATAAACTGAACGATCAAAATCAAATCCTTATATGGAAAAATCTTTTATTTGATGAGGTAACTTCACGAAATTTCGCAGAGATTATTATTGGAACCATTGCTACAATATCCATAGAAATTGTTCAGATTGAACTTCTATAGCATATGGCTGCCATATAAACTGAAATGGATTTTTTTTTTATTTGAAGAGATATCTTCATGAAATTTCGCATGAACAATTACTGAAGACATTGCAACAATATCTGAGCAAATTATTCAGATCAGACTACTATAAGATATAGCTGCCATATAAACTGAACGTTAAAAACTAAGCCCTTGTATAGAAATTTTTTTCATTTGAAGAGATATCTTCATAAAATTTCGCATATATTGTTATTTCAACCACTATTATAATATATAAAGAAATCATTTGGATCGGTCTACTACAGCATATATGTAGCTCCCGTATAAATTGAACGTTTAATATAAGCCCTTGTATGAAAAAATCTTCCACCTGATGAGATATCTTCATGAAATTTTGCAAGAATTATTAGGCAAACTATTACTATAATATATGAAGAAATTGCTCAGATCGGTTAACTATAAGATATAGCTGCCATACAAACCGGTTGATCAAAATCTTCCTAGCTGCCAGCTAACGCTTGGCTTTTCATCATATTTCACTGCTTCCATCACTCTTTTACTCATCATTATATTATTTCTCCCTTCGACTTCTTCTTCCCCGGTTTTTATGCACTTCCGTTAGTGAATCCTGCTGTTTGATTCATATTGTACACACTCTCCTTTGAAGAACCCGCAATTATTCGAGCAAATAATGGTTTTCTCTACATTATAGGCGCCGTCAGAGAGAAAAATCGCCTCATTTGTTGTTATTGTTGCGCGCTGCTTGTTTACTTTTTTATTTTTTTTATTTTTTATTTTTTTTTTTTATTTTTTTTATTTTTTATTTTCTTTTACTTCTTGCAACTGTATTTAAAGCAAGTTTCCTCACAATCGCGTTACTTTATGGTGGACCCTTCATTCACTTGCTTTAAAACTCACTTAAATCTTTTCGCCATCAACAATAGCAACAACACTCACATCATTATCATTTGCATCATAATGCTTGTAGTTACTATAATTTTCCTTTAACATTCTTTCGCATCAAGTTGTCTAGTTTATTCCTTGGCTCAAACGTTTTCTTGCTATTTTTCTCTGCCACTCATTTCTCAAGCAGCGGAAATTGCCGACGAGCGCCCGCTACTTCACACACACACATACATACATTAGCGCAAGCCGACAGACAAATTTTGTTGCCAGCTTTGCCTAACATCAGCTTTTGCTCCCTACAACCCCAAAGGACCGTTATTTCGCCTTTTTTCTCTCATTATTTATGTTTTTTTCTTGTTGTTGCTGCCAACTCAAGTGTTTCATGGGTTGAGTGTGAGGATTTCATTTCAATCAAAAATAGCTTTAAACACAACAACAAGAATAACAAAAACAAAAAAAAACAACAAGAACAACAATAATAAAAAAACAGCAGCAACAACAATAACAAAACCGCCTACAATAACAACAAACGAAAGGCAAAACAAAAACAGAAAAAAAGCCAAAAATTCAGCGGAAAAGGTTAGTCGTTATATGGCGTACGAAGGGGTTGCCGGGTTCCGGGTTCCGGGCACGCCCTCGGTGGAGTGGGCATCTACTCAGCGCTTGTGAAAATTCCACTCGAAATGCTATTTAAATTTGTAGTAAAGTAGTGAGGCCGAAGCGTGTGCTTGACAGGGTTAGCCGCTACAGCCTACACAAATATTTACGTGCGTGTGTGTGTGTAGGTGTGTGGGTGTGCGGAAATGAGCGGACATTAAGTAAAATTAAATTTACAGCTATGTTGAAACTTAATATTTTATTTTATTTGCTGGGACGCAGCTGTAAATTGCACGCTTATTTATTTCACAGCTCAAGTGGGCCACAAGTGTGTGAGGAATTTACTCCTGTTTACCCTCAACCTCCATGCTACTGCTTGTATATGTGTGTGGAAAGGGTTGCATTAAGGCCAATAAATGAAGGGACCACATTTTTCATTGAAGGCGATTGTTCGAGGCATGCTTTGATTTTTTGAGGCTTCAGTAGCAAAGCATATACTTATTGAAGGGAGAGAGCACACACACATAACTTTATTGAATAAATGCTACTCAGCATATATTATATTTGCTTTTATTGTAATTGTTTGACTCGAATTTCCTGTGTAATTCGCCTTTATTGTAGTTTCTCACCACTTTCTCCTCCTTCATTTATATTCTCTGCAGAAATTGCTAAAAATATCAAACGTTTCACTTTAGTTTTTCTTTAAGAAAATGTCAATGCCCACATCAAAATTTTTTCTACTTAAACATTCCTCGCCATTTGCTGCTGTAACTACTTGAAGACACATGACACAGACAGCGTAGCGAGCAGCGCAACGCAACAAAGTGACAATTCACTCAAAACTATAAAAATGACATAAAAAGCTGTCAGCTTGATGGCGTGTTTTGTCACTTTTAACAGGCTTTTATACTTAAGATGTGAAGTTGGCGGTGAAGGATAGTGAACTACAGAGGAATTAAAAAAGAAGAGTGCAAAAAATGTTTAGAATATATAAAAAGTATTTTTATAGGTAGCAACTACAAATTAATTGAAAAAGAAAAAAAATATTGCGCAATATTTTTAGCTTTGTGCTGAAAACGAGTTTATAACATAAGAAAGCAAAATAACACAAATATTCTGCATGTTTAAAACAAAAATAGACAAAATATTGTGCAATATTTTTTATTTTTTTAGAGAATAATTTAAAAATAAATAGACAAAAATATATTCAGATGTTAAAATTTAATTAACGTTTTTATTGTACAATATATTCGATATATGTACATATGTACATATGTACATACATACATGTAGTTCTATTTATAAAAATCTAAATATAACGCAATATACATAATAATCTAACAGAATGTATGTACATATTTGTATGTACATATGTACTATGTACATACATTAATAAAATGCATAAACCTGTGCAATACTTTCATACACATTTTTTGAATATTGTGCAGTAAATATTTAATAATTAATAAAAAAAACGTGTAGGAATATTTTAAAATTATTGCATAATAATTTTTATAATTTTATTTCTTATAAATCCTATAATACATACATACATACGTACATAAATTTATAGAATTATATTAAAACTGTTGTACAATATTTTCATTATTATTGCATAACTCAATATTTATAAAAAGCAATAATAAAGGTACTATTTTAGGAACAGAAAATATTTTAAACATTAAAGTTTCAAAAAAATATTGTGCAATATAAAAACTTGTGTTATATTTTCATACAAATTCTTCAAATATTGCGCAGTAAATATTTTATTAATTATTTTCTCAAAAAACGTGTGTGCATATTCTAAAAATATTGCACAATATTTCTTAAAAATTTTTTTTTTACAAAATTAAATTTTAAATTTGAGGTAAAATTATTGCATAATATTTTCAATAATATTACACAATTCAATATTTATGAAATGCGATAACAAACTATTTAAAGAACAGAAAATATTTTGATGTAAAGACATATTTTGTCTAAACATTTCAAAAAGTACTGTGCAATATTGTTTCAATTTTTTTTATTCTTTATTTGTAACTTTCTACGAAGATATTGTGCATACTTTCTACCGTAGTAGATAAAAAATTTCTTTAAGACCTTGTCAGACTTTTTAAACAAGTTTTAAGAATATTGTGCAGTAAAGGTTTTATTAAAGTTTTAAAATATTTTACAAATATTGCACAATATTTTTTCTTATTTATTATTTAGAAAATGTTTGTATTCTTACATAAATTTGTTTGCCGCACTTTAAAATTATATTAAAACTATTGCACAATATAATTTTATATTTTTTAATCAAAAGCTTTCTTCCTAAAAAAGGGCAAATTTTCTCTCTTTTAATAGATTTCACATTTCTTTTTATAATTAGTCGCCCAACCATAGTTTTTTCCACGAACCATCACTATTCAGCGACAATTCTCCGTTTTATACTCTTTACAATAAACAACTGATAGTCTCATGAATATTATAGCAAGCTCACAAAAGCATTTGCCTCACTCAACACATTATTAATTTTATTCAATGATATTTTTTTTCGCCATTACCTCTCTTTCCACCAAACATACTAAATTTCCTTAGTCTTCTGCCTCACCACTTCCATTACACATACATACATACTATATATTTAACAAATTATTTCAAATAGACGCAATTCTTGAGTGCCTAAAACAAAGCAGACTTCCTTATTAAGCATTGCCAAATGCCTCCTCCCGCTTCTATCTACGCCTTTCAGCCTTTTCTTTACTTGAAAATGCAATTTTTCACTTGACTTTTAATTATCGCGCGCGCACGCATTGTTGCCAATGAATCTTCTAGCAACGAGTCTCCTCCCCAACGCGCCAATGTCAAGCGCGTCAGCACGCGCCTACAACAACCACTGTCAGTGCCTTCGTATTAACGCCTCACCTAATGGCACACGACGTCTGCTGGCTCACTGCACTCCTCTACAAGTCTGCGCGCAACCATTTTTTATACATTTACTTAATTTAATGCAAATTTCTGCTTAAGCGCCACAAAATAGACAATTTTAGCACGCAACAAAACGGCTTTAAAATCGCTGCTGCCATGGAAGAAATCAAAAACAAAAAAAAAAAAGAAAAAAAAAACGGAAGGAAAAAAGGACGTGCAAATTGTTGACTGCTTTGTGTGCGTAAGCATCTAGCGTTTTTGTTTTTTTTTTTTTGCTTGTGTGGGGCGGCATACAAAAAACTTTTTCAAACTTTTGCTTTTCCTTCTATGCAGCGGGTGTTTTTGCCAGCTCAACGCCTGCTTTTTCGCCGTTTCTTTGCTTGCTTGGCTTACACAATTGACATGTTCGCCGCGTATCCCTGCCGGGTAGCCTTGTTGCTCTAATATGTACATATATACTTGTATATAGTCTGCAAATTTGCCGCTTCCTGCTTGCTGCGCACGCTTCTGCCCGCCTGCGCTCCCTACCACAAGGCAGCGCTTTGTTTTAGCGCCATTTTGCGCGCCTTTTTAATTTACTGCATCTGCTTTTTTCCAGCGTATTTCCTGCCTCCCTGTTGCCTATTCAATCTCTTTAAGCTTTACAGCACTTGTTTGGCTCGTGTTGGCGGCTTTTCTTTTCAATTTGCTTATGTTCAACATTTGCAATTTCATTATAATCTTCAATATCCCTTTTCCTCATTTTTGTTGTCTTTCAGTCTTTTTGTTTAATGATTCTGTTGTTGCTTGTATGCCTGCCTGCGTTTCTTTAATCCACTCACTTAATCCCCCTGCCTGCTGCTTAGCGCAACTTCTTGGCGTCGTTTTTTCTGCTTCACAGCATTTTCCTCAAAACGCCACTGATCCTTTTATAAGCACACAAATATTTTTATTGTCCGTTTGTTTTTAATTTTTGCGCTCTAATTGATTCCTTTTTTTGGCCGCTTAACTCACCCAAACCGATTTTCAGCCACTGTTGGCGTTCCTGCCAAGGCGCCTTGATTTCATTGCTCAACTTTGGCGATTCAACCTTTTCCGCAAAGACATCTCTGCTTAAGCTGTCTGCCCTTTTCAACTGCATGCACTTTGTGTTGTGAGTGTTGTTTTAATATTTAATCACTTTTGCTTTCGCTTCTGTCGTTGTATTTAATCATGCTTTTTTCGGCGCATCCTTCGTCTTTATTAAAAATTCATATCAGTTTGACATGTACTTTTGTTTAAGTCGAAACTGACCCTTTTGACTTTTGCCACGGAAAAATCTCAAGGATCAGTCCTTTTTGCGACGAAAGTGCCGCAGTTTGTCGTGGCGGCAGATTTCCAGCAAGTGATCCGCCTTTTGATTATTATTAAGGGGTTAAGTATCAAAAGTATTAAAAGTTTTCCGAAACTTAAGTGGTCTGAAACTCCAAAGCAGCGAAAATGCCCTAAAAAGTTGTCGAGATTAAAAAATAAATGCATACAGATGAGCGTGTCTCTTCGGCGACGATATCAACCCTGCGCTTATCGGCAGCACGCTCAGCGCAACTAATCAAATAAAATATACGAAGTTTCCAATCCAATTGCGGTAACGGCTATTGACACTATTCCAATAACGCGCCACGGTCTAACAAGGTAAACCGCCAGCGCAGCGTAACTCGGTAGAGCCGCACATAACCTCAAACTGCAAGTAGCGCGTAAAGTGTCAATAAAAAATACGAGTATGTAAAAGTAGTGAACCGTAGCGCACAACATATCAATAGACATGCTGTGGCAATCGTGTACATCGTTTGTAGTGCTCGTTCGGCGCAGCGGAGAAGCTTTCATTTAAGCCGTTTTGTTGTCGCTTTTTAGTTTTCTTGCTCCTTGCCACTTCGCCACGTTAACTCGGCTCGCAAATGTAAGTACGTTGTGACTGTGGCGCGCGTGATAACGGCAACGTACGCGAGTCCGTCCAACGACGAACACTTGACACTAGAGTTTGGGGACACAATCTCTTAGTGACCTTTTTGCTTGTTTGGCTATAAAATTGTGTTTCTCGTAGTTATAGCTTTTGGCACGAGCACGAGCCGTTTTGTTGTATGAGTTTCGGTATGATTGCTGCCACTGTGTGTAATTCCAATGCATTCGTTCCGGAGCCTTAGAGGTGCATATATTTTGTATGTTCGGCCATTGAATCGCTTCGTTGGCTCACTCAGTACCCAGTACTCATTCACTTTACACACGCGACATAGACATTTTTATGGTTTCATTGACATTTTTAAATCTATGGTGTATGGACATGCAGTGTTTGCCAACAGCCGTGGGCATGAAAATGTGGACGCGGTTTTTTGGTATTTACTTTGTTTTGTAACTGCTCCAAACATATTATCCTTGTTATCCACGTACTGTGGTCATGAAAATGTGGACGTCAATGGTTTTTTTCTTTTGTGATTGTGTTTTATGGTGCAATAGTCTCATATATCCTACTTTGAAGCCACCGCGTTTTAGATCTTAGACATAAGGCCGGAAAGCAAACGTTGCTATCAGACTCTGAGGAACCGGACACTTTCAGGATCTCGGAGAAGAACATTCTGAAATCTTGTCTCACTTCGCTTGCATACCTGATAATTTGGATCACTACACCTTGAACCTACTTCCAGCGCACACATACCTTGGAGAGATATGTGGATAAGAAGGAGTCGCTGGAGAATCAGATGGATCGAAACTTAAAGGGAAGATTGAAGAGGAGTATTCTGCCGCGAGCTCTCAATCCACTCTTGTCTCATATTAACAGACCACTGTAGTGTCTTTCAAGTCGAAGTAGTATCCATCAAGGTAGTAGTAGATGTACTTCTACGAAGTGTGGATTCTTTTAGTGTGGTATGCATCTACTCGGATAGCAGAGCTGCTAAGCGAGCCTTGAGCTAGCTGACAGTGAGTTCAAAGCTAGTCAAGGAGTGCAGGACCTTACTAGCAGAGGCATTAAGCGGCTTCCGCATTAAACTCGGGAATTGAAAAGCCGTCCCCAAATTGCGAGCTCAGTAAGCGTGAGTCAGCAACCAGCGATTTTTGCGAAAGCCGGCTCACATCGCCGCCATGCCGCAATTCTGGGCGTCCTAACTCAACACTGTCCTAATGGCACTCATGAGATGAGGCAAAAGATTTGGAAGGAGGCAAAAGATTTGAAAGTACACAACGTGTAAAAATTGCAATAAGGAAGATGAGGTGGCAACATCTGCACACTTTCTCCTCCACCGTCCATCGTCCCCAAATTAATGTTGCTATCGGTTTTCATACTTTTTACAAACCCGGCGAATTGATATTAGCCAGCTCAATCGATTTGTTGCAAGCTCTAGCCGTTCTGTAGATTTGTGAAGGTCTTTTTGATCTAACCTAGGAGTTCTAGGTAACATAACGGACAAAGACCGATTTATTCATGATTTCATTTGTTTTCTAACTTCTTTCTTTCACTCACCTCTTTGCTGAAAGCAATCCAAGCTCCATTCACTTGCCCACCACTGTCATTTTTATCACTTTGGGTATAAATTTTTATTTTTTATTAAATTGTATTTCTTGGTTGCGCGCTTTCAACACAATTTTTTGCACATCGACGGTAGCTGACAACTGTTCAACTGCTCGGCTGCAAAATGTTATTACTGTTGTTATGACGCGCTATGTGCCGTACGTGCCCGTATAGCCATTTGTCGCTGGTTCACTGATTCACCTCACCACGCTGCCGGTGACTGGTGGGTTAGTTGGATGATTGTTGGCTGCGGTGGTGCCCACAATGGCCCACAATATTGTATTGCTTGTTTATTGGGTTGCATGTTATTTGGCCTTGCCGAGATTTGTCGCGCACCCACACACTCACACACGTATAACACATGTGAGATTTTTATTTCGTTGACATTTCGGTTTGTTTATATAGCAATGCTGTAGTACAGTAATTCTGATTGTAAAACGAATTCTCAGTTTGTTTATATTTTGTTTGCTTTGATGGTGACCAACCAACCTTTTCTATATATTTTATTTCATTTTTTCTTATTTTCTTACATTCGATCCGCACTTTCTGCTGACCAGCGTCCGCACAGCACACATTTTTCACTTTTTAATTTATTTTCCTATATTTATTTTGTTATTTGATCAGGATGCTATTTATTTATTTATTCGCATGCACTTTGGCTTTTAATATGTTTGCGTGCGAGCGAGCATGTTGATCGAAAGCGCTTTTAATGCTTCGCTTCTTGTTTGTTTTGTGTTATTTGCGCTCGACCGAGGATTGTGTGTGATGCTTGTTGCGAAAAGAATTAAAAAAATATTTATTATTTTTTCCGAATTGCTGGCTTTTCTTTGGAGTGGTTAGCGGAAGCATTTTATTCGATATTTTTGGTTGAAAAAAGGTCAAAACCAATTGAATTAGCTCCGCATAGCAATGATGATACCTTGAGTGCTGAAGAATGCCGAAAAAAACTCTCACTCAATTAGCAAAATTAATCTATTGAATCGTATTTGCCAGACACACACCTTTATTTCTAGAATATGAGCAATAATAATGCAATAAATTGGAATAGGAAAATGCTACACGGGTTTCTAAGGTTACTACAATGAGATCTTAAGTATAATAAGCTTGATACCTTCCTCTTCATTGGCGAAAACACTGCCGAGCCGAGTTTACTAGCTTGATATCTAGCTAATTTAGTGTCTTAGTTCAATTTTCTAATCCTCAAAGGGTAAAGGTTGGAAGAGTTGAAAATTGATAGGGCTTAGAACGTAACTTCTATAAAATATCGGTTTCTGCGTGAGAACTGAAGTCCTGAGAATTGAATCCTAACCAGTTATGTATAAAGAAATTTGATGTTAAAACAATAAAGAAAAGCTCAAGCGAGCCAAATCTATTGCCGAAAAAATCGATTCTTCATATTTCCATTGCTCATAGCTTTACATATAACATTCAAATCTCCATCTCAAATGGGTTTTGAGTTACATCCATTTAAAGGTTAGCAATCCAGTTTAATCCACCAGCATATTTTTTATTAAGTGGTTAAGTATTTTTTTTTAATCTTTGCAGCATAAAAAGTAATCTCATGCAATTCCTATCAAGATTTGTCAAGTCTCATATTTAACCGAGTTGTAGTTTTTGATATGCTTGTACAACTTTGTGAAGCGTTCTTTTGAAATTTAGCAACACAAAGTATAAACTCAAAAAACGTCTATGCAGATCGCGCAAGTCTCATATTGAAGCTAGTAGGTGTTGTTGATTTGCTTATATTACTTTACTAAGCGTTCTTTTGCATATTTGCAACATAAAAAGTAAGCTCACACAAATCTTATCAAGATTAGTCAAGTCTCATATTTAATCGAGTTGTAGTTTTTGATATGTTTGTATAATACTTTAAAGCGTTCTTTTGACATTTTTCAACATAAAGTACAATCTCAAGAAACGTCTATCCAAATTGCAGAAGTTCATATACATATAGCCGAGTTGATATTACTGATTTACTAATTTGCTTATTTTATTATTATATTACATTAGACGTTCTTTTGCATTTTTGCAACATAAAAAGTAATCTCAAACAAATGCTTTCGTGTTTAGTCAAGTCTCATACTTAGCCGAGTTTATTTTTTAAAATTAAGTTTTAAAATAAAAAAAATGCTGTAAATTTTAAATATAAGAAGGTAAGTTTCCAACAAATTTCGTGAGAGAAACACATTTTTTGTACAAAATAGAAATAAAAACCCAAAATTTTGTTTTTGAAATTTTCATATAAATTTTGAGGTTATGTAAAAAACCCTGTATGCAAGAGTTATAGGTATTTTTATTACCTACAACACAGTCATATAACTTTTTTCTATACAACCCGTAGTTTCGCCGGAAATCGAGCTAAGCCGTACCTAAACCTTGAGAACTCAGCCGGGACCCTCAACTTATTTTTCTCGATCTAAGATCGCCCGCTGGTTAGTTTTCAATCTATTATGATTTTTTTTTACATTTCTTACCCTCCTTTCCATCTGTGGTTATGATCGCCATCCAAATTCCGCAATTCCTTCCGTTCTAGTCATTGCTTTAACTAACCGCAATCAAATCTCTCTTGAGATACAGATCGTTGAAACCAATTACACAATTTATACTTTTCTGTATGTGATTCCATTAGTTATAATTTGATGATAAGATTAGATACTTGAAAAAGTCATAAAACATCGCTCTCAAAAATTCCTGCCTTGCGCTCTTTCCAACCCCTAAACTCCCAAGAGTTCTTACTGCGACAAAGCTGAGCTTCCACAACTCTTTCGTAGGAGCAACGCAAAACTCCACCCAAAAAGATCCTAAGAAACTATGCTACTCCCGCAAAACCTTCTCATAATCTTTACCAAAGCTCACCAGTGAAATATTGTCACCATTTTTCAGCAACATCCCAACGCTGTGACTCATTGTCTCATGTCAAAATCAGAAAACAGAAAATTAACCAGCGAAATATGCAAATTGATCACTTCCAATAAACAATTAACCCGCACAACTCCAGCTACGTGAATCGCGCTCCAATCATGCGCCACAACAACCGCTATTTGTTTCAATTTTTCATTACTATTGCTCCTTTGGCAATTATTACTTGGCAATTTGCATTTTATGGCGCGCACACACACTTAATCTTGAATTATCGTTACCGCGTGGGAGCATTACTTAAACCACTTCAATTTGTTTTGCTTCACTTCGGCGAATGATTTACTGCCATTGGCAATTCCACAATCAACACCTTCAACGAAACGAAATCGAGAATGCTTATGGTGCGTCTTCATTTACACCCGCCATGTCGACTTCGCCAAGCGCGGTTGTAGACGCTTTTTATTGAGTGAGTTTTTGCGGCTTGTGCTTACCCGTTACGATCAGCTGTTCGTGTTGATGCCACCAGCTGTTTGCGCTTGACAGCTGTTGCCTTCTTTATTTCACTTTTTATGCCAAAGCCAAGTGAATGCTAATTGCTGTCATGCTATCTTTAATTGTGATTTTAATTATGTGTTTTCATTATTAAGGAACTACGACGACGATTGCCGTGATTGCTGCAGTCGATTGAGCATTGTTTTCGAAATTGTTGCAATAACGTGTATGGGAAATGATTAATGAATGCAGCGATTACGGATAGCTTTCTAGGGTAATTTATTGCGCGCTGACTTGACAGGTTAAATGGCACTACGAATGCCGTAAATGGGGAATGCGAAATGGTTCATAACTCACGGATAGAAAAATGGAATTGGAACTGAAAGTTCCGCTAAAATTTCGTGATTTATATTTAGCTGAAATGTGGCGGTTACATATACTCCACAATTCATTTTAAATCAATTAACAATTTTCGTTTGTGGCAACCTTAAAGTCGGCATTGATTTAAGGCCAAATTTATATCAACTTTATTAAGTTTAAGCAAACACATGTTTGGTTTTAAAATTCTGCTAGAAATTGAGCCATGAATATGAAGTCAAAGCTCATTGCGATGTGGGCAAGCATTCACAGTTATTAACTAGCAAAAAAAGGCCAAATAAACTAATGCTAATAACAAGAAACTTAAACGACAAGAAAACCAGCCAAGCGTTAAAAATGCCGGAGATGCATGCTTACGGAGGTGCCTACATGTGTGCGGACTCAGTCAAGCAACAGTGAATGGAAAACAGTAAAAACAAACAAAATGGGTTTCTCAACACTGTGAAAAAAGTGAAATTCTCTAGAGTCCTTTCCAGGAATTCTTCCGCAGGCTGAGTACTTTTGTGGCAGCAACAGGGCAGACTGGCATTTAAACAGCTACATAGAAGGCAAACAAAAAACTATTGAATTTGTGAAGTGCCGTGGTGAAGCAAAGGATGTAGCAAGAGCGAGGAAAGAGTGAGCAAAATCCGGATCAAACTCGTAATTGAAGTATCGGTTAAGCGAATGGTACACTAGTGGCCGGTGGAGCAGGAATTTAGAACGGTAGGGTAAGGCAAATGATGGCTAGACTCTTAAAGGAAATGTAAATAGTGTTGCCATGGGAAAAAAGAAACTAATAAAAATATAAATGAAAGGCTTAGAAAGCAGCGAATGACATAATATATTATATTACAATAAATATAAGGAAGAGTTTGGACAGAGAGTATGGCGTTAGACTACAGATGTATATGAAGTCAGCTGGATAAAGAACCGGACCTAGTATATATGTACATATATTAGCTTTTAATTACAACTTGAAATACTTGTACATATACTACATACATTCATATTTGCCGAGCTATGCTTATAGATTCATTTACATAATGCCATTAAGCGTTCTTTTGCAATTTTGCAACATTAAATGTAATCTCATTTAATTTCTACCAATATGAGCCAAGTCTCATATTTAACCGAGTTGTAGTTTTTAATTTGTGCACAGTTTTGTTAAGCGTTCTTTTGCAATTTTGCAGCACTAAATATAATCTCTAAATATTTAGCCGAGTTGATGTTACTGATTTGCTTATATAGCATTATTAAATGTTCTTTTGCAATTTTGCAGTACAAAAAAATGCTAACACAAGTTTTATTAAAATTCCACAAGTATCATATTTAACCGAGTAGATGTTTTTGATTTGCTTAAATTACATTATTAAGCGTTCTTTTGCATGTTTGAAGCATTAAAAGTAATCTCAAACAAATCGTGTTAAGATTAGTCAAGTTTCATATCTATCCGAGTTTTTGTTTTTGATTTATGTAACTTTGTTAAGTGTTATTTTGCAGTTTTGCAACACAAAAAATAATATCACTTATATTCTAATCGAATTGAGCAAGTCTTTTATTTAACCGAGTGCTTATATAACCCTAAAGAGTGTTCTTTTGAAATTTTGCAGCGCAAATAATAAACTTAAAAAGCTCCTATTCAGATTGCGCAGGTCTCTTATTTAACCGAGTTAGTGGTTTTGACTTACTTATATAAAGTTGTTGACTGTTCTTTTGCAATTTGTTGCCAAAATTGTGTAGGTAAGGTAAAACGAATTACAAATATGCATAAATAATTATGAACCGCAGAAAATATTATAAATTTCAGTTGATCAGGAAGCAGCAACTAAAAAGAAAAGCACGGTGCAAGCAATTTGGAGGCAGTACAAAAATAATTAAACTTGTGTAGAGCGCACAAATTAACAACTAAGGAAAAAAATAAACACTTTAAGGAACCAGAACAAAAAAAGACACAGCAAATGGGCTTCAAGTCATCAAAGTGCACACCTCAAGACTGCAAGAACTAATCCAGTTTTACAATCAATACGTGCTTTTCGTACCGCAGAGCTTTGCAATAATAAACTTACGTTTGCTTGCCGTCTGTTGTGCACTTCCAACGCTACTCCAGTTTCGTGACACGCAGCCTGTATGCCACACTGGCGTAGGAGTCTAGCTTATTACCTTTGTACGCTGACTTGTTGTGCGTTTTCTCAGCGACGTTACTTTTACTTTTACCTTGGTTTTAGCTTAGTGCAGTTTTGACTTTTTACCTTCCAGGAAAGCCATAAATTTTATAGGCGTACAAAGTGCAGATTACGAGACTGCAGCCGCCAATGTGTAGGCGCAGTGAAAAGAACAGGCTGAGATTGAGAGTTCCTTCTGTGAGACTGTAGAGTTGTAGGTAACGCTGTTTATGGTATACCACCATGGTCCAAAGGCTGCTTTCAATTAATATTGTGCTAGGCGAATTTCGTGGCCATCTTCCTGCTTGTCAAGCCAGCTCAGCTGCTTTTGATTTGTAGATTGGTTGTCTTCTTCTACTTCTTCTTGTAGATTTGTTCTTTTCTATTTCGTCTTACTAGTTTTCTCGACTGTTGTATTCTTTTCAAGTTTTCTACTTCGTTTTCGTTATCATAGTTATTTTTCTTTCACATTAGTGCCGCTTTGTTGTTCGTTGTTTTTTTTTTTTTTTTGCTGTAAACTTGTATTGTTCAGACTCCTGACTTCGTGCGTCTGTTCCAGTAAAATCGCGCTGCCACTTTCATTGCTTCAACGACATACATATGTACATACGCTGCTTCTTGGCGCTGCCACAGCTTGGTTTCAAGTAATTTTTCCGCTGAAATAATGAACAGCACAGGAGTAAGCAGCGAAGTGGAACCTTCCAGCTCACTCCTCCAACCGCTACCTCAAACGGTAAAGCAACAAAATGTTGCGCAGCACAAAAAGGTGTGCATTTCATGAACCCACACACACACACACAATACTACGGGTGTTTCCAACGGTGTACACCGAAACATGTCACATACGAACATACCTCGGATATTGTACACACCAAAACAGCAACTTCGTGGAATGAGAAATTAAAGCTAGTGAAAAGAAAAACGTAAAGTAATCATTACTATCAACTTCGTCATCATTCACAGCCACAACAATTACATAAGGGCCAACGGACACCGGCCCTGCCTGACTGACTGCCTGTCTGCCGCTTGCTGGAGGATCATGCTGAGGCACGTAATCGGCGAAGACAGAATGAAGGTTGCACACACACACACACATACATGCACCCAGTACACAGTTGATTAAGTAAGAAAAGATGCCAGTGATAAACCAAAAGGGAAATAAAACCAAAACACACGAAGAACGCACAATAAAATAGCGCAACAAAAAGCAATAAAATAAATTACAAAAACAAGCGAAGAAAAAAAAGAATTTACTAGAATCTGTAACTTGAAACCAATCAGTCAGGCACAACACAGCGCACACAACAACAACAACCAGCCGGCACAATAATAAACAAACGCAACGACGGCGGCAGGCGCAGGCACAGGCACAGATTGTCCTCCAAAACCGGCAACTGGAGGCGAACAGATGATCAAACGGCTGACTGTGGCACACAGCGTTCGACGGTGTGGGGATCGTGTGGCATAGCGGGCGCAGGCGGTGTGTGGAAAACATGAGTGGCATGCAACGTAAACAAAAGACGACAATGAGCCAGCAACTACACACAGTTGTTGGTATGTGTGTATGTGCCGAGGGCTACCGGTTCTTGTAATGCTCACGAGTATGTGGTGTCTACTCATATTACTGCTTACTCAATTGGGCGATGCAGGCACTAGGCGGATATCGTATTAGCTCGACAACATGCTCGTATCGCCGTTGTTGTTGTTGTTGTTGCTGATGATTATGCGCTTTATAATAATGAAGTTAATTATGTAGCTTTGTGTGTGTGTGTGTTTGGTTGAATGGTGTGCATTCAGGTAGCTGTGGCTCAAGCAAGTGTGTAAGATCACCACGATCAGCTGTGCAGTGAGGTATGACTCAATAAGAGACTGCACGGTATAACAGTGTGTGTATGTGTTTGTGTAAAACAAGTGGGTAGTCGATTTAGGTATACAGATACTTCTTTAATTTAAATTCCCAGAAGATGCTGTTTACAGCCTTCTACCTTCGATATAAGAAGACACATGCTCTTGCATTGAATTTCTCTACACTCTAAGCACATAACGGTCCTGTTAAGATAGATAATTGTTGTAGACACTACATTTTCTGACTAAAATGTTTGAGAAAATTTATATAGAAAACGGTTCTAGAGCAAGCGGTTCCCAAAGTTAATCCAAGAGCTAATGAATGACGAACGAACTACCAGAACGCCGTTCCGACGACAATCGGATTTAAGTAATCGGAACGTACCCAATAGATAATCAGGTCTAGGAAACCGAAACGTGCCCGTTGTTTTTGTGGTTGTAGCGGCAGAATTCTGCCGATTTGACAGTCCTTGACTGGATAAAAAACCCGGCTCTGTTCCGATGACGTAGAACCGACTGCCGTGAGCACGGGAAACGAACCTGTATTTTCAACCGACCAAAGACTGTCGACTCGAAATTATTTCAAGAATGTTTTCTGCCGCTACAACAACAGCAACCCACTCGAACAAACTCCGGAGCTGTTAGGGAAATGACGCATAATCTGTCATCTTCTACGTTTCGATGATGTAGACCCGACTGTCGTGGAAACGGGAAACGAACCCGTATTTTCATACGGCCAAGGATTTACAAGTCGGTGCCATTCCTCGAAATTACTTCAGGAATGTTTTCTGTCACTACAACAACCCACTAGAACAAATTTCAGAGCTGTTAAAAAAATTACTCATAATTTGTCATCTTCTACACAAGTAGAGCTGTCAATATTTAATTCACAAGATCGAGCTGTTATTGTGGTAACCATTCCAACAGAAATAATTTTGAAGTCAAACTTCTTCTTCAGCTGTGCAACCGTGGGTCGCTAAGGGTTGGAGATACAAAAATGTATCCAGTTTCCTCTATTCTTTGCGAAGTTATGTCTGTACAGCCCTAGTGCTGACAGATCTCTCTGAAGCTGGTCCTTCCACGGAATGTATGGACTCCCTTGGTTCCATTGTATAACAGGATCCTTTTGGGTTTCCAATCAAAGGAGGTTTTCCACTTCGATATTCGTTGGGATCTTTAATGACCAGAGCTTATATCTAGTATTCTGAGCTTTAACTATAGTTAAATTATAGATCACTCAGTATTGTATGGAAACTTCTATAATGCTAGAGTTTGTGATAAGACGGGTATAGATGCCAGGCCACAGCGGAATCGCAGGAAAATGTAAAGCTGATAAGCTAGAAAAGAAAGGCACTCTAGAGCCACTATAGGTAAAATGGGAGCGGATCGGTGCTCCCGTATCATCTAGCGGTCGACTACTAAATGGCTGAGTTTTACGGAAGCTTAGTCTGCGCTGAGACACAATCGGTACAAACGCTGTCGCAAAAGGGCTTTTGCCCAAGATCGATGGCAAAAGATTAAGTCATTCTATGTCGTCCTTGAATTGGCGAGGGTTTCCGCTGCTTCTTAGATAATACATTTGTGACAGCATTGTCTTGGAAACACATTGGTTTCTTAGAAATATTACCACTACCACTAGAAGACTAAGGTCACAGCGGTACTCTGATTAGTCGAAACTTTTAAACAAAATTTGCATTCTGAACAGTTAATTTTTGTGTTGCTTCCTAGCAAATAAAAAAAAAATTAAATGAGACAGAAGCAAACAGCAACAAAAACTATTATTAAGGGACTTTATTGAAATGAAGAACTTAATTTGTAATGATCCGCTACATAAATTCCAAGTATGTACTAACAACAACAACTGCAATCTTGTATCACATTAACTGAAATGACAACTCTCAAATTGACAAAGCAAATGAAATCAGCTCGAAGACAGCAGCTGATTGGATATTCAGAAAAGCACTTTAGGGCAAAAGGAAGCAAACTCCCACCCCAACACACCGATTGCGCCGAGACTTGACACGACAAGCAATGTCCCGAGCAAATGAAGCACTTGCCGTGAGTATGTAAATACGAGTGCATAGTGATGACATTTACGCGCCCACACCACACCACCCCAAGACCCCAAGACCACATCAACACAACACACACACACGAAAGAAGACGATTAACAAGCGTGTGTGGGTGTGCGCAGGCGGGGAGATGGGGCAGCCACCAGCAAAGTGAGCTAGCTGATGATGAGTACGCGCTTGCTTGTAAATACTGTGCATGTCAAGCTGTCAGGCATTTGTGATGTGGCGCTGTGGAGGGGGTCACAGCCTTTGTGTGAGTGTTGCTGTGTTTTTTGTGTGTGAAGCGACCAAAAAACGCCAACAAAGTGCAGCAAGTTACAACCGAAATTAGCTTAAATTACAAATTAACGTGAAAAGTTGGAAGTGCTGCATTGCGGGTGGCAGCGTGCGGCGGTGGCAGTGAAAAATTGCTGAAGCGTAACATTTACTCGCAACAAACTTTACGCTGGCACACAACGACCGTAATAATAGCAGCAAAACAGAAATATAAAATTTTCCAATTTTTTGTTGCTTTTTTCCAGCGCGTGTTTGCCAGGCGTACGCGCTGTGACGTGCGCCGTGTGTCGGTGAAATTTTGCTATGAAGTTTGACACTTTGCGGTTAAACAGAAATTGTGGTCGAAGTGAGGTCTCTGTGGCTCTTGCTGTAGGTGTTCGGTAGATAGATATGTGTACCGAGGTTGTGGTAAAGTGGTAAACTAGCTAAAGCAGCGGGAAGGGATGGCATATGGATATAACTTCATATATGAATGTATGTATGTATGTACATTAGAACGGGTTGATTTTTTTGCTATCAAATCGCGTATTCAGGAATTGCTCTACGGTTTATTCTGTCCAACTTTTCCTAAGTGACTATGCGCCTAAAACCAGTTCCAATCTAGAATTTTTTAAGCAAAGTTTAAGAGATCTGAATAATCAGTTGTATGGCAGATGTGAGTTATAGTTGCCCTATCTGACGGATTCCAACATATGCTCAATAGAAAATGACCAAAATGGACCTATGTATTAAATTTCATACGGATATCTCAAGAACTGACGAACAAATTTTAATGATCCCTATAAACTTCGCCCTAAAAACCGCTAGATCGTAACCGGTTTTAGACTCATTATCACTTAGACAAAGTTGTTCAGAATGTTCCATAGAACATTTTTCGCACACAACATTTTTTCGTGTTTTTGGCTTCTTTGAAATCGACCCGCTCTAATGTACGTAATGTGGCTTGAGGTTTGAATTGTTTTAAACTAAAAATTGTATGTCGTGAGTCCTTGTGAAGTCCTTATCTTGTAAATATACACTGACTTTTTCGCAATTTATCTCTGGCGGAATACCACCGAGTTGACAGAGTTTTGTCGGATAAAAATCCGGATCCTTTTTTTCCGTAGAACCAATTGTCGTATGTCATGTTAAACTGTCGATATGTCTGATTGTTGGAATTCCAATAGTGAGGAAGACCGAGCCGTTTAATCAGTTCGGTTATGGCGGTCCAAAATTGTTCGTGTAAACCCGTTTCTAAGGTGGAGGAACGATTTTTTAGTTCGGCAAAGTTAGAATTCTTCATGAGTTAAGTTACTGCTGATATTGTTTGGTTTAGACTCTTCAAAAGCAAACTCCACATGAACCAAAAAGGGTTTTAAGTAAATAATCTTTCGAAAATTAACTTCTAAGGGCAAAATCGACTCTCTACGGTCTTCTTGTACACTCTTAGCTACCGTTGCTATGTCTTTCTTTCGCTGTGTTGTATGAGCAGTAGTAATCATGTGATCTGTCAAACAAAAGGCCACCTCTGAGACGCTCCAAATTTTGTGGAGATTTGAACCCTGAATATCAAAGTTCATACTAGAGCTCCCCTAGTGTTACTATCCTTCAGATAACCACCCATACTACCTTAAATGCACTTAGTATTTATTTCAAAGCGAAATATTCACTTCTCCCAAGAAGCTGCTCAATCAATTCAATCTCGACAGAGACAATCTGTGTCTGTGACAGACGAACGCAGCGAGTCATCGCAATTTTACACCTCAATAATTCCATTAATGTTGCCGTGACCACTTGCAGCTGTAACCGCCGTGGGCAAAGGTGGGCGTGTTACACCCGTAATGCTCGAGGACTCGCCGAGTGGTCCCTTTTAGCGCGCGCCAACTTCCAACGTGATTGCATTAATCCCTCACGCCTCGGCTAGCGTCGCCACTGACACTGATGGATGCCACCGCCGCCGCGGCCGCCAATATGAATGACACGTAGTGTGTAACGATGTTGCGCTGCGCAGGTGTGTGCGGGGCGGCGCCAAAATGATACGCAATATATAATATGAAGCTTTCTAATGTTTGCTGTCGAGTGTTGCTTTGCTCTTGTTCTGCGGTATTTTGGCAATTTAATCAGCAAAAAGCATAAAAAATAAATCTAGTTAGCTGTCTGTCTGTGCGATTTGTTGGACAACTAATGTCTGCTGTGCGCTATCTAAACGCTTGGTCAGCAATTCAGTCAAGCGTGTGCTAAAGCCAACAACTTACAAGCGCACGCATGCATATGTATGTAGATGTAGGTATGTGTGTGAGTGTGTGTGGCACATTTATCTATTTTACTAGCCACATATATCCAACTTAGCAGCATTTGTGTTCACCCATGCAATATTCAATTTAATCCTCCTTTTTATTTCGTGAAAGCATTTACTCACATGAATTTCAAATATTTTCACAGTCCAATGGATTTGGCCTTTATTTCGTCCGCACAACTCACTTGCTATTCATTTTATGCACCACTGTTACTGTAGGTACTCGTGTCTGTGTGGTTTCTCCAGCTGCTGAAGCGATTTGCCCTTCTACTTGTACTCATACCCGACCCACACTCTAATACCCACTCCAACGCCATATTTTCCAACTCACTCACACATACACACACCGTATAACACCTTCTATTCCACCTCTAAACGTAGCCACCTGCATGCCCGTTGTTCCCGGCGCGAGCACATCTGAGCTCAGTCGCATCATCCCATCAAATTGCTTGCCTCGACAGCTGTTTTGTGCTATACCTGTGTGACTGCTTGCTATTTTTTGCATCTCCCTTTCATTTATTTTTTGCTTTTGTTTGCTTTTGATTGACAATTTTCATCTATGAAAATTCCATCTGTTTTACAACTCCATCCTCCAGCCGCATCGTGTGAATGCTTTGGCTCCATGCTGTCTTTCGGAAGACATTCATTGACATTTGCTGTGAGAGATTACTCGTATTGTCAACTTGTCACACTGTCGTGTCGCCACATTCGCCCACAATTCACCCTTCCTCGTATTGTTTGTTGTGTCGTTTGCAACGGACGTGTTGACACCGGATTTTTTCCGGAATTACAGTTAATTGATTTCTCATCATCAAGATTTCAATTGTTCTTTTGGTTTTGAGTGCCAATTTTGCAGTTTTGGGGACGCCTTGTAAATTGATAATTGCGGATGGTAATCACGATCTGCTTGTTTTTGGAATCCATATAAATAAAATATAAATAAAGATGAATTTTGAGGCTAACAACTTTGACGGTAGCCGGATATCGATTACTGCTTAGTTGTGGAGTGGGTAATCAATTATCGAACTCGATTAAGTTCCCGAAGGTACACGATTCATAATGACACATGACTAAAAGTTCTTCAATCTAAGAAGATCTATGAAAACTGTCGGACTTCTTAAGTTACACTAGTCGCTCGTATTACTAAAGCGCTCCGACAGTTTCCATAGATTTTTTTCGACAATGATCGGTATGACAAATTGAATATCTGAACTGAATATACACTGCTTAGCTGTAGGCTAGAAAAGAAGAACTTCTGTCAAATTTCATGATAACAAGAAGAGCTTGCGCCCGGAGTGTCCCGCGCACAACTCTGGTGAGGCGATTTTGGATTTAGCTTAGGTTGGTCGTTCAATTGTTTTGACCTCATCTTCCTCCAAACAGCTTCTGCAATTGGTGTCTGGTAAGATTCCCAACCTTACAGTATGGACTCCAAACTTGGACCAAAAAGCTTTTGGGATAGCGCAGGTACCGATGGTGACCCAGCGCTGGCAAAACTTGCACGAAGCCCAGCTATCTAGTAGTAGAACACAATAAGATACGAGAGCACTGACCCGCTCCCATTCGATAGCGGTTCTAGGATGCCTTTCCTTGCTAGCTCATCAACTTTACAATTTCCTGCGATACCGCTATGGCTCGACAACCAGTCTTATTCCAAAGAAACTCGATGCCACTGCTAGCGAAGTTAGCACACCTCGACCAACTCTGAATGCACTGTAAAAGAGTTCAAAGCTAGTATCGCCGGTCTGCTATTTGTGTGAATGGTCACTTCTCTGAAGGAGGCTGCACTCCGGAGTAGCAGATCTAATGCTACCTTAGCGACTGCGACCTCGGCTTTAAAGACACTGCAATAGTCAGGAAGTCTGAAGTTTGAGTTGATAGAGAGCTCCCAACAGTAAACCCCTCCACAACCTTCCCCCAAGCTTTGACCCATCCGTAAAGAAGCTCACTGCTCTTTTCCTCCAACGGCTTCTTCCCACCCATATTTCCCTCGTCCGTATATGTCCAGAGAAGGGGCCGCCAGAGTTCGGTTTGGCGACTCCATAGTCTTAGTGATCCAGTATGAAGTCGAAGTGTGTTAGGATATCCGAGTCTTCAGATACGTGTTCTTTTAAGAACCCAGATTCTTTGAACCTAATAGCCACTTTAGCAGAAGGTGTATCTTCCTACGATGTCGAAATGGCGTTAAATGCTATAGACTTGCTACCTTCTAATGTTAGACCAAAACGAGATAAATAAATAAGAGCTCATCCTCCTGTTTATAGTAGGAAACTTTGTCCCAGCAGATTTCTAAGGGGACCAAAGACAATTATAAATCCAAGATATCGAGGAAATGTTAAGAAAGTATTAGAGATCTGCCTCAAGGAGATCTGCGCCAAAGGCAAAAGCGTGTTGAATACGTGGAACGAAGACAAAGCGATACTCATGCTCAAAATAGAAAGGTAATAACTCTGGTTAAACCGATAAGAAGTTCCAAAAATCCTCTATATAAAACTATAAGTTCACTATCATGGCACAAAGAGTACGGAAACGCCACATTAGAGTACAAAACTTAACCAATATTGCTCACGAACTGAGCCAACTAAGCTATGGAGATTCAAAGTTGTTTACTCTTTTAAAGTTGCTCCTCGATTTAAGCAATCTTTCAAAGCCATCCATTCCATCTTTTCACATGGCACAACATCGTTCCTCCGCACTCATAAGGCAAACCTACACTCTGCAACGGCTAAATAAGTTTTCCACCGCTTGTCAACGCCGCTATCTTCATTGCTTTATTTGTCTGTTGCCAAGTCGGAGCTTGTCCTTCCACTTATCCTTTCACTTCTTACACAACTGCTGCTACTAAGTAATGTTTGCTTTTTACTATACTGCGCTATTTAACTTTACTTTTGTTGCTATTGTTGCCATTGCCATACACATGTGCTATCCTTGCCTCCGTTCCAACTGCCACCGCGTCCGTTCCGCTCTGACTGCTGTGACTCCATCTGCACGACTCGACGTGCCCATTTTGCATTGACTTGACTTTTGGTCTGCGGACGCTGCTGTTGCAAGAAAATGAAACTGCAATTGCTTTACGACCCAATACCACTTTACTTTAACCCCTTCATCTTATATAAACCATACTCAACATCCAAGCGACGTCTGCACGGCAAACAATCCGTTTTACTCACTTTTCTCACTTCAACGTATCCTTGGCCACTTGAACAGTAGCCAGGCGAAATCCGCAAGCTTGCATATCTTTAACGCAGGACAACTCGGGAGGCGGGCAGCCAAGCAGCCAGCTGCGCTTGGTTGAGTCGTGTGCCAGTGCCGATGCTCCGTTGCTCCGGTGCTCTGGCAGGAAGGTAGCCATGCGTAACAAAACAATGCGTCTCTGTTGCGACTTATAAGCGATTTGCGCCCGCTGCTTGCCGACCTGTGTGTGTGTGCGTCTGTTGAGAAACGTTCCTTGTAACCGCCAGTGCTTACGGTATATAAACCCTTCATTTTTAAGTTGATGCTGAGCGCCGCTCTTCCCTCATCCTCTGGCTACTGCAATCAGTAACTCACATCCTTGTTATCCTTTGTGTATTTGTCCTTGTTGTTATTGTCACTGCTGTTTGTTCTATTCTTGTTTTTTTTTTTTTTTTTGTCACAATCAAATAAAAATCAATGATACGTAAAATTTAAATCAGACACCAGAAATGCAAAAAAGGGATTATCAAGAAGAGTTAAATGGGTAAGAAGGCACAAAAGACATCAGGTTTGTTGAAAAATTTGCGTATGGATAAAGTCAAGTGTCGAAATTAACGCACACGTCTTAGAAGGGTTGCAGCGGGCACACAAACACTGGAAATGAATTAGGTATTGTGGAATAAGCGGAAGAGGGTTGATTTTAAGGCACAGCACTGCTTAGAATTATAGAGAGTCTCTTGCCTAATCATTGGTTCGTAATCCACAAGAAATATTGGCTAATATGAAAGTTTTCGAGAGCTCTATATGTCATTTTGTAGTATCTTTTCGAATGGACTTTCTTAATATTGTACAACTTTTTAGAAAGTATAAGAATAGATGTGACCGATCAAACCTGCCTGAGGATGATTGGGCTGAATTTCGAAGCTAAGCTCTATAACGTGTTATCTAACCAATAGTATAACCAATAGTGTAACCGATTTCTCTAACACATTTACCTCGTGGAAGCCAGGTTAGGCATTTCGGATCATGGCTACGCACTCTGGTCTTTTGGGAAGGCGACTCGTGAATCAAAGGACGTCTGGGGCATCACAAAGTACAATTTTATGTTCCTCTGAAAAAACTGAAACTTCGTATTAAAAGTTTATATTAAAACTTATTCTTAAAATTCATGGTCTTAAGAGCTGAATCTTCCGGAAAAAGTTAAAGCTTGGAGTCCTTAAAGCCTCTTTCTTTAAAGTGCATTTTACCCAGTCCATTTTCGAATTTTAGTAGACAAATAAATAGCGCGCTCCAACACACCTACTCGCATTAATTCGACCTCCTTCATACCCAGCAAAATCGGTATAAATTGAAGCACTCGAAGTTCCAATGAAATCCGCTATTTTACATATTTAGCATTAAGCGCCCTTTTTATACGCATAATATCCATAAATATTCTTTTGAAATGAAAATTATCAGGCTCTTGCTGCACTTTAAATCACTTCCGCCGACACTCGCACCCACGACCGCAAAGTATTTCCTCCGTCTAACGACGATTTCAACGCGCAGCGCCATTCCCCTGGAATCCTTTTTCCAATTCGTTAACTTCGCGCGCACTAAGGCTGCAGGAAAAATGTGGAGAAAAGCAGAAACACCACATCGATTTCCGAGTCGAGTGTAGTGAGTTTGAGTTAAGTCTCAATAACGAAACAACGAAACAACAACACCTAACTGTCAGCTGAGTGGCATGGCTGTGTGGAGAAATGCACGCTATTTGTCAAAAGTGCCCAAGACACGCATTATGTACTTTGTGTCACCTCACACCCGTGGCACCTGACTCGCACGCGTACTCACACTCATGCTTTTAGAGTGCTCAGTTTCTACTTGAAAGCATCGGGCTCGTGTAAACTTTGAGTAATCTTGGCGTTTAGAAATTGTGCTGAAATTTGCATAACGGAATTTTGACAGCGTCAACGACGGCAGCAGTCGCTACATACCACCGACGGCAACAAGAGAAACAGGCGAGAACACTTGACAGCTAACAGGCGGCGCGCGGCAGTGACAGCGGCAACGGCTACAACGACGACGATGACATCGTTTTGACAGCAGGCCGGCAGGCACTTGACGTCAACAGCAAGAAAGCTTCTAAAAACGCATTTCAACTGCAAGTGAGAGGCGTAACGGTATTGTGCGAAAGTGCTGTAAAAAACTGAGATATGAAAGAAACCGAGCAAAGTTTAAAACCGAAGCAAAAAACTTGAGGCTGATAAATTTGGAGTACCCGAAGAGCAATAAGCTAGTTGATCAGTAGTTCCGCAAGGAAGAAGAACTGTAACTAGTGTTGCTTTGAAATTGTGTAAAATATGTTTAAAATTTTATGCGCCTTAAAAAAATCTTAAGACAACAACAGACAGATTCGAGAAAACATTTAACATTAAAACTTCGTCTGTCTTGAAACCAGTTTCAAAATCAACAACTTTCGTAGCCTTGAAATCCAACAGCAAAATTAAAGTTCTATTTGAACGAACAAAGACTAAAATCTACAAGTTCTTCATTACTCCCGTCTTACTATATGAGACGGAGGCAGGGACAATAGCATCATATGATGAGTCGGCCTGAGGAATATTCAAGAGAAAGGTTTTGTGAAAGATTTATGGTCCTTAGCGCATTGGCAACGGCGAATACCGCAGTCGATGGAACGATGAGCTGTACAAGATATACGACGACGAAGAGAAAACGGCTGCGCTGGCTTGGTCATGTCGTCCAAATGGATGAAAACACTCCAGTATTTGACGCAGTACCCACCGGTGGATGCAGAGGAAGAAGAAGACATTCACTCCGATCAGATCCGAGATCAGTTGGCGAAGGACCTGAAATTGACACCAAATAGCGAAAAGAAGAAACTGCTTTTGTTAACTCGGTTGTAACCGCATAAGAGGTGCCTACGCTAGTTAAGAAGAAGATACATATCATAGCACATTACCCCAAACGTTGATATGGATATAGTCATGAAGATTAAATTTAATTATAACTAAACTGGAAAGAGCAACAAATTTCTAGAAATGAATTTCATTTCCAGTAAAAGAACGTCATGGAGCGAGATCCCTGAAATGACCCTAAATAAACATAATACCTCGTGTGAGAAAAGAGATCAACAATACACCATTACATCAACGCAGCAATTGACTAACCAAGCGATTGGAAATGACTACAATTCAATCATGGGCCCACGCATGCCCCCCACCTTGCTCGGAGACATACCGGCGCGCATAGGAAAAACGTGAGAAAATCTAATGAAGCGTGGGTGTCTTTAAGGAAAACACATTAATGGCCAAAAAGTCAATTGACTGCAAAAAGGTAATGTATAAAAAAAGCAAAAACAGCAACACCATTGAGCTATTGGGCCTCACGCTCGCAGCGCTAGGGCAAAACAATTGAATGTTACCACGAGGCGGAAGTACAAAAGTGACAACAACTATTATACGCCACGTCAAGACATGGCATAAGCATTGAGCTCAACCGTGGTAAGAGAGCAAGACTTTACCCAAATTCTTGGCAACAACCAACATATTGTTAGCTAAAATCCTTTTTGTGGCCGAACGCGTGTCGCAGCAATTTTGAAACCTCCGTTCAATTAAATTGTGAGTGGCGTTTACATAGCCTCAATCGACGATTAACACAACTCATGCTACCCACAACCTGCCTGCACACACACACACACCTACCAAATATGTGTGTGGGCCGCAGGAAGACGTTACAAAGAAAGTCGAGCGTCGAAGACGCAGTTCAACCCTTTTTCCACTGGGGCCACGCAACAGACGTAATAAATACGTAATGTTAACTGACTTTTCAGGGTTGTTAGTTAGCATTTGGAAATTGTTGAAACGAAACGGCCCACACTATTCACTCTCCACTCTGCGTGGCCCGTCTAGCGCACAGCTGCTGCACGGCACTTCCTTTGAGGTGGCGGCGACAACAACACCGACTACGACTTCGACTACGACGACGATGAAAAAGGGCAATAAATAGTGAAATGCGCGTCGATGAGTTTGGGGTAAGTTTTTGCGGTCGGTTGCGGTACTTAAGGCCACAAATGTATAGTATAATGGCAGGAGCTATTTTTGTTCTGCTTCATTGCTGTTGTTGTTGTCGGTATAGTATGTTAGCGTAATTATAGATTACATCAGTTGGCTATTAGAGTGTTTTTCTCCCTCGAAAAAGGCAAAATATTTAGTCACAAGATTATCATGTCACAACTAGGGGTGAGACTTGTTGGGCTTAGCAATTTTATTGATTTAATTTTTAACGCTTTTTTCTTCGCAAATTGGCTTATTTTAATCGCCTGTTGCGTGAGCAAGATTAAAACTGACGCTTCTGTTATCATTAAATATTCATATTGCCATAACGTAATTATAATTAATAGATTAATAATCGATATTTTCGATAGTATATACCCTAATGTGGATAGTAATTTGATATTGAACAGATAATAAAATCAGAAATTTGAACATTAATGTCTTCCCATTAAAAAAATATATTCGATTAATAATCGATATGTTCGATAGTACATACACTAAAGAGGAGATTAGTACTGATGATAAAATCAGAAATTTGAACATTAAAGGTTTATTTTTCTTCCCAGAAAAAATTAATATCGGTAAGTAATCGATATGATCGATAGTGCACAGCTTGCAGTGGAGAGTATAATATACATATAAGGATTTACAATAAAGGTAGAAATTTAAATATTAATAACTAATTCTTCTTTCTGTTAAAAGTTTTATTTATAGTTATCGAGACATTTATTGATACATTTTCTAATATCGATGAAAAATATAATATCGATAAATAAACTCATTGTGATTTGCATTTAAATAATACAAGTGAGAAATAAGCATTTCGGGATTTTAATGGATTATTAACAATCGAAAAATATATATAATCGAAAAACTCTGGATTATTAGAAAAGTATCGATTGATACAAAAACTATCGATTAATCGAAAATCTAAAATTTTTATGGAGAGCACCGTTTAAATATATAATAAAATCGGAAATTTGTCAAAAATTTTGTTTGCATATAACTGAAACTATTATGGATACAATCGATGAAAAATATAATATCGATATCCATAAGAATTCATAGTATTTTCCACTCAAGTACTCTAAGTCAAAAGAAATTATTTTTAAATTTTTAACAATCAAAAATATCGATTAGTTGAAGTAGAACACGATTTTACAAACGAATATTTATTAGTAATTAGGGCAAATCTTACTGAAAAATATATTTTGCTGTGCACTTCTTTACCGATAGTTGAAAAACGATTAATCGAAAATATCGATTAATCAAAAAATATCGATTAATCAAAAAATATCGATTAATCAAAAAATATCGATTAATCAAAAAACTCAAATGTTTGTTTTTCATTCGTTTGCCGATAATCTAAAACATAACCGATTAATCGAAAAACTAAAATTTTTATGGAGAGCACCGTTTAAGTTTATAATAAAATCAGAAATTTTGCCATTTTAATTGAAAATATTATTGATACAATATCGATGAAAAATATAATATCGATATACATATGAATTCATAGTATTTTCCACTCAAGTACTCAAAAAACAATCGATTGATATAAAAACTCAAATTAACGTGATAAATACTGCAATAATTTTCGGCATTCCTATTGCTTTGTACGAAAACTACATTTATTGATTTTCGAACAAAATAATAATCGATAATTTATCTATTATTTACTATTTTTAGAAGTCAATAAATCGGTTATTGATAACTTACTTTTTACGTTCCGATTACGTTACAAAATTGGAAATTTACTGTTAATATCATACAATTTTTACCTATCTGCCACCTGTATCGAGTTATCGATTACCGATTTTTTGATCTAGCTTTTGTTAGCGTTCTTCGTATAAAAGAAACATACTTGAAATTATAATAAGCCTTCAGCTTTCTACCAACAATTGTTTAATTTCTTAAAACCGCTTTCGCTTTCCTTGAAAACCCTGGATCCCGCTTAAAAACTCTACTTCCCCGCTGCCAATATGAAAATCGCCAGGCAATTAACTTAATGCACTGAAAATGTGCACACATTTGCGGTGAAAATTGCAAAAACTTTTCGCACACAGTCCGGTCACTGCTGCTGCACCAACAGCGGCGCTGAAAGCCAAACGGGTGGCCACCCAAGCGAGCGCACCCACCCACACGGCCAGCCAGACATGGAGGCAGACGTTTGAACTGATTTATTTATAAGCCATTTTCACTTTCCGTACATATGTATGTAAGCAGCAAGCAAGCATGCATTTGTGTGTGTGTGTGTGTGTGTTTGTGGCAAAGCTGACAAGGCAATTTAAAATCGTGTAAATAATTTAAATGCCACAAACTAAAAAAAAGTTGTGCTTAAAGTATTTTAAATATAATATTTTGCAAGGCTGCCACCGCAGCCTGCATTGCTGACGTTTTTAACGGCTGAGAGCGTCGAACAAAAAGTCACTTCCGTTTCCGTGTACATTTATTTTGATTTACGGCAAGAAGTTATTTGTAGTGCCGCAGCAGCCACATAGTTGGGCGACTAATGGTCAGAAAACGAGCAGTTTGTGCGTCGTCAACAAGCAAAAAAGCGAAAAAGTGCTTTGGTTTAGTTACAAAAACAACTAAAATAACAAAAAAGCTCTTTACTCGATTATTTTAGCAACCGCAAAACTGTCAGGCCGCAATTCAATGAGACACTACTCAGACTATTTCCTTGTCATAATTTAGTGCCGTTTTGCTTTCATTTGACAAAATAAAATAAATTTTGCAAAATTTTGTAGCTGTTGTTACGCCACAAAGTACGCTTCATACACTGCCAGCAGACCAAAGCTACTTCTACCTCAAATACTTTTGCTCTCTAACTCTCAGTTCGCTTCGTGCTTCCGTTTTCAAAACTTTGATGTGCATTCAATCCGCTTTCACTCCGCACACACACACGTATATTTCCGACTATTTGTTTGCAAATTTTTAATAATTCACGACTATCCCTTTCCAGCCGCACACATACAAGTACACACCACTCGCTCATTCTCTAACGCTGGCAAAGCATTTCTTTTTCAATACCAACTTTGCTCGATTTTCGAGAGTTTTATTTATATTGCGCTGCCCACATTTTAACGAGCTTCCAAATAACGGTAGTATTTTGTTTCTACTATTAAATTTTCATAAACACAAACCTCTTTGTTTTTGTTTTTGTTTTCAGTTAGTTGAAGTGCTGCTCTTGAAAATTCCATATGCATTAAGTGCCGACCGCCTGTCAAATACACTAAACTATTTTCAGTCCTCTTTGCTCATATTTGTTTGCTGACTGACAGCATGAAGAGTGGCGAATCACTGCGAGTCTGAAGTTAAACAAAAAATGCTGTGATTTCAGCATTTAAAAATGGTTAGCAACCAAAATATTTACTGCGCTTCAGCTGTTGAGAGCATCATATATGGCATTTGTACCAAATTTCTATATATTCAATGAATATCTTTAGACAAATGCTTCCTAAAACAGAAAATAGAAGTCAACAAAGACGCCACTGACATTTTATAGCTGGAATTATTAGTTTAAGTTAGGTTATAGTGGCCGGCTGTCAGAACACACATAGACCTACTGGCTCTTAGTAAAGTCAGTTGGAAGTTCTGTTTAATTTGAGGAGAAATCTTCGTCATACAGGACGTCAAGACTTCTTGCGAACTTTCAGAGCAACTTGATATCTAAGTCTGATACTTCGTCGAGTCTTTTGGACTGCGAAGTTCTTAGATATTTGAGACGGGCTCTAGATAGTGCTAGTTAGATGCAAAGGAGCTGTTCCAGCCTTCTCTCTTATGCTTATACCCACTTCTCCGCTTTTTCTGCAGGAATCGTCTCTCGGACTCGCATGTGATGCCAGGAGATTGTCACCAGCCATTATACCAACAACTATTCTGCAGACCTATCGAGACTATATTAATAAAGGTCAGGCGAGTTTTCTTATGAGGCTCTTGCACATAAATTTGGCAATCCTGCATGTACTTAAGGCATTCCAGCGCGTTCTGATCCACCTGTCGGCCCTTTCGGAAACTGCATTTTATATTTTTAAGGAACTTCCGTATTTACTGCTCGGAAGTTAGAGGCAGAGCGCTTTTGGCATTCTCATCAGCTATTCCGTTTCCCAGAATTCCTTTGTGGACTGGAACCCAGTAGATATGCAGCCGCTACATCCACTGCTTTCTTGCGCCTAAGGATATTCTCTCACGAAATGCGATTTTGCCGCCTGACTATTGACACATATATTTAACTTCTTCCTGTTACTTTCTGCGTTGGTAGCTATTCCGCCACTTTTCTGACTACAAAGACTTCCGCTTGGAAGATACTGCAGTATACCGAAAGCTAGATCCAGCAGTATTCCGCCTAAGATACAGCTCCAGGCAACAGATTCTGGCTCCAATTGCATTAGGATTAGCCATTATTGAACCGTCAGTGTAGAGGTTGTAAGTTACGCTGCTGAGTTGTACGCTTCGACGCCTTTCACCCTCTTTTACTATGACCTGGAATCTTCTCTCCTAAGACCTGGAACCTTTTATTCCAAATAAAGAGGGTATGTGGTCTAATTTGTACACCAGTCTCTGTTTATTGAGCTATGCCCGAGAGTTCTTGTGGAAAATTCAGCTAACCCCTCCACTCTTTTAGCTGATTTGGGATTTGAATCGATGTTATATGAAATTTTGAAGATTTTTTTTTTTAATTGTAGTTTTCATTATTTTATTTTTATTTATTCTCTTCTATTCTCAACATATCAAACATAAAGGGAACGTTGAACAACTTTTATTGGAACCTATGTAGGTTTCCTAAACGATCTAGCTTGCTTCTCTTTAGTATATGCTAGAGTTTGCTTTAACTTCATTCTCTCTTGCTGTAACACTTTCATAATTCTCACCAAGTTTATTCAAACCAAAAATGTTCTTCTTTTCGCATACATTTTCTTGAAATACGCACTTATTAATTATTATTCACACATTATCTCAAAAAGTGTTAAGTGACAATCCTCTCACCTTAGAAGAAATGTTCCCCATACTTACATTCGCTTATCGCTTCATTGTTTATTTCTTCTGCCATCGTTTTTACACAAACATTTGCTTCTTCAATTATTTTACACTTAATCTTTCCCAGAATGGCACTGTCCTAACTTCTTCAGCAGTCCATATAATCTCTTTCATTTTTACTGAAACGGAGTGTGGCTGTAGCTTCCTCGCAGGCTTTTTGACCTTTTTGTGTTACATTAATTTACCTTTGCAATTGTTACTTAATTTGACAAGAAAACTACCTTTTACTTTGCATACAATCCACCATTTCATTATCGTCTTTCATTCGTTTGCCTTTCATTCGCCTTTTTCTCTTTTTTGGCTCTACACATGTCCACCCACACTTAATCAGTTCGTTGCACAGTCGGCTGCCGCAGTCAGTACTTAACTACTTACTTTGCAACTTTTCACAAAGTTTGCGAAAAACTTTTGCATTAAATGTAAATGTGTGTCCGAAATCACAATAAGCGTGCATCCGTTTTTTGCTGGGATCGCTGGTAGGGGCTTTAAAGTTTACTTGTGGAGTTCTTGATAAATTTTGGGTTTAAAGTTGATTGCTGGATTTTGTGTTGCCTAAGAGGTAGAGAACGCGGCGGTAAAAGTAAAGTTTTTGCTAAGAGTCTCTCAGTTCTTGAGAAGCAAATCAACTGTGAAGTTTTGAAGCTACCGAAAAAGTACGAACTCGCAAGATTGCCACGCTAAATTCAAATGAAATGTGGCTTACTTCGACGGTGTGTCTTCCTTCGGAAACTTTTTCGGAAGCAAATTTTATAAAACTCAACTAAAAGCAAAACACAGTTGTTGTACCAGGCGATCCATTTCGAGGTTCTTTACATTTTTAAAGAAAAAACAAAGAGCCCTCAAATTTAATTGGAAATGTTTTTTATCATTCGAAAGAACATTCTTTCGCGCTTATTTTTTGGAGATTCTCTCTTTCAAATGTTGGCCGCGGCTACGTCTCAGATGGTCCATCCGTTCAGTTTAATTTTCGATGACTCGTTGGAGCATTTCAACTGGTAACTGACAAATGACACGACTGATGTTTTGCACCAAGGTCTGAATCAAAGACGGATTGACCGCATAGACTTTAGACTTTATATACATATCCCCACAGGAAAAAGTTTAACGGTGTGATATCCCACGATCTTGGTGGCCAATCGACCGGCCCGAAGCGTACAATTTTTTGCTCGTCGAAGTAATCTCTCAATAAATCTACTGCTTTAGTGTGGTGCCATTTTGTTGAAACCAAATGTCGCCGAGCTTACGAGCTTCAATTTCAGGCATCAAATAGTCGGTTATTAAGGCGAGATAACGGTCGCCAATAACGGTTACCCTCTCACCAGCATTATTTTTGAAGAAATAGGGATCGTTTATTCTACCGGACAGAAACCATACCAAACCATTGCATTTTCTGGATGAAATGGCAGCTCTTGAATCTCTACCGTTTGTTCTTCGACCCAAGTGCGGCAAGTTTGCTTGTTTATATACACATTGAGCCAGAAATCGGCCTTTTCGCTGAATAAAAATTGGCTTGAATCTTCTTGGAATTTTTCAAGAGCCCATATGACGAAGCGTTATCACTTGAGATGGTCGAGCGGCTTCAGTTCTGGCATAAGTTGTATTTTTTACGCTTTCAAAAGCTCGACGTAAAATGAGCCAAGTCGTTCGATACGTCAATCCGAGTTGCTGCGAACGCCGCCGAATCGAGTCTCCACGGTCTTCGTGTACACTCTCAGCTACGGCAGCTATATTTTCTTCACAAGTACAGTCATAAAACAATCAATTTTTCCATAAATATGGATTTTATAAGTATATCGACGTCAGCGCCATCTAGCGAGTGCTTTGATAATTTATATTTTCCAAAAATTTATAAAGCCTTCAACTTGATTCTTTTATGTTTCAATAAATAATGCCAAGTAATTTTAGTTATCTCTTTTATTATCCACTTAACAACATATTTTTATTTATATACCTTGTTGCCGTCGTACCTTGCTTTCCCATATCGTGCGTTCCCATCTCCATTTGAGCAATGCGCCTTGGTTCCAAGAAGAAAAAAAAACATTCACACGTCATATCATTGCAAAATTCCCCTTCGGACTTTAGCAGTGAAGTGACAAAATGTACTTAAGAGTATTAAAAATGAACAAAAACCGCCTGTCATTTGACTAAATGCTATTCAAAACAACGTTTCGCGCAATTAGGATACTCGAATGTCCAGTCAGCGCGGCACGTACAAATGGCTATTGCCGCTAAGGCTCAAGGACACTTCCTGCGCCTCAGGTAGTTAGGCGGTTTTTTCTTCAAGTCTTGCAGTTTTGCAGTCTTAAATAAAAATAATTACGGTTTCCTGAAGTTTACTGACAAGGAAATATCCCTAATTGCGCGCTTAGTAGCAGGGTTCGTGGCAGCGGCGCTACTACCCCAAAGTCGATTTCACGCGCTTCCTTGCGTTCACGAGTACCCAAGTTGGATGGGCTTGGGAAAGCGGCATTAAAGAGCTCACGTAAAAAAATATTAAAGAAACAGAAATTACAGAAAGAAATAGGGACGACGTGCGAATGCGCGCACTCACACAAACACACTCAAAAAGAGGGTACCCACTGCACACACGCTATGCGCGAAATAAGTATTCATAAAGACAGCTTAGCATTGCGCAAACCGTCAATGCCTACAAGTAGCCAAGAAACTTGCGGCACGCCGCACAGCAAAGCTGCCGCCTGTGAGTGCGCGTATGTGTAGCCAAGCAGCCGCAGCCACTCAAACTGCTGCTGCTGAAGTCACTTTGTACGAACTGGTATTTATTTATTGTCCCATTGTGGTCGTAACAAAAGTGAAAAGCGGTAGCGTGAGAATTCTACGATACTGGGCTTTTTCAGCTGTAGGCTTCCTCCTTTGGCTGGCGTGCTGTGGAGCCATATATAACGCGCATGCAGCACACAGGAAAACAAAGTATTTATAGAAAGCGCCGACGTACACACTCACACATATGTGGATGTGCGAAAAGCGGCGCTTGCGACATTGAGAGGTGAGAAAATAAAAATAAGTATTTAGGCGAACAGAACACACCCTCAAAAAGTCGGCAGGCTGTCAGCGGTAAGAGCGCGCGAGCGGTCGCCTGAGTTGGTATACCACCACGAAGCAAAGGAACACACACACGCAAGGCGAAAAGCCTATGCGCGCACACAGCAGCGCGCGGGATCCCGCTGTTACTTATTTGTGGCAGCAAAAATGTAAGCGCCGAACGCGCTCTGTTGCAGCGAAGCCGTGCTGAGAATTTTGTGTTCGTTGCGAGCGATTTTTGATTTTTGCACCTGCGCAGATGAAGCGCGCTCTCACGCTAAACTAAAAATAGGTAGCGCGCATGGAGCGCAAACATGCCTGCCTCAAAAAGGATATTAGCAACTCAAGAGAGAGAGAGATTTAAAGAGAGAGTGAGGTAGATAGAGAGAGTGAAAAAGAGAGCGCGTGCAGCACTGAAGCACATGAGCGTGAGTCCTTAATGTAAAATTTGATTTTCTGGCAGAATTTTGTGTGTTTTGCAGCGTGTACGCTCACAGCAGCAAACCACTTCCTCTGCTCATCCTGCAAATATTTTTTTTTTTATTATTTTATCTATTGTTTGTTTTTGTATACACATTTTGTTGCGCTCTTTACTTCCTATATACTTTCTGTCAGGCAAAATACTGGGAAATTTTCTATGCTTGTGTCCTGCTCCGCTCTTTTATTCAGTCGCTTCACGTCTTCATACAACCTTTGCCAAGAATTTTGCTTTGAGTTTTACTTTTTTCGTGATTTTGTGAGTTAGATACATAGCTCGTGGAAAAAAGGATAGGTTATGTACAGCAATTTTTATATATATGTTCTTATGACTTAGTACACTGGTTAGTAAGTTTAAATAATGAAGCACTTTTCCTAATGGTACGAATGTCTTTAAAGCGAGATTTTTTGGAGCTGGCTGTAAGGCAGAGCCTTGAGCGCTGCTCTGTTTTTCTGATGTGAAATAAAACTTCTGAGATATCAACTTTTTGAATTCGGTATAAGAATCTTCATAAACCTAGCTCATATTTAGGCAACAGAGATCGAAGTGGGAGTAGAATTTCTCCTCACATAATGCTCCGAGCAAAAACCGAATCGTCAAAACCATTAGATACTAAATACCACAGAAAAAAATCAAAATATAGCCTACTTAGAGGCGTTTAAACGCGCATATGTATATAACAATACTTGGACTCTCTCTAAGGTATGTACTTTTTGAAAACAGACATACTTTTTGGATTCTTCTTAACTCTCGCGCTTCTCTATCAATAATCATATGTTCTAGTCTCAACTCTTATATGAATTCCCAAAGGATTTTCGCCACTTCAAAGACTAATACCACCAAATAACTAATTTACCTAAGTATCTCCATATCTTCGCTTTACTGCCCATTTGTTTCGCCCACCAAGCGCTTGCCTAAACCGCCCGTAAGCGCTGCGTCATAAAATTATGAAATACTATTGGCTCCTGCGGCATGCAAACAACTCAAGCACGTGAGTCCATCAAAGCTTGCTTATTACTTCATACACAACACAGCCGCCCACTCGCCGAAAAACGAATGATACTCGGCACACACATACACAGACAAAAACTGTCAACCGAAAGTGTATGTAAGCGCAATTTAAGAAATTCCTAAAATATCATAAAATCCGCGCGCCCCAAAGTACTTCATAACTCATTATGCCAACTGATATGAATCTTAACATACCAATTCACATTTTCCCACTCAACGGCCAAGCGTTCTGCTCACTGCCACCCGCTCGGCGTTCCACAAGTTCAACTGCATACATATTCGTATATATGAGCAGCCGAACGCACTTCGTTGAGCCAACGATGTCGCTAACTTCACCCCTTGCTCGCACTGGCTGCGTGCCCTAATATTACCTCATAAAGTTACGCATTTTTTTGCTCACTTCCTTGTTGTTGTTATTATTGTTTTCGTTGCAAACTGACACATCCCTCTCCCGTGCCAACAGGCGCTTGGTCGTACGTTTTGTGCGCTCCCCTTTTTTGATGTTATTGAACTGAACTTGACATTTTGCACTCGCCCGAACAATAGCATACGAGCATACATATACACGAACTTATACGCACAGTATATGTACGGCCGTGCATACGAACCCGCATTCGTGCGAAGCACATAAGAGTCCGAAAAGAAAGTATACGAACATTGAACCGTCTAACGACAAAATGACTGGCAGCCAGACGGACAAACCAACAATTGGGCAGACAGATGGACTAAGGGACGAGCCGACCTCATTCGGCCCAACGGCTGCACACGATGGTCCGCATGCAGACAGAGTACATTAGCAGACTGGCCGTTTGTGGGGGCCAGGCGAAGCGAAGTGGAGCAGAGCGTCAAATGTAGGCAAATCAAATAAAAGAAGCAAATGAAATGCGACGAACAAACAAGCGCTAACCAACAGACCCGAACGACCCGACCCGACCCAACGCACCGAGAGCCTATTGTAACAAACAGATGCGCCAGAACTTCCGAACTCACCGCCAGCTAACCATTATCGTTCAGTGGTCGACTATACCGCTACTACTGCGGACAGCATAGTCACCGCTTGTGCGCCGAATGCGGCGGATCCGGAAGCCGACACTGCACCTACATACCTCACTTGCCATTCAACGAGCGCCAACCGGTGATATGCCAAACGGTAAACAACATATTAAATTTACTGTTGCAAAGCGTTCGGCTCGTACTCGGTAAGTGTCGGTGAGTAGCTAAAACTCGTAAAATTAGATATGTATGCTTTTGCGAAAATTGTAGCATTTCGGCGCGACTGCGGTTATTTTTAGTGCTTATTCTACGCAAAGTTGCACAAAGCCCCAACCGCGCGTTCTCTCTCAGCCTCTCAGTTGGCTCCTGCCATTGCCTCCATCAAACAGCTTCAAACACACGCGTTTCGGCGCTTCGTGATCGTCATCCTCGTGCATACCAAACAACATGTCTGTCTGTCGTGTTCAGTGTGCGGTTTCTGCGGTACGCACGCAATGCATAGAATGGCTCCACTTTTTTATTTGCTTCCAAATTAAATTCCATTCAGTTTGTTTTTGTAATTAAATTAAATCTGCACTGAAAATGGCGTTGGGTAAAACTTGGAAAAGTGCGTATACGAAGGTGAAAGTGGCGAAAAAGTTTTTAATGAGATTAAATTGTGCATTGAGAGAAAGCTGAAGTTGAGAAAATCTAAGCGAGTATAACTTTCTGGTTCCAGCTTTAAGTATGTTAGGTTATGTTATACAAGCGGGCTGTCATGCCATACCTAGACCTACTGGTTCTTAGTAAAGTCAGATGGAGGTTCTGTTTAATTTGAGGTAAAGTTTTCGTCATAAAGGACGTCAATGTTTTCTGCGAACTTTAAGGGCGACTTGATATCTAAGTTTGTTACTTCGTCTAGTCTTTTGAACTGCGAGGTTCCTAGTTATTTAAGACGAGTTCTAGATATGTGATGAAAACTAAAAACCGTCCGGCAGTCCTTTCGAGGCCATATGAGTTATATTCATGCCAATTTTCTTACGGAGCTCTTACACATAAACTTGGCGATACTGCATGTTCTTAAGGCATTCCATCGAGCTCTGATCCGCTTGTCAGCTCTTTCGGACATTTCATTGTATGTTTTTGTTAGTGACTTCGGTATTTCCTGTTTGGTAACCAGTCGGATGGCACCTTGGCAATCTCATCAGCTATATCGTTTCCTGGTATTCCTCTGTGGACTGTGGTTTCTTCTAAAGACATTCTTTGACATAATGCGATGTGAGATTATTACTTTGATTACCGCTGGCTATCGACGTAGATACATATTTATTATTTCTGTGTTATTGCCTTCGTTGTTCACTGTCTCCGCTATTTTGCTGACTACAGAGACTTTCACTTGGATCATACTACCGTATTCCGCCTGAGATCCAAGTCCAAGCATTCGATTCTGGCTCCCACTATATTAAACAGTTTTGAACCGTCTGTATACAGTTAGATATTGTAAGCTCCGTTAGTGAGTCGCATGCTCCTGCGTCATCCACCCACTTCTAGTGTAACCTGGAACCTTCTCTCCCAAATGAAGCGTGGGGTTACGTAGTCTAGTTTGTCCACCTGGCAGGCATATGCCCAATAATTCTTGTAGAGAATTTAGCTAACATCGCCAATATTGCAGCAAATATTGATGCATAGCCCTGAACTTCAAAGTCGATTGGTGGTAGCTTGATTAGCCTTACTGGTGCATGCATTTCTTAACTGTCCCGTTATGCAGAGTCGCTGATTCCCAATAGCATATTCTAGTAATTTATCACTATGAAGAGATCGAAATTTCAGAGACCTGTTATAAATCACTTCTATAACGATAGCTTTTCGAAGAACCCTCAGCAAAGGAGGTCTGACTGGACTTTGTCCGATCAAGTAACACCTAACATCTTATAAGATGCCATTTTTGGTTAGGAAGACGATGAGAAAGAATCATCTCAAAACTTACTCCTCTTATGACCCGCGTTTGCCAGATCAAGCCACAAATAATTTGCATCTTATATTTTTGAAAGTATGGGTGAAGGGGTGTATATAGAAATAGACCACTTATGCAGATTTTTTATAGAATCAGCGCGTTTTTACTGGTAGCTGATATAAAGCTAAAGATTTTTTCATATGGCTTCACAAAGGACTACACTTAATAGTTTAATTATGATTCCTTGTTGGAGGGATCTGTCATACAACCCCTAACCTAATCCTCAGTAAAGTCATACCAACCGTCCCTGGCGTGGACTCGACTATGTGCTATATTCGCCTAATATGCTCTTATATCGAGAAGAATCGGCATTTCGGCTGTCTTTGCATTCTCTCAAGTATCGGAGGGTCCTTTTTAAACGATTCGTTGACATATCGGCTCTATTGGTTTTCTCTTCAAGTATCTAAGGGTCCCCTTTGGACAATTTTATTGTCTTCGAGTTGGTATTTTGGCTTTGACTCCTGGAGCTACGGCGGAGTTTGCACATAGTCTGTTAAACTCCTAAAACTTTCAGCCATAACGGAACCCAATTTCACAGTTTTGTCGGGGGATGACGCTTCATAACGGTACCACTAACGTTTCCCAAACCGCGTCGACCTTCAAACACAAAAATTCTATTTAACCACTTTAATATAAATGATTTAATCAAAATTCAAATATTAATATTCGTGTGAATAAACCTCGGGCGGCCTCAGGTAATACCGCTATATGTTAAATGACAAATGGCTACGCTATTAACTGACAGTTGCATGACATTTCAATAATTTGACATGTGTTTAACCTTAAACGGCGTAGGTAGCACACACACACACACACACACACGCAAACAAACTGGTATGCATGTAAGCGATAAGGAATACAGCATAAGTGAGATAAACGCTGAACGGACAAAAAACAGTAATAAACGAATGCGCTTCCCAACACGAGCAACAACAAAGGCGGCACAACTTACACCGTACAAAGCGACACCGTCCAACGGAAAGCGAGCGCGAACTGAGAAGAGCGGCACGGCTGGGGTGCGGCAAGCGAAAAACCGGAATCACCGCAGATGTTATCGTGACGCCCAGACTTAAAAGCTAAATTATGAAACAGGCGTCGACTGCGCCGCCGACTTGGTCAGTTGCACTACGCGCATCGCCGCGCAGCGCAGCCGGTTTGACGAAAAGCGAAACCAGAAATTCTACTCATAGAACTGCAATGTGTGCAGGCGCGCATGGCGGCGCAAGTGAACGAGCGCCGCGGCAACCCCCTGCCGGGTGCGCGCAACTGCAGCGCTGGCCAGGCAGAGTGTGGCCAGTGTGCGGCGCGTAGGCCGCCGGGCATTGTGTCGGTCAGTGGTAGTGGTGGTGGTGGCCAAACGGGTTTGCTGCTTAGTTTCTTTTTGGGTTGTGGAAAACCAGTTTGCCTCTTTGAGTATTATTACTTTTTTTATGGAGTTTTTGAAATATTTGTTGCTTTGTTGTTGTGCGTTTAGAATTGCAACTCATTGCATTTCGTAATTATGTGCCGTTGGACGCAGGCATGCACGTGTGTGCGCAAAGCAACAGCGAGATGAAAGGGTTACAAGGAAGCCAGCGCTCTGTGCCTTGCAAGTGTCCCCCTCTCACAGCAATTGTTGTTGTTGCCTTTCAAATTTTATACTCCATGGATTTGACAATGGCGCGGCGTGACATTTCACAAAAATTCAAAAATTGCTTAATGCCGTGTACACAAAGCTGTATGTGTGTTCGTTTGGGGTAAATATGTAAAAAATGTAAATATGAAAACCCGAAAATAAACAGAAGGCAACAATTGATTATGGGATTAAGGGTGCATACACAAATATTACATAAAAACCGTATGCAAGGACATAACCTAAAAGCCAGAACAAAGCTCGGCACTCACACTCCTCGTTCGTTGCTGCTGGCTATGCGTCCACTCAGCTCGCTTAGCATTAACAGTTATGAATGTATTACTTTATCATTTGAAAATCCTGTTGCTTCTGAGTTGAAGAAAAAGCTACTGCTACTTACTGAGCGCCAAGTTTCTCAGGAAACAATATTAAAAAGTTTTTAAAGTGAATTTAGACGCTTTTCACTAACTGACTGACTGTCACGCGGTCGCCCATTTAGTAAACAAACAAATACACGCGTTTACGTGCAACCCTGCGGCTACCAATTGCTCCCCTACCCCATTCTACGCATTGCTCTCACCCACACCGCAGTGTGTTTGCGAGTTGAGAGTGAGGGTGCGCTGGGATTTAAAGCGAAAAATGGACTTACGCTCATTTAGCGACACCCCCGCCAACGATTCAAGAAAAATTTCCCCCACGGCAGCAGCTTATTTCGATGAAATCAAGTTATTACAACAGTGGTGTGGTAGTAAATTGCTTGGAGGGGGATGTTTAGTAGTGTTTGCTTTCAAATTATTCAAAATATTGGGTAGTCGAAAAAGTCTTTTCGTAATTTGTCAATAGGTGTCGTTGAAATTTGTGAAGTTTACGGAGATGATGCTGTATCAGTTCGTGTAGCACAACAATGGTTCGCTCGCTTCCGTTTTGGAACTTTCGATGCGAAAGATGCACCTCGTTCTGGTCAACCTATTGTTGAAAAAGTCGCTGATATTATGGAAAATATTGACCAGGACCATCACATAAGCAGCCATGACATCGCTAAGGAACTTAACATTCATCATCAAACGGTTTTGAAACTTTCAAAAAAAAAGGCTGGCTACTAAAAGAATCTCGATGTTTGGCTCCCACATGCTTTGTCTGTGAAAAATTGAATGGACCGAATTAACATCTGCGATTCTTTGCTGAAACGAAATGAAATCGAACTATTTCTGAAGCGAATGGTAACAGGAGACGAAAAGTGGATCAAATACGACAATAATGTGCGTAAAAGATCGTGGTCCAAGCGTGATGAAGCTCAACAAATGGTCGGAAAAGCCAGGATTTATGTCTCAGAAGGTTATACTGAGTGTTTGGTGGGATTGAAAAGTAATCATCCACTATGAGCTGTTCCAGCCTGATCGAATGATTGATTCTACATTTTACTGTCAACAACTGTTGAAATTAAAGCAAGCAATCGAAAAAACGGCCTGAACTGATCAACAGAAAGGGCTTCGTCTTCCATCAGGATAACGCCAGACCACTCACATCTTTGATGACTCGGCAAAAACTGGGAGAGCTTGGCTGGGAAGTTTTGATAAATCCATCATATAGCACTGACCTTGCACCATCGAACTACTATTTGTTTCGGTCAATGCAGAACTCCCTTAATAGAGTAATATAGGCTTCAAAAGAAGCCTGTGAACATTACTTGTCGCAGTGTTTCGCTGAGAAACCAGAAAAGTTTTACACTGATGGAATAATGTCTCTGGCGAAAAAATGGCAAAAGGTGCACGACCAAAATAGTACATATTTATGTCATTCAAGTTAATTATAAATATTAAAAATAAGTTGGAAATTTGATTAGAAATGCGAAGAGACTTTTTCGACTAGCCAGTTTAATATGTTCCCATGGTTGAGATTTTCGACAAATGAACTTTTGAAACGGCCTTTCAGCTGATGGTAACGCTTTCCAGCTGTAGGTAACCCTCACAGCGAAAGTCTTACCATAACCACACACATTATTTGCCTTGCCACGCCTCCTTTCCTTCCATAAATTTACATGCATAGCCTCGCTTCAACTTTTCCCACCATTTATCCTGCATTTTTATTTAACATTCGCTTTCTTACTTAAGCGATATACAGTTATACATATTAAATACAATTAAACCTGACATTTAATATGCGTTATCTGGTACTTTGGCAGGGGCGCGTGGCACTAGTGGCACTTTTCTGTCCCCCTGCACGCACGTACTTGCCGTATGCCAAATCCCGCCTGTAAACTCCACCCTCACTCGTGCTGCACTCACTCACTCGCTTACTTACTAATGGATCAGCCATTGTCGCCGGAAGTAACAGGCCAATATTTGGATTCGCATTAGCCCATCAGTGCGGCACTTGGCTTGCTTTGTTATGCGTTCCTTTTAATATTTCACCGCCTGCGTTTTTTCACTTTTTTTGACATTTTTTTCTCATGTCTTACGTGCTGGCAATCTCATTCACTTCAGTTTATGAATATTTACATTTTTATTTGCCTTACACAAGTCGTCGCGGCTTGTAATTTAAAACTTGATTAAGGCAACACTGTTTTTTTGGTTGTTTTTGTTTTTTGCCTTTTGCCGCTTAACCAACCCCCATAGACGCTAACCTATTTAGAGTTACCCACCACTCTCGTGTTGAAATGTGTTGAGTCGTGTGTTGCACTTACGGTCGGTAGCGGTACGAACTTAACCATATGCGATATTTGTCGGTCAAAGATAGCTTTGTGATTTTTTTTGCAAAATTTTTAATGAGTTTAAATTATAAGGCACTAATTAAGCGTTTGCTTGCGAGGAAGGTGAAGGCTTGACACATGTTCAAAATGTGAATTAAATATTATTTTATGCAAATATGTTTGTTTTGGTACTCCAAATAAATATTTATATATGCACATATGTAAATATTCTAACAACGTCAAATCGCACGACCGAGGCGGCCAATTGACTGAACCATTTCATTAGATAACAAGTTCACCAAACTTGGTTTCCGATAAATAGATTCTGACAATCGCTGTGTGGCTTGTGGCACCGTTCTGCAGGAACGACATATTGTCCAAGCCCAATCATCAATTCGAGCCAAAAATATTTGGTTATCATTGAGCGGTTGAGATTCCCATTCACAATAACGTGCCGGTCTTGATCATCACGACAGAAGTACGGCCTAATGACGCCGCTGTCCCATAAACCGCGATATTACCGCACCAAACGGTAAATTTTTCGGATTGCAATGGTAACTGATAGCGTACGTGTAGTTAGCTGCCTGACCAATAACGCATATTTTGCTTATTAACAAAACCATTCTGCCAGAAATGAGCCTCATCGCTGAAGTTGATTTTTCGATGAAAATCCGGATCATTTTCAAATTGTTGCTCAGTCCAATTCACGAACATACAACGATTCTGGTGGTTACGCGGCTTCAGCTCTTGCGTCAATTTGATCTTGTAAGGATGAAGGCCAAGATTTTTTCACAAAATTCGCTACAACAACGTCACAGTGATGCCCAATGCTTGAGAACGATGTGTGAGAGACTGATTTGAGTCTTCCTCAATTAAGGAGCTAGCGGCAGTAATATTCTCGACACTACGAGCACTTCTTTGTTTGACAGGCACGGGAACACTTTGTACTGAGACTCTGGATCCAAACTTGTTCACTAGACGCTCAATTGTTGATCTGACCGGACGACTATGACGACCATAAATTGGACGTAGCGCTCTTAAAGTTGAAGCCACTGACTCCGAATTTCGGTAGTAAATTTCAATAATTTCCACTCATTGTTGGGTCGTATATTTTTCCAGGATGAAATGGCAAACCTTACTTACAAGATGGCGTTGTTTGCTGTCCCTATCGGTCAACTTTTGTAGCGTCCCTATTGAAAACCCCGTTATTTTGCCAAATAAACACGTATTCTATACAAGGACTTGGGTTTGATCGATTATTTTGTATGACAGCTATATTCATTGCCTTTCCTTGGACAATAATCCGTACAAACTTTCGAGAAGATATCTTGGAAAATAAAAAAGTTTTCATACAAGAACCTCATTTTGATTGATCAGTTTGTATGACAGCTATATGTTATAGTGGTCCGATGTCGGCGATTCCGACAAATGTGCCATTTCTGGTGGATAAAAGGGTGTTTGATAAATTTCAAATGGATATCTCATAAACTGAGGGACTAGTTCGCGTATATACAAACAGGCAGAGATAACTAAATCGACTCAACTCGTTACATTGACCCTTTATTTAAGCAAATATATAATAATATTTAAATAAATGAACTTTAACGTTCAAAAATATATACTTTTGGGTTCTCGCACATTTCCTGCTAAGTTTTGCAAGCCTCGTAGGAAACTTAACATACACCCTTCAATGCATAAACCACAAATGAAATTTTTGTTTCTCTGAAGCATCCTGCATTTCGCTTGCCAATTTGACTTATTTGACTTATCAAACAGCTGATCGCTGTAAACACACGTTGGGGTTAATTAATTTTTATGGAATTCTGCAAATCAAAATTTGATAAGCTTGTGCTATCGCGCTGAACCACAAACCTTTATCAAATTGCTAAATTCGAGTGGCAAACCGCAGATAAGCGTCGCTTGCAAGCCGATTGAAAACGGATGAGCTAAAGATTAAGATGGCGCGCAGCAAGTGACGCCTGACACGTGGACATTATTGGCACTTAACTGATGATATATGTACATACATATATGAGAAGTAATAAAAAGGGAAAAAAAAAATTGCCAACGTAAACAAAACAAAGGAATAAAATCGGGGTTAAGAAGTAGTGAAGCGCATGCAAAAGTGTAGAAGTGCAAAAAAAGTGCCGAGGACACAATAAACAACAAAACTTTTTAAAAAGGCATGGGAAATAAAGCGACGTCCAGCTAGCAGGACAATAGAACGCCAAAATACAACAGCGCCGCCAAAAACAAAACAAAAAACATTAAAGATAAAAGCGAAATGAATGAAGCGCCTTTTCGAAAGCGCACAGGGGTGAGTGGATTGAGCACGCGCTGCTTATGCAGAACTTACGCGACGCGCTGGCACAAAAGCATAAATGAGCCACTACACATACATAAATATGTGTGCACATATTAATAATTTCACATGCAAATGTAGATATGTGTGTCTGTGCATGCAAATAGAAGTCAGGCAATGCCACAAACACAGCGAAGGAAAAAGGTTGCAGCCGAAAAAGCAGCCGTTCTATAATTTTTAATAATAATTAAAGCAACAAATATGCAAAATTAACATAACAATACATGCTAAAAACAAATACAACAACAATAAGGTTATCAAAGTGCGCCTGAAAACAAGAACTGACAGTGACAACTTAAGCGCTTCAAAGTGGCGCACACAAACAAACATACAAATTAACATACATACATGTGTACATGTGTATGTGGCAGATCAGCAGTCAGCCGGCAACTAGCGCAAGCGTTGACCAGCATACAACACCCTTAGTGCCTTAGTGGATTTTTTAAAAGTCAAACAATAACAAAAACTATATGAAAGATTCCAGCAACAATTGCTGAGGCGACAAGTTGGTGCTGCCGGCATAGCCTGCCGCTAGAGGATTGCTTAAATGAGAGCGGCGTTAAAGTGAGGGAGGCTGCTCATACATACTTGTGAGTATGTGTGCGTGTGTGTGTTTATTCCCAGCGGGAATTTAATTTGCCGACACGCGGCGGCGTTGCACACGTGTTGCCATTGTCAATGAGAAAAGCTTTTTACACACATACACATACATATAAATTTATGTATGAAATACTCCGCCGTTGGAGTGAAAGCAAGCGCTCACACACTCTCCCATTGCAACCGTATGCACACACGCGCATATAAATATGCATGTTGCATGCATCTATCGTGCCCCTGTGCCATATGAATCCCGTGTGTTGTTGCTTTTTCTGCAATTTTGTTTCCATTTTTTTATTTTTCGCATTTCAACGCTGCTATATTTTTACACTTCACTATACTCCTTTTTTAAATGGGGTTACAAAAGTAATTATAGTCATCAAGTAAAGCAGCAGTGGCAACAACAACAACAATAGTAAGTGAAAAAAAAACAAATAAATATAAACTGAAGCGTGCCATGTTGCAAGCACAACAATCATGCTGCTATGGGCAGCCGCAGCATCATGTGTGCTATAAAAACTACAACAACAACAATAAACGGCAGCATAATAATAACAGTAGTAGTTATAATGATAATGGTAGGTAGCTAGTTGAGTCGCGGCAGTTCAGTCAGTCCATGTGGCACATTATAAGGAAGCAAGCAGGGTGTGCGCGAAATGTCAGCTGATGGAAAGGGTTGCGCACGACCAGTGCCTGCTGGAAACATAACGACATATAGGTGGCTTCTAGTTTGCCGCTCAGGGTTGCCCGGGAGGCTGTGCGCCTTCTAAGCCACTGCGCCACTGCCCTTGTCGTTTTTATTGTTGTTGTTATTTGTTGTCAACTATTACTTCTTTTTTTCAGTCTGTGTCCCTTGTGCCAACGCGGTTTTGCTCTGTTTAATTCACGGTTTTTATTCGTAATGAACTTGAGGGGAGCCCGCTTTTCCAGTTTTCGCTGGACTCCTTTTATTAGTTGTCGAATTTGAGGGACCAAAAGCCCTGTGCAAAATTGCTTAGTTGCGCTTTGCAGTTTGATTATTAAATTAACTGATCTGTGCGTAATTAAGAACTGGTTATGCCGGAATTACAAATCATACTTATCTGCCTATGTATTTGATGTCCGAAATTTTCGAATACACGTTGTACTCAGGTATTGCTTGTTTGGTGAAGAGATTAGCGGAAAACAATTGTTTGGCGACACCAGGCCTTTCAGAATCTTCGGCACGCGCTTGAGTTGTTACACAAGTTTAAAAAAATCTAAAACTAACAGCGTCCAGTATGCTCATACAATTCGGGATCTGTTGATGAAGAGAACTTGCTTTATTGCGGTTATTTTGGGCAACTGAAAGTCCACCATGATTTGCATAATATTCCCTCTACTAGATTCGCAGATGGTTCATTACTATTTGCTGCCTATGAATGTATGGGGAGCTCTTTATTAATCCCAACTTCAGGCAACCAGATCACTGTAGCGTGTTTCAAACGGCTGCCATCAAGACAGCAGTAGATATACTGCACGGCAGTGTAGTTTGCTTTATAGAGGTGTAGATTCATTCCGATAGTGGAGCGGCTCAAATCAAGTCAAGGAGTACATAACCACATTAGCAATAACAGCAAGATTCTTCCGTATTAGACTTGTTTAGATACCCGGTCATAACTCAATTGCCGGAAACTGCAACGAACCGATGAGCTTGCTGTGAGGACACCCTTCAGCCGACTCTGTAGACATAAATATCTTCCATGAACTCGGCAAGTGCCGTAAGAGATCCTTTGAACTACTGCCCGCAATTGTACGAACACTGCCTGGAATTCTAATGCAGCACGTCTAAATACTTTGTCAGATACTTTGTGTCATAGTTTTGTGGAGGAAGGCGGAGGAGGATCTTCTTAACATTTTCTCCTTTAAAATATCTCATGAGAAACTCCTTTCGCGAATCTAGTGAAGTAGCTGTGATAGATATTAATCACCTTAAGAAATTTGTGGTGAGCCCAGAACGCTTCGTCGATCTATGATGTTTTGATGATCCATTTCTAGAAATTTGTAGGTAAAACCGTAGACCTAAGTCCCAGCTATCCCAGTGAAATCCATTGATAAGATCAAACGTACGACCCAGGTTAGGTTAGGCTGCAAGGTCCGTTTTGGTGCCTAAAAACTCCTGTGAACTGGATCATAAGAACCTTACAAATCAAGAAAGCGTCTATCACAAATTTGTTGAAACGGCCAATGTCAGTTTCGGTTTTGTCTTTTGATTTGCCAAAGGTAGAACTACTGAAATGATTTAGCTTCATTCGTGCAAAGGCTGGAGAATAGAGGAAAAAGTCTCTAGATTTTTCCACCTCACTCTCCGCGTCGGCCAATATCCTTAGTCTTAACGCATGGATGTCTATTGCACAGAATCCAGTAAGGATTTCTACGATTGCGGCAAGATGAACTTTGCTCAAGGCAAGTATGTATTTGAGTAGATCTCCTGCGTATTATACTAAGCCAAACGGATCTCACAGTCAGACCTGTGTCTTCGATCAGCGGATGCTAAGCGCACTCGAACTCCATTGGTTCAGTGTTAGAATACAAGACCCTAATGGAGATCCAATTCAGCTCCATTATATTTTGAGCGGGGCAAACGTCCCCCTCTGGCTAGCTCATCGGATTTGCAGTTACCAGGAATTCCGCTGTGACCTTGCACCCAAACGAGTCTGATGATAAAGTAGCTAGATGCTATTTCCAGTAAGGGCAGACACTCCTTGACTAGTTTTTCAGCGCACAGTTAGTGAGCTCAGAGCTGAACTGAATGATCACCTCCTTGAAAGAAACTGCACCTCGTAGCAGTAAGTCTACTGCCAACTTAAGGCAGCCAATTCTGGCCGAAAAACACTACAGTGGTTCAGTAGTCTTAAGCTAAGATTGACAGAGAGCTCCTTACAGAAAACTCTACCACCAACCTTCCCTCTTATTTGCGACCATCTGTGAAAAAGCTCAGTGCTTCTCTTCTCCAGCGACTTCTCCCCATCCACATATCCCTCGCCGGTATGAGAGCAGGAAAGAAGCCGCCACGAGAAGCCTCTGCGATGCAGGGATCCAAGTTTTCAAGCATACCTTGTTCATATACTCCAGCTTATGTTTGTTTTACCTTACGCTATCCGCTAGTCTCGTGTTGAATAAATGTTTTAATTATAAAAGTCCTCTTCTTTTCTTATTTTCATTCTAAAATATCATTTCCGCCACTTATGTCCGCTAACGAGTTTAGCGCTCGCGCACCCTAAAAGTGAAAAAAAATTCACAAATGTGCGAGTGCTCTTTAAATGAGATAAGTAAAAAAGTTGGCAGATTAAAGTCTGAGTATCGCACAAATCCCTTGATTGGAAAAGTGCTCTTAAGCAACTAAATAATACATTTATATACGCGTTTATAGTCTACAATCACTCTGAGTCTATCATTCATCAATTCATTCGAGCAGACATTTCAACCACGCGATGCGATCGTTTTCTCGCTTGCGCTTCGCTACACACGAAAGGCAATGCATAAGTAGTGAAAACAAAGGCGAAGACCCACGAGAACTTATCGGACGCAGCATCACTGCCAATGGCAACACCATATACTACCCCCCGGAAGTGCGTGCGAACTGCCGAAGGAACTCAGCGGGTGAGGTTTGTGTGTGTTGTATGAGGAGGTAGAAATAAGGGCGCCGCACGGAGCTGCAATGTAGAGTTTATGTGCTACTTTATTGTTACCGCTGTTGTTGTACATATGTACATATGTGTGTGCATTTGTTGTTGTATACGCTTGCGGCCTGCTTGTTGCAGTTATTTTATTTGACAATGAGTTTGTTTGATTTCCAAAAATGTAGGGTATTTCCCCGGCTTTTAGCGTCGTTAACAAGCTGTGATTTCATTAAGGCATGCCTTTGCCTCAAATTAAAAATACTCGACATGTCTTCGGAGCGGGGTGTGGGGAGGCAAATGGCAAATAGCACTGCCGAATGTTACACGCTCGTCAAACAGTCACTCATTCAATTAGTCACCCAATCAGTTGAGCACCCTTTCTCTTCGCTGGGTGGATGTGCCAAGCAGGGTTGCAATTCTGCACAACTTCGGGCACACACGCATCCAGAAATTGCACATACTGCACTAGAGTCTTCGCCAGTGCCGTGCATTATCGCTGCAGGTCAATCTCGAGACGACGGTGTTTACTGCATTTATCCGAATATCAAATAAGCACACCCGCTCCACTCAGACGCTAAGCAACTCTTTCCTTCAGGCGCTCGTAGTCTTCAACGTTTAGGCTCTACCTGCCTTCGCACACATATAGCTGCTGGCTCGGCATTTGTAATCAATTTCATTTGAATATAAAATTTGCATTCGCTTTGTAATCCCCGGAGAGATTTTCAGCTGTTGTCTCGGCTTCCTGCATTGTTGTTCCAGCCCGGCCACTTTACTTATAGTCTGTCGCTCTTCCACTGAGTGAATGCATGCAAATCGCAGTCTTCACAAAATGCAAATTTTTGCGGAAAGCCAAGTGCGTAAGTGCCATGAATGGATGGACGTAAGTTTTGACGTTCGCCATTGAAAGAGTGAAGGCAGTGGAGGGTTTTGAATGAGCGCAGTTGGTAGAAAGGCCGTGTGGTGGAATCAATGATTGTGAGTCGGTAAAATATGCATAGCTATCAGACGGTTAAAGCTGTGCTTATTCTTCACTTCACTTGACATTCACAAGTGTATCGATTAACATTGATTGTTTTGGTGTCGCGTTTGCACTGTGCCACTCACTGGTGTTGCACAAGGACGATTGCTTCGTGTTCTGTTGTTTTTTTATTTGAACGGTTCCATGAATGTTTCAGAAGCTTCTAGTGAGCATAAAAAGTTGAATAATATATTTAAGATCAGAGTTGACACTGGATTTGGAGTATTTCGGTACCAAATGATACCGGGCTGAGCCAAGAAATAATGAACCAAGGTTTCGTTGTGTTTTTTTGTTGCGGTTATCGAATCCCCGCCTGGATGGTAAGGTTCGGACTGGTTGTCATCGAAATCATCTAACAGCAGGCCCAGAGAACGTAGTGTATTGACGGGATCGGACCATAGAGAGAAGGCTGTTAGATGAGTGGGGTTTGCAAAGAGGTGGTTAGAGTCACGCGGGAACTCATTGCATCCTGGACATATATTTGATATGTCAGGGTCGATTCTGGAAAAGTAAGAGTTTAACCTGATACAGCATACAGAACGTAGTAGCGAAGAGTCACTCAAGACTGTCGTGGCAACGCGAACTCTTCGTCTGCAGTGGGTACTGGTCTGACTCCAAGTACGCCATACACTTAGAGGGACTCGGTGATAGTCTCAATGGCTCCATTGCGAATGGCAGCTAGTGCATGTCTGAAATTAGTTGCGTCCGCAGACTTCGGCGCATCGTTCGATGTCGTCGACGTAATCAAGGAAGGATTTTTCGATGTTCCTAGGAGGAGGCACAGCTTCAAGCAGATGACTGCACGACTGGTTTCTGCGAAAACTTTCCAACAGAAATTTCTGGGAGAGACGCTCATTATGTCGTTCCTTAACCGAAAGAGCACGGGCCTTGCAGTGTAAGTGTTCAACCGAACACATCCGGATATCAGAAGGATCTTGCAGCTACACAGTTACTGTTTTAGCAGTTCTTTCTATTCACTAAGCTTTGCTGCGCCCGAATTCAATAATACTTAACTGGCAGAACCGGTTTGATCTAACTAATTGTATAACCTCAATTATCTAGCGGTCATCTTTTCAGAAGTTTGTAACCTTCGGAATCAGTTTGAGCCCGCATACTTTCCCTTACCACAGATGCTTAGAAAAAAAGCTCAAACCGAAGTACTTAACAAGCCACAGGAAAGCCGCCCAGCAGCTTATGACCGAAGTTTCCTAACCGAAATTTGCAAATATATATATGGAATCAACAAACCGACAAAGCACTTAAAGTATTTAAGTAATAAACTTTGCCATCCAATGTAAAAATAGCTGTGCACTCCTAGACAAACTAATAAACTTGGTCAACAAAGCAAAAGTAAAAGTATTGCTAAACTCCTATACAAGCCAACAACAAAGCCAAGTTGCGATGAATATGAGCGACACGGCCGTGGACGGGCCGCAGCTGAGGTGAAGAGATCGAAATCAAAATCAAAATCAGTTACGAAACAAGTTTATTGAACAATTTATCAATGAAAGCACCAAAAGTTTGGCACAAACACAACGCCGCAAGGAAACGCCAGGCGTCGCCACTGGTGATGGGCGTCTATGAGGAGCGAGCTCGTGCGGCGTGCGTGAGTCTAGTGTGGCAGTTGAAATATGTTGAATGGCGAAACAAAAAGCCGAGTCGCCATTAAGTTCGACAAGAGCAGTGCAACTTACGAGCAGCAAGCTAACTGCTTTGAGGGTTGGCCATGGATATTGGCCAAAGTCGTCGAAGTACTTTTAACAAATTGGCAAAACTCGGCACGAAAACTGGTTTAACGCATCGCTTGGCCTTTTATTTCACTTATTTGTGATGCTTCTACGTAGCTTAATGTGTGCCTCATGAGTAGAGGAACGTCAAAATATTGGAGAAGTTTATTTGGCGCATACTTCTTCTATCGCCAGTGGGGGAAATGTCAGGCTGTTGGTGGTGTCTTGTGATAAATAGTTTGAAATGCGCCCTGTGCAACATTGGCAGCGCCGGCATTTGTGCAGCAGCGTGACTAACGCGACACAGCATTAAAGTCATTGAATGAAGAATGAATTGAATTGTGTGCGATATGAATGACGAAAATCCGAGACGGCCGCGGCCTGTGATTGAACGAAGGTGCGTGAGCGCACAGAGCCACACGGAAGACACAAAGTGACGCCAGAATGCGCGCTAATGGCACAAGAGCTGGACGCGGCAGACAAAAGACAGCAAAGTGATGGGTCGCATTAAGCAGAAGGATAACATACACACAAACACATACACACACATACAACATACACATACATACACGCTTCGGGTAAAGGACACGCCGCCGCTTTGCGGTGCTGCAGCAAGTCAACGACGTGTGAGGCATTCAAAATCGCACAAGCTAAGCCGCTATAAATTGCAGTGCAAAAATATCCCGCTCTTAATAACTGTGCATGTGTGCGTGCGAAGCAACAAACGACACCGGAATTACAAACGGCAGCTTCGGCGCGCTTTGTTTTTCAATAAATGTTCGGGCCGCAAAAATGGAAAGCCGTGCGTTGACTGCGTGGGGCCAGTGTATTGTCTATGCAAAGCCGTGGCGTACGCGGTCGCATTTGTTTCAAGGCAAATGATGGATTTCAAAGCAGGATTAAATGCGGCAGCGGAGAGGGCGCAGAATGGCTGGGTGTGGCAAGGAATGCGTAGACAATATGCCTACTTGCCGGCGAAGGTGACGCCAAGGGCACGCACCAAAGGAGGACTCTGTAGTGCCGGAGATATTGGTAGTGCCAGCGTTGTTTGTTGTACCAGAGATGTTTGTTGTACCGCAGATGTTTGTTGTTTGTGTGCTGAAGTGCCTTTGCTATTGTTTGCTCTGTTTTTGCACGAGAAATGTCAATCACAACGCAAATTAAATACGCTTAAGGCGGTAATAGTGATGAATATGCGCCAGATGGGGTGCAGCCGACGCTGTCAGGACTACAGCGCGTGCATGACAGTCGGCTTGTGAGCGGTGTGAGCGCATAAATCAAGCGTTAAAATATGTATAACCCAAATATTATAATGTCAATATTGAAATTATGCGACAAAACCAATAATAACAAATTGTAGTTGGCAACGCGCATGTTGCATAAACATACTATATACCATATGTAGGCATGTAACTTCCTGCTGACCCTGCTGTGGGTGTCAGGAGCTCAACTGACCGCACTGCACGCACACAAAGGCGCTCCAAACAAAGCAAAACCAGGACCAACGAGGTCCGTGCAACACCGCACTGGCATGGATTTAGGGATTACCCGATCCAACTCAACAGCCGCATGCTTACTTGTATATGTTTACTATATATGTATGTGTATGTGTTTGTTGGTAAGCTTGCTGGTTTGTGTGTTTACGCCATGAAGGGTCGGTCGCTCGTTCGGCACGAATGCGTGGCATGATACGAGTACGTGGTCATGGTAATTTATATAAGGATTTAAATGGGATCACAGACATAAAAGCTGCAATAGCAACAACAACAACAGCCAACGCACAACGCACAACAAATGATAAATACAATTGCCAAGCAATCAGCAGTGATGCGCACACACTAAGCCACGACTAGTTGTGCCACAAGCCCGAAATCAATACACTATATGCTTTTGTTGTTGTTTGGCATGTTGTTTTGCCTATGCGTTCGCAAGCTTCCAACAAGCACGCAAGCATTTCGGTTGCTTAGTTTAGTTTGTCTAGTTATTTGTCACTGCTTGTTGTTTGCTGTTGTTACTGTTGCTGTTAGCTTCAAGCTTCCACGGCCTGCTGTTGTCTAAAGAAAATTACGCAATGAGGCGAGTAGCTGGCGTACACGCACAAATAAATAAATAATTTGGTCACGTGCTGCATAATCATACTGTACGTAGTATTATTAACCAAGCGCACAACAACAACAACAACAAAGACGCCTCTAATAAAATTGCATACTCAACTTATGTAAGTGCGCGCTAATACCTACCGCGCTGCTTGGCAACTGCGCCACATACATACCCACGCACACACACACACACACATTACATAATTGCAAACATACTTGCTTACCCGTTTTAGTGTAATTGGAGATTTTATGGCATCCACTTTGTCTCCTAGACATACTCTCATCATCTGTATATACTTATCATGTTGTTGTTCATCAAAGTTGTTTACCTTTTTTATTGCACAACTTCTAAGTGCAGACAGCTGAAGGCAAAATAAAAAAGTATCATTTTACTGTAACGCAGAAACGTGTGAATTTGCGACCGCTGTCCCTAACGCGAAGCGAATATTAAAATCAAGCTGACGACTTACACCAACCGAAGATCTTGACAGATAACATATCCAGATACGAGCGCTCTAAAAACATGCGCTTTACCAGCAGCTTCCATATACGCAGCGTTGCAACTTGAGGAACGAATCAATTATAAAGTTCTGATTGGCGACCACTTCCGCTAGTGTACACAGTTCGGCTGAAAGCTCTGTACATGACACTTAAAAGCTCGAAAGGGTTCTTAAGGCTCCGCCAAACCTAACCTATTCCCAACTAAAGACTCTCCCACGGGACGCCTGGACTAAGTATTACTTCATGAGAGAGAAGAAGACATTTAAGTCTCCTCTATTCTACGGACTGACTGACGCCTAATCGGTTGAAAATGTCTCAATACACTCTATATATGTACGTCGGACAATATGGATTCAAGACTTGATATTTGTATTGGTAGATTCTAAAGCACCCATGACTACTGAGTATTTGGATCAGGTGGAAATCCAGGTGCCTATGTTGTCTAGTTATCCACGTATGGACGACAGGTATAAGTCTGTGGGTTGACCGTCCTTTGGTTGAGGATTGCCATCGTCGCTGCCATATAATTATGCTTTTCTTTCTCTCCTCTCGTCTCTAAGTCGTGTGCAAAACTTCAAGACTGGTTCGCATATACATATACAGAAGGGCGAAGCAACGGACGGTCTCGGCAAAATCAACTTAGTTTGTCATGCGTATCATTTCGATATATGCCATATTTTGGAAGGTCTCCGAAGTTTCCTTCTAGGTGTTAGAAACTTTATATACCCTGTCCAAAGTATAATAATTCCTACAGATGAAGGACGGTGTGGGTTTAAGCGATTCATAGGTAAGAAGCTCTTAAACATTCGCGCCTGAGCAAAGCTTCAGTTTTTATCACACTAATCTGATCAAAATGAAAACACTCCTGCTCTAAAAGTATTCGATTCAGTAGCCGCCGGTGAAAACAGGGAAATAGGAAGACCAGGTGGGGAACGTTCCGGCTACACTTAGAATCTCCCATTAGTAACAAACAACGAAAAGGAAGAAGGACTCGGCTATAATTGCGTAAGAGGTGTTTTCGAAAATAAAGAAGAAAAAATCGGATCACCAGTACTTCCTTATCCCTTTGATGAGCTCCCTTCAGATTAATATCGCGTTGCATTTGCTTCAAGAAAAAATTAATTAACTAAAAATATCCAGGCTTTAACCTCGTTTCGCATATCGGCCAGAAGTATCTTAAAATGTCTACTGGTTACCAGAACACATAAGCTTCGCGAACTATGAGACAGCAGACGATATTGCTAAGATCAAAAATATATTGTCCATACGACATTCTGAATAGAACCATGACAAGGAAAATCAAAACGCAATAGAACGATCTGCCTGGATGTAAAACTAAAAAAGTCATGTGCAAACGGAAGACCGGAAATATAATATCATATGCCATATACATAATTCTTACTGACAGTCGATAGAAGAGACTGTAAGAACATGATTAAATTGCTCATTGCTCATTGTCTGTTGGTACGTTTACAAAATGGGCTGACAGATCGAGAAAACTGCAGGAATGGTCAATAGCATGGCGCCAGCAAATCAATAGAGCATCTCCTGTGCCCTTGTGCCGCACAGGCAAGGCTAGGCTTTAAGCGTTTCAGGGCCCCACGATAGGAGACTCTGGAAGACGTATCATCAGCGAGGTCACAGATTGTCTTGAACTTCACATCGGGCGCAAGCAAACAAGGACTTCGTAACGGAACTCCTGCTGGCAGTGCAAAGCACCGAAATTGGTCTATGCGTGGCTCATTAGCTACCAGACTAATCTAACGAAACTTCCATAAGCAAAAGTTTTTTTTTTCGACTAGCTCTATGTAATTTTACATACTATACTATATAAGTCTATATATTACGGCACCACACAAAAAGATGTTGAACAAATAGATTGTGATGGACAACCTGCCGGAAGCGGTTACCCCTGAAGCGTGGTAAACCACAACTTTGTCGCAGTAAAAAACCCTTATTCACGTCTTCGCTTACCGTCTGTCGTTACTCACAGCGACTGCACCGCAGGGTCTTGATAACTTAAAGAGTCATTTACATAACCTAACTTTCAACAACGGAAATAGTTAATAAAAAAAAAATTGTTTCAAAAACACTGCCCCTATTTCCTTATAATTCATAACTATTTCGGTACTCAACGCATCACAATCAAGGGCATTCCTCGTCTATTGATTAATTATCCGTTTGTGAAAGTGGCAATTTGACTACTTCGTCAATGTGGCTTCCCTTTATGTAGCGCTTAGCAGTAATTATGACATTAAGACTCTATTAACAGTATACCTACGGTAGCGCTGTAATGGCAGCCACATTATGAGGCCACAAAGTACGAGCTCGAACTCACAACACTCAGATTATTTCCAGTCACAATTTCATTTGCATTAATTTACCTTTATCGTCGCCTGCTGCCGAAATTCCTAAGTAATAGATTATCTAAATATTGACAATCTAAATGAGTTATTAGTGGAGCAATTATGCATATCAGCCAGCCAATATACGCACAAAGATAATCTAACATTTGTAAACTAATGAATTACATGTGTAGCAATAAATATGGTACTAGCGCTGCAAGCAATCTTGCCGCACATACGGACCTCATATGACACTTGCGTTGCTTGTAATTGCTGCTGAAGTTTACGCAGCTCCTCGACTAGCCGCCACTACTCGGCTGTGTCGCACCACTTCACCGCAACTAAAAGTAAAACTGTAAAGCACTTCCATTAGTGCCACTAATGGAATTTGTTGTAATTTATTTCTCATACATACATACTTATTTCGCCTCCCCCGCCATTTTTCAGCAATTCTTTGTCCGTTCGGAAAATGCAAACCCCCATAAGCGACTCCAGTGGCAGCGTTTAATACGATTCCTTTCAACGAGCGTATCGTCGGCGAGCCCACAGTGTTTTTGTAAATCCATACATACTCACCGTTTTGACTATTGCTTTTGCTGTATTTTAGCTGTCCGATACACGCACTCACACGCTCGTATATATAGTATACCTACACACATTCGGCAAGTGGGAGCATTCGTGGTTGTAAACACTCGAAGCTAAATACTCGCACCAAAAACTAACTAAAGTGTTACATGGGCAATTAAGTTTTTATGAAATATTTCCGGTGGGTGTGTGCTGCTGAACAAGCACGAACGGGCGAACGACCAACTAATAACACGGACAGACGGACGGACAAACAAATGCTAACTGTTGATTAAGAAGAAGTAACCAACGATGCGAATATTCGTATGTTGGGCCATAGCGATCCTGTAGGAAAACTCATGCGGTGCGAACTGGTACCAGTGAAGCTAATATTGAGCCACAACGCGTTCCATTTTCTTTGAAAGATAAAGTTCTGGTTAAGCGCTTAATCAGACATTGAGAAAATTCCTGCAAAAGTTCCGGTCTGTGCAGCATATAATATAGGTTAAAGATACCACCTGCACATATGTATATGTACTCCTTTGTGAGGCCATAGAAAACAAGAACTACTGGGTTCCAATTCGCGCCAGCTCGATGAATGTCTGAAGGTATGAGCTCCCAAACGCTTCGGTGTTAACCTCCCATAAGCGGTACAGTCAAGAAGGAAGTGTTGAGTTGTTTCCACCTCACCTTCTTCCATGCAGCTTCTGCAGATGGTGTCTGCTGAGCTGAAGACTTCGAAACCCGAAGATAAGTGACTTTCTAAACAGAAAAAAAAAATACTTCAAATGACATCCCTGTTGTCTTAAGCTGGTCTTGTTCCTGGCACTAATAAACAAGTAAGAACTTTGCAAAGCATTAACAAGCACGCACCAAAACATTCTTCCGACAAGCTCTAGATTTTACTACTGGGATCGTTAAATAGTTCGTCTGAGTGCTAGCTGAGCACCCACCAAAAGCACGCAAGCTAAACCGAACATGAAATCGAAACCTGAGCGAAGACGAAAACGAAAACGAGCCTGGGGACGTGGATGAGAGTGATGAGAGTGGCGACGATTGTAATGTGATGCGGCAATTTGGCGGGATTCTAGAACGAATGGGCGAGTTGAAACAAAGCGATGTGGACGATGTTGACAACTGTGGGTACAGAGTGCGCACTATGCACGCAAGGACTCGGCTTAGTATTTTTTCTGTGTTTTTGAGGTTAGGCGTAAAGTCGCTGCTACGCCGTTAGGCAAATGGAAACCATTTTTCTGCTTTAATGTGTGAGGAAATTAAACGGAGGAAAGGATTTTGCTGGTACGAGACAGAAGTCTGTGTGAAAAATTTTACTAAATAGAAATTAATGCCACAAAATCGAGCCAAGGCATGCAAGATTCGAGTCGAAGTCGCAGGATTTCGGTAAATGCGCGTGTGCTGGTTTGAAATCCACAAGTAAGGTTAGTTTAAAACTCAATGAAGCGCAACCGAAACAATAACAAAACAACGAGAAAGCATGCGAACTAACAATTAAGCCAAAGCATGTGCTGACAAGGCCATTACGGGCGTTTGGAGCGAGTGCTGGGCGGAAGACAAGAAAGGGTTTTGCGACGACATGAAATGGGAGGCGGTGAGGTCGGCTTGCGGCAAAGTTTAGTTGAAGGAGAAGCTGTATTGATGAGCTGTTAGCCAATTTAAAAGTAGACACCGGTGCGCAACCACTCGTTCCACTAGGATTTGGTTCAGTCCACTCCCGTTTTGGCTGTATGGAGTGTTGCCACACGCGCCGGCTACACGCAATTAAGTATGCTTTGATTAACACCCCTGTTTTTCGCCTGTCAGAGTTGTGGCGTAAACAATGGGCGCTGTTTCACTTTCAATTTAATTCGTTGGGGACTTAGGAGGCGGGGTAGGAGTAGCGAAAAATACAAATTGCCGCTGAACATTAACTTGAAATCACTTGAAATTTTTGCTGCTGTGGCGCTGCAATTGTGGCAACTTGAACGTCAATAAGTACTTGAACATTTCAGCGCTTTTATAACGAAGTTAGCCAACACTGAGTCGCAAGTACATGCATACACACACACATGCGCATAGATGTAGCCGTGTCAGCACTTTGCCACTTGCCGGCGACAAAGCTGGCAGCTGTAAGCGGTTTGCGCCAACACACCCCGCCACACACAGACGCAGCCGTTCATGTTCGCCCCGTCAGCAGACGACGCTTCGCTGAAGATCTCACAGTCTCGCCCAACTCGTGGCAGCTGTCAATTACAGATGTTGCATTCCCTGTGTGCCTTCTTCTAAATATTTAGCTGCGTAGTGCAGCCCTTCAACGGCTCGCCGCATTGACTTGGCTGGCAAGTCAGAGACGAAAATTGTCGGTGATGCTAATCTTGTTTTCGTTGCTATTTTCAATATTATTTACAAATCATGTTGCTGCCGCAAACGGAAGGGGAAACACCGCTGCCAATGCTGAGCAGCCAGCCAGCTAGTCAGCGGTGTAGTGACAGCGCGGGTATGAGACGCGCTGCGCCACCAGTGCCGTGTATTTATTTATACCTTTGCAGAGTCATTCCACCGTTCAGTTGTTGTTGTTCTTGCTGTTGCTTTTGTAGAGCAGCTGTATGTGAAGGTCGCTATTGTTTGCCCCTTATGCGCTGCGCTGCCGCTTATTGCCGAAAACGGAAGTTAATGGAAGTTGCTGTTGTTGCTGTTTATCTTGTATTGTATGTAGTCTAATATTTGCCCGATTTTCTTAGATCGATTTTCTGTTATTATGTTGGCTACCCCGCTGCTCATTTCAGTTCTAAGAATTCTTTCGTTGCCTCTGTTACTTTCCACATGATTGTTATTGGCACGAGTAGCTACACGAAATTATGTTGTTGCCAGCTTGTTAACTAATCGTCGCCGTTGCGTCTTGAGCACAGTTCATAATTAAGTTTTCATTTCATTGGGCACACCAGTAAAGGAGTTGGCTGGTACCGGCTTCGGCTTGTATAGAACTTTGTGCTTCAATAATGGAAAGAGACGCTGTGAGATTATTGACGACTGTTAGGATATCAGAACCCACCACATACAGCTTATAGTCAGAGCTCTTGCAATTACATTATAAATTTGGTCATCTCCGATTAAGGTTCCAGGGTATTCTAATTCTGCTCGGACAAATTTTCTAAGAGATGTTCCAGCTGTTCCTGCTTAGGCTCCGAAGATAATATATAAATTTCCAATATCTTTGTGGTTTGTAGATGTAGATAGTTTCGGTGTCAATAACCAAAACCACGAAAAGATTCCGGCACTAGTTGCCTTTCGGCAGACGTAGACTTATGGAGTAGAATTTTGATTAACCGATTTCACCAAAATAAATTCCAGAGATTACCAAAACTTATTGAGGCTAACAACTGCGGATCATTGTCTTAAACAGTTATGTGGTCGTACGAGCTAGAGGACCGAGTACCGAGCAATAGGACCGAGTATCGAGCTAGAGGACCGAGTATGAACTCAACTAAGAGCGCTTGTCATTATAAAAAGGGTACATATTGGGAGGTTTGAGATGAAGTACCGTAACTATGACCGACGCAGTGTTAGAAAGTAACATTTTACAACATAGTTATTGTAAAAAACTGGAGCGCAAACTTGCGGTATGAGGTCTGAAGACGAAATTCGAGCAAATATCGGTGCCAATGTTTACCGGGGACAATAGAACTATAAGGCTTGAGTTCTCTCCTAATAAACAGTGTCTGTGTTGATAACTAACAACTGCAGCTCGTCAAAATTAAATTTGCCGTTACATTAACGGCACACTACATCCATACATCCAAATCACAGCCGCCGCATCTCAGCTCATACTGCTGCCATGCATGGATATTGGCGGATTTCCTAACCTTTTCAAGTCAACTGATCACAAATTTTCAATTTCAATTTTAGTAACGTTTTTTCCACAACTTTACAGCTATCAAGTGCACAGCCACATCCACCAAAACACACGCTGCACTTGTTTGTGGTGGTGCTGCTCGACTGGCTGGGGACGCAATTAAGCATAAATTGCGTGCGCCAGTGAGGCGTGTAAGCATGGTTGGGGGGCCAGCAGTGCCGCAACGTTGCCAGCATGACTTTGGCGTCGATTTATGTACATATGTGTGTGTGTTTGTGCTTGGGTTTTATGGCAAAATATTTTGTAAGAGTTGGCAATGTGGTGGCGGTGTGCGAGGCGAGCGCATAGTAATTAATAAATTAATGAACTGGCAGCGCCGTTCGTTCGTTCGGCACTTCATGGGGAAAATATTTTGACTGATGTGCTGCGCGCTCACCATTAGACTCCTGGAGCTGCAAGCTGCTGTAGCCGATGATGTTGTATATTTGTGAGGCATGGTGTGGCAGCCGTTATCGGTGGCAGTCATCTGCAGAAAGGAAGTGGAATTTCATACCAAACTGCCAGATGAGCGTTCGGAGTAGAGCAGTTTTTCTTAGAAAAGTTATTGGAAGGAGAGAAGCTGCAAATTTAAAGCAACTCTTTAATTTGATTTTTCTTAGATTACACAGTTTTTGAAATTTTATGTTATGGGCTTAAATATTGATATAAGTTTCAAAGAAGTAAATTTTCCTTAACAATTAATATACATATATATTTATGTATACATATGTACATATCTTTATAATGCGCAATTTTAATACTCAACAAGTTTATGAAGACGTTTATTCAAGTTGCCTGCTTTTCACGTGTTTTTCGGTAACTTTTTATTCATCTTGCAATCGTACTTATAATTCTCCAACGGTTTATATAATGCCATGTACTTTAGTAATATGCTTCTTATTTTAAAAAGAACACAAAAATTGTAGTCTAGCTGAAGCTAAGTAGATTGGCATACGATATTCTTAGATCCCCTTGCCTTTGGAACAAGATTCTAGAACGTTTCTACTCAAAAGATAGCTTAAGTCAAAGACAGTGGGCTCGTAAAAAGGGTGTATGAGAAAAGACTTGTTATAGCCCTGATTTCTCACATTCAGCAAAATATTCTAAGTGAACCAATTGAGTCCACACGCGTTAACCTCGTCTCGCATATCGGCCAGAAATGTCTTGGAAAGCAGAACGGCAGTGGAGTATATCATCAGAAGCAAACGACTTCACTTCTTCTAAGTGCCAGTTCACAAAGGCATCGAGGACAAGGATATAGTGGACGAGATTAACAAAAGTGGTGTACAGCTGACACCCGAAAAGGTGAACAACATTGGAAACTTCATGTATTATCCATACTACTCCATATAGAGCTATACTCCATATACAGGATTTACAGGGTTTATCCAGAAGTAAAAGGGCTGAGTCGTTTTAAAACAATTTATTCATCCAATCTCTACAATCCTTTAAAAACTTTCAAATATGTTCCTTCTGTGTCGATGCAGCGCTGTGAGCGCGATTTCCAAGCATTGAAGGCGTCACGGAAGGCATTCTCCGGAATAGCCTTGCGAGCCGAGGTGCATGCTGCTTGGGTACCCTCTGCCGTCTTAAAATGCTTGCCTTTCATCGGCGTTTTCAGGCAAGGAAGCAAAAAAAGTCCGGGGGCTGTAGGGCGGCTGCGGAAGCGTTGTGATGCCAGTCTTGGTTTGGTAGCTGTTCACAACAAAGGCGGTGTGAGCCGCAGCGTTACCGTGGTGCAACTTCTAATCGGCTACCATGTTTTATCGGACCCGATTGGCCCTTCATTTGAGTCTTTTGAGAACTTCCACGTAAAACTTGGCGTAAATCAGAAATATACAAAAATCCTACCAGCACTCGTTAGCAGAGACTGTAAGAATATGACTGGAATACTCACGAGTTACTGTTTGGTGACGGTACATGCCTGCAGATCGACAAATCGAGAAGACTGCAAAAATTTCCAAGAACAAGACACCAGGAAAACACTGGAGCATCTCCTGTGCACTTGTCTGGCATTGACAAAGCTACGCTTTAAGCATTTGGTGACTCCACTATATGAGACTCTGATAACTGTATCGCTGGTGAGGCCACAGGGTCGATAGAAATTCGCTTCAAGCGCCAGGTATCCACTGTTTTGTGGGTTAACCCGCCCGTAGATCGACAGATCGAGAAGACTGCAAAGAATGCCAAGAACAAGACAACATAGATATAATGGAGCGTCTCTTTTGCATTTGTCTGGCTTTGACACAGCTATGCTTCAAGCATTTAGGGACACAACTGTGTGAAACACTGAAAGAAGTATCGATAGTGAGGCATCAGGTATGCTAAATCATGACTACAACTCATGGACCTCGTAACTTAACTCTAACTGGTATCGCTAAGAACCAAAACTGGTAGTATATGCGTGGCTCATTAGCCTACAAGACTCACCTAACCTAATCTGAATCCACAAGCAGGTTCTGGACCTTCAAAACTCTGTCATCCGCTGACATTTTTTTCCTGATCGCACATTTTAAAACTTTCTAGTTCCTTAATTTTGCTTTAGGCGACTTCAAGCGTGCTTCCGAAGCCTTGGTATATGTCTCCTTATATGCTTGCTACCCTTCAAGCCACAGCCAAGCTCACATTACAGCAGTCATGTACGCACACTTCCTTGGTTGAACCAGATACATACATATATATGCCTATGTGTGTGTGTGTGTATATGACGAGTTTATGAGTATCATATTTTCAAGTGTAAGGTCAACTGCCAGCTTCGGCATTTTCCAATAAACTGGCAAATAATTTATGCGCACAGATTGATTTACGCCAGACCGGCAGCCGCACAGCCAAACCGTAATTCAGCTCCACCGAAGCAACTAATAAAGGGAACACTGAAATGTGCTAAGTTACGTTATTACCAAGAGATGTGTGTGTGCATACGTGTGTGCGGTCGGTCACATGACCGGCGCACTCAGTAATGGATTGTTAAATCGTTTCGTAAACATTTCGTAGAACTTTTAAAATTTCAGCAGGAAAGCAAGCGCAGTAGCAGTAGCATGCTTGTGGCAACATATGCGCGCGTGTTGCACAAACTAAAACATTATTTACTATAAAGCTATGGAGCGCTGTAGGCTATGCTGCAATATGTGGCATAAACATTTGCAAATGTTGCACTTGAAATTGAAATTTGACGGCCACACACCGCTCGCGCAGTGCCACACTCGCTGGCCGCCACAGTTACTTATTTGCCATATGTACAACCGCGTCTCTGCCACGGCTTATGTGTATGACGTAAATACTGACGCGCTGTGTTCTTGCAACTTGCGGCATATGCTGCTTAGGAAGCACAACTTGCATACGACCTACCACCACCTCCTCCACCTCTACTCCGCACATGAGACTTGACTGCAACAGTGGTGTGGCGTTGCCAGTGACTCGTTCCCAGCCACCGCCACCATGTGGATTCTGTTCGTGCTGTTGAAGTTGTATCCTTTTAAGCGCAGCATCTCAATTGCGGATTAATAACCACGTTGCCGCACGTGCCAACATCGACGGCTGCATGCCACACCGTGCCGCACACATACGGTTGTAGTTACACTGCTACACCAAGCCGCGCCGCCACTTCACTCCCCTACTTTAGCGCTGCCATTAGTGTTGGTGTTTACTGCTTTCGTTATGCTTGACGCCTATAGATTTTCCACTTTCTGTGTTTGCAATTATTGCTGTTGCTTTTGTACATCTATTGCTTGCTGACATGGCTGCCAGCCCAACACAAGGCCAACTGCTGCCGCTGCGCCTCCTGCAAGCCGCATTTGTCCAAAGTTGCGCATTTAATCTTGAGTTATTGCTTCGATTTCTTCTTTTTATTGGATTTTCCAATGAAATTCTTTTTGCTCTCGCCTCGCTGTTGTATGTATTCCTCTCGTGGCTGCCAAGCGGCGGGCGGTCGGCAGCGCTAGTCCTTGAAGACAAATGTTGCATTTCGGGCACAGCAGGTTGCACTCAAATGATTTTTATTGGTTACTTTTCCGTTATATTCTCTAAAAATACATGAGCGTCGTTTTACCACACAAACAAAGTTGTGGGGATCAACATTTTTCAAAATTTTCGACGGTTGTTCAAGTACTTTCTGTTTCAAGCGGCTGCAGTGTATTGCTAAACTGATAACTTTCATGGCATATGCGACAAAAATATAATTGCTACTTACTTCAAATATTCAAACTCATCTTAAACCTACACTTTGAAGACAAGGTAAGCCCGCGCTCTGTCTTTCTTTGTTATGCCAAATCCCAAAATATTGCCTGATGTCCACGTATGTAGGTGTCTTCATTCCGCTAATAATCCATGATTTGCTATTTCCTTACTCTCTTCCTCTTCATATACATACATATGTATCTCCGATTGAGCATTTGGGCAATAACAAACACATTTAAAGTCAGTCGGTTCGACTCTCGTGGTCGGGGACTTCAGCAAAGTCATATGGGAGTACATAAAAAACATCTGTTGAGCTCCCACGTTATGACAAAAACACAAATACTGTATGATGAGTATAGCGAAATAAACGGAATAATGTCCCACTAGGAAATCGGTAGAAGGTGTTAGAGTAGAAAATATAAGAAACCTTTAGAGGTGGGAGTATTGTTTTACACATTTTAAATATTTTTGAATGAAAATGTTGTCATAACTCGCCACAATAAAAATCTCATTTGATATTGCTGAGTAGGGCCTATGAAATATTGAGAGTATTTTGAGGTATTTTTTTTTTCTTGCAGTACCTTGATTCCCACTTGAGCCCAGGGTATAGAGCTAACGTCACGAATCACTAACAGAAACAAAGAACAAAAGGCTAATACTTACATCCAAAAACTTAAAGAAACAGATCTGTGGCATATCCACCATTGTTGGCACTATTTTTTCTCCTTCTTGGTTCCTCTGAGAAGTCGAGTATATAAAGGAATGTGAAAAAAGAGACGACGAAATTCTCAACTCTTTAAATGCATTCTTAAAACTTGCATTACTGCGTTACAGAGGCCACTTGTGGCTGCCCTTTCTCTGCTCATATACCGACGAGAGATATGTGGATAGGAAATATATGGGTGGAAGCTAGGCAGGAAGGGTCAGCTTTCTGTAAGCAACTCTACGTCAATCTTAGCTTTAGGCTACCGGGCCACTGTAGTGTTGCTCTTAGACAAGTTCATTTTGCCGCAGTAGTACTATATAGGATTTCTATTATACAGGGGCTCTTATTGATGAGGTTAAAAATCTTGACGGACGCAAGCTGTTAAGGTTGTATGAAGGAGCGTGAGATGGAAATATGCAGGTACTTTCTTCTTCATTGTCCAGTCTCGGCAATCTTACCTTGGGAGAACTAGAAAACAAAGCCGAAATTGACATTCGTTTACTGAACAAATTTGTGTTAGGCTCGAAGCACTTCATCGATTTGTAAGAGCTTTGTGAGCTGCTACAAAGGGGTTTCATGTAACACAACGAACCGGTGTTCTAAGCTATCCCAGTGAGATTGTTAGTTGAGGAGGGTGAGGTGGAAACATCCAGGTACTTTCTTTTCAAGTGAGATCCCAGTTAGGTTCAACCTCTTAAACTAACCTAATCTAGTTCATGTGGCTCCTTGAGGGGCATAAGGTCGCACTATTTTTACTGCTAATTATTGCAGAAAATCATAGTGATCGGCGCTTCATCTCTTTAGCATTTTTTCTCTCTCTTTCTCTCACACACACTCACATGCAATATTTTTTCAATAAGTCCTGAGCTCCTTGTGCTTTAGTATGCTTTTGTATCCTAAGTTAACCGTTTGATAAGCTCCAAGTTTACTATGTCGCCAACCTATTTCCTCGCAAATATTTCCTACCGGTCCGTAATCACAAATAAAATGTAAATGAAACGAGATGAGTACTGCTAGTTAATCCACCACCCCATATTTGTAATCCACCAAGCATTCAACCGATAGTTCATTGGTAGACGCAATATAAATGCACATGTGTCTGTGGCAATCACCCACCAGATTGCTAAGAGGAAAACAGCAAGGGGAGTCGCACATTTAAGGCCCGTTATACCGACAACATGTAGTTATTAATAATTCACGCAGCTGAAATGCCCTTCAAACGAGGCTAAAAGGCTGCGAAACCGCTGGACGCAGTTAGCTAAGCATAGCTTAGAAGTGGGGTTGGGAAAGGTGGAAAGAGAGAGAGCAGGAGATGTGCTTTTGAAAGGAAAATACATATATTGCATATACATATGTATATGGGAGCAAGCGTAACAAGGAAGACCTCAAAATGGAGTGATGTATGCATGAATGGCCTGTGAATGGAAGCTGTGCGGTGTATCTGATGGACGTGGTCAAACAGTTTGCAATGATGCACAACAACAACAACAACTAACAAATCATCTACAACGCATTCAATAGTCATAGCAGTGCTTGTGAAGAGAGGGTGGGCGGGCTATTTTGTATCTCGACACCCTTTGATTGACCAACCGGGGTTGCATATGAGAAACACACCAGTTTAGACAAATTTGTAGAAGTGCATGCCGAATTTCGTTACCAAAAGCAACAACAACTACACTGACTACATGCTGCCATTGGCGAACCCCACAATTTTTTTTTTTTTACAGTTGTTGGACAGGTCAACGGCGCACTCTGACCACTCTGTTGTTGTTGTTGCAATCGTAGCTGAATGTGTGTGCTTAGGCGGCACTTTAAAGAGGCGCTAATGTGCCTAAAAAAGCGCGAGCGTGCCTAAGCAGTTTACGCGCACGGCATGTTGCAAGCACATGTTGCACCAATGGTGAAGCGCAAAGAAAACGAGCAAAACTGGCGGTTGGGGCAGTTATATGCGCAACAACAACAAAAGCTATAAAAGTGCATGCATTGCTTTGCCACTGCATTTTACTTTGCGTTGTTTTTGTTGTTATTGCGTTTCGTTTTTTCTGCTCTCTCCTAGCTTGCGCTTTTACGGCGTTTTGTTGCTGTTATTGTATTTCAAATTCAATTAGCAATGCATGTTGCGGCCATGTCGGCAACATCCGGTCTCGACGCGGCGGTCTGCCAGCGCGCAGCAAGCCGTTCGGTAGGCACGGCCGGCGTTCACGCCGCAAAATGTTGCAACTTCACACCACAGCGCGCTGCCAGCACTCCACTCAGCCTGCATATTTGCATGTTTATATACATTTGTATATTTACTTGTTTGCACGCCTCTGGCAGTCAACATATGCCAATACAATTTGGGGAGCGTCTGACTGATTTGGCCGCCTGGTTGGGGCGCGCACACACACGCGCCCCTGGCCACACACCCATACCGCATTCACTAGGTGTTGCATGCAACATGCCACGTTCACGTAATGCTTTGAAATTTCAGCCGATTGTTGGTGTTGTTGCCGTTTTGCGATTTAGCGGCTCGAAATATCTATTCGCCACGCATTTTATTCGCGCCACCAATGCAGCGCTACCGTATTGGGCATTGCAACGTCCGCTACTCTTCCAATTTGCATGTTTTTCTTCGCGGCTTGGCGCACCATTCACTCTCCACCCAACCACGATGCGTCCGTCCGCATGTCCGTGCAGTTGTGCTGTTGCCACCGTTTGTTGCGCCTCTCAAAGCGCGAAATTTCGTATGCATGGCAATTTGGTGTTAGTAGAAAATTAGCCCAATTGTGCCGCAATCGTGTCTGTCTGTCTGCCACACTGGGAAACGCGCCGCACAATTTGATTTATCTGTGTGTGTGTGTGTGCGTGTTGGTTAACATAGGTGACAGCGTCGTTATTGCCGTGTCTGTGCCTGTGTCTGTGCCAGCGCCGGTCAACCCCAGTTAACTGACCGGCCTGGCCTGTGTTGATTTCGTGTGCGCGGTGTGAGCGGGTCACATAATAATAATTCAATCGTGGCTTATGCGCTTGTTTGTTTATTTGTTTGCGGAACAATTACCAACGTTATGTGAATTTTACGCTTCCCGTCCCCTGTGTCTGCCCCATACGCTTCGTTCCGAGTCGTTTCATGTGGCTTTGCTCCAAAGGCTTTTATGACAATGTGTTCGATTGCACAGGTAGACTGCTTGATGAAGTGGTGGCTCAGTTAATTTAAATGAACAAAATGCTGGCTTTGTAAACTTGTCTCCTCATTTCTGAAGTTTACATTGTGCGAGCTTTCGGCAGAGCTGTGGTATGCTTTAAATATCTAGATACAATGAATATTTGGATCTCTGCGCCGCGAAACATATTCCTAGGAGCTCTTTCTCTGCGAACATATGTACCTTCGAAATTTATGTGGATAGGACAGCATTGCTGGAGAGGGACGCTGTGAGCTTTTGTATGGATGGATTAAAACTAAAGGAGAAGGGTGGAGGGGTGTCTTCTGCCGAGAGCACGGAATTCACTCTTGTTTCAGATTAACGGACCACTATAGTGTCTTTTAAGCAGAAGCGGCAGCCATGAAGGTAACACTAAATGTACTTCAACGAAGTGCGGCTTCTTTTAGGGAGGTATGCATTCACTCGAATAGCAGATCTGCTATCCTTAAGCTCGCTAACAGTGAGCCTCAAGCGAGTCAAGGATTACATGAACTCGCTATCTGTGGCAACAATCTGCTTCCACATTAAACTTGTATGAGTGCCTGTCACCAGTGGGGTTGCGAACGTCGTCAGAGCCAGAATGGAACGTAAAAGGTCCATGGAACTACTAGCTCTTCGCCAGGTTCACATGGCCGCAATAACAGGTGTCCTAACTGAACTTTGTCCCATTGGCACGCATGTGGAAAGGCTGAAGCTGTTGGAGGACACAATTTGTCAAAGTTGCAGGAGGAAGTTGAAGCGGAATCATCTTGACACTTTCTCATTCACTGCCCAGTTTTCGCCAGATTAAGGTTGAAACATCTCGGTTTCCATACTCTTTACGATCCCGGTGAAATGGCAGGAGTAGATATCGGCCACTTCATTAATCTTGTGTCTGGCCTTAGGCGCTTTGTAGATATATGACGGTCATTTTGATGAATTCTGGGCATCACAATGGACAAGCGTCTCTAGCAGTCCAAGAGAGATTTTTCGTGGTCTCACGAATACCGGCCTACTTACCTTACCTAAGTACAATGAGAACGTGTAACCCTATGAATAGGGTATATTAAGTTTGACACGAAGTTAATAACATCCAGTGCTACACGCCGGAAACCCTTTAGTATATATAATATGTAAGGAAGAGCCAAGTTCGGGTATAACCGTCCACTTTATATTCTCGCGGCTTACAAACAAGGAAACCTCACAGATTCACCGCTATGTACGGCATAAAGTGGAACGGATGTTCGAAAATCCGACTAATCAGCCGATCATATTTATAGAGGCTAGAGGGAATATTGCGCCGATTTCATCCATTTTAGGCGTGACGATATACTGTTGTTAGACAAACCTTCTTTCTGAATTTTACTAAGATTTCTCACATATTGACCAAAAGATACGGTATAAAGTCTATCAGATTGGATGGATTTTATCAATTTTTGGCGTTAGGGTCCTACATTTCAAATACTATACCTCACAAAAAGACCAATATGTTCGGTAAAAGGTCTGTCATGTGCACTGGGGTCAACATAGTTGGTGTCTAGGTCATTGAAAAGTTAAAGTCTTATTATGGGGCGGGCCACGCCCATTTTTTAAAAAATGGACGCCCATAGAAATGCCTTGTGCCAAATAACAGTTTTCTATCTGAATCTAGTGTTTAGTTATGGCGTACTTTGGGGACGTGATAATGGCTCGATTCCTCCCTTCTGCAATATCAAGCCTCCTTGGCTGCCTAGGAACATTTGTAGCAAATTGAATCAAGATATTTAAATTTTTTTCTAGTTATCGCTTTCTCCAACGGATTGACAGATGAACGAACGGACATCGGAATTCAACACGTCTTGTCACCCTGATCATTTACATATATAACTTCATATCTATCTCCGGTCTTAGATAAAGTATCGTCTGGGTAGCCAAAAAAAATCCGTTTGAAGGCGAGCTAAAGTGAGAAGGCAAATCATCCCTCCCCAATGAAATGATCACAGCATCCGTGCTGTTGTAAACTCGGCTATAGTATACAGGTATATTATCGGCGAGACGAGTTAAGTCGATTCAGCCTCTGTCTAACAGTCTGTATATAATGTTTCGCTAGTCCCTCAGTTTTTGAAATATTGATCTGAACGTTTTTTTTTTTCAAAATTTAAGAAACTCCACAAATGCCTTAAAAGGCATACTCCTACGTATTCGAGAACAATAACAAAAATATAATTATTCGAAACTAGTTTGATCTATGTTGGTGTGTCGTACACGCATACTTATACACGTAAGTGTAAAATAGGCTACCCTTAAACTTATGTTAATTTAATTACTAAATAACACATTCGGAAATCTCTTGCATTATACTCGCCTAAAAAACGACGTGTTTATTATTTACACTTACTACTCTTTATCAAAATGTACATTAAGTAGTCATAATATTTGTCTTCGAAGTTTACTAATAAATATTTCCTTACTTTATATCGTTTCAGGTAAACATATCCTTATTACTTATTTGCCCGAGGCGCACTAACCTTTTCTGAGAAAACACCCGCCGGCGGAGTTTGGCGCAAACGCACAGCAAAACGTGTTCATGAGTGCATTAATGTTTGTAAGCAGGTCCGTATACTCTTTGCTGTGAGTGTGAGTGCAGACCTACGCAATTATTTACACAGTTTTGTTTGGCGTGTTCATTATTCATATCGACAGACGGACCACCGCGCCTTGAAGTAATGGAGCAAATATTGAAAATGCAACTTCCAAACAAATAAAACGTGGATATATATGTACATACATACATACAAATGCATATGAAATGTAGTTGTGAGAATGTGTGTGTGCTACATTTGAACTCAATTTGAACTTTGTGTTTGCTTAAGACATTAGGTAGTGGAATGGTAGTAAGAAAATAGAATTGTTTTGATTGAAATTTATTTGAAAAAGTGGCTAAAAAATTATAAAAAACAAGCTGATTATAATAAACTCGAGTTTAATTGGAGTTTAATTAGAGTTTAAGAAATAACTTTTAGGAATCGAAGTTTCGAAACCAATTTACAAACATAGCTGAAAACTTTTATTAGGCTCTTTAAGTGCTCTAAACTCGAGTTTACTATCAATTTTGGTGCTTAAAGAAATTTTTTGAAAATCAAAGTTTTTGTAACCGACCGCATTATAAAATGCCTAAAAAATTATAGAAGATATGCTCAACACCATAAGCTCGAGTTTAAATGGAGTTCCATTAGAGTTTAAGAAAGTAATTTTTGGTAATCGAATTTTCGAAACCAATACGCAAGCATACCTAAACTCGCTAACTATAAGTTTAGTGTTTAAAGAAATTTCTTTAAAATCAAAGTTTTTAAAACCGACCGCATTACAAAATTATAGAAGACCGACTTAACACCGTAAACTCGAGTTTATTTGGAGTTTAAGAAAAAAATTTTAGCAATCTAATTTTCGAAACCAATACAAAAAGACTTCAAAAATTATCTTAAACTCATTATGTGCGCTAAACTCGTGTTTAATATTAATTTTAACTCATTATTTGCCATAACTCGAGTTTACTATAAGTTTTAGTGTTAAAAAAAATTTTTTGAACATCAAAGTTTTTGAAACCGATCTCATTATAAAATGCCTAAAAAATTATGATAGACGTACTAAACACCATAAACTCGAGTTTAAATAGAGTTTAATTAGAGTTTAGGAAATAAATTTTTGAAAATCGAATTTTCGAAACCAATACGCAGACATACCTAAAAAATTATATTAAACTCATTATTTGCCATTAACTCCAGTTTATTATAAAGTTTAGTGTTAAAAGAAACATTGTTGCTTAACAAAGTATTTGAAACCGACCTCCGTTTAAAAGACCTATAAATGTATAGAAAGAATAAAACATTTGGAGTTTAAGAAACAATTTTTTAGCAATCAAATTTTCTAAATTTTCCTTATTTGCCATAAACTCGAGTTTATCAATTTGGGTGTTTAAAAAAGTTTTTGGTAATCAAATTATTGCAAAACAACCTCAGTCTAAAATGTTAAAAAAAAATTATGGAAGACACACTAAATAGAAGATCATAAACTCGAGTTTATTTGGAGTTTAAGAAAAAAAATTTCGCACTTAAGTTAAATTTTGAAAGCAATATTCGACAGTATAAAGACACTGAAAACTTACTAAGTGCGATAAACTCGAGTTTATTTGGAGTTAAAGAATAAAATTTAGCACTTCAATTAAATTTTCGAAATCAATATACGACCTAAGTGCAAACACATCTAAAATATTACAGAAAAGTCACTAAGTGCCATAAACTCGAGTTGTTACTTGTTGGTGTTTACAGCGAAACATCATGCTTTCAAACAAATTTGGAAAAATATCGGAGTTTTTCTAGTCTCGCCGCTGCAGAAAAATAAAAATTAACTAGAGACCGAGTTTCCTACATATTCAAATGGTAGCTAACACTTGACAGTTGCCTATAAACACAAAACCTTGAAGCCGAGTTTAAGTCGCAAATTTCCCACTCTTTCCCCTTCAAGGCTACACTAATTGCTTGACTGACAGTTGTAGCTTCAGCGAAGGCAATTCGTTCTGCACTGCCCACTTTTGCTTTCACAACGCCTCCAATTTTTGCGGTCAGACTAGAATAACGGAAATAGCAAACTGAAACTTCCAGGAAAAAATACAATAAACTTCAATTTGACAAACGCAAAAAATGACGCTATCGAACAGCTGACGGACAAAACAAACAAAAATACACACATATGCGCATAAACTCGAGTGAGCTCGCATGACAATTGACAGAAGAATGAAAACTGAGACATGACAACCACGAAAAATTGTGGAACTGTGGCATTGTAGAGAATGTTGCAAGAACAGCAATTTGAGTCAGAAAATCAATACAATCTATGCTACACACATACATATGTATGTGCATACCTTAATTATATATTTACGTCCTCTGTTTGTAGAAATACAAAACGGAGAAATTGAAAAAGGCAAACATAGCAACAATAACAATAATAAATGACAATGAAAAAATCAACATGCGGACAGATCGACATAAAATGTATCATTAGGACACGCCTACACACACACATACATATGTACATATGTATATGCAATTGGAATATGCTTGCAACGCATAAGAACTCGCTGCCGTCACAGGAAACCGAATTCTGTTGTTAATAACTTGTGATGAGGCAGAAAGCAGCAAGAAAAGAAATGTGAGATGCAAGCTCATTGTCGTTGTTATTGCAAGGCATAGTTACATTCATACATTATTGAGTGCAAGCAGGGGGTAACGCCAAAAATCTATACATATGTACGATTATTTACGGTGAAAATCGTGAATGCAATCATGGCTGAGTAGTTCGACGATCATTTGGTCTGTCTGTCTGTCTGTATGCTGGTTGGTTAGTTGGTCACACTGCTTGGAACACATGCGGCGTGTAAACAATTAGCCAAGAAGATTGATGACATCGACAAGAGAAGGACGAACGGCCAAATGTATGCTTTCGATTGAAACGAGTGAGTGAGTGCGAAGGGGAAAGCGAGCGCAACTGGAACGAATGCTAGTGTGCGCTGCATAAAAAACAAATTCTATAACTGAATATATACATACATACATTGTATGTATGTACATAAGTGAATATGTACATATGTGTGATTACAATGAGCATCAAAGAAAAATGGCTTGGTGTGCGTAGACGCATCAAAATAAAAAAAAAGTAAAGGAAAATCTCATTTTTATGAATCATAGGCTTGTTTGAACCTTATCTAGAGCAAACAGAAAGTTGTGCATGGTAGCTCAAAAATAAATTCGCTTCTTGCTCGATTAGTGTACGATTACATGAAGCAACTTTTGTTGCTGATTCTCGGGCGATTCTCTTTTGCTGTTGCCCATTACCTTCACACGAGCAACTTGTGTTGCGCAACTCTGCTCGAGTTTTTTTCTCATTCTTTTTCACTTTACTTTAACCCATTGTCTACTCTTTACTTTAACCCATTGTCGCTTCTTTTTCCTTATAGGTATTTGGGCCACTCTATCACATACATATATTAATCAGCTCCGTCAATTAAGAAATACATTTTATTTATTAAAACAAAGATATATCACCCTTCTTACTATCGTCTGAATCAATTTGTATGGCTTCATCCATACATTTCACAATATCGTTAATTAATTCGATTTTTTCGTCATACTCCATTTTTTAAAATATTTATATTATATTATGTATATTTGTATACATATTTGCAAATTACTTACCAAAAGATGAAATTAAATTTTTTAAATATATTCAAAATATTAATTTCAAAAATATATACGCAAATGCAACTATGTACTACGAAAGAAAGAACACGAATGCCGAAAAACGTCGCAGCGAACTGTTACGAATAAGAACACAAAGCGAGTTGCTGAACACGGGAAACTCGGCGCGATTCTCCTCTCCTCGTCGCCCCCTCGCCTATAAACCAAGAGTTGCCGCAACAAAAGTTGCTTCGTGTGATAAGGCTCTTACTAAACCTACCTTCGTTCATAACCTAAACACTTATGCTGTGGAGTAGTGATTATCTTCTTCTTCTTCATAGACGTAGTCATCGCTTACGCGGTCGAGTATAGCCGAGTTTATAATTTTCGTTATTTGGCACTTATTCAAGATACCAAGTGCAGCCAGGTCATTCTCTTCCTGGTCATTCCGATGGAATGGAAGTCTTCCTCTGCTTCCACCAGTGCGTACTGCATCGAGTGCTCTCAGAGCTGGAGTGTTTTCATCAATTCGGATGAGATGACCTAACCAGCGTAGCCTCTGTCCCTTGATATGCTGAACTATGTCATTGTCGCGTACAGCTCATCGTTCCATCGACTGCGGTATTCGTCGTTCCCAATGCACAAAGGACCATAAATAAGGCCAACTCATCAGAAATGGGCATCGTCCGTGCCTCTGCATCATATAGCAGGAAGGGGATGATGAGAGGGGATGAAGAGAGACGACTTTGATTCATTTGCGACTTCAAAATTAAGACTGTCAACAGTGACGTGGAGGCGTGAAAGGACATTTACACTTATTTAACCGCAGCTAATAGTAATTTTTTATCAAGTTTGGCTCATGAGCTCCACCGATCTATGAGGATATGCGTCCATTTTTAGCATTTTTTGGATATAATCAAAGATGAATTGTAATCCATCAGTTGTGATCAATCCTACGGCATAAACTAAGATAGGAATTTATTCCATAAATCGACCCATAGTTCTAACTACTGTAAGAGGGAATCCTCTGAGCTGTAATCTCATGATTCTCATCGCTTCAGGGAGGAAATACTCACTTAATTTTTTTTATCGCTCGTAAATTTATAAAGAACTCTAACTTGGATGTCAGCATAGTTTTCATAACGCCATCTAGAGGTAGCCTCAGTTATAAAAAATTAATATTGATTATCTTCAAATAGAAAGTATTTCAAACAAAAATCAGGCTGACAGCGTCGAAAGGATAAACCAATCCGTCAAACTATTGCTCTCTCAGGGCTACTTTTTAACAGTTAGGTTAGAATAGATGGCTGATCAAAGATCGCACGTGGTCTGCTTTATGTGGTATTTTGTGAAGTCATGGAAAAATAGAACTCATGTGGTCTTATAAGTTAGCAAAGCGCTTAGTGACCAATACAAATTTGCACAGGCGTTTACTTTCCATTCTCGGCAGTTCGGTAGGATATCTGAACGTCTGTCCTCCCAAGGATTTAAGTCTAGACCTTCCAAACGCGGGACAGGCAAGAATGAAAAGAAAGTTCTGAGTTGTTTCCACCTCATCTTCTTCCTAACTGCTTCTGTAGAAGTCATCTGGTAGGATTCTCAGACTTACTGTGTGAATGCCAATAGGCCAATGGAATTTCAAAAGCCCCACAACTAGGAAGGGTTCGTCTTACTGAGGGCAAAGAGATCACTAGATCTCTTGCGATCAATCTTGGGCCAAAAGGCTTTTGCGACAGCACAAGTACCGATGGTGCGCCAACTCTGGCAAAACTTCCGCGAAGCCCAGTTATCTATCCCTATACAGTACTACTAAAAAATAGTTGGAATACGAAATTCTAACTACAGATGATCAAAACTGCTCCAATCTGTAGGCATGAATGTCCTTGAGTGGTCTGCTGTCTTTCTCACTCTTCTACAACACTTCTAAGCAAAAAGTAACTAGTTAACAGCAAACTCAATGGAATGGAAATGTAGAGAAATGGTGCCGCCGGCCAAATTAAAATAATCAGATTAACCACAGAAGGCAAAAGCATGCTCGGAGGCAATTTAAATATCCGAAAGTGCCACATTGTAATTCTCAGCTGTTGGCTGCTTCTGTGAGTGGTTACGTGAGTAGTTCTGTCGCATGTACGTGCGTCTTTATGTAGATAACTGAAAGAGTAAAGACGACGATAATGAAATAGATGATGAGGCACAAAACAGTTTCATTTGCTTGCTGGCTGAAAGTGGCTAGGAATTTTTTCGATACTATGTGAATTGCTGTGCCATGCCATGCTCTGCCGTGCTATGCGCATCGTTGGTCGTTGGACGGCGTGTAGCGCTATCATTTTACACTCTCACGCTCACTCCTTCGTGCACAGTTGCCACTACGGCGCTGCAGACTAGTGTCTTTATCGTCTATATATGTATATTTATGTCTGTATCTGGTTGTATTTATATGCATTTGTGTGTGTGTGTGTGTGTGTGTGTGCTATGTGCGTTTGCCTATCGTTCTACTTATTTCGATTTGAACCATATTATTAAGTGTAGCCAGCAGCAATTAAGTGAGATAAGCAAACAATAATGTTCCTAGTCACGTACTGGCTTGAGACTTGGGACAATTTCTCACTTCACAACTTACAACACACACACACACGCACACACACTTATGCACCAGCCATGCTATAAACTAGTTGCTAGCGAGCGAGCGTATATGTAGCGTACTCGGTGCGGGGCAGCACGAATTGCTGTGGAGTTGACGCGGTGGCAACATGACATGCTGAATTCCTTCCTCCATTTGTTGCTTGATGTGTTTGTTGTTGTTAAGGTTGGTCGGAAATGGCTCGCCGGCATTGCTAAAATAAAAGCAGAATTGTTGCAAGCAATGAATGAATTGAAATCGTAGCAATGCTTTGCAGTTGATTTACTTTGCTGGTTGCTGGGCAGCCAGGAGCAACAGCAAAAACAACTGCTCGGCCAATGAAACATTCGCCTTCGGTGTTTGATGAAATTGTATTTCATCCACAGTAGTGTGTGCGACTTTTAATGGGACGACAACGGTGGTTGTTGGACAGTTTAGCAATTTAGTTGCCCCATCCGGGAACCAAAGCCAGTATATATGTATATGGGTGTGTGTGGCGGTGGGGTATTTGTGGCCTTTGGAATGCCACGGCTAAATAGACAAACGCTTCGGTTAACCGACATGGAATGTGCGTGGCAAATAAATGAAAAATGTAATAAGATATGTATATGGAATTATTGCGAAAACAACAAAGACAACAACAAATTGCAAAAGTTTAAGCTGTCTGTGGTTGTGCAAGTTGTCGCCGTATGGCCCGTACTATTTGGCGAAGTGTGTTGCTGTGTTGCTGTGTTTGATGTAATTGTTGTGTGCTTGGAAAATACATTAGCCTGTCGATTTCAATTTCGATTGTGCAATTCTATTTGATCTCTGACCAGTTACATATACCTGCAAGGAATTTAAGTTCGATTTACTTTCAGGACAAGCTTTTATGCGAATGAAAATTAAATTTTTTATAGCTTCTTGTGCTGATATGATGGCGTTTGAACGCATCTTTGAAGTTTATTTTTCACGATAGTTTGATAAGGATTGAGTAAAGTAACTCGGCAATGTAGTTTCCCCAAAAAAACTCTAAAGTGACGTCATCAAAGCAGTTGGCCAAAAACCAAGGTACAAGAACTTTCTTTTCATTTAAAAAAGTAGTTTCAAAGTTTTCCTGATGTTTCTGGCGATCTGTTCATAGCTTTTTAATCTGAAAAGAATTAGTGATAGACTGTTCTTCAAAATTGATTTCTTTTATTTATATAAAAACAATAAAAAACGTAACTTTGGCTCCAACGAAGCTTAATACCCTTCGTAGATGCCTTTCCAGCATAAAAGGGTATTTAAAGATCTTTATCTTGATTTTGATCAGTCAGTTTGTATGACAGCTATATGCTATAGTAGTCCGATATGAACAATTTCTCCGGAAATTGAAGCGCTGTTTTGACAAATAATCTATATCAAATTTCGTCAAGATATCTCGCCAAATGAAAGAGTTTTCCATACAAGAACTTTTTACCGATGGGTCAGTTTGTATGACAGCTAGTATATGCTATAGTGAACCGATCTGAACAATTCTCTTCGAAATTGTAGCTTTGCTTTAAACAATAACTCATGCAAAATTTCGTAACTATATCTTGTCAAATATAAAAGTTTTAAATACAAGAACTCGATTTTGGTCTTTCAGTTTGTATGGCAGCTATCTGCTATAGTGGTCGGATGTCAACGGTTCCGACAAAAGAGTAGTTGCTTGAGGAGAAAAAGACATGTGCGAAATTTCAGTTTCATATCTCAAAAACTAAGGGACTTTTTCCTCCTCTTTGCTGTCGTAAAAGCCGCCTACGCGATTATAGTCGAGCTAACAACGCGCCAGTCATTTCTACTTTTCGAGCAATGTGGCGCCAATTGCAGATTCCAACCGAAAGCAGTTTCTTCTGCACCTGGTCTTTTCAACGGAGTGGAGGTCTTCCTCTTCCTCTGCTTCCACAGGCGGATACTGAATCGAATACTTTCGGATCTGGAGTGTTCTCATCCAACCGGATAATATGACCAAGCCAGAGTTACCGATGACTCATAATGTATGTCAATGTCGCCGTATATTTTACGGCTCCTCGTTCCATCGACTGCGGTATTCGCCCTTGTCAAGGCGCAAAGGACCATAAGTCTTTCACAAAACCTTACTCTCGAACGCTCTTAACGCCGACTCATCGGATATTGTCATTGTCCATGCCTGCACACCATAAAGCATGGCGGGTTTGACGAGGAACGACTTTAATTTCAATGCTGATTTTGTTAATATTGATTCCATAAAAGACGAAATTATCTGCGACTTCAAAATTATGACTGTCAACACGGACGCGTGAGCCATCTCACAAATGCGATGACTTTTTGTTTGATGACAGGAAATATTTGCCACAACCGGGCCCATGCAGTTCGCTTTCTTATCTAGTTGTTGTTCAGGCTTAGGATATCAATATCGACTTCTTGTCTGAAACCTAGTTTGGTATCGAAGTGGTGGGAGAGATGCTTCTCGATCCTGACTTGCTGTGCTATTAGTTTAACGAGGATGCCAAGCTCAGGGCATAAAGGTATTTCCATTTCATGCTGTCGAAGACGACTTTAAAATCGACCGAGAGGTATCGATCTTTTTTTTACGGGTCTGCATCAAGAGTTGGCTGTTGAAAAGCACATAGATTTTCCTAGTCTAAAGCTACACTGATAAAGTCCAATTAGTTTGTTGGCTTCAATATTTCGTACGCTTGATAGGACCTCATATGCGAAATTAAGAGACTCAAGGTCTAAAACCACACTGACAGTTTGTTGACGATGAACTTCAGTCCTTCGCACACTGCGCTCAGTAGGGAGTTATAAGCAGAATTAAATGACTAGTTTGCGTATACATACATATGTATATGTATGTATATGGTCGCACATATGTAGCTCAATCGGAGAACTTAGAAGATTATGTTATGATTAAAATGTTTTATGTTTTCTGACTCAATCGACTGTCATACTCGTCACGCTAATCATACAATTACTTTATAGATTCTGCGACGCTTCCCTTTGAGACAAATTTCGTGCTAAACTTAACATACCCTCTTCAGGTTAAAAATGTATACCTTTAAATAAATACATTTTTGTACAAATCATGCGAAATTTACTTAATATTTTTCAAACATCTACGTATTCTATTTCACAGTTAAAAAAGTATCTACGCTTCCCTTTGCAATCCAACCGACTATTGGACTATCAACTTTCCTCTCATAATCCGATTTTCAGCCTTAATAATTTAATCTTCACTGCACATTTAAGTGTGACGATGCTACAATTTTGTCGGCATGCCAAAAGCATCCATATATACATCTGTATGTATTTTTAAATATGTATGTCAGCATGTATGCGTCTTCGACTACCCAACTGTTTTTGGGCAACTCTGACCCACATCCGAGTGCTACTTTAAATTTCTTATTTCTGCTCTTACGTCCGTCCATATGCATAGGAATGAAGTTCGTGAAAACAACTCAAGTGTAAACAAATTTTCATACGATTGACAGTTAGAGTAATTTTCGTACTTTTCCAACTTGTTGTCTGTGTAAAATGTGCGCGTATTTCTCTTTGGTTTATGAATTGACAATCATGTTGTCTGACATGCATTCAGCTTGCGCCTGACTAGCCAAACATCTGCTGTGCGACTCGGTTTCGGTCCGTATGTTCGTCTGTCTGTCCGTCTGCCTGCCTCCTGTCTGTTCTTGTGTCGCAATGCATTGCCATCAATATACCTTATACCTAAGTATGTACATATATGTTCTGGTACTTCTGTAGACATTTGTCTGTATGTTTAAATGCATTGCTGTGTTTTTTATTATTTTTCCACGCCCATTGGTTCCGGTATTCGTGTGGGGTATTCCTACCGAGCTCTGTGTGCATATGCATCTATGTATTTAATAATATTTTGAGTTGATGGCTATTTTTCATTGGTTTTGTTGCGGTCTGCTGCTTGACCATCTCCGGTATCGGTTCGTGTCAAATTTAATTGCTTTTTAAATGGTGTGAAATTAATTTTACAACTTGAGTAATATTAATATTATTTCGTTTTTTTGCACTTTTATGTTCTCTACGCCATTAAATATTGAATATTTTTTTTTACTTTGCAAGGTATGAAGTTTGAACAATTTAACGATGTGGTTAAAGCGTGCTGTGGTATGAAATAAAATGCAATAACTGGGCAAATTTCTTATGCATATGTATATGTAAGTATATATACATACATATGTATATGTACATATATGTACATAAGTATATACAACTTAAGGCAATGTATTCTTTGTTTATTCAGTTAGTCACTTTCAAATTCTAACAATATTAACTTAGTAATTTGGCTCAGAGAAGCTTGGCATATGAAGCGATCCGAACAAGAACACGCCGAAATTCTCTCCTTCTTCAACTGCTTTCCCGAAAACTTGGATCACTGTGACGCAGAGTTTACTAGCGGCGGATTTTCTCTGCTCAAATGGCGACGAGGAGGTGTGAATGCGGAGAATCGTTGGAGAAGAGCCGAAGTGAGCTTTTTCGCAGATAGTTCGAAGCTGGGAGGAAAGGTTGGAGGGAAAGAAGCTCTCCGTCAACCTGAGATTTACCCTGCCGGATCAATGTATTGTTTTTCAGGCAAAAGTCACACTCAGCCTTTTCGTGAACTGGGAGGAAATGTTGAAGGGAAAGTTTTCTGTAAGGAGCTCACTGTCAGCCTTAGATTTTTTCTACCGGACCACTGTAGTGTTTTCAGGTAGAAGTGGCTGCTATCTACCTTAGGCGGTAGACATACTGCTACGAAATGTATGTAGCTTCTTTAAGGGAGGTGAGTAACCACACTGTGGGCTCACAGCTAGTGAAGGTGTCACTGTCTTCACTCGAAATAATATCGAGCTACTTCATTATCAGCTCATAGTGGAATCGCTAGCAACTGCAAAGCCGACAAGCTAGCCAGAGGAGGACGGGGTACCCAGGCAGTTTCTTCTCCATTGTACAGCCTTTGCAAAACTTGGTATGAAAAACCTCATTAGTTTTACCTTCGGCGAACCAAAAGACGTAGCCGAAACTGAGCCGTCTCAACAAATTTGTGGTAGGCTCAAAGTGCTTTGTCAAATTGTAAGAGTCTTATGATCTATTTTATTGGAGTTCCAGGTAACACAACGTTCTAACGTTCTAAACTATCCAATTGAGGTCCCTGTTAGGATCTGCCTTCTAACCTAATCTAACATAGTAAATTGAAGTTAGAAAAAACATGTTTTTGCAATTTTCGCAGTAGTGACTGCATCCGGAATTGAGTACGGAATCACCCATATTAATTTTTTACAATCCACAGTTATCCGCATCGTATCAAAATCAACTTCAATTTGCGACCTTCAAAACCAGTATCTAGCTGATAGCAATATAACTATATTAGCACCATAAATAGACCATATGTAGACACATATACCCAAATTGATCTGATAATTGACCTGAAGCCCCTCTCGCCAGGACAACAAACATCTTTTCTAGCTTCCAGTTGACTATGCGCCGAATATTTATCTTTTAATTGCTTTTATTTTGCACACAACTTCTACTTATATTGTTGCCAGCTACCTGTGTTCACGGACACCGAGAAGGCACGAAATTAAGAAATCTTCGCATCTATTTATTTATCTCAATTTATTATTATTTTTTTTAGTTGTTTTCTAATTTGGCCGCTTTTATTATTATCTTCGCTGCTTAACTGCCACGACCACTTAGCTTTTGATGCTGCTTCTTCCCGCTATTTACCGTTGTGCTAATTTTAGTTATTTGCGCTTTTTTGCTCCGTTTGTTGTACACAGTTTTTTTGTTGTTGTGTTATGCTCAGCTGCTGTTGGCACTTTATCATCGTCATCAAATATTATTGTGTTGTGTCATTGTTGTTCGATCCTTATGCCAACCGCTAACGTGTAAATACCGCCAGACAATGAGTCTACTTAAATGAGTGCGTGTGTATTTACTTTGGCTTCTATTTTTGGACTTTTTTGCGCGTTGGTGTTTGCCAACTCGGCTTAGAGAGATATCAGGCGAATACTAGGTAGTTAGTGCAATGAGGCAAGGTATACTGGGTGCCTGGTAGATCTTTCACATGTTGGCAATTTTCAATATTCAGAGTTAGTAGTAGAATGGTAGATTAATAAATTGGACGTCGCTATGATCCATACACTGCAACCCCCTGTGACAGTCCTGTCTTGGCTTCCCGTTTCCAAGCCATCAAAACACAAGCTTAGCTTTGTCAAGAGTACACAATTGTTAATAGAGCAATTAGGTAGAACTAACCACCCGTTAGCATAGAAAATTAACCGACTACTCCAAATTTCACTAAGAAGTTTTCTTTATGAATGCAATGTATATCTTCTTTATTGGAGTAGGCACCGCTTACGCGGTTTTATCCGAGTTTACAACAGCGAGTCCGTCGTTCTTTCTTTTCGCAATTTAGCGACAATTGAAGATTCCATGCGGGTCCAAGAGGTTTTTCTCTTCCTCTGCTTCCTCCGGCGGTTACTGCGTCGAATACTTTCAGAGCTGGAGCGTTTTCATCCATTCGGACGCCATAACCTAGCTAGCGAAGCCGCTGTCTCTTAACTCGCTGAACTACTTCCACAGAACCCGTCTCTCGAAGACTGGTAACGCTTAACTACTTCCACAGAACCCTTCTCTCGAAGATTAGTAACGTCGACTCATCGAGCTTTTTTTCGGTTAAATGTTCTCCAACGGTCCAGCTTACTCGTGAAACAGTTTACATTCAAAGACGTGTTCGATTCGCCACTTCTTTGTTCGCTATATTTGAGCTCTGCTCTCTTATACAAAAAATTAACAGACAAAAGCCAGACAAAGATTATACAGTTAAATTGGGTACGAGTAGGTATGGGAATATCACATTCTTTTTCTTCTTCTTTATTGGCGAAGACACCGCTTACGCGATTATAGTCGAGTTTACAACATCGCGTCAGTCGTTCTTCCTTTTCGCTTTTTTTGCGCCAATTCGAAATACCAAGTGTAGCCAGGTCCTTCTCCACTTGATCTTTCCAACGGAGTGGAGGTCTTACTCCTCCTCTGCTTCCCCCGGCAGGTACTGCGTCGAATATTCTGAGAGCTGGAGCGTTTCCATTCGGACGACATGACTTAGCCAACGTAGCCGCTGTCTCCTAATTCGTTGAAATATGTCAATGTCATCCTATGGAATACCACATTAAATTTTTATAATTGAATTCCAACCTATATCTAATTTACTATGCCGGTATATGCGATTTATCCCAGTTGCCTGTTCGATTCGCCACTCTCCAAAGTTTGATAAATCCAAAGCAACTCGTATGAACTTTTGAGAAGAAGCATATTAAGCCAAAAAATAAGGTTCTCTTTACAAGTTTATATACATACAATAAGTATTTCTGGGTCACCAGCCGAAGCCTCCTTTTTTTCTTTTTATTTCTCATATGTATGTATGTATTTACTCACAAAATGAGTGCCACCACAATATTACATCACTTTAAGTCGTCACGGCGTACAATTATTATCGAAGATGTTACTCCGATGTTCAGCTTCATTCTTCAGTACACACACACATACAAATGTATAATAAAAGCAGTTAGCAGTACATCAACTGCGGCACCATCGCGCTCACAACATTACTGTGCCACAAAAAAGAACAACCACCAGTGTGTCAGCGTCAGCCTTCACACAGTTTGCATAGCCACTAAGCAACACGGAATCTCGCTGTTTTTTCTTCGATTTTCTACTTTTTTTCTTTTTATTTCTTTTTTTTTTTGCCTTGCTGTTGTAGGTATGTACGTTATCTGTCTTCATAATCTATTCTTGAGCGACCATCAGCGCCTGCATTCAATTCCATCATAAATTGCGCGGCTGCTGCTGCTGCCACCGCTCACTGCTCCCCGGTATTTTCATCCTCTTGATTGCTTTCGCGTATTATTTCATTTAATTTTCCATTTATTTCGTTTTGTTTGCATTTGTGTTCTCCATTTCAATGCTTACTTTTATTAATTTATTTCTGATTTTGCTATTTCTGTGCTGGTGTGTGTGTTTCTAATTTATTTTTCCTTTCCCGCTCTTGTCGTTTGCGGAGCTGTCGTCAACTCTGCAAATTGTTTTCGTTTTCTGTTTTTTGCTTTTTGCTTTTTTACCGCTGTCATTTGGCGTCATCTGTTGTTGGTGTTGTTTTTCTTTTGTCATCCACTGCTTCGAGTTGCCTGCGCTGGCTGTTATTTAATGACTGAACTGACCTGCCACAATAAAATGTACGTAGAAATAAAAAATATGAAAGAAGCAAGATAACGTCGCTCGGCAAACAAGTGAGCGAGCGGCGCACCGAGCCACTACGAAAACAACGCGCGATCAACAGTAAATACACGCGAACAAACATATGTATGTATGTATGTACAACAACAAGCGCGCGATTGTTGGCCACATAAAGCACTCGTGGTGGGGGTACTCGCGTAAGTGCACGAGCACATGTGCATGGTACGATTGCACGACAAGTGGTGGCGGCGACCAGCCAAACATTCAACTCCACACCGCGTTGCGCCATTACCCGCCGCCGTCTCACACACCCACTCGTCGACACTTGGCGTACACGCGATTTGTTGTGATTATTGTCTTCGCAATTTTGGAATTTTTCCAGAAATGGCTTTCTTGTTGCTGCTGCAGGTAGTAGGCTACCTTGTACGTAAGACGTTGTTGTCTGTGCGCACAAACCGCGCGGTTCGTGGTTCTGGAGATCTAAGCTGGAGCTGCTTTGCAATTTATGATAATTTCGTCCATGGCTGATGGTCATTGTTATGTAAAAGCTGGTGCTTACCTTTCTCGTTGCGGTTGCTGACTACGGTGCACCCACCATTCTCCATTGACACACTACAACTGCACGCGAATCAGACGCTAGTTTCATTGATTATTTTCGTGCGATCTCCACACATCGCACAAACGTCTGGTGTTGTGTACCCACCGTTTAGCACTGACCCATGCCGCACTGCTTCAACCAAGCACGCGGAATCCCTCCTGCACCTTGCCGAAATCGAGTTCGCACGTTTTCCTCCATTCTTCATTCTTCGAGCGCCGTGCAGAAACAATGCAGCCAAGCGAAATGCAAATCAATATTGCAATCTCATATCTCCCGCTTCTTTCGCTGTGTATTTCTGCTGCTCGCCTGCTTTCCTGGTCTTATCGCCGCCGACTGATTGCTTCCTTATTTCTTACTTATGCTACGGCATTCTCGCTTTTTATGTTGCACATGCAACATTTGTTATTGTTTTGTTATTACATGTGCAACATATTTGCACAAACTTGTTGGGCAACCTGCAACATGCACCGCACACACGTACTAAATCAACTTCTTGTACAAACATACATACATACATACGTCAGTAATATTCCGGCAACATGTTGGCGCTGTTCTTTGGCTGCTGCTCCGGTTGTCGCTGCCACTAAACGGCCATGAACTCCAACACAAAATGTAGCAACACGCAAACACACAATGTTGCAAGCAGACGTCTATGCAGCATCGCACACGAGCGTATAGTATATGCCTGTTTGGACGCCTTCGTATGTGGCAGCAACAAGCATATTAAAGGTAATAAAAAATTTTTTGTTGCTACATCACCAAACGAGCAGCAAGTAAAGCAAGCTACTTACAAACGGAACAGACTCAGCATAAACAGTAGCAGGACTAAGTAATGCCCTCAAGGAAATGGTGAGCATTGGGAAAGCAGCAAGTGAACGAAAACTGCTAATAAGCGGTTTAAAATGTGGGCTCTCCCAAGAATTTGGAGCTAAGAGAAAAGGAGTGTAGGGAAATCATACAAAGAACGGCCAGTGGATTTGTTCATTGGAGCTCTCAGAACCACACCAAGCCAGGCACCAAAAGTAATGTTACACTGACAACGAATAGCCGTGTTTTGTAAATACCTGACTGCGAAGTCAGCTCTTGGACTTAGGAAATCCCTTTAGCCGCAAGTAATAATGCCAGCCTGAAAATCCAACACAGAATAGCTCTTGCCAACAGGTGCTACTTCGAACAATTGATAAGTAAAGTCCTCGCTCGACGAACAGAAACCAAACTCTATAAGTTGCTCAATATTCCCGTCCTGCTATATGGTGCAGAGGCATGGACGATGACAACATCAGATGAGTCGACGTTACGAGTTTCCGAGAGAAAGGATCTTCGAAACACGCTGGCTAGGTCGTGTCCGCTGCAGCTCGGAAAGTATTCGACGTTGTAACCGCTGGGTGAAGCTGAGGAAGATAAAGACCTCCACGCCACATTGCGAAAAGAAGAAACGACTGGCGCATTGTTGTTAACTCGGCTACAACCCCGTAAACGGTATCTACGCTAGTAGAGAAGAACAAGAGCAGGGATCATTCTATGATGCTTAAAAGTTCCCGTTTCTTCCATTTACCACGGATTTTTGAAATCCTATAAAGTTGAATTGGAATTCGGTCCCCGAATATTGTCTACCCTTCCATAGAAGAGTTGGAAAGGGGCGATGCGGACAAGGGCGCTGGGATAAAAGTGTATACGGATGTGGAGATCACAGATATTAAAGAAAGCTTTCTTGTTTTGACAAGGCGTGTGCACACAAGAAAGAATATATTTTTTGTTACAGATAGCCGCCGTCTTTTCATTTGAGGTGCTTTTACGAGTCAAATCTCATAACCAGCGAACAACCTAGGGAGGGATGTTCCGCTTTCAAACGAATGTAGCCTAAACATTGACCAAATGATACTTGGTCTAAGACCAAAAGCCGTGAGCTGCTTGAGGCAGGTAATGACGACACCCAAGTGAATTTTCCTCACTAGTGTAAACTTCTACACATGGCTCCATCCTCCAACGACAATAAAGAAGAAGAAGGCCGGCGGTTTTGAAAAGCGTAAAGTCTTTAAGGGTTTCATCAAAATTAGTGAAATAATGCTTTGATCTCTTAGTGGAACTAGCATCCTATTTCACGATAAACCTGCAATGGGTTCCAGAACTTAGTGATCTCCCTGGGAACTGTGAAGCAGTTGAACTAACGAGAACAGGCTCTAATAGGAGTGCTGACAAGTCGCTGCCTAGTTGGCAGTAATGCCAATCTGTCAAGTGGTAGATGAAGAGAAGACTATAAAACATCTTCTATACAAATGTAAGGCTCTATATAGAAAAACAATCGCAGCCAACGGCCAAGGGTTTCTTGACGATGTCTCGGAGGTGGCACAGCTAAAAGTTGTCGTATTGATGAACTTCTTCAAAAGCACGGGGTGATTCAGAGGGACGATAATAGACTGAGGGGACTTTAGTCCCGGTGGTATCACAAGGGACCTTCTTAAAGCCTGTGCGTTGTCAGACAGCCACTCTACTCAACCCTACTTTAGACCAAAATCGTCGGAAGTTTCTTTTTTGCAATTTTAGGAAGAGTTATCTTTTCTAAACGTGTTAAAATATTCTAATAGAGTTCTGGCATTCTCATGATGTTATTTTTATTTCCACCAAATCGAAAAAGGTGGCATTTCTGTCAATCTGGAAGATATTTCGTAATTTAGGCTCATCTTATAGAGTTCAAGAAGGCACTAAAATCCATAGGCGTCTAAATCTTTATAGTTTTTGTAACAAACCACAAAACAATAACATTCCTGCCGGCTCATTTATGCGCTTCCTAGCGCTCGACTACGTGTGGTAAGCACAAAAAGCGTTCATTGTTGCCATATTCGCCACTTTATGGCTTTCGTCTGTCGTTTTTTTTCATTTCGCTTTTGCTTGCTCCTATTAGCTTTCGTGTTATTTTTATGTTATTTAATTTTTCATATTTTATTTTTGCCCTTATTTCGTTTTATTACTTTCTCAGCTGCTCCGCCCTGCGCGCTCCCTTTGAAATGGTTATTTTGATTTTATTTTTTTTATGCGCCTTGCTTTATTAACCATATTCTTCTCTGCATACATTTGTTTTCGCTCGCGACTCGACCGCGCCGCAAGCCCACGGCACAACCGCGCCTCTTCCACTGTCACACACACACACTTACCAAGCAAATAAACAACCCAAAGGCACCTTTGCTTTCGCCGTTACTCGCGCGTCTGTGTGCGCCGCCACCGGAATTCTCAATGATTGTAAATTCAATTTAAAATCCATTTAAAATATCAACAATCTGAAAGTATACAATTTAAATTAGATTAAAAAAATTTCAGGAAAAACATTTAATAAAATCTTTATTGGCGCCGTGATTTTTTTATGATAAAAGGATTTCACTGCACGACACGAAGAGATTCAGACAATTAAGTAGTTCAAAAAACATTTACTTGTTAGAAGTTGAAGGGACCGTGCTGCACATTGTGTCTAACTTTTCCCACACCCTCTGTATGTGTGTGTGTGTGTGGATTTGTGCATTTATGACGTTGTCAGTTGCCGCTGAACTCTGCGCTTAGTTACCGGGTTGATCCTTTGATTTTCAATTTAGTGTTTTATTGCACGTTTCCCCGTAATATTAAATTCGGCGTTGATTTATCTCAAGTGCGGCAGCGAACAGATGCAGCCGTCTATTAAAAAAAAAATTAAGAAAAAAGATTCTGAAAAAATTAAAAATGAAATTTGAAAAAAATTGGAAAAAATATGAATGAGACTAATCCCATAACATCGACTGATAGATAGTTGAGAGCTTGAAAAGATTTTGAATTTTTCTGCACTCAGTTCCTATTTTACGCTCATTTATTTTTATTGGTTTATTATTATAAAGGGTCATCCTCTAGAGGTACTTTTTTCAATGACAGATCACGCTTGAGTCGTGTCAAGCTGTCATGATTATTTTTAAAGAAAATATAGCCGCCGTAGCTCAGAGTGTACACGAGAAAATACAGAACTGAGGTCGCTCGACACTCCCAAGCGACATCGATTTGCTCTATGGGCTCTTGAAAAGTTTCAAGAAGATCCGACGTTTTTGAGGTCCAATTCTGGGTCAATGGGTATGTGAAGAAGCAAAATTGCCGTATTTAGAACGAAGAGCAATCTGAAGAGATTCAAGAGCTTCTATTTCATGCAGAACAAAACAACGGTTAGGTGTGGTTTGTGTATCGGTGGAATCATCAGTCCATATTTTCTTCTGCTGGTGAGAACGTAATCGTCAATGGCGACCGTTGTCGCGCCATGATAACCGACTTTTTGATGCTTGAAATTGAAGTTCATGATCTCGACGACATTTAGTTTTACCTAAACGGCGCCACTGCCCACACATCCCATCAATCAATGGATTTTTTGAGAAAATACTTCGGTGAGTAGATAATTTCACGTTTTGGGCTGGTCGATTTGCCACCAAGATCGTGTGATATCGCATCGTTAGACTTTTTTTTGTGGGGATATGTAAAGTTTAAAGTCTAGGAGGACAATCCCGCTTCGACTTGAACCTTGGAAGAGATAATCTTCTGAAAATAAATTCTAAAAAAAATCTTAAATTTGAAGAGAACACTTAAATACACTTAATGAAACATATGTATTAGGGTGGTAAAACAACAACCAAATGAAAAGCTTTTTTTCGGAAAATTTCTCACAAGGCTAACGTATAAGCTTTGCAATTCAACAGTATTCTTTTCAATGAGTTATAAAAATCAAACGAAAAGCAAAATTCTTTGAAATAGTCAAATTCGACAGTTAAATGTTAGGTCTAAAAAAATGTATGCGAACTTTTTCGACGAGCATTCTATTTTCTACAAAATCCATAAAACAAAATATGTCTTTAAGTAGCTAGAAGCACTTATATGAATTTTTCTAACTGATAATAAGGAAAAATTAAAAACCGTTAGGCGGAGGACCTTCCCGTTACAATTAAGACCTTATACTTGGGAAGTCTTTCTTGAAGGTGTTTATCAACCAACTTTTCATAAACGCAGCAAAAAATAAAATTAATTTTTTTTTGTGGGAGCAGAATATTATACGAAGTCTAAAATAAAAATTAGTTTTTTTTGGCATACCCTAATGTATATATTTTAGATTTGAAAATAAATTGTTTACTTATGTGAAAATATATTAAAGTAATCCGACAGAATATTATACAAAACGATAAATAAAAATTCGTCTTTATGACCCACCCTAATGTATGTTTTTGGATTTAAAAAAAAATTGTTTACCTATATGAAAATATATTCAAGTATTCCGACAGAATATCAAACGAAGCGAAACAGAAACATTCAATTTTTTTACCCACCCTAATACATACATATATTTTGGTTTAAAAAAAAAATTTTACTTATGTGAAAATATATTAAAGTATTCCGACGGAATATTATACGAAGCGAAAAATTAGCAATCGATTTTTTTGTGACCCACCCTAATGTATATACATATATATTTTGGTTTTAAAGAGGAATTGTTTACCTATGTGGAAATATATTAAAATATTCCCACAAAATATATGGTTGTTAGGCTACAGCTTTCTCAGTCGTAAGAACTCAATACTATCAGCAATGATGCAATTCGTATATTAGTTCAAAGCAACTAGAGCAAAATATTGTAAAGCGAACTCCAGAGTCGTAATAATTCAAGATTTAATGCGCCTGTCTACATTTCTTACCCCGGCGCGCTAATATTCGACGCACTAAACATAATCAGATATGCGATTGCGACTATTTTCCTAAACACCTAAAGCTAGGCTAACCATACACCACTCCATCACATAAACTTTTGTATACCCGGTCGCAAGACACTTCACCTCCAACTGTCTCTCCTCAGACAACTAAAAAGCTAATAACTATTTTCGCAGCTATCTACTTAATATCTCATTAGAGAAAATTACTTAGCATCATTTGAATATGAATATGAGCGAGCAGCGTTGGCATATCGTCTCAACCCCAGCGTTGAAAGAAAGTGCCCCTGCACGGCGCCACACCTTCCACTGGCGATGTCAGTGTGTGTGTGTGGAGGGGAAGCGCGTTTGCCAGCATACAGCCGCCAAGCAACGCCAAAAAGCATTCTCGTGTTCAACGGCCAAAGACAAACAATGCCACCCAAACAATGGAGTCGACTTGATGGTGGAGTAGCGTAGAGTAGTTTGGCGACAGGCAAATTAACATATGAATAGAGAGTGTGCCGAGTGTAAAACTCATAGAAGGCTGGCAGGCAGACAGGAGGCGAACAGGCGGCGGCACAGCTGACAAGTACTTTAGCAGAAGTGAAATAGACTTCCTCCCCCACGTCTGGCTGTCGTACGTACACTCGCAGCACTTACAGCATGTGAACTATGGTTCGTCGTCTGCCGACAGCGCACGAGTATGTAAGTTGAAAGTTTCTTGCACAACTCTGCGGTGGCAACTATTAAGGGTCACATGCTAGTGAATTTAAAGTGAGGAGTTTGCTATCTCAAGTATTCACTTGGTGCACTGGGAAAACGTATGTATGTATGTCTGATTAAAAAATTAATCAAGTGATAGCACAGAAAATTTTTCTTTGGTATTATGCCTTTGAGAGCGATAGTTTTAGGGGTTTGTGTTTAGAATGCCAAATTGACACATAAATTGGAGGGACTATTAGTTATACGAGGGTTGCAATTGCAATGCCTAAAGGCTGTAAGGTTATTAAAGGTTGTTGTTGTCGTAAGGTTGTTATGTCGAGTTGACAGTCCTTGGCCGGTTAAGAATCGGGATCCGTTCCGATTACGTAGACCCGACTGTCGTGGGAAAGGGGTTATTACATAATAATGATCGCTATATAGGTCGATGATAGTCCAGTAAAGCTGTGTGGATGCTGGTACTTTAGATTACTTCATTTCGTAGAGTCCAGTTCTTTATAATCCGCAAATCTGAAAAATTTGTCTATCTTAAGTTTTAAGACCCGAGTTAAAATTTAAAAGCCCCAAAATTAAGCAGAAGCTAGCCTTACTGAGGGCAAAGAGATCGTAAGATCTTGCGACCGATCTTAGGTCAAAAGGCTTTTGCGACAGCGCATGTACCGACCCAGCGCTGGCCAAGCTTCCGCGAAGCCCAGCTATCTAGTAGGTTAGTGACAACTTCGATTATAATCCATGAAATCTCTTTGAAGTTCTTATATTCTTTCAAAAATCTATAACTCAGTCAGTCACCTCCGATGGGGAAAAATTTTGACGGTTTATGCAAAGCTTTCGAAATTTCGGGAAATTGCTTAAAGATCCATTAGTGACAATTAGTTACCTGGAGGTCGTTACCCGGCGCTCAAACTTCTTCTAGTTCTCTTAAAAGTTGATCTTAATTTCCTGTTATTAATTTGCACAAATTTACATGAAGTACTAGTTGTACAGAGTTTCGGGATGGCCTTGCAGTCTATAGATGCGTTGTTCTTAATATTTTAGCGCAATGAAACATCCCCGAAGTAATTTGGAGGCATGCTGCCAAGCTGATAATCTTTGTCCACATCAAAATCCGAGTCCGATCCGATTACGTAGACCCATGTGTCGTGTAAACTGATGTTGAGCAATACCAAAAGATCCATCAGGATCGGGAAGGAACTCTCCGAGCCGTTCGATATCAAACGAGGTTTTAGACACTTTGACAATGGCGAATACCACAATCGATGAAACGATGAGCTGTACGAGATATACGACGACATTGACTTATTACAGCGAATTAAGAGACCGTAGCTGCGCTGGCTAGGCCATGTTGTCCGGATGGATTAGCAGACTCCAGCTATGAAGGTTTCGACTCAGGATCCCCCGGAGGATGCAGAAGAGGAAAGCAACCACTCTTTTGAAGTGATCAGATCGTCGTGGGAACAGTCTAGAGCTACCTTTTACCCATTCCTTTGTCATTTATTAGCGAGTTTTATATTTTCTTCGTGGCGTAGTCTAGCAGATCCTTTTAAAACCGAAGTGCCTAAAAAAATTTCCTTTCGAAGTCAGATATTTGCTTGCATTCTTAACAAAACTAGCCATGTTCTCATCGCACCAAGTAAGCTGTGTAACTGAAGTTAAGAATTAAAGCGTGAAGGCTTCGATTTGCCAATTTGTTATGCCAATTGACATGCCAACAAATGTGGACTGTAAATATGCCTGCATATTCTTCGAATTACAGCGCGACCGAGCCTAGTTTTGGCATACCTTTGCATATGAGCTGGCGGCCTTGGTTGCCTTTTTGGCCAATAGCAACAAGATTCGACAATAATCTCCATAATTAACGGCACTGCGCGAGTTTTTGCGAATTTCCTTTGCTCATTTGCTTGCGCTCTTTTGGAATTCAATGTGTTTTTGTTTCCGTTTGCGCTTAAATTGCATTTCAATATTTCTACCTTTCGTGCCGTGTTGTTGCTTCATTTCATTTTCGGGCAACGCATAAGCGCCTTCCCGGAAAGGATCCTTATGCACATTAAAGTCATCAAAGGGTTAAGTTGCAGAACTTCCCAACACGTTTACCTACACTCGAAATGAATTTATATTATGTACATATTTTAAAGCTGCAAATAAGTGTCGGTGGCTGTGCGTGTGTGTGTGTGTGTACTACTCACTCATTCACATTCACATGCAACTTCAACTTCGCTTTTGTGTGCTCCTTAAGTTGGTTGTGGCGCTCCTCCTTTACCACTTTCGCTCCGCTGCGGCTTCATAAAAAATTTATGTGCCATTGCTGCCACATGGAATTCACTCTTATCGGCCAACACCGCCGCCACACAACCAACCGACTTCAACCACTTCGCATTCGTCCTTGCTCCTCATCTTTCACACACAATTCGCTTTCATGCGCTACCTAGCGATGTGAGCGTATGTGCATATGCGTCTATGTATGTGTGTGTGTGTTTGCTGCCTGCCTGTGGATTGGCAACAGTCGCATTTGCCGTTGTTTTTGTTGCGCCATCACAGTGGCATTTGGAGTCACTTGCTGCCAATCGCTTTGGAGTAATACTGCTGACTCAGCGCAGCGCTCGCGCAAAGCGCTCCCCATCGTCTACTCCGCCGCCACCGCTCTTCCCTCCCCTCACGACACATGCTGCCAGCCAGTGCAAATCTCCTGTGTATGTGTCGGCAGTTAAATTCTTCGTTCTTTCAACATAAAAAAACGCTTCGTTTGGTCGCGCATTTGCTTGGCTGAAGTTGTAAATTTTGCATTGCCATTCGTTTGGGGCAACAACACTTTAATGAAAAACGTACAAAAAACAAGCAGCAGGAATTTATGTTAACACAGTAAATATGCGCATAAAACGCGCTGACAAACCGACGCGAGTAACGAGCTCCGAGCTCGGCCGCGAGGGCGGTAGGCCAGCCACCAGGCGGGCAGCCAGGCAGGCAGTCAACAATGTTGGCTACAACATTTCTACAATGTTGCTGATTTGTTGCGCATTTTTTCGTCCGGATTGCGTACACACCATCATGCAACATTTGAAATTTTTGGTTGAGTGAAAATGAATGTTCAGGAAATTTTCACAAATGAGCGGCATTTCGAAGTGTTTTTCGCAGAAGCTTTAAGCAATTCCCAAGCTGTTAAATTAAAGATGTGTTTTGGCAGTATTTGCTGCATTGAAGCCACAACGGTTGTAAAAAATATTTGCTCTACACATTTTTGAAAAAAATACTTTATTGTTTTGTTGGTCTACCAAAATAATATAAATTCCGGGTGCTCCAATAAGAGCCCTGCAATTAATGAAAGTATTCCAAAAGGCGTTCCTTACTCTTTCTGAAGCTATAATTTGCAATTATTTGCAGAATCCAGCAACATATTGACTATTATGCAATATTTGAATCTAAATCTTCATATTGTCATCTCACAAAACGTCTTGTGTATCAACACTGACTTGCTCTATGATTGTATAATGGAAATTGAATGCCACTAATGCCATCCGATGGTCCAACATAGAGTCTTTCTTGCCGGAAAACATGATATTTTTCAAAAATTATCGGTAATATATAGAATAAGTGGCTGCGTAGAACAACCTTCACATGTAAATGATGTAGATTGGAACTCTCTCAATCAAAAAACATGCTGAAAAACAAATGGAGTCTACTCAGTGCCAGCAAAGGTATTATGCAGGAATTATACCCTAAGCAAGCAACATGCATATAGTAAACCAACATCGGTGAACCTATTAGGTCCTACACTAAACAAGTTCTTTTTTTGTGTGATTTAAACACGGCTTCTTTTAGTGTGTAAAAAATTTATGAAATTATACATATTTTCTCCATTTTAATCCAATACCTTTTGCTAACTTTCGGGCAAGAGATTGATACCACGCTCATAAATTTATTTATTGGTCCAAGTGGTTTTTGACGTCCTGATTTCAGGCGAAATTTCTTCCATCCAAAAATGTTGCAGCTATCGGAACAACTAATAGTACGAACGCACCAGGTCTGAAAAATATATTACGTATGTATGTTAGCACATCCCAGTCAAGCTGCAAAAGCTTTTGGCGAGTCATCAAACTTGTATGAGGTTTCGCATTATTCTATTGGAACACTTTACCTTTTCTATTGATCAATTCTGGCCGCTTTTGCTTGGAGTGCATCACTCAATTCGTTCAGCTGATCCCAAAATTATAATTAATTCAGAATTAATCGTAGCATTGTCGAACAAAAGCTCAAAATAAACGAAACCTTCCAAGTCTCACCAAACAGTCAGTTAACCCTTTTTTGGTTACTATCGATCCTCGAAGTGGTTTGAGCTAGTGGTTTGAGCTTTTACAACATAATCTCTTGCGCTTTACATTCTCATACCTTTCGTCGTCCGTAACACAGCGCTTCAAAAATGGATCACTTCTTTCACGTTCGATAAGCAAATCACAGTCGTTAATAGGACGAAGCAAATTTTATTCTGTAAGAACATGAGGAAACCATTTGACAGGCTTTGAAATTGATTTTAGGCGTTTCATGTGCTTATGAAGGATCGCAATAGACAAATTAAATCTTTCAGCAAACTCTCGAGTAGTTATTCGACGATTTGCACTACCATTGACTTTATTTTATGCATATCGGCTTCAGGAATCCTTCCGGCACGTGGTGCTTTCCCAAGACCGAAGTTGCCGGAACGAAATTTTGCAAACCAATTTAGGCATTGGCGTTCGGTCAACACATCTTTTCTCCGTACACATCACATACATAACTTTCGCCTTGCTTGAACTGCATTTCTACGCTTTCGATAGAGAAGTAGAGTAAAATACGCCGAAATGCTATTTTCGTTCTTCCACCTTAGATAGATCACTAAACAAAAACTATTTCAAAAACTTTAAGATTTTTTTTTTTTTCAAAGAAGTCTTACTATGGTTATGAAGTTAGCTGCGAAAAACTTCAAAAAGATCAGCTGTTTATGTGAAAATAGTAAAAAATCTTGGATCTATAGATTTTATAAATAAATGTAATTGATCGAAATGCAGCAAATGCGCAAGAACAAAGTGCTGTATCTGAGTCTATGCATGTAAAAATAGTTATGCCACACACATGCATATATTTGCGAATATTTATGCACAATTTGTCATGAAATTCCCATGATAAAGCGCTTGACATTGATCGGCTAATTCATGCAATTGCGCATAAAATGCTAAGCAGGAAATATTGCTGTGGACTTACAGCGGAACTAGTCCGCTTTAAGGCACGATTTCACAACGTGTGAACTCTTATCAAAATCCAGCAGTTAAGGGAGTCGGAGTTGATTTTGAGTAGAACAGGAACACAGTTCAATGGCAGGGAATAAGATTGTGTGTGTTAAGTCTCTGTCTCAGTCAATCAACAATAAAGTTTGGTATGGGTCAATATGTATTTCATTTTGATTTATAATGGCATAGTAAAAAAAACGCTAGAAAATGTTATATGCCGACATAAATTTTAGTAGTTTAAAGTGGAGTATGAATTTTTCTATCTAATAGTAAGAGGAATATTGAGAACTGTAAGGCGAGGGACTTTCCCGTTATAATTTGGAGCTCATATTTGGTGAGAATTTCGTTGAGGTGTCTAAGAACCGACTTTTCACAGTATCCAGCGAAAACAAATATTAAGAATTAGGCCTTTCCTTACAAACATTGTGACAAAAAAGTACCCGGAAATTGTAAATAAAATATGTAATTATTCCACCATATTTATTTTGTCGCCTTAAAAGTATCTAATCTACACTAGATGTAATATATAATACTTATGTATGCCAACGATTTTTCCAGTCCTCGAAACACTTTTCATAAGCTTTTTTTGGGATGGTCTTCAGCTCGTTTAAATTTAATGTAAATTACAATTTCCAAGCACTTTTTTGTCACAATGAATAAGCATATTAATAATTTTTATAAAATCTTTTATGAAAGATGCTTCGAATGAACGGTACTTTTCTGTGTTGTACCTTGCAGAAAAAATCCACTTTTCTTCTTATACATAGCTCCGATTTTATGTAGCAGTGGCAGTATTAGGTGGTTTCACTATCCAAGTAATTTATTACGATTTTTCGAAGTTTATTATTTTACAATTTTTAATAATCTTAAAAAAATCACTTGAAATTATCTTTCCAAATCGAGTGTTCCAATTAATATGCATTTTCTCTGCTGGGTACAAATTGCATGCGCTTATTTATAATATATGTATGTATGTGTAAGTACATATGTACATACATACATACGTAGGTACAACAGCGTAACACACTCAGTGATGCATTGACAATTGAATTCTGTAATTTTGTATTGTTCGACCACCCATGAACCTGTTAAATGGCAGCGTCGTCATCATCATTTCTCACATAATTAAGAACATTCATTACAACTAAGGCATTCTTAATGAAACCACACAGACGATATATCAATAGCACACACACACGCACACATGTGCATTTTTATATGAATTACGAATTAGTAAAATAACCTTTGAAAATGTCTTATGTGCACCACAATTATATACATACATACATATATATAAATGCTGGCGGCTGGCGACTAGCAGTTACGTCGGCGTTGGCAAGCAACCGAGTCAATTTAACTCCAACTCCAGCAGAGAGACACATTAAAATGCAATAAAATAAAATTTACAATCTTTGCAGCGAACAACAACAACCACATACATAAATGTTAGAGTGCATGTGTATATAAGCATATGTATGTATGTATGTGCATGAAAGTAAGCGGTGTCACATGAGTACTAATATCTGTTCTATGCCAAGAGTCATATCGTTGCCGGTTGCTGTTGCTGTTGTTGTTGTTCAACAATATGTAAAAATGCCAAACGGCCAATTCGGCTGTTGCATAACTGCAGCTGTGCTTGTGTGTGCGTGTGTGCACCATAACGATGCTGCATTTTCGAAAATAAGTCACTGAAGCGGCGACAAAGATTGTATTGAGCTGATAAATTCATTACGAAAAAGTTTTCCACAATACGACGACAATAAAATGTATTCAATTGAATTGGGATTGTACAGACTCTGGGCTGCTGTTGTTGTTGTTGCTATTGAAACTTTTGTTAAACACAGAAGTGTTCGATAAATAAATAGTGAAAAGTCCTTTGTGCACGAGCAGAAACACATGAAATACTTTTGTGTCAGCAGACGACAAATGTTTGCATATGTGTGTATGTGTGTGTGTGTGCCTATCGAAAATGTATTGTTATGGTAATCAAATATTAAAGCAATTGAAAATCCGTATTGTTCGGCATGTTATTTTGCTGTCGGCTTAGCTGAAGTGCGAGCAAAAAAACATTGAATCAAATTATTGACTTGAATAATTTAATGGCCGAAGAAATGCAATTGATTGCTGGGAATTATTGGATGAGAAGATAGCAATCTTTTTGTGTTTTAAACATTGTTTGACCGAATTTAGTTCACAGTATGTGGTTGAGAGTCTCGAGGTTTCGAATATCACATGCATATTTGAGTGAAAACTTCGTAAATTGTTCTTAGAGTTTAACATAGATTGTGGTGATTTTCAGCTGGCACTTAAAAACTCGTAGTGTCACAGTAACCAACTTAAATTTTCACAAGAAATATTATTTGTCAATATCATTTAAAAATAAGAAAGAGTCTTGTTAATATCATGTCCAATAAGAGAGTTATTATTCATCGTTGAGCTTGTATGACAGCTACATATATGCTGTAGTGATCCGATCATAACAATATACCCGTAGATCTCGTATCCTATCTCCGGAATAGCTTTCAGAGCCGAGGTGCTGCTTGGATCTCCTCTGTCGTTTCAAAATGCTTGCCTTTTAACGGGGTTTTCAGGAAAGGAAACAAAATAAGTTCGTTGGGGCCAGATCTGGCCATAGGGCGGCTGCGGAAGCATTGGGATACCGGCCTTGTTTAGGTAGCTGTTCACAAGAAAGGCGGTGTGAGCCGGGGCGTTGTCGTGGCGCAACTTTCAATCGGCTGCGATGTCTTGTCGGACCCGATTGACCCTTCGTTTGAGTATCTTGAGAACTTCCACGTAAAACTTGGCGTTTAACGGTTTGTCCAGGAGGAACAAATTAATGGTGGACGATGCCTTTGATGTCAAAAAAGACAATGAGCATCGTTTTCCCTTTGGATTTGCGCATTCTTCCTTTTTTTGGATGAGGAGACGCCGTCGTGTACCACAAGGAAGCCTCCTTGATCATATCAAACGTCTCTGTTGCAGATTTACCGAGTTTCACACAGAATTTATTCGCGTACCTCTGCTCTAAAGAACGATGCATTTTCGGCTTACATCACTCAGAGAAGCACGTCGCGCGAAATTGTTTGTTCTGACTCTCCAGGTGCTCGTAGACAACTAACTGACCAGTCGCTCGTTCGTTAGCTGGGAACGCCCTCTACCGAATCCAGTCGGTGCGCACACGCTCCGAAGTACAGTCGCGGCGGAAGTCCTTTTACTTTCCGGACTAACCTTGTATATGTATGTATACTTTAGTAGGTTACTAACTTGTTACTAACTTCGTGGCAAACTTAATGTACTCTGCTCTGTGTATAAATACTACATATTTAAACTACCCGCTATGCGGACTTGTGAGGGTGGGTATCCATCATCAGTAACCAATTTAGACTAGAGTTGATCACTTAGTTATACATGAAAAACTTTGTTTTTAAGTTAACGTAAAGAGTTGTCTATAGGATTTCTGAGGTGGCAGTATGCGCTGGGATGAAAACCTACGGCGGTTGTAGGAAATAATTGGTTCTAGCCTTTCAATTTCCATAGAAGTAGCCAGAGACAAAGTCTAGATCTAGCAGCAGACAAGATGGAAGTTTCATCAAAAACTAAAAGGGAGTTGGGTTGTTGTAATTATATATGTATATGTAGTTGTTAGCGAAAGATTTTGTAAGAAAATGTGTGAGCTTAGGAGACTCGTAACCGATTACACCCCTAATCGCAGGCAACTATATGAATAAATGATGAAAATGTAGAGGCATTTTGCCACAAAGTATAACAACCGTTATTTCATATTTATGACACCGTTAATTTTCGACGCTCATCACATATTTTTTTATGCAAATTTCTAAAAGTAATTGCGAATCTCGGCTATACTCGGCTATAATCGCGTAAGCGGTGTCTACGCCAATTAAGAAGAAGAAGAAGAATTGCGAATCTGTGCCAAGAAAAGAATGATAAAGAGAAAACTTTTTCAAAACTTTTCCCCTAAAAAATTATTGAACGATTTTATGCGGGTAGGAAACCAGCAACAACTATGGAGTATGCGGGTAAGCTGAGCGCCGGGTGCAATATATTCATGGATGAACACACAAACGCACATTTTATGCACAAATAACAAAATCAATATTCTGAGAAAATGCGCTCAGAAAGAAGGCTGAGAGAAGGTGAGGAGTGTAAGAGGATAATAAAAAGATAAGAACACCAAAACTACCTGAAGAGTAGACACAATTTTACAAACAAATGACTTCAAAGTGCTTAAATCAATAAAGCATTTATATACCACATTTGTGCATATATCATACATACATGTATGTGTATGTATGTGTGTGAAATTTAATTTAATATACTTTCGTACAAAAAAAAACACAAAAGAACATATGAATACAGTTAGTTAGCCAAACATATGTACTTATGAGCAAATTTTACAATCCAACATTCATATCATATATTTATATGTATGTATGTGTATGCGAGCCGCTGCTCACCTTTGCGCCTGCTGCTATGCTATTTTCCGACTGTTCGTCGGTCTGCACCGACCGACACCGACAGGATATTTGCATTTCACACATTTTGTGCAGACTTTACACTTCGTGCCGGCAAACAGCAATAGTAGCGCTAGCACACAGCCAACAACAGCAACAATAAAGCAACAGCAGCAACAACAAAGCTTGTGCAGATTAAAATGAAAATTACCATTTTCGTGCTGTTTTCTTTTTATTTTTGGCGCTTCGTCGGCAAATCTGTTTTCACTAAACATACACGAATTTCTACTTTCCTCACACATATGTACATACATACATACATATGAAAGAGTATACCACGTCGATGTGTGTGTGTGTCGGAATGTAGTTAGCTCATTGATGTTTATGGCTTGCAGACATGAATATGGCTCCTGTTTCGACGCTGAGCGCATAATTAGATGAGCTGTAAAACAGTCTATTGTGAGATTATTGCTTGGCGCTGAATGCGACGCAAGGTCGTTATTGTGCGTTTAGGTATGGTGGTTTATACCTGCTGACAAGGGTTTACACAGTTTTCAAGAGAAACAAGCGAAAAGGTATACTTCTATAAGAAACATCTAGAAACTAACAATAATACACTTCACAGGTGCATTTATTATGGTATAAAAAGGCATAAAAATATATATACATATCTTGATTTTCATTTGTCAATTTGTATGACAGCTATATGCTACAGTTGCCCGATCTAAACAATTTGATCGGAGATTGTAGCGTTGCTTTGTGAAACGATTTACGCAAAAATTGATTGTCAGTTTTTATGGAAACTGTGTGCAATAATGGATCGATATAGGCAATAGCGACAAATGAACAGCTCCATGAGGAGATATGAATGTGTACGAAATTTCAGATGTATTTCACAAAAACTGAGAGAATATACTCACAAACATAGCTTAATCAACTAAACTCGTCACGCCGATCATTTATGTTATATTGGGGCGTTCAATAAATAATTTCGTTTGACGACGACAGCTGATCTTATTGATTTTTTTCGGAGCTAACTTCACTCTGAATCGCTTTACCATTCTATATATTATAAGGCTTCTTTGCAAAAAAAATTTCTTACATTTTTTTGAAAAGTTTTTTTTTTGGTCGCCTGTATAAAGTGGAGGGTCCCAAATAGCATTTCGGCGTATTTTACTTTTTAATTATAAAACAGGGTCATAATGCAGTTCAGGCAAGGCGAAATTGTGATGTGCACGGAGAAAATGTGTTACCGAGCGCCAGTGCCAAAATTGGTTTGTAAAATTTCCTTCCGGCAATTTCGATCTTAAGAAAACACCACGTCCTGGAAGGACTCTTGAAGCCAATGTGGATAAAATAAAGAATCGATGCAAATCGTCGTATAAAAACTCGAGAGATTGCTGAAAGATTAAATTTGTCTAATGCGACCCTTCTTAAGCACATGAAACGCCTAAAATTAGTTTCGAAGCCTGTGAAATGGGTTCCTCACGTTCTTGCAAAAAGAAATTTGCTTCGTCGCATTAACGACAGTAATTTGCTTATCAAACGTCAAGGAAGTGATTCTCTTTGATAGGGCGTTGTTACTGGCGACAAAAAGTATGTTATTTACAAGAACCTAAAGCGCCAGAGATCATAATCTAAAAAGTAGTATAAACCAGCGCAAATTACTTCCAAATCGAAAGTAACTAAACAAAAGAATATGTGGTCTGCTTGATCGGATTTCAAAGGGATCGTTTGTTTTGAGCTTTTTCCCGACAATATACAATTAATTGTTAAGTGTATTGTGATCAGCTGGATCAATTGAGCCGTGTACTCAAACAGAAAATGCCAGAATTGATCACTAGAAAAGGTTTAATGTTCCAACAGGATACAAATTTAATGACTCGCCAAACCTTTTGGAGTTTCAATGGGATGTGCTACCACACACACCATATTCTCGAGACCTTGCACCTCAGTACTTTTACTTGTTCAGGTCTTTGCAAAATTTTTTGGATGGCGGAGCCTACAGCTCAAATCATAACGTCAAAACCTACTGGTACCGGTTTTTGACTGCAAAGATCAAGCATTTTGTGAGTGTGGAACCTAACTCTTCACCGAAAGTTAGCAAAAACATTGGAGAATTTGAGAGAAAGTGAAGAATATATAATTTCATAAATGTTTTACACAATAAAAAACGTCTTTAAATTGCATAAAAATGAAACTACTTAATGAACGACCCAATATGTATATAGTTCTAAGCTTACTAACAATGTTTCTTTTGTGTAAAATCATTCTTCAAAGTATCACAAAGTTTTTGGCAAAGTAACAGAAATTAAACAAATTGATTTTTATGCATTCCTCACTTCGCTTTGCTAATTTGCAAACTTAATTTTTGGAATATCTAGCAAATTTAGTTTTCCCAGTGACGGAATGCCTTTTTAAAGTCAAAGCGGTGTCAGTGGCGGATTTGCCATTAAATGAAAAATGCAAACAAATTGCCAATAAATTGCATTACCAGCATACAACAGCAACAACAAACAAATCATCATTTATAAATGACACACCGCATACCGCCCAACAGGCAGGCAAAACAAACACAGCAACAACAACAACAACAACCGTCGTGTAAACACAATATTAGCAATTATGTAGAAAAAAATCGCCTGCATTTCACCGCCGCGTCGCGCTTTGCGGCCGACAGTGTTGCCAACTAATAGCAGCAGACAGCAAGCAGCGCCGACAATGTCGATTACAGCAGAAACAACAGCAACAGCAAACACACACACAGAGGCAGACGCTATGACGAGCAACATCGGCCGACTTGCAGCGTCACAGACGCGACGCGACTCGCGACGACCATAACTTCGGTTTGGCATCGGTTTGTTTGTTGTTGATGCGCCTCACGTGCGACGTATTGAATAATTACGAAGCGCATGAACTTGGAATGCCAAATGAGTGCGACAACAACAACAAGAACAATAGCGGACAGAGCAACTGCAATAAAGGCAATGACAACGACAACGACAGCGCGTCTGTAATGAATGCCCGAGCCAAAGTGGCAGTCAGACAAGCGATCGGTCAGTTGGATGAGAGGGAGCGCACGCGTACACACACACACACACACATCCATACAAACATGATTACATATGTACGTACGCGCGAACAGTTGTATTTGCGGTTGCTGGCGCAGGTGGGGCGATGTTGCAAGGTGGGTGGACAGCATTTTGTTATACACTTGCAACATGTTGTTACAGGGTATAAAGGTTTTGTTCAGCTAACGGTTGTGAGTATCACCTAAAAGTATTCGAGATAGAGGTTATACATAGATATTTAAATGATCAGGATGAAAAGACGAGTTGAAATCCGGGTGACTGTGCGTCTGGCCGTCCGTCCGTGCAAGCTGTAACTTGAGTAAAAACTTGAAGGTCGCAATTGCAGGGGACACTTTTTGAAAAAGTGGGCGTGGCCCCTCCACATCTGGGCTGTAGGGCGGCTACGGAAACGTTGGGAGCCCGTCTTGTCAGATAGCTGTTCACAAGAAAGGCTGTGTGAGCCGGGGTGAAACCATAAAACTGATATAAGGATTTTTGAACATCCAGCTGACTTTACTCCATATGATTGGTGATTGTATGTGAGGTATCTGAATGAAATCCTGGGAAAATATTTAAGTAAGTGGCATGATAATAGTTTCAGTAAATAGCATCATTTAAACCCTACACACTACATAAATGGATGTACGTCTTCCTAACAAACCATATATTGGGTAGTCGAAAAAGTTTTTTCGTATTTTGCTGGTATTCCAATCCTCTGATTGACGTTTTACACCATAAGGTATTTCTCCGGCTTTGATGCCTGCAAGTTGCAAGAGTATAAAATGCTCGGTTGCCCCCGAACTTAGCGCGCCCTTACTTATTTTTGTTTTTTCTTGCGTATTTTGTTGTCATTTACATTAGCTGGCGCGACACGCTTTGTTGGTGTTGTAAATTACGTAAAACAGGAAATAAATGCACATTTGCATGCAAAAAACTGAAAAGCAAAACAAACAAAGTTAAGAATGGATAAATGGAAAATATAGAAAAAGTGTTTGAGCGAAGGAAAATTTAATAGAAGAAAAAATATATTTAAATGCATGAAACGCGCGACGACTAATGAGCGCAGAGTGTAGAAAAAAATACAATGAAAAGCATGAAACATGAAAAGAAAATAAATTCACGCACTTTTTTCTGCTATTGTCATTTATGCAAATAAAAGCAAACTCGCCGGTAATTCACTTTCAAAGCCAGCAATGCTAGCGCTAGTCTAATTGAAAAGGGACACAAAGGTGAGCGCAAACGGTGAGAGAAGGTGCATTGGCCTTTCATCTGCTCTTAATCTGCTCTAAAGTAGCGGCAGTTAAAAAGAACGCATTTCTGCTTAAGCGCTTTTAGCTTTTGAACCCCTACCGCCGCCAATGAAACGGGGTCCTGTCTGCCGTCGCTTGCCTATAATAATAATTTCCGTTTCAATTGTCTCATTCTTTTGGCCATCTTTGGCTGTAGGTAGGTGCGTTGAGGCTGCGCTGCTCGCTGACGCTGACGCCATTGTGGGTGTTAAGTCATCAATCATAATCAGCGCGTTGCAAGCTTGTCTTCAATGGCTCCATCTGTCTTAGGTGCCACGAGGCAGCCGACTTTTGCGATTCGCGTATTCGCGCGCAATCCTTCGATTTCAGCAATCAATTCTTGACTTATTTCCGCGCTGATGTTATGGTTTTTGTTTTATTCTCAAAACTTCACCTTTTTCCAGTGAAATGCAAGCGCTGCGCTGAAGACAAAGTCATTGCGGGTCTTTTATTGAAGTCATTCTTTTCATTTGAGATAATGCTTTTTGCAGTGAAGTGCGATCCCTTGAATTCCAGCAAAGTCATCACTGTTGCAATAATTTCGTTAATTCTTTCGCATTTCTGCGAATTGTTGTTGAATCACCATCAGAAATGCATTCGGAAAGGCTTACAGCATTGAAGTGTGGAAAAAAGTCACTCGCAGTTGTGAAAATTAATGAACGCCTGCTTACTTAACATTTATGTAAGTGTGTAAGTCTTGCGGGAGGCGAAAGATGGCTGAATGCGGTGAGCAACTGTAAATGCACTCAAGATTTTGCCAAGAACAAACGGCTTTTATATGAAAATAAAACCTAAACCGTGGCTTCCTCTCCACTCATGAACAACCAATAATGTAATGCCATGATTGAGGGTGAGAGCTCTCATGAAGTCCATAAATACAGACTGTGCCAACGACCCAGAGCAAGGAGGGACCACGACAACGGTTCTTAACCGTCTGGACTGGGCTTCGTGTATAAATTCGAGCCAGGTTGCGATTCAGAACAGTCTTTTACCGGCCGTGATCAAATGATTTGACGTAGTAGACGTGATGTAATGTAAATTTCGCCGTCAACAGAAGTGCCTGCACTCGGTAGTGTATAAATACCGGCCACGGCAGCTGTTCAGAGCAGTTTTTGACCGGCCGTGATCACATGAGGTGCTGTAGTTGATGCGATGTAATGTAAATTTCGCTGTCAACAGAAGTGTCTACTCTCCGTAGTGTATAAATACCGGCCATGGCAGCGGTTCAGTGCCGTCTTCTACCGGCCGTGATCACATGAGGTGCTGTAGTTGACGTGATGTAATGTAAATTTCGCCGTCAACAGAAGTGCCTACTCTCGGTAGTGTATAAATACCGGCCATGGCAGCGGTTCAGAGCAGTCTTTACCAGCCGTGATCACATGAGCTGCTGTAGTTGATGCGATGTAATGTAAATTTCGCTGTCTCCGTAGTGTATAAATACCGGCCATGGCAGCGGTTCAGAGCCGTCTTCTACCGGCCGTGATCACATGGGGTGCTGTAGTTGACGTGATGTAATGCAAATTTCGCCTTCAACAGAAGTGCCTGCACTCGGTAGTGTATAAATACCGGCCATGGCAGCGGTTCAGAGCAGTCTTTTACCAGCCGTGATCACATGAGCTGCTGTAGTTGACGTGATGTAATGTAAATTTCGCTGTCAACAGGAGTGCCTACTGTCGGCAGTGTATAAATACAGCAGCGGCTCAAGAGAGTCTGGACTGGGTAACCATCTTATGTGATGTAATCGATATGAGTTTTGGAATGCTTGTGCGAGGTATGGTCATATGATATGACGTTGTTGATATGATATGATATATCCTGAAAGTGTAAATGTTTGTATAAACAGAAAGGTGTATAATCTAATGGAAAAAATCGTTTTCCCAGCAGCTTGGCAGCATTATGTTGCTACCTCCGCATAAATAATGAAACGCATAATCCAAATCTCCAATCAGTTAACCGTAATTACATCAATCACCTGCCAGGGTTTAGGGCTCGTCAATAACAACTTCACAGGCTTTGCACAGAAAAAACGTGAAAAACTACAAAGAGGACAATTATTATGAAGTGCATGACGACCTGCACCGCCGCCGACTACTTATCACTATTCGGGTCCACACAAACATATTTTCTATTATTTATTTTCCCTTTGCGCGATTGTATTATTCTTTCATTAAGCACTAAAGTAAATCAAAGAAAATTGAGGGGAATAATAGTGAAAGATCACACAAATACATCTATATGAATATATTTACACGTATAATCGCATCTGCATGTATGAGGGCGCCTGCTGGTGTAGGGGTGCTTCCAGACGAATGCACTAAAACCGGCCGACGGCCAATTAAGGCGCTGCTTGTTGGCTGGTTCGTCACTTTTGTTTGCCAAACCGTTGCCTATCGCACGCAAAGGATGTGTTGGGGAGACCGTGATGCATGCGTTAATAGTTGTTAGTGTTGGTAACTAAGCGAATTTCCTGTGCTTCTAACGCACTTTGTGCTCGCACACTTTTGTTCCCTCGTTGAAAACTAATGAAGGTGCAGATTTTTTTCGGGAAATAGAAGAAGAAAAGAAGTATTGTGCTGCAGGATTATCGCCACGGCAATGAAAACACGCATACAAAAGCAAAAGTAATCATAATACACGCGCATTGGGTTCAAGCCGTGCATAGTGTGTGTGGGTTTGTGTGTGTGTTTGCCATAGTAAAATTACTCGTACATATAAAACCATTAAATTCAAAATGAAAGAACATATTTCGCTGCACATAAAAACACGTGGTGTGAGGGGGTCCATAGTGATTAATACAGGGTCCTTGGATATTAATTCCAGTCTTATTTTTTATACTTGGTCTTTAAAATATAAAATTTCCTCTTAATTTTTGGGATATCAACCTAAAATTTTGCATACGTTCTTTTCTACCCAAATAGCAGGTCATGTGTCGGAGCTAGCAATATCGGATTACTTAAGGTTATAGCTGCCATACAAACTCACCGATAAAAATCAAATACTTCTATTGGAATCTTTTTTATTTGACTAGATATCTGCCTGAAATTTGGCACGAATTTTTATCCAAAGCAACGCTATAATTTTCGAATATATTAGTCAGATCGGACCGATACAGCATATAGCTGCCATACAAACTGGGCTCAAAATCGAGAACTTGTATGGCATCTTTTTTTGTTTTACAAGCTATCTTCACCAAATTTGGCATAACTTATTATCCAAGGCAACGGTGTAATCTCCGAAGAAATCGTTCAGATTGAATTACAATAGCATGTACTTGCCATACAAACTGAACGATCGGTATCAAGTGCTTACATACATTGAAAAGTTTTTCATATGATGAGATAACTTTACGCGGCACCCTGTAAACAGCCGCTTATACTAGTTTATTATACGTATATGTATGTATGTGTGCATTAGTTGTTTTTCTTGTTTATTGCCGTCATAAGAAGGGTGCCAAATATTTGTTTGTGCCACACATCTCACTTTTAAGCAGGATATGCCCGTGAGCTGTGTAGAGGATCAGCCAATAGGCAAGTAGTGTGCATTTCCTTTACATATGCTAACATTTAGAGTTTAACTTTTTTTCAAATGGCCTTTATAAATATAAACAATTGTTCATGTTTGTATATTTGATTATGACCCTACAGCGAAAAGGCGAGTGAGTCGTTAAAAATGCGTTTTTTTCTTATGTATGCTTGTGAGTTGGTGTGAGTTAATGCAAACAAATGTTTATCTTGCAACATGAAGCTTACAATTTGCAGCAACAGCCTGCTTATCTGGCTTATGTCGGGTCAAAATTGATTAAATAAATACGTATATATATACTTTTAATATAGATAATGCCTATTACATAAGGCTGCACCTAGCTACATATACATATATCCACTCCGATAATGGCAGAATGATGTCGATGATAATTGCAACGCCGCTGTCACCGCCGCAGTCCACGTAGCTGTTGTTTGGTGGCCATGACAGCGCCACAATGCCAATTTCCTGCATCATCCATATTTGAGTTGATAAGCACCACCTCTTTAAAGCCACCCATAAACACACATACATATGTATGCGCACCAGCATCACTCAACAAACACTCGGCCTATCAGCCTCCTTTTGACTCGCCGCCTCTTCTTTAGAGTGTTTGTTAATGTTGCACCAAGCAAGTGTTTCTCGTCCGTCTATTTGCTAGGAACAAATACGCAGCCTGGCACACATACACACACGCACATATGGGCGCTCTCACAATGGCAGTTCGTTACAAATAAATGCATGGGGCAGCAGCAACATCAGCGCCTTGTTAAGTTTTTACATGAAAACAAACAAATATCTATTTATATGTTTACCTTATATAGACATACATATATACATGCACACATGCACAGCCACACAATCGACTTTCAATGCCAGCCGGCACATTTTGTCTATCGCTTACGAGGAAAAAAGCAAAAAATGCGCTACACGCCAGCATCAAAGGGCAAAAGCGGTGCGGCCAACAGCACTCCGCTGCCACTCATTTGCCATTTAACTTTAAGCTGCACGCACACACACAAACATACAAGCATCTATAGCAGCGCTTATACCCACCGGCTTTCCAATTGCCGCAGGAAATTCGCTTTATTAAATATTTCTTTTATGAATTTGGAACATTTTTTTTATTTATATTTGCTGTTGCATGCTTGTTTGTTGCAGCAATTGCATAATGGACATAATTTTGTAATGGAAAATATCAATAGTCTACTAACAACGCTATTGTGAAGAACGAAAGAACCATACGGAAGTGTTCACTTCTATTCTAAATATTTACTTTTCATGTATTAGCGCACGGTTGTATGATTTCTCGTGCTTCCGACTGCTTTTGGGGGAGTTGGCGTGAGGAAGGCAGTGACAACCACATGTATAGGGTTCGTCGGGATGCTGTATAGCGTAAGGATAATCATTTTGCTTAATTATGTCACTTATATGGCTTCTCTGCAAAAGTTTTCAAAAATTTGAAGCTTACTTTATCCGGAAGAATCGAGTTTTATCATTGGACCGCAGGCAGCCGGACCATTAAGTCCTTTATGCCAGATGATAACCATATTAACATATCTCTTAAGTTGGAGCATTAGGATCCAGTCTCATACGACTGAAGGATGGGCATTCCCATAGATAATGTTCCAGCGTCTCATCATCCTCCGCATATGGCTTGCATTCCGATTCCGAAGTAGGAACTTTTTGGTCTGTCTACCATTACTGCAAAGTAACTTTGTTCCAAGACCTGAGTCCCGTAACATATGTCTGAAGATGAGATCTTAAGGTTACAACGTTACTAAGCTCTCTTTTGCCTAGAAACAGAAACTTTTTGGTCTGTCTATCATCAACATTACCTCAAAGTAACTTTGCGGTATGCCTTGTGTTGCTTGTCTTCCAAGACCTGAGGTGTTCCTGAGGTGTGCATCAAACAACCCTTGAAGAAGCTTAATGGCCCGGGGCAGATTAGAAAAACTGTTTCCCAGCAGCCTTCGACCGGAACAGCACGACCGCCTTTTCATTTCTTTCTATTTCCATATGGCCGGGTACCCAGTTGATGTTAATCGAGTTACTTACAAAGTGTCTAGTTATTGCCTGCTTGCCTAAGCTAACGCAATGAGACTTAGTATTGACGCTTCGTTTAGCTTTAATTGCTGGTTGGCTAAATACTAAAAGTTTTACGGACTTGCTGGTTAGAGCAAAAGTCCACTTAGCACTTTCTATTAGGCCCAGAATTTCGGCCTGAAATGCGGAATTGTAGTCATGGAGTTTGAAGCAACCTTCTGTGTCTGTATTACTACAGAATAAGCCCGCTCTTATTCTTATTTCGCTCTTTGAATTCGGTGAATATGTAGATTTCACCTTTGGACCTGTCTGTCACAGAACCATTGGTCCATTCTTCTCTATTGGGGAATGAAGACGTTGTGTGTACTTCCATGGTGGGTCTCCCTTTCGCGGTCGTATTTCCAATCTAGCTCCAGTTCATTAACAAAGCGAGTGTGATACCAAGCCTGTGATGACGCCGAGTCTGACTCGGTCTAAAACCTTGTGCCAATAGAGTGCCGAGTTTCAGATTCGAAGAGCTTTGAAAGTCCTGTTCTCAGTGTGCTCGCTCCCGTTTAGGTTTTTTTTATTTTGGATGACGCCGAGATATTTGACAGAGCTCGAGAAGATAATAGTTCTACCTGTTAAGGAGGGGAGATTGATTCGAATTGGATTTACACACCAAGCATTTTTCAATGTTACACCCGCCGTTTGAGTCCGCGGCACCGCGCCCGCACTTCCTCCGCATCATCCAGAAAATGCAGCAGCAGCGCAGCAATAAATTCTCACAATTCCCGAATTCGCCACATGCAATTAATTTAGAATTGATTTACAAAAACCTTTTTCAAAATCACTTTTTACACAAAAACAAACGAATTCGCTGAATCCGTACAAGAATAATGTCTCGCAAGTAACCCTCCGCATTCATTATGAAAATTTATGCGCGCACTTGCCACAATGACACACTTAAGCATGATATATCGAGAACTTCTCCAAAATACCTTCATTTATTTAGTTACATACTTTATATGCCCAACAAATCGCTGGTGATGTATCGATTTCCGACCCTTCAGCGTTCCGAAGAAAAGAACGGATTGTGCAGGGCGCCGCTGCTGTCATATTTACGCTTGTAGTGCGCTGTATGCGTGCGTGTATGTGTGTGTGTGTATTTGTAAGTTGAGAATGCGTTCTTGTTGCTGTTGTTGGCAGTATGCTTGCCTGTCCGTCGATCTATCGATAATTTGTATGCAACGACAGCCACCGGAAATGTTGTTGACGCTAAAGTGTTGCTGTTGCTGTTGCTGTTGTTTCTGGCATTTGACACAAGACACACATTTCATATTTAAAGCACAAAACGTATTGTAGTAAATCACCGGCAAACAAATGAAATTTAAACTTGCAACCAAAACAGAATTTTTACGATTTTTGGGAAATTTCTTTAGATTCTTTCATGCTAAATGACTTTATTATTTTTTTGTTGTATCGTATATAAGTTTTTTCTGCTTTAAAAATGTTCAAGCACGCTGCCATGTAAACTCGCTGCCACACACATATTACATTTAAGTCTGCCTTTTTGCCACTTCCTTTCAATTTTGGCAAATGTAATAAACATTATTGGAACATTGCGCGCCGGCAACTTACACCACTGGGATTCGTCACACACACACATATGTATGTATATAGCCATATGTTTGTTTGTTTGTTTGCTCAGTGTGTCCCTTTAATGCTTGCTTCCCCTTGACAGTTCCTTAAGCCGCCTTTGCATGCAACACTGCGCTACTTATTGGCTGTCAAAATTTGCTTATTTATTTGTATCGTAATCGCATTGCTTTTAGTTTGTTCCCCTTTCACCCTTCATTTGTGTTCATATTTGCTTTTTATATTTGTGATTTTATTTTTCTTGTTTGCCTGTTTCTTGTGCCCATCTGAGATTTATGAGTTTCTGTATGTGTTAAAGTGAGAATTCTTCAAGTAGTCAGCTTGTTTGTAAGGTCCAGCGCTGATTTGGGCTTGAACGCTCTTGAGCTTTGTCGTTGTGTGTCATACGAAATTGCTGCTGGGATTGTAATAACAATTTTTTTGAATTATTGGCCGACCCGCAGAGCCAAAGACCATTAAAGAATTGAAAAAAAATTAATGATTGCATTCCCAAATGATCGGCGAGGCAGTGGGCAAGTTTCGGCTTTGTCGATTTTGTAGAATTTGTAGAATTTGAAAATTACAGAAAAACACTCGAAATGCATCATATGTATGTATACACAAATAGTATGTATGTAGCAAATATATAGTTTATACATACAAGTACATATGTATATGTATGTATACGAGTATACACTAATGATTGTAATATAACCTTTAGGTTATTGTTTAGTTAATTGAAGCACCTAGTTGCTCGCGATTTGTCTAAAATTCTTGTGAAGTGCCATAATTGACTGATTTGTGAGCATGGGCCACACAGCAAGTGTTTTCTTTACTACTTCGTCTGTATTTTAGTGATGAAAGTATTATCAGAAGCTCTAAAAAATCAAATAGTCTAAAGACTATAGTAACACCAAATCAAGCTATAGCTTCACTAAGTTCGTGGAAAATGAAATCAAATGCAAATATCATAATTATCCATATATAAATAATAATTTTTTAGAAGGTGGCATACTTCACATAAGGAGGTACATGTGTTTCCTCGGGTAAAAAACAATGTTTTTTCAACAAATTTTTTCTCATATTAAAAATTAAATATTTTATTAGAATTTGTTAGTCTTACAAATATACACTATTAACAAAGAAATTCTGAAATTTTTAGAAAAAATATTTTAAACTCGGCCTTTGCGACGCCATTTCTGTGCCCCCTCGAAAAAAATGCGCCCCCGTTGGCATGATAACTCCTTACAGGATCATCTAAAGCGAAAAAATACGTGTTTTAGTTAACTTAGCTTAGAACTTCGACGAAGGAAAAAAACTGAATATTGGATTTTTGCAGATATTTTTGCAAAAAAATTATAATTTCGCGACATTTTTTTTTTCAAATAGTTGTAATCGAAAAAAAACCTTACTCCAAGTCTTTAAGAATTGCATCTCAAAAACCTGTGTAAAATTTCATGAAGATCAGTTAAATAGCTCTCGAGAAATCTTGCCAACCGACTTCGAAAACACAGTTTCGAGAAAAACCCGTTTAAATACGGCGCACTTAACCTAGCTAGCCTCGAACACTCAAGTTCTCAAGGCTGTATCTCCGAAACTATTACTCGGATCAACTTGACATTTGGGACAATATTCTAAAGGTTTTGTAGAGATTAATAAGATAATAAAAAAAAGATTTTTTGAAACCCGTAAACCCATGTAACCCCATAAATCTCCTCTAAATCACCATCTGTCAAAATTACGAAATTTTGCTTCAATATAATCATTATTATTAATAATTATAAGTAATAATATAACAACTTCTCTATTATGTTCCAACCATTCACATGAACTGTAAAATTTCGAATATTATCAGAGATTCAATCTAATGAGTTTGCCCACAGCCTAAAAAAACGTGGATTTTTGGAAATTTAAAACAAAAAAAGCTACTCTTTTTTATATTTTGAATTATACTTTTTGAATTATACGAGATTACCGACGGCGCTAGAAACAGGGCCTACGTTACTGTAATGATGAAACCAAAAAAAAAAGTTCTATTTTGATTAGAACAAAAAACCGATGAGTCATTGTATGTACAAAATTGTATACAAAACAAGAAAAAAAATTGCATGATGATCGGATAATTTGTCTGCAGCAAATTCGAAAACTGCTGTTTCGAGAAAAAATGTTTTTAGAGGTTATATACAATAAGAAGGCCGAAAAAAGCGATTTTTCCATATTTTTTTCTGAGAAAAGTTTTGAACTTATTGACTCAAATAAATTGTACACATATTATGATATATTTTAACTATATTTCAAGACTTACTATTAGTAAAAATATTTTTTTTTGGAAAGAAACTACGCTGATCTCTGCGAGCTCCTCTCAAAAACACGATTTGTGGTGACCACTATATCTCTGAACTGAATCCTTTGAAATTAAAAACCTAAACAGATTTCGTTAAAGTAATCTTAAATTAACTAGTTAATCAAAGGAATAGCAAATATTTTTTTTTGGCAAAATAGCGGTTTAACATTGATTTTTTAAAAAAATTGCGTGTAAATTCGAAAATATTCAACAGAACGATTTGAAATTTTCTGTGTGTATTCTTAAATATACATATGTAAATTAAGGAAATAAAATAAAAAAAAATATTTTTTTTTTAATTCTAACTGTGTATAACCCCTTAACAGATTGGAGTGATTGAACTGAGCGGCTAGCCTATAAATGGCTGTAACTCAAAAACTATTTGAGATATGGCTCTGATATTATAGTATGCTATTTTTAGAAGCATAAACTCGAATAATATGAAAAACAAAAAAAGTCGATTTTTTTCAAAATTTCACAAAGGCTAACGCCAAAACTTTAGCAAAAAGTTGGAGATAAAATTAAAAGGTACTTATTCTGAATTCCAAACTCTTCGACAACAGTTTTTAACAAGCATTTTTAAATAATTTCTTTAAAAATTCTAAAATATTATCGCCACTTGCGAAAACATTAAGAAGTATTAAATAATATGCAATTTTTGTTAACAAAAAATAAAAAAAAAATCAAACAAATGGTGCCGACTTAGCGCAATGTTAGCAAACACACTAAATGAAACGAATAAAACCGTCTAAGCCAGCAAGCAAACTAAGCGCAATGAGCACTGATATGGCCACCAGGCAGCAGTCAAACAAAATCAACACAAAATAAAATGAAAAGAATTGAGGAAGAGACGTGAAAATGATTGTGACTAATAACTAGTGCCTGGAACTATGTACACAAACTATGTAAACATTGCATCCGCAACGCATTCACACACACACACGTAAACACTCAGCCCGCCACCCAAACAACGTTGCACTGCGCTAGCAGCGGAGTCACAAAAGGGCAGCCGCAGTCTAGCTTTAACGCCCGCATACATAAATATGTACATACATATGTACTTGCATGTGGAGTGTGCTCCAATCATGCTTGTGCACATACACACCGTTATAATGGCGCGGTGTCAAAAAACGACAGCGCCTCACGAGCCACATAACAGCAGTTGTTATCGCGTAATCGTTGATAGCACGAAGCTGATGCACTCTTGCCGCTTCATTGGCTTGATAAATGCCGCTGGCTTGTGTAGTACGTATGGCAACACACCGTCAGATATACATATGTACATGCATATTTATTTATATAATTTTATGTATTTAAATGCCACAAAATTTGGTATTCGGGCTGCTGAATTAGACTATATACATATGTATGTATGTATGTATGTATATTAGCAGGCGGCTAATGGCTTAAGCCAGCAGTTCGAAAATGGTCTCAGACAGACTGTGGAAATTATTATTACTATTTTCGGAACACAGTTGTGGCATTATTATTGTAGAACTTTAACCCTTTGCCAACTTTTCCTTTCAACCAACACTTAATCGCAAACTAAAATATTCTTAAGAAAAATTTAAAAATTTCAAAGGCAAGAAATACATATTTATATACATACTTACATATATAAAAACCAAGTAAATATTGCTTTTAAGTATGCACAACCGCACATTAATTCATTACTCTTTAAGCACGAGCGTCTTAGCAGCTGCTCCCAACTGCCTACGATTACCAGCCGCTTCGGCTGCTGCCGGGTTTTTCGACTTGCTTCGACTGCTTGCTACATTTTACATACTCGGAAGCCATGAAATAATTGTTTACATTTAGCCAAAACAAGCTAAAAGCATCAACAACTAAAGTACTTACAATAACAATAGCAAAAACTTTGTGGTAACAGCAGTTGGTTGGCAATAAAGACAGCAACAACAAGATTTCGCTGCCGACAAGACGATTCAATAATAAAAATAACAGAATACTAAATGTAATTTTTATCGCGCGACAACAAAAACAACAACACAAAAGCGGAATCATACAAATGTAGCTACATATAGGGATACAGTAATATATGTATATATATCTATAAATATATGCATGTGTGTCTGTTTTTGAGTATCACAAGCTCCTAGCGCTCTGTAATATTCGTAGGTAACACTACCGAACTCATACATACGTATCATGTTCACATTGCCATCCTTGCCCTCATCCTGCTTTTAGAGGTTAGATAACCGCTGTTCGTTGGTGCTCGTGACGGTTCGTTCATTGCATGTATGTATGTATGTCGATTTGTAATAAAGTATTTACTGAGTCTCATTAACAAGGAGCAACCCTCAACTAAGGAAAATATTGTCCGTACAACTGTTTAGTGAGAACCGCGAGTGAATGCGCGTCAATTATCCCATTATTGTTGTGCAGCGAGAGCAGTGAATTTTTAAGATATCCGAAGAGCACAGCGACACAGCCTAAAATCCGTTATTTGCTCTATCGACGAGGCTATAGGCGCATACAAAATTTCAGCGAAATTTGATAGATACTTTTCGTAAATCCATAGGTATTTTTAAGGTCTCGCTGTTTTGTTAAAATACCTAACCTTTCTATAAAGAGTTAAGATTTTTGTTGGAACATCTTCTCTAATTTCTAACTGCGGTATACAAAAGGGTGCTATATTTACATGGCAATTCCCTAATTTTTTCCATGTCACAGATGCCAAAAAAGTGGGATATTTTCTGTAGCAATATTTCTCAGTATTTCGATACAATAAATGGTCATATTTTTTCCGGATCGAAACATCCTGAATCAGTTCTTTTTCGGCATAACTCGCATAACTTCTAATTAAAAAACTTTTCCGACTTTGTTTAGGCGATTAAATATCTTAAAACTTAAACGAGACAGATCCACATATTATTTTTCAGAAAAAACTATGAGAGTCCGATCTAACTGGAATGATATTATCGAAGAAACAATTTTTCCAAGAAACTATAAGTGTCCGATTTTACTGCTTCTTAATACTGTTGCTATCATTTGGAATGATTTTATCGAATTTTTGAAAGAAATCAACAAATACATTTTCATTATGATTGTATAATATTATTGGAACGTTGGACTTCTTGGAGACAATATCACGAAGTTGACCGAGCTCGAATGCCGTGTCTCTAATCAGAACTATGGACATAATTGCTAACTTTTGCCCTCTTCTTAAAGGTGAGTTGACCTATAACTAAGTGAGGTAAAAATGCAAAACCAAGGTAACAATCAACTCAAAAAAAAGACATTTCTCGCACTTGATTTGTTGAAACCTTAACTCAATGGTTTAAAATTTATTCCTCACACTTGATTTCTTGAAACCTCAAGGAAATTTTTCAAAATCTGAACTCATTAGAAACCAAATTTTCTAAATGAGAAGCGCGCTCTCTCTTCCTTTTTTGAAAACATCACAAGGTGTCTACGTGACCGTAAGCTGAGAGCAGCGAGTCAAAAAAATTTTATGTTTTTGTATACACACACACACACATTCACAAAAACAATGAACTCACTTAAAAACATATTTTGGAGTTGAATTGGAGTTCGAAAATTCCTACATATTTATAACAAATGTATAGGGAGAGAACACAAACAGCAAAACATAAAAGCATAAAGCGAAGTGTTTAAAATGAAATGGTGATAAAAAATGGTAAAAAAGTGCACACAGAAATTTCAAATAAATAAACACAAATAAAGTGCTGCGTAGAGAGTGAGAGAGCGGAGAATTTGATATGAGTTTGAGCAGGCTGGCACAGGAACAGCTGTGTGGCAGTTGGTTAGATGAGAGCACTTTAAAGGCTAATGATAAAAACGAATATAATAATGATGATGGTTATGCTGCCTGTAGTGCCTATTGAGGATGATAGTGAGCGCTGACGAGCGCTATGCTATTGTTGTTATTGTGGGCAACTTATTTTTGGTGTGATTATTTTACTCGCGAACATGCATGCTTACATGTGTGTGCTAGTGTGTGATATGTACATATGTTTTTGTATACGTAAGTGATAATGTTTACTTTGAGCACAGCGAGGATTGTATGCATGTATGTATGTATGTACATATGTATGTTTGCATGTCAGTGTTTATGCTACTTGCAGCCGCTGCGTTAACATTGAAATGGGGCAAGTTCTTTTAAGTAGCGGTGAGTGATTGTATACAACTTGCTTGACTTTGAGTAACTAATGTGACTGGCTTTAGAACTTTAATTTGAAAAGTTTTTGGAATCGCAAGTCAAAAATAATTGCTGCTAATAGCTGTGTGAGCCTTATGAGTTGCCAACCACACTTTTGGATGCCAGCTTGATGTCTGCAGCAGTCATTGTGGGAAAATGTGCGTATATACAAATGTTTCACACTGCACTGACCTCTGCGTCCCCACATGCTCCCTAAACACACATACATATAAATATATAGCATTAACGCTTATCTGCGGTGATCTCAGCGTAGCTTTTGCTGCCCTTATATGATAAGAGCCACTATTTAGAACGTCTCCGCCTCCACCTCGCCGTTTGCTGATTCACATTGCCTCATCGGTGCCTCCGTATGCTGCGGTTGCATACAATGCAAACATACATATGTACGCGCATTACGTATAGAGTTTGCGCCGACTCTCTATTACTCCCTCTTTCAATGTGTGCTCTCTGCATGCTCAGTGGCCCTTCTTCGCGGTGTCGCTCAATATGCTGGCTCATTATGTGCAGCGAGAACAAACAAATACGGTGGTTCTCGGCAAAGTCGCCAAGTGCATGAGAGCGGCTACGTCGACCCCATTAGCAGCGACAGCAGTGCTAGCAGCAGCAGCAGTGGCAGAACAATAGGAGAAAATTAGTTGGTTCGTTTGTTGGTTTGAAAGAAAAAAAAATAACAAAAACTGGGAAATCATCCCGTTTCCCATACGGCTGGACGGACAAACATACGGTCGGACAGACGATTGCTGGCTTGGATGAATGGTCGATTCCCGTTTGAATGTGTCTCTACACAGCACACAGAACACTCGCGCTGCAAGTCAGCACACGTGCATGTGTTTGTAGATATTTATATTTGGCCCTCGCGTTTATAGGCATACGATATGTGCCTCGGCATTGCTTGCTTGCCTGCCTGCCTGCTGCTGCAGTCGCACGCACTCACGTACCAGCAATAAGGGCAAGGCATGGCAAGGCAAGGCAAGTCAAGCAGACAGCCAAGAGCAGCAGCACAGCGCGAACGTGGACGCGCCTCTATGCGGCTCTGCGACTCTACTCGACACTCAGCGCACAGCCTGACTCTTGGCAGCGCTGCGCTGCGCTGCAAGGCAACGCGGCACGACGCGACGCGGCACAGCACAGAACAAAGCAACACACGGCTGGCTGTTTTACTGACTTTTGTATGCATGTATGTGTGTGTGTGTGGACGAGTATTTTGAGTGTGCGGATGAGAAGAAGTGAAATTTTTGGGACTTGCACTGTCACTTGGCTGGATTCTATAAATCAGTCAGACATTTTCCCTAAAACGGTGCGGACGCTGGATTGAAATTGTTACGGAAAAACATTGTATGTTAGTTGTTTGACGCTTTGGATACACATACAAACAAACTGACATACCACATCCAAAGAGTGCAAGCATAAACGGTTGGTGTTCGTTTTTAGTGTTTAGTGTGCGTGCGTGTGTGCGTTTTCTTACCATTTATTATTACTTTTTATACGAAAGTGTTTAAAAACATATATACAAATGTTGCTTTGTGTTGGCTTTGGAGCACGTTTGTTTGTTTGACTGTCGGTTGATGCGTTGTACACACACACATACATACATACCTAAATATATAAAAGTACGCGACGTGCACTTGGCGTTTCGCTCGCCTTTCTGCCTGACGGCCGCACTAGCTGCCTTGGCTGGCTGCCCATGTATCCATATCCAGCCGCTGATCAAGCCACCATCCTGCTAGGCGGCCAATGCGGCAGCCGCCTTTAGGGCTCGTTCGTTCGGTTTCTGCCTGCGACGGTCGGAAAGTCGGTTGGCGTTTGATTGTGTTAACGTTTTTAGTTTTTTTTTGTTTTTGAAATTGTAGTGACTTGGGGCGCGCACGCCCGCCCGCAATTTGGGTGCCTCTCCACTGCTACCCCCGGCAAAGCCACTATTCTAAGTGGCATACACGTTTGCAGTTAAAAGTGCAAGAACAGCAAGAAATCGGAGCTAACACGCTTTTTGAAAAAATTTAGCGTTTATTGAAAAGTGTGCGAACGGAAAGACAAAAGCGACTGCGAATTATAAATCAGTTTTGTGGCTAAAACATTTTGTGTAAAGAAAAATGCGTGAATTGTTGTAAATATTCGCAAGTGGAAAAGGCAAATATTTAAATTCTAAAAGTATGAGTAAAGAAAATAAAGACGAAAACAAAAAGTATGTGCCGCGATAAAAGGATGCCCAACTTAAGCCATTGTGAGAGCGCCTCAGAATTAGCGTTTTTTGGACATTTTGCATTGTAGCCAGTTTAGACAAAATATTCGTTTTTGGGTATTTATCGGGTGGGGAGTGGTCAACATTATCTGTTAACACTATCTAGTATGAGTGGTTAACACTACCTGGTATAAGTAGTTGGGCTATTTTTGACAAAATAGTGTTGCCAAAAAATAAATAAAGTGATTGAATATGAACAAAAGTTACCATTAATATATGAATCATATATACAATATACTTTGAAGTGAAATTTTGAAGTAAAAGCCAAGCTAAGTCTTGCTAATTTGTGTCGAAACAAAAAAGTGAATAAAAAGCTGAAAAATGCTTAAATTGTAGTGACTTGGAGGAGACTTTATCAAGTGACTTTGTAATCATTTAACTCAAATTGCCTTTAATAAGTGTGGTGTGTATGAAACCAACCTTACTTAAATCTGCGAATCCTTTGGAATATGTACATATGTATATGTACCATAACAAACAACAACTTACAGAATCTTATTAGAACGCGAACTCGGGTTTTAGGAAAACTACCGAATTTTTGCACGTATTCTATATTGAAGCATTTGACGTGTAATGTTCATTGTTGAATACTTTTTTTGCTGTTTACGGCGGTATCGCACCTTAGGCACCTTAGGAAGGCATAAAAGTGTGTATTATTCGGATTCTAAGTTACAAATTAGGGTTTCCTTAAGCATAGTAACACCGCTGGATGGGTGTTATGATTTCATGAACTTTTTTTCTACAAAAAACAGGAAGAGGCAGTTAATTTATTGGTTTATACCACCAGTTAAAATCGCGTGACTGCTTCTAAAGGTTTATAACCGCTCAATTCTGTATTTTAAAATACTGCTAATATAAATTTTTTAATGCTAAATTGTATATCAGTTTTAAAGCATAATATTCAGGTTGCCTGAAGCAGCATTAGTAGAAATAAACACATGAAAATTACGCGAAAATAAAAGCAGTTTTGAGAACCAGCGTTTGTTTCTTACATTCTAAGCAGAATGCTCAGTTTTTACTCATTAATTATAATATATGAAAAATATTAGAGCGTTTCCATACACTTTTACCTAATAAAATGCAGAATAAACTACTATTTCTGGCATATAAATGATGATGCATACTTACATACATATATGATACATATGATCCTGCCTTGTTGCCGACGGGTTAAATGAAACTATGCTTTCGAAGCTATTGGGTAGTCGAAAAAGTCTTTTCGTATTTCTTTCAACTTTTTTTAACAAATTTTCCAAATAAACATTTTTCTTTAAGTAATTATGGTCTTTAAAAAAAAACTCATTAAATTTTTCAATTTTCCATATCAATTTTCATAAAAATATAATTATTTTTGCTTTTTAGAAGCAAGTGAAGTTTTGAGTATTAGTAACAATATAAACAACAATTACATTATTTCACCCTTTTTGTTGTAGAAATGTGCTCTTAATGTCCTATGCTGGTTGCGAGTTTAAAAACTACTCACCAGAGACCCATTTAATGGTCAAGTCTCATAAAATAATAATTTCTTAATTTAATCCCCACCACACACTTAGTAGTCGAAACTTGCTTCAAGTGCATAACGGTTGTGTATTTCTGCATAAACAGATGTGAATTAATTTACAAATCTGATTTTTTATGATTATTGTTGTTGTAATATGAAAATACGTTTACATATGCATGTAAACGCATAAAATCTGGAGTTGCTGTATAAAATTTCATGGCTGCACACACATGCATATGCAGTACATATGTATGTATGTATGGCTTTTGAAAGCGCCTAGAAAAAGACACTGCTGCTTAAAAACGTCAAAAAGCAAAAAACAATAATAATAAAAAGCTATAAAAATGCGCTAGGCAATGGAGAAAAGCAGGAAGAGGCCAAAAGCCCTTGCAGTCGCGCTGTTGACTGACTAAATAATAAAAATAAATATAAAATTACTAATACAAAAAATATAGAAAAGAAAAAAAACTGCTGCGCCGAGCTACAAGAACAAGAAAAGTGTAAACGAAAAACAGAAAAAAAGAAAGAAGAAAAACTCATAAAATAAAAATAGTGTATAACAACAACAAAAAAGCAGTGGAACTACCTACACTAACAACTACACATATTAGCTTGTGAATATGTAATCATATATGTATGTACGTTCATATGTATGTTTGTGTATTTAGTTGAGCACAGGGGAAGTAGTGGTGAGCGCAGCGCAGAGTAGAACAGTAATAACAGAAGTTGTGGCAGCAAGCCCTCGTGCAGCAATGTGCAGCGCAGCGCGGCGCACCATCGCCACCACCATTCTCAGTTGGTTAGTAGGTATGTGTGTGTGTGCGGCAGTGGCAGTGGCGGTGGTGAGGTGGTTTGCGGTGCGCGGTTTCTATTTTGTTAAGCGTTCAATGCACTCGACAACGACGGCACGAATACCGACGACGGTGACGACGAACCCTGTTGCCTTGCCGCGCCACGCTCGGCTACTTGCTCGCTTTCACACGAATGCCCCAAGCAGTTCGGTCGGGCCGACGGTCGCGACCAAATACATTCGCGCGCTCGGCTATAAAGTCATTGGCGGAAGCGGGCGATGGTAGCGCGGTGACGTGGTAGTGCCAACAACGGCGCGGAACTTAGCGGCCCAGGCCGAGACAACAGCGCAGACACATTTGATTTGTTATTCTTCATTATTATTAGTGTGACGCTGCTGTGGTTAGTGTGACGGCTGTGTTATTGTTGTTATTAGTATTATCATTGTTATTGCTGTTGTTGTTGTTGCTGCATTTTGATTATTATTATTAGTGAAATATTTTTGTAGCACAGCGCACGGCGGCCAGCACATGTGCATGCATGGGAACATTCATGCGTCTGTATGTACAAATGCTTGTATGTAGATATATGCATATATGTATACTTATGTGTATGTCTACACTTATGAACTTGCATGGCAAATGTCGCACGGTGTGTGCTTAATTAATACAACTCAACAGCAACAGTGTTAAAGTAAATTAACAAACAAATGCAGGAAGTTGGTTGTCACTCTAGCAAGAAACTTCAACCTTTACATGTACATATGTACATTTGTATGTTTGTATGTGTGTGTGCACAAGCGTTTGCATGAAATTCTTCACATACCTTGAGTGCGCTTACTACGAAATTAACGGTATAATATACATCATTTAAATGTACTCAGTTTAAGGTGTGTGCTTTAAAGCGCCTTGAAGTATGCTACAAAATTTTTTTAAGCACTCATTGCATTAAAATTTAGCGAAAAGCGATTGAAGAAATCTTGCGCAAAGCAATGAAGCTGTGAAAGATTTATATTTATTTTATTTTAAATATATGTATATTTATTTTAATTCCGTCGGCCTCTGTGTATTTACGCGAACTAGTCGCTCAGTTTTTGAAATATCGTACTAAAATTTGGCTCACATATTTAACTCCTCAAGATGCTGCTTATTTGTCGAAATTGGCCATAACGGACAACTATAGAATATAGCCGCCATGCAAACTGAACGTTCCAAGTAAAGTCCTTGTTTGGAAAACTTTTTTATTTGACGAGATTTCTTCGAAAAATTCGGCGTGCGTTATTGTCTGAAACAATAATATAATCTCCGTTGAAATCGTTCAGATCGCAACACTATGACATATAGCGACCATACAAACTGAACAATCAAAAACGAGTGCTTGTTTGGAAAACTTTTTTATTTGAGCAGATATCTTCATGAGATTTTGTATGGACTACTGTCCAAAGTAGCGCTACAATTTCCGTAAAAATTGTTCAGATCGAACCACTATTGCATACAGCTGTCATACAAAGTGATGGCTCAATATCAAGTTAAAGCTCCTTCTATACCTTTTTATGGCATAAAAATGCACATGCGAAGGGCATTGTAGCTTCGATGCCGTAAAAATTCACGTTTTTTTCTTGTTCTATAAAGCGGCTAGCTAAAGCAATTTGTGAATTTTTCTTTTTCGCTTATTAAACATTAATATTATAAGTGCTTATAAACTTACAGATAAATTAATAAAAAGCGCAAAATTAAAGTTTTACTGGCGCACACTTTATTATTGCATAATAATTGCACTTAAATATGAAAAAGGTTTTCGGGGTGGCCGTGTTCGTCACTACAATAAATACGCGACACTAAAATTCAAAATTAAAAAATCATAAAAAAATTAAGAGCCAACAAAATCCAATAAATATGTTAATAAAAGCCAAGTGCAAAAGAACTTAACGACTTCCGCTTCCGTCGGCCAATCGTCAGGCTTTGTTGTTTGTGTTTTACTACAGCGACTACAAACAGCTTTCGTACTTCGCCACATAAACGCGTTTGTATCTTTGTGTGTATGTATGTGTGTGTGTGTGTGTTCGCCGGCTTGTAAGTGCATGCGCCGGTTGCATAATTTATGCATCTTGATTCCATGTGTGCAACACGCTGCTACCAACAACAACAACAGCAACCAGAACGACATGAGCAACCGTAAAGGCAGCAGCAAATTTAAATGCTAATAATAAGTAATAAAGCGCAGCACAGCAATAAATTACAAAACATTTCAAATTAATGCAATGTTTATATATTTATGCGTAGAAAAAGATAATACAACAATTACAAATAAATAATTCAAACGTTAGAAATGTTAGTGTTGGTATGTATGTATGAAGTGTTTGTGGTGCGCAAATGGCGTGACAATGTGAGAAAATGCATATTAGCGCAATTTTATGCTCAAGCCGTACGCCGCCGTAAAATTCAAGTATAATGTAGCACAGTTAATAAAAAATGCAAAGCCTAACTGTATTAACAACTGCTGCTGCATAGCTAATAACCACAGCAACAACAATAAAGTAGTTCATTATTTAAGCGAAGGAAACAAAATACAAACGCTTCCCACGCAGTGCACGCGACAACAACAAACAATACTTAATTGTGCTTAGTAAAATATATTTCATCGAGCTTAAAGTGTTTACAGTGTTTTAAATATTTAAATGTTGTAAATGCCGGGAAAACATTTAAGCGTATTTTTTTCGTGCAAAATGCGCGCACAAAATTTTCATAAGTTTTCTCTCAAATTTTAGTGTTTTTCGGCGTAAAAGTTATTGACAAAGGGAAAAAGACTCACTGACTGCCAATAAAAAAAGGGAAATAAACGCACAAAAAGCAAAGAAAAAGATACAAAAACAAAAACGAATTTAAAAGTGTTAAGTTGTAACGAAAATAAATGCAAAAAAATATAATAATATCGAAAATTTGTAAGTCGGGAAGCCTTTGAGATTTTAATCTACTATAAAAAAGGAGCTAAAGCAGCGCGATAAAAGTCTAAAAGGTAAAATACACATGAAGTAGTCTTAATATACCGTTATACATACTATGTAGATGCATAAAAGCATATATTTATGAAATAAATTAATATTTTAGTGTACATTTTGACAAACAAGTACCCGGAAATTGTAAATAAAAGGCAAAATATTTAATTATTCTTCAATATTTATTTTGCCGCCTTCAAAGTAATCCCCACCAGATGTAATAGACTTATGCCAACGATTTTTCCGGTACTCGAAGCACTTTTCACAAGAAATTTTTGGAATGGCCTTCAGCTCCTTCAGCGAATTTTGTTTTATCTCTTCGATCGACTGAAAACGGGTTCCATTCCGATGATTGTTAACTTGTTTGCATGTCAAACTCATAAACCAATGTCTCATTGGCAGTTATAATGCTCTCCATGAATGTTGGATCGGCATTCGCACGATCAAACATGTCTAAAGAGACCTATTTACGGTACTCTTTTTGAAGAAAATTCAGCTTTATCGGGACAAGTCGATGAAGAATGCGTTTAATACCCAAAATATCCACCAAAATCATTCGAACGAACTCGCGAGAAAAGCACTGCTCTTGTCTGCCAATTTTCAATCACCATAACCTTCACTTTTTTAACAATTTCATTAGTTGATGAAGTCGAATGTCGTCCAGAACGTTTTTCGATAAAACTGAATCAACGTAAGCCTTCTCCAACATTAACAACGAAACTTGGTTATAAATTCAAAATTTGAGACAAATTTTCTTTGTTCGATATTTTTATTCTTTGCAAAAGCAGCTGCCGTAAACAAACTGGTTTCCTTAAAAATACCTAAATACCTCGAGAGAAATAGATTTATTCCCACATCAGTCAATTCCACATAACCGGAATAAACTCCAATTCACGTATAGATTCTATACAATATATGACTGTCACTTCGTTCTTCTTAATATTTTGGGCATATTTTATTATACTACAACAGTTAGAACAGCAGTAAAATTCTAAAATAAACACAAAAGCATCTCAAAGTTTGCTTGCAATGTTCTCGGTTTGCCTAACAACTTTTATGCATTAGACTCATGATGCGTTTCCCGAAGCGATTTCTGCAGTTTAGATAGCAGAAAAAAGCCACAGGCAGTCAAATCTGGCGAAAGCGGTAGCTGAACAATCACTCTCGTTGCCTGTTGCGTCTGTCTTTTTATTCATAATAGAATGTGACCGCGTCTTGTGGTCTCTAATACGAGAACTGAGACGCTGCATACCCAAAACATTAACCTAAATGGTTGGGTTGGTCCGTTTCATACCCAAAACATTAACCAAAGTGATTAAGTTGATCCATAACAAGTTTTGATACCCTCTGCTATCACTCGGACGCCAACATGACGATTTTCAAACACTTTTTCCGATGTTATCGTCAATAGTAGGGGAGACGGACGACTCACATTCGCATGGAATATATTTTCGATGGTTTCAGGGCCTTCTTTGTGTCACTCAAATATGCATTTGTGTGAACCTAGTAATGTTTGTCGGCTAAACATTTTGCCCCGCATTAGAAGCTGATACTTGGGGCTTTTTTATACTTACATGCATATACATATGATAGTAGTGGTTTCTTGGGAGTCCAACGTTTACTCTATAATACAACAACAACATCGTCTGCAAGCACAGAATTCTTATTCCACTTCTTCAGTTGTTGATTTTGTAAATTTTGTTTTATCTGTTATTTCTAACTGTAATTCCTATTATGAATTCAGTTTTATCTTTATTAATGGTCGAAAATCGACGGCATTCGGTTCAAGTCGGATCAGTGGTTGATCGCATGAACAACAGGATAAGTCTTCGGGCACCCTCGCAATTCTAGGACACAGTAGTCTATAACCCCCTACAACAAAATCCCTCCAATGGGTACGCTCTCGCACACATCGATGTATGCACCTTCTTCGCAGGCTTGACAGCGATTATAAGAAAAACAGTGGAAATCAGCAGAGATGAAAATGTGCATTTAACCAAAAAGATGCACACAAACAAACAAGTGTACGCATGTGTGTGTGTAAATCTATAGATTCGACCTAACGCTCTAGAACAACATAGATGAAATTCAAAAGAAAAACAGCACAAAAATGCTGAAGCCAGCAGGAAAAAATTGGAAAGACAACAACAAGACAACGTATTAATAGATATGTACATATGTAGTTAGATAGGTAGATTTGTATGTATGTATGTGTGAATGCGCCTATCAGTGTATGTGTATGTGTTTGTTGACATATTCGAGCTACAAGAACGCAACGAGGCGATAAACGTTTCAAAATACAATAAAAACAACAATAATAACATGTGTACGAGTATATGTGTGTCTACACCAAGGGTATAGACATCATGAGCAGTGTTTTAGAATGTTTCTTTTGTTGTTGTGCAGAGCCAAAAGCAATTGCTGTTAAACATTATATTCTACAACTCTGCATATGTTTTATATGTGTGTATGTATGTATGTGTATGTGTCATACTATGGAATTCAGCTAGCCAACGGCGTTCCAATCAACGCGACCTGGGCTATGCACTATGCGCTTCAATTTAATTTGAGCAGCTCGGATTTAAATACCTGTCAGCCAAACGACCGCAACTCAAAAGCCGCGGTCTTTGTCGGCTAAACATTTTGCCCCGCATTAGAAGCTGATACTTGGGGCTTTTTTTATACTTACTTATATGATAGTAGTGTTTTGCTCTATAATACAGCAACAACATCGTCTGCAAGCACGGGATTCTAACTCCACTTCTTCAGTTGGCAAGATTAAAGCTGTTTTCGTTGTTGCTACAATTGGTTGCTTCTGTGCATTCACTACTTCTTCAATCCCAGTAACTTTGTATGTGTGTTTGTGCAATTAATTTTTTACTCATTTTTTCACACCATACTTGCTTGATGTACGAATGTGCAAGCATGTACATACATATATATTTTTATTTTTATCGTACTATTTTTCATTCCCTTTCCAACTTAGTTCTGCGCACATACACACACACATATGTACATATGTATGTATTTCTTAACTTGTATGCCATGCACATGGGCTCAAGCGTCCACCGTCACCATCCCCAACGTCATCGGTGTCGAATGTTGCCATTCGTTAGACGGTTGCTTGCTTCGTTCCACATTGTCGTGTGTCAGCTCATGCGCTCGACGGTTCGTCGTCGACAACTCTCAGGTCGGCGTTTATCGACCGACGGCTAACGGCCGACAATAAGCGGCTACACTTAACATTCTTTCTTATTTTTCTTATCACCATTGTTGTTGTAGTTTGTGCTATTCGTGCAACGCTAACATAAAAACCGCTTCAACTACTGTTACAATTACTACGAAACACAATAAGGACGATGATATAACATCAATTTAAACCGCCTACTTAGTATAACATCCTCAAAAGGACCTTCCTATGTTAATATACCAGCTTATGGGAATTTCGTACGTTTATTTACATACATACAGAGATATGCCCACACATGATGTACATATGTATAATTTTTATTTTCTCCTATTTCATTCACATCGAATCCCCTTTTTCTTTTCATCCTTTCACAAGCGCAATTCACATGCAGCTGCCTTCACATTAACAGAATTTCTTACTTTAACATTGCGATGCTTACCGCGCTGTCGACGTCACTGTTAACGTCATTATTATCCCACGGTTACATTTGCTCTCACTCGCCTGCACTGCATTGTTTGCGCTCAATTTACGCCAAGTTTAGGAATCTCTCTTTCCACAAGTATTAAAAATGGTCATATATATATATATACGTATGTACGTGTATGTGTAGCAGATTTTGCCTTCCCATCTCTTGTTGATGAGAGTATGAAGCAATTTTTTTAACTATATTATGCTTAAAGATTTTAAACAAGCTCATAGAAAATTATTAGATTTTCATCCACTTGGCCTTTGACACCTCGGAGATATAATGCATTGTACAATTTCAATACGGCTTCAGACATATGTATGTACATACATACTTATGTATATGAATTCCATGGGTTCATTAAATTTTTGGTGCAAATAAGGCACATTTGTACTACTGTTATGAAAAAAATGTGTATGAACCACTGGAAAGATTTTGGGATTTTGGCTTGACAGGCTGCTTCAGATAATAACGCCTCTCTCCTTCGATCATTTAAATATCTAATACTAGGAAGCTGTTTTCATGTTGTTAATAATTAGTTCTAGTTTTCAGCTTAAATATTTAATTCATATAGAAATACTTTTGTATCTGTAGCATTATCGATTTCCGATAAAAAAATCTGCGCGGCATCTGTGGGTAGCTTATGTGTGTGCGCCATCTGCAGTTGATGCGCGCAAACTCACAATCAGCTGTTTGTAAACACTCGCGGGTAAATGGCTTGGGGAAAAGCAATAAAAAAGTAAAAAACTTAATTTGTATAAAAGCGCATTCGTTTAGCAAAACAAAAAGAAATTGTTAATGAAAACTAATTAAAAATCAAACAGAAACAAATACAATAGGAAGCATGTCTTGATAGTTGCATGCGTTTGTGACCACCATGAGTGATAGGTGTGTATAAGTGCAGTGCAGTGAACGGGCGTAGTCAACCAGTATATTAGTATCAAACATTTTTATGATATATTGTATTGTATTATATTATTTTATGTTTTGTTTTCGTTACAGTGGTGTCGTGATATCACTTAGCAGTACCGACTCTAGCACTGGTTGCAGCGAGGATGCTTCGGAGCCGGGATCGCCATTTAGTCAGAACTCAATAATAGGTGACGAACAGCATAGCAACTCGCCCGCCAAGGCCAATAAAAGCAGCGCTGAAAACCATACAATCATGCCACCACAGACTACAATACTGGCAGCGGCGAATAACAGTACCAACAGCGGACAGGCGACCAGTAATAGTGCGAATGGATCGTCCAGCGGCGCTAGCGGTTATACACAAACTGTCACAGGAACAAATAGCAATAACAGCAACAACACTGCCAAATTAAAACAAATTCAACAACAACAACCACAACAAAAGAACAATAACACTGCCACTGTCCGCAATGGACTCCCTACTCTTCAATGGCCGTGGAACATACCGGCAAGTAGTAGTACTGCACACACCACAAACACATCAGCATCCGTGCAAAACAGCAAGAAACGCGGTGCCGTTAGTGCGAACACCGCAGACAATAGCTCAGGTAAAAAGGCACGAAACACAAGTGCAGATAGTACAACAAATGGTGCAACCGCAGCGTCAACTGGCAACGTGTCTGCAGCCAGCGCTGCAAAAAGACTGAAAGCGGCGGCATTGGAGGAGTCGCAAACAAAAATCACTGGTTACTTCAAGTCTCAAATGAAGTCTCAAATTCATCAAAGTAACTTAACAAAGCGCAATATGGAATCTGTACTGATTGCCACATGCAGTTCATCAAGCTCGGGTCTCAACACAACTTCGCTCACGATGAGTGCGCCAGCCACCACAGCATCACTAAATAAATATTTCAACATTTTAGAACAGTTGAAGGAAAATAGCCACAATAATGGCAGCGGAAGTAGCAACAACAGTAATGTTACTATTTCAAAGCCAACGCTAGTTGCTTCATCATCATCATCATCCATAAATAGTAATATAATTGCTGCAGCACCACCCACGCCGACCTCCATCGCTCCAGCCGCTTCCACATATGTTACACCAGCGTCCGGATCGGGTGGCGTCGTAGCACTGACTTCCGCTACTGCCATGTCCTCTATGCCTGTGCCTGCTTTGAAGAAAATCGAACGCAGCAAACCGACTAAAATAGCACAGGTCGCACCGAATTTACGGAAAACCCCCTCCGCTTCGGGCAACTACAGTGGTGCAACAGGCAAGTCGCCAGCCAAGAAACATGTCGCTATAGCGCCGAGGACGCCCGAAATGAAGCAACAACAAATTCAGCAGCAGCAACAACAGGCGGCAGCAAAAGCCGAAGCAGCTGCAGCCAAACAAACAAGCACAGCAGTAAGCACACAACAGCCCCAAACTGCAACGCAAGTGAGTGCAAATCAGCCAGCAGTCCTACTTACTGCGATACGTTTGCCTACTCAAACCACAACGGCACCGACAGCGACGGCAACCGCGCAGCTGAAGCAAACTGTATCACCACCGAAATTAACACCGGTTGCAACTGCTACTGCGACCACCACAACCGCCGCACCCACCACCGGACAAACGCTTTATCAACTGCCCGCAGTACAACTGCCAAATTTAGTGCAACTGCCGCAGTTGTTGGCTGCCACCAACGGTGCCAATATCATGCAGTTGAACAACGTGGCCACGGCCGCTAAAAACGCCAATCCTACAGCGTCCGCCGCAGCCGCAGCCACATCTGCGCAGGCAGCTCAAGCTGCAGCCGCACAATATTTCCTCAATGGCACCGTCTTCAAACTGCAGCAATTCACAACCGCAACCACCACGACGGCAACGTCCGCTGTAGCCGCCGCCAGTGCCGCCGCCACCGCGAATCCATTTAACCTGATGACTGCCGCAGACCTGCAAGAAATACTCATTAAGCAGCAGCAACAGCTTCAACAACAGCAACAACTGCAACTGCAACAACAACAGAAAGCGGCTGCAGTAGCGGCAGCAGCAGCCGCGTCAGCCACTGCCCAAGCTACTAATACTAGTTTCCAAGAAATCTTCCAGCAGCAAATTGCCGCGGCTATTGCGGCAAATCAACAGCAACAACAGCAGCAGCAGTTTCAACAGTTGCAACGCTTGGGCGCCGCCGCTGCACAGCCGGTATTCATGGCCACTCCAGCTGGCCTACTATTGAACGCCGCCTCATTGCCGGCTATGCTGGCACAAGCGGCCGCTGCTTTGGCTGTCAATAACAATCAGCAGCAACAGCAAAAACAAATGCAAATGCAGCAGCCCCATCCACAACAGCTGCCGGCACTGCAGCCAATACAACCCAGCGCTTTGCCAGCGCTAAGTTCCATTTTCGCTGGTGCAGCGCAGCAACAACAACAGCAGCCTCACTCCTCCCACGACCAGCATACTGACTTCCAGCAGCAGCAGCAACAATTGCTAGCGTTTTTGCAACAACAACAGCAGCAGCAACCACAATTCATAACAACAAGCCAGCCACCTCCGTTATCGGCTGTAAATTCGACTTCGCCGCAAACTGCAACTGCCGCTGCCACTCTAACGCCACTGCCATTAAATGCGTCTTCAACTGCAACTCCTGCAAATAACGCAAACACTGCCAAACTGGCCATCGTAAAAGCGACCACTGCCTCCACACAACCGCAACAGTTTGCCGCGCTCAATTCGCAACCGCCGCCATTAGTCACCATTTCACACGGCAAAGCACGCGCGACTGCAATAGCACCGGCCACTGCCACCAGCGCCGCCTCCAACGCTAATACAACGGCGAACAAGCCGGCCGCACTGGCGAAGCCATATCAAAAGCGCATGCCGAAGGTGGCGCCAGCGCCCGTGCCAGTAGCGCCAGCACCGAGCAAACCCGCGCTGGCGAACACTAAAGCGAAAATTTCCACTGGCTGCAAAATCATTGCCTCACCCACCACGCCGCCGCCACTGGTGCCAGCGCTCAGCAGCAATAACAGTAGTGGTGTTAACAGCGTGGCTTCCGCACCCAGCAGCCGTGCCGCTCCAGTGGCGAAGCAACTGCTACCGACCAGTGGACTGCCAACGCCGGCGCTCATTAGCATTGCACCCGCACCTGCGACAATCACAACAACCACAACTGCAGCAATTAGTGCAGCGGCTGTGCCGAGTGCCATGAAAGTAACTGCTTTGCCGCCACTTGCGCCCAAACTAACGCCGGTCGCAGCATCGATTACAACAACAGCTGTGTCATCCATCGCGGTAACGGCAACTGCAGCGAAGGCGATCGTCACGAGCGCTGCCGTCACAGCGACAACAACCACAACATCCACCCCAGATCTCTTCGATTTAGTAAAGAATTCGAATGGCGCCATCACTATATCAGCGCCAACTACCATTAGTAACAGCAATAACAACAAATGTCACAACAATACATTCAATAAGTGCGCAGCGCTACTGCCATCATTCTGCAACTCATCGCTGTCATCATATTCATCTGCATCATCGCCCTCGCTCTGCTCCTCCACGCATACCGTCTCCAGCGATGGCTTTTGCTCGAAGATCAAGGAGGAGCCCTTGGATGAAGTGGCCAATGCTCCCTCAGCCAACACTTCGGATAGTGGTATCAAATTGGAGAGCTTCAATGCGTCCACACATAGCCAAACGTTATCGGCAGATATTAAGGTTGAACTGATGGAGGACACTACCAAAATGTACCCGTCAACCGTCAATAGTATTTCGACTAGCATTGGCAACAGTATCACGCACGCGAATGATTACTCATCGTATTCCTTCAGCTCACACTCGAATTCGGTCTCCTCGGCCGCTGATCTTTCACTAGAAGCATCTACCCCACCGTCGCTCTCTTCCCTGTCCGCCTCTTGCTCATCCGCACCCTCGCCGGTACCTTCCTCATCGGTGGGCGCATCACCGCGCAATTCCCCGCCGCCATTGCCGCCAACACAGCCATGTGAATCCAATTCAGCTTCCCTAAGCTCGGAATCCTCCGCTTCGTGTGTCACGGCCGCTACTGGCAGAGATATGCTGAGCGAAATGGTTACATCGTCTTGCATATCATCTAATCTCGCTTCGGAAATGTCCAATTCGGCTGATGGCTCGACCACACACGAGAAGTCATTAACGTCCGGCCTCGAGGATGTCGAGAAAGATGGAAGTGCGGACGAGGAGAGCAGCGAAAAGCGTGACTTGCCCACCCCCGAGTCCGGCATAGGTGGCAGTTTGACGGCTAGTGAAAGCAGCGAATCCATCGTCAGCACAATGTAAGTTGTCACCTAATAATTTAGGCCAGTCATTAAATAATATTTATAAAACATTTTAATTTTAGTTCCAACAACAGCAGCAAAGCTGAAATTATCGCCAACATTATCAATTCAATCGACTCAAATTCACCGCCACCCACGCCACTGTCTACGATTAGTGCTGGCAGCGCAGAAAGCGGCAGCCACATTAGCCACGCCATTGCTGACATCAATTCCAACAGCAGCAATGCAGCAACGCCAATCTCATCATCATCACCAGCTAACAGCGCTGATTCAAACACCAATTCTACCTCCAATAGTGCCGTACCCTCAGCACCGAGTTTGCCGAATAGCATCGATAACAGTAATTCGAATAGCTGCACAAGCAGCAGCAACAGCAGTGTCAGCGGCGAGCCACAATCGACCACCAGCAGCAATTGCTTCAACTCAACACCGACGCTCATCGACACCAAGCTCGCGGAGTCTGCGAGTGAAGCGCTGCCCAAGTGCGCCATCTCGCCCATACTCTCGCAGCCGAAAACTATACGCTTCCCTGCAGAGACAGGTGGTTTTCGGTATGGTCCTAAAGGTGCTAAACGTCACGACGGCGTCTGCTACTGGGATAAATGCAATAAGAAGCATGATAGCTGCTCCAAATTGTTGGATCACATGCAGACACTACACGTCAATACGCAAACTGGACCGTTTTCATGCCTCTGGGTCGGTTGCAAGGTGTACAATAAGGAATCGTGTTCGCGTCGCTGGTTGGAACGACACGTGCTATCTCATGGCGGCTCGAAGCAATTCAAGTGCATTGTCGAAGGTTGCGGCTTACGTTTTGGTTCACAGGTAAGCATCAATTTTAGGTGTAACATTCGACATTCTGTGCTCCTACACTCCTTATACGACCGCTTTTACTGCCAAAGTACAGATTCGCATTAAGATTCTCAATTCACTAGCTGGATGCTCAAGGTAAAAAGAGAAAGAAACGTTGTTGGCAACACACATGGTAATCGGTCGGCCGGTCTTAAACTACATTGCACCGATATGGTCGCCTGGATGCAGTGAAACGCAGACGAAGAAGCTTTAGACGTGTAAGCACACTGCACTCCGGACTATAACAGTATGCCTCTTGTTGTCTCTGGTCGAACACTTGCATAACGAAGCCCGTATGCTTCCGGTTAAGCCACATCTCTCAATGTAATTTCTGCTGTGATGTTTTTGCAGAAACCATTCTTGCATTGGTCTGCTTGAAGCGGAGCCGCTTCCTGGGCACATCAAGAGGTCTTTCCTTGACTAGGTTGTCAATATCGAACAATACGCCGACCAGACTTCGGACGCAACTCTCTAGGGGCACGCACTGACCGCCATTCACAGTAGAGCTATTAACACCTTCATCGACTCCCTCTTAGTGAATGGCCTACTTAGACTCAAACTACAACCCACGGACGCAACTCTCTAGGGGCACGCACTGACCGCCATTCACAGTAGAGCTATTAACACCTTCATCGACTCCCTCTTAGTGAATGGCCTACTTAGACTCAAACTACAACCCATTGTAGACGACGAGCTGAAACTGCCACGAAAATCCAGAGTCACCCTTGCGTAACTTCATTCTGAATATTGTATCAGATCACATCTCCTACCCAGGATCAACCCCGACATCCCAAATATATGGACAGCTTTCAGGGAGTCCCGCATGACTGTAACTGCCCCTTTCTATGCTCAACAATTTATCTAACGCTGTTGTTGTTGCTGTAGCGGCAGAGTTCTGCCGAAGTGAGTCCTTGGCTAGATAAAAATCCGGGTCCGTTCCGGTTACGTAGACCCGACTGTCGTGGGAACGGCTCATCTAACGTTCTTCTCCCATGGCCCGACCTCGTCGAAACAGCACGTTTCTGAGGCCTACAACAAACATAAACAACAACAACATCAATGTCCTTCCTCGTATGCATTATCTTACTAAATGCTTATTTCTGCTTTCATTTTCAGCTCGCTCTTCAAAAACACGTAAACAATCATTTTACGGCTACCGAAAATAAGGAGAGCTCCAATAAGCGTACCTCGGATCCGCCAGTGCCCAAACAGCTGCGTAAGAATGGCAAAAAGCTGCGCTATCGACGTCAACCATTTTCAGGTAATTACACATAGATCGATTTTAATACTATATACACTATAACAATGCGCCACTGAATAACGGGTCTTCGTTCTTTAACGGTTTATTAATAATGCTATCCTTCTATTGCAGCGCGTATGTTCGACTTCTTTGATTCCGGCATAATGGAGGGTCTCCAGCATCGTCTGCGGCAAATAAGCCTACTTTCAACGAGCTCCAACACAATAACGTTTCAGGGTCAGTGCATGATGCGCCGCAAAACACAGCAAGGCAGTTACGAGAGCTTTATTCGTTGGTCACCGCGTGAAATGTGAGTAGCCACATCGTAAATTGTTTGAAATAAAACTTGATATTAACTTATTTCGGCTTCCAATTGTAGCATTTCCGACGAGTGGGTGCCGGCTTGCGATGGGCCTTACACGAAAACAGTTAACATTAAACGTATGCGTCCCGCGGAGAAGATAAAGGTTGAGAGCCTACTCATGACCGCTTACAAAATGCCATATTCGCCAAATCTTTTCGACGACGTCAGCGATGAAGACGACGATGATGATGAGGAGGCCTCCGATGATGGCGATGACGATGATGAAAATAGTAGGTTTCAACATGTTTAGCTACATTATAGGATTTATCTCTCTATATATATACATACATACATTTATCTGATCTGTTTTATCAAAATGATTATTATTTTTTTTTTCACTTTCCTTCAGATGATGGCGACGACACCACCGAATTGGCGACTTTAGTGGAAACGGTGCGCAGCTCACAACAGCAGAGTGCGCTTGCAATTTCCCGTAAGCAAATGCAACAACGTCGTAAGCATCCACGTAAGCCGCTGAAACGCGTGCATTTGGATAAACCATTGAACGTTTAACTCGCCGTGGCAAGCGCCAGCGCTGCTCAATGATCTCCTACTAAGAATTAGGCAATGTTTGTGGCAAATGAAAAGTCTGCAATATATGAGTTAAGTGTTTAATTTGTTAAGGCTCATGGACAACAAGAAATACAACAACAATAAGAACAGCAACAGCGCATACTACGCAGCAGTCATACATAATTCAGCATATAGTAATTAGTATTTTTTTTTTTGTTAAAACTAATTGTAAAATTAAATCAAATATGACAGCGCATATACATACACATACATATGTATATATATAAATTATATTTTTTTATACTTCGGTTTGTAAATGTCTTAGAAGAGAGTAGTTTGCATAAGCTTACAAAACGCACTTTATGTAAATAAAATGTTTAGTGTATTACATAATAAGCATAAGCATATATTTAATTGTAAGAGAATTTAGCGTAGACATTATTTTTTACGAATAATACATTTATAAGCGACTTAAAAACTTAAAGCATACAAATTATACAAAAAAATACATTCAGTTTTTATTTTTTAAATTTACGCCTAATCAATTAGTTGTATTTTGTTTAAGTATGGTTTTTAGAAAATTGTTTTGATATTTGTTTTTATGGTGCAAAGTTATAATCTAAATATTATTTTGTTAAAATTTTTTTTAAACTTGAAAAAGCTTGAACTGTTTGCATCTTTTATAACAATTGTTATCATATAAAGTGCAGCTGAGTGCTATTTGTTGGCGATTTTTTCGATTATAGTTTAATGTTTCAGTAGTTTTCACTAGTGCTAAAAAATGTACTTATTTTTGTTCAAAATATTTTATTTATTTTTAATATTTTTCAAATTTTTTTTGGGCTTTTTCAAAATCACTTTTTTTTCAAAATTGTTTTTTTCCAAAATCATTTCTCAAAACCTTTTTATTGAAACACTTTTTCAATACCATTTTTTCGAATCCATTCTTTCAAAACCTTTTTTTCAAAAACGGGTTTTTACTTTCAAAACAAGTTTCTTATGAATAATTTTTTCCCAAAACCATTTTTTTCAACAAGTTTTCTATTTTAAAGCCATTTTTCTGTTTCAAAATCCTGTTTTTCTTTCCACGGTTTTTCTTTCAAAAGACCGTGTTTTTCTTTCAAAACCTTTTTATTTTTCATAACCTTTTTTTCCATAAACTTTTTTTTCCATAAACTTTTTTTTTCCATAAACTTTTTTTTCCATAAACTTTTTTTTCCATAAACTTTTTTTTTCCATAAACTTTTTTTTTCAAAAACAATATTTGGTTTCACAACCTTTTTTTTCAATAAACATTATTTTCCAAAACCATAACCATTTTTTAAACCCTTATTTTTCAAAACCATTTATTTCCCAAAACCCTTTTTTAGACCGTTTCATTTTTTTCAGAACTTATTTTGTTTAACTGTTTGTACATATGTATGTACATACATATGTATATTTTTTTAATGTGTTTAATAATTTTTTTTAAAAAACTTTTTTTATATTTTTAATACAATTTTTTATAATTTTTTAATTTTTTTTAAATTTTTTTATTTTTATAATTTTTTTTTATAAATTTTTGTAATTTTTTATAAATTTTTTGTAATTTTTTCATAAATTTTTTTGTAATTTTTATAAATTTTTTTGTAATTTTTTATAAATTTTATTTTGTAATTTTTTTATATTATTTTTTAATTTTTATTTTTTTTAATTTTAAAATTTTTTTTATAAAACTTTTTTATGAAATTTTTTTTTATAAAAATTTTTTTAACGAAACCATTAGTTATTCAAAAGTTATAGAAAAATAATCACATGTTTTTAGGCGCAAACAGTTAAAGTAACTAACGGCGCTTTTGATTTTCCAATCGCCAACGAACCGCTTTCAGCCAAGCACTTTATATCACAGCTCCTTATCAAACTACGTCGCCCAGCCAACAGCATGGAACACATGCACATGCGCACCACTAGCCCACCCGTTGAAACATTTGCAAACAGAAAACAAATGAACAAATTTATTAATTTTTTGAATTATTTAAATATTAGTTTAAGACAATTTTCTTATATATATTTTATTTTTTAGTTACATACAAGAAGACTTTTTGAAACTGCTATTGAGTGCATAAAACACACATTTATATTATATTATGAATATTTAAAGGATTTGTATGTCGCACTCGCGCGGGAGGCGCGACACTGTACGAATATGTGCCGTAGTCTGTAGTGTAGGTTAATAAATGTCAGCAATAAATGCTAGTTAAAAGTATAAAAATAAGCTGAGATGGAGTGCAGGCGAGCAACACCAAGTGACTGGTTTAGTAAAGTTAATGTGTGTGTGCTTAAGAAAATTGTAAGCAAATTGTATTGTAATTATAATTTTTATAAAATTAATTTCGCGTACCTCTGACTTAATTCATAAAGCAATTAGTTACATATTTATTTTGTAAATAAATGAAACAAAACCACACAACAACAACAAATGTTTCCAGCATTGCGGCGCGCAGGCGGCCGGCGTCTAACATACTGTAAATTTTCCCAAATCGCCATGCCTGCGCGCTGTTAACCCAACCCAACACACGCATAGACATTTTTGTATTAAATAAATTCGTAATTTGTAAAACAAAGTAAAAACTACAACAATTAATTTAAGCATTTGTAGCATTAAGTGCGCAAGCGTGAGGAGTGTGAGTGTGCGCTCAACGCCAAGTTTGAACAGTTGAACATTTAGTCAAAATCAAAAAGTAAAATTCAAAACACTAGCCATTAAGTTTAGCGCGTCTTTACTAGGTTTCCTTTGTTGAATTTAATTTTACTTTCGTTTGGTCACGTGCTCGTGCGGGGGCGCGCCAGCGTGTGCCGCATAGTTAAATGCAAACAGACAAGACTTGTATTGTTCTAGGGACTTCGACTTATTCGACAATTAAGTTTTCATGCGAACGTCAACGCCACATTAGCGCGTACGTTTGCCAATTAACGGGTTTTTCGTAACGTAATTAAGCTACATACATACAAACATACATGCACACTATATTATATATAGAACTGTGTAGATCAGCGCCGTCACGCTTCTTTCAAGAATTAGCCGTTAGTTGAAATGCTAGTTTTTAGCTTTCACATACTCTTAGCGCATAATTGTAATATAATTTTTCTACACACACACACGCCGACACATAAGAAATTATAAGAAATTGGTACAATCTTACATTTAAGCTAAAATTTCTGTTTTACTTTACTTTAGTTTCGAAAATATTTTTATTTTTAGCGCTTGTTCATTAAATTTTGTATTAATGATTTTTTAGAATATTTTATACATATTTTTGTAGCCGCTAGTAAATACATACATACATACACTATACAACTTCATGCATAATAACGGTATACTTTTTAAGCATAGTATATAGTTATCTTAATTATTGCGCGGGTGTTCACAACATATACATATGTACATACATACATACATATATGTACGTACAACTTATGCATTTTCATAAACTTAATTACGCAATAATTTGTACATACAACTTAAGTGTCACGCAGGTACATTATACACGTACACACACATGCTTACGACATGTTGCGTTCATTTTACATACATACATACCTATTAGCATTTTTCCATTATTGTGAAATATATGAAAAACATTTTTAAATAAAAGCAACGCATTTTTTATTTACACACGTTGATTCATTTGCTTAATTTTTGATATTTTATGTACCATGCATTTTTTATATATTATTTACATTTAGTTATACACAATCATTGCGAATAACAATAGCAGTTTCAGCCAGACGCAACGAACATTTGATAATTGACTCAATTAAGTAATTAAGTCAACTAATGAAATCAACCAATGAAGTTATTTGTCTCAATTAAGCACAGTCTCAAGCGTGCTGTAGGCTACATATCGTGAGTGGCGCCTAAAAGTATGCAAGACTTTACGCAACCAGTGAATAGGCACAAATATGTTGCGCAACACTGCTGCCGTGCAACATGTATCGCGCAATGCCGTTGCTAAGTGCGCATTTTGCCACTAGGAAGTCAACGATAAGTCGGAGATAAGTTCTGAGAGCGCACTTTCATTTGTATTCGGAGCAACTTCTAACGCGTTAAATGATCAGTCGGTTTTTATGTCTTTATGTGTACCTCACAGAACGGAAAATTAATGAAATAAATGATATCAGTAAAGAAAATGAATAATTTTGAAACCTTTAAGGATTGAAAATTTTGACATACCCAAAATCTTTTAAAAGTCTATACATCACTTCGACGTACCGTTATCGTTCCAGTGGTATGAAGTAACGTTATCTTCCTAGAGTCAATTAGTTTTATTTATGGGAAATAATAATATTTTGTTCGTCTCTCTGACAATCAAATAAATAACACCTTTGTTGCTAGAATTTATTTGGATAATTTTTGGACCAACCATGAAATTTGCTTTTAAGTCATAAATAAAACCACTCTAGTCATAAATCAATTATATGGTACTTGGGAGTGTGCTTATTTTGAAGGAAAATATTTTTTAAGGGGCACACTTAGTGTGACAGCCTAAAAAAAGTCGATTTTGAGAATTAAAAAAAGAAATACTGTTTAGGTTGTTTTGAAATTTTTAGGTTATACAGTGAAAGCTTTATTAAACGGGCGCTCTATTAAGCGGACGTTCTATTAAACGGATGCTCTATTAGGCGGACATCTTCTTTAACCGTGCGCATTGGCTGGTCCGAACATTTTTTGTTGTTTATTAAGGACAATATATTAAGCTGACAGGGAGGTTTCACTGTATTTATACATGTTTTAAGGATACACAGTGAAAGTTGAAAAACAAAAATTAAATGAAAAATTCTAGAAGATATTCTTCATACAATGAACTATGGTAAAACAATTAAAAATTGATAAAATAGACCGAGAAAATTTCATGATGATCGGTTCATTTGTTTTCGAGTTAACACTACAGCTATGTAATTCAAAACTGCTGTTTCGAGAAAAACGTGTTCAAAAATCATTGAACTGAACGGCTACACTTTGGCAAGCTGTAACTCGAAAACTATTTGAGATATCGATTTGAAATTTTAGTGAGTTATTTTTAAAGGTATAGATTACGAAAATATGAAAAAAATAAAAATCGTGTTTTCAAAATTTCGAAATATGAAAAAAAAATAAATAAATATTAAGCGATTTTCTCAAAATTTCTCACTAGGTATGTCCCTTAATCCATAATGTCAAATATTTTTTTTTTTATATTTTATCAACAATTTCTTATTCACATTTTGATGATTTGGTGTGTGATTTAAAAAATTTCGTATTCAGTTAACACTAAAAAACGTATTTTCATTGGCTGGCATGTTTGGAAAATATATGTATTTTTGAATACTGAAAACAAATGACAGTATAACAAATTGTTGTTTTTGGTATAACGACACAACCTTATGCTATATAATTGCAACAAAATTACAATGCAGAAAGTGTTTAGAGATTTTTTAGGAGGTATTCCAATCTAGAGGTCCGAACTTCGAGCTGTTTTTGGCAATTTATAAAAAAGCAGCTGCTATTTTGACAGCAATTTTTTTATCATTTTATTTATATTTGAATTTTTTATTCATTAAGTTATGCGTCCTTGAGGTAGAAGGAGAAAAAATTACCGTGTATTCGTCGCCATAATTTCTAGCCTTGTGTCCAGCTGAAAAATAAAATAATAATGGATTCTTGATTAGTATGATTGTCGCTATCTCAAGAAGCTGTAAAACTGAAAATACTTTTTTTCAATAAATGGCGGCTACTCCAAAATAAAGCTAGATTTTTTCACTAATTTAGTTCACTTCGGAAATAATTTGAATTTTGAAAATAAAAAAATTTTGTTTTGAAAAATTATTTTAAAGCGATATTTTTTAATACATATCTTAACTAACAAATTATGAAAAAAATATTTTTTTTTTCAAGTTTCTAGAGTTTGAGTTTTGAAAATAAAATAATTTGAATTTAGAAAATTCTTTTTAGATAGACATTTTTGAATATCCTAACTTACGAATTATGAAAGAAATAAATTTTTTCAAATTTCTAGACTATTTTTTTATTAAATTTAAGAAATTGAATTTTTTTCAAAATATATAGTTTATATTTTATTAAGTATTTTCGAGCAGCTTATATGCGATTTTTTACTTAAATTATTGCCGTATATGCTGTGCGTTCTCATTAAGCGTGCCGCGCCTGTATCTCACACTTTGTGCTTTATCAGTTTTCCGCCTAACGATTACTTACACACATACATACAAACATACGCAATTTGATGGATGATAATTGCTGCTTTAATGCCCTTAATAAACATCACAATGTAGCAAAAATAAGGCCAAACGAAATTTCGCTGGAAATCAAATTTAGCACGTGATTGATTTTGTTAGTATTTTTTTTAATTTCTTGAGTAAGGTACAGCATTTACCATAAAATTTTCGCATATTATACATATAAGTTATATTTGCATTTAAGTATTATAAAATTATGAGAAATGCTTCCAATTTCCGTTAAAACAAACGTTTACTTCCAATTGGCTGCTTGAAACCAGTAACTTTTAGGTTAACTAACCAAATTAGCCTAACCTAAACTAAATTAGTTTATAGAATAGGCGGCACAAAGTGTATATAGGACACGAAAAGCTAAACTTTTCGAAGTCGTCTTTATATATAAATATTATATACATATATATAGCATGTATATAGTAAGTAGATTGAAAACCAGTAAATAATAAAAAGTATATCATCACTGCCAAAATAAATAAACTGACTGATTGCTTTAACTATTGCAGAGTATTGGTAAGGCAAAAACAACTTAAGCGAGTAATAACAAATCAAATACTGTTTGTTGCTCACAAAAAGTCATATGAATATATACTATACATATATGTATAACAAGTAAGAATATGAGTAAATAAATCAATGTAATCATAAATGTTGTCTTGTAGAAATTAATGAGTAGTGCAAGCAAATCATAAAACATACATAAATATATATATATTTTCCAAAGCAATCATATTAAACTTATGAAATATAAATGTGGCATAAAAATATATAATAATAATAATAAGTAAACTCTTATACTCAGATATCGATGTTGCAATTTACATAACAAATTATGCTTAATGAAAGTTAAGTGACTTATCATTTTTGAATGATTTGAGCGAAAAATATTTTTTTTGTATTGAATGTGTGAAAAAAACAAAAACAAAAATTGAAAGCTGAAAATTATATATTAAAATTAGGCAGTGCTGTAAAATATAGTATGCAATAAAAGCGAAAAGTTTAAAAATGTTTTTGATAATTTCGGTATTAAAATCAATTATTGGAAATAAAACTGAATGTAAAAAATTAAAAAGTTTTCAATTCTTAAAAAATGGTATATTTTTATTTTCTGATATTTATACTATGTAAAAAAAATATTTGAAAACTTTCTTTATTTTTAACTCAAAAAAATTTGAATTTTTTTAGAAGAAGTGCGTTTTTCTTATATTTTTTTAACTAAAAAAAAATAATTTTATTTTAGAAAAACTACATTTTTTTACTTTTATTTTTTTAAATTAAATAAATTTGAATTTTTCTTTAAAAAAAGTACGTTTTTTCTTATATTTTTTTTAACTAAAAAAAATTCATTTTATTTTAGAAAAACTACATTTTTTTTCTTATAATTTTTTTTTAGATAAAATAGTTTTATTTTTTTTTTTTAGAAAAACAACCTTTTGTCTTGAAATTTTTTTGTAAAAAAATATTTGAGAGTTTTCTTTTTTTAACTCAAAAAAATTTTTTTACTTTTTTTAAGAAAAACTACATTTTTGATTTTCTTAAATTTTTTATAAAATATTAAATAATTTTTTTAAGAAAAATCCCATTTTTAATTTTTTCAAATTTTATAAAAAAAATAAATAGTTTTCTTTAACAAAAAACTAAGTCTTTACATTCTTCATAGCAATATTTGAAAAATTTTTTAAGCCAAAAAAAAAATATTAGAAATTTTTCCTTTTTTTAAGAAAAGCCATAAATTTTTATATAAAGCAAACTCAAAACAATGTTTGAAATTTTCCTTTTTTTTAGAAAAAATTGGAATTTTTTCATAAAAGCTACTTTTTTTCTTAACCTTTTATAATTTTTTAAAATTTTTTTATAAAAAATTAAATAGTTTTCTTTAAAAAAAACTAAGTTTTTACTTTCTTCATACCAATTTTTGAAATAGTTTTTTAGCTTTATATTGCAATTTTTTTCCTTTTTTTTAAGAAAAGCTACTTCTTCCTTCTTAATTTTTTTTATAAAATAATTTTTGAACTCAAAAATAATATTTGAAATTTTCCTTTTTCTTTTAAGAATTTGGAAATTTTTTTTTAACTAAAAAAAGTAACCGTAACTTTTCTGTTTTTTTAAGAATATTTCTTCTTCATATTTTTATAAAGAATTAAATAGTTTTATTATTTTTTAAGAAAAATCGCTTTTAATTTCCTCATATTGATTTATAAAACCATATTTGACAATTTTTCATAAATCAAAAAAAAATTTAGAAATTTTTATAGAAAAACTGCGTTTTTAATTTCTTAATATTATATATTATTTTTATATTATATAAAAATATAAATTTTTTTTAAGCAGATATAATAATACTATTTTTCAAAAAAAAAAAATTAATTTAAAAAAAATATTCGAAATATATTTTTTAGCAAAACTAGTTTTTTTCTTTTAATTTTTTACAGAAAAAATATTTGAAAGTTATAAAATATAAAACTTTATGTAACATAATGCGTAAAATTTACAAAAAATTAAATTTTTTTTCTACCAACAACGCGTTCAAATTCAATCATTGGCGCAACACAGAGCAATACTAAAAACAATATATTAAATTTTTAAAATAATAATAACGTTAATTATCAAATGCCAGTACTTAAGAAAATTAAATATGTTACATTTACATTAAATATTTTATTTTCTGATATTTTTTTTTCTTTGGTAAAAATTTCTACTAATATTAATATGTATTAGTACTTATTTGTGCCGCAAGCAATTTTTAACTGTACTCACGCCGAAATTGTTAGTCTGTTTCTTTGTTAGTTTTAGGGTTTTTTTATACACCAAAATCGGTTGATAAAAACATTTGAAAAATGTGAACTAACAAATTTCCAGATCAGCGAGCTCAGTGTACCTCATTTTGAAACGTTTCATTATATATTCCATTTCTCGTTGAGGCAGCCGTTAAAACTATAATATATTTTATTATAAGCAACTTTTCAAATAATAACTAGAAACTCGTAAGTATTGAATTAAGCAAACGAGACACTTAAAACAATAATTTAAATACTATAGTAATTGGTGAAAACATTCAACATGAAAAGGTATCGATCGCACAAAATTTGCCTTCAAACTTTTAAAATTTGTTAAAAATAATAAAACCAAATTTTATAACTCAAAAAAGTAAAAATATCAAAACTGCGCACGGCAAAGAACTAAAATTAAGCAAGAATGTATACAAAACTTTGGAAATTTTAAACACCCAATAAAATATAAATTAAAAAAAAATCACAACAAAAAACAATTAAAATTCATAGCTGGAAATGGTGTAGAGAACTACCTCAAATTTTGCATGGAGAAACTGAAAGTTTAAGAAAAACAATACAAAAAATATTCAACATTGAAGATACAGTACACAGTAACAGTACTACAAACAAGACAAAGCAAGCAAACATGGGAAAAATTTAACTTTTTTACATTTCAATACAAAGCAAACAAAACGTCAAAATATGGAGAAAATTTCGAAATAAGAAAAACTATAACTAAGCATTTTTAGTAACTAAAAAATAATAATAAAAATGATAATAGAAAATCTAAGCTAACAAATTTGCAAACTAACTTTAAAACACTTCCAACTTTTTCAAAAAACCAAAAAAAAATATAGAAAATATTTTTATAGAGATTGACTAAGTTCGTGTTAACAATATTTTGTTTAAAAATTAAATATTTGCTGATAATTATATAATGTAAAGTTATTGGAGTTAAAAAAAATATATATATAAAATTTTCACAATTTTTAATTTCGAAATTTTTTTAAATGAAAAAAGGGTTTTTTAATATTTTATTAAATAAATAATTTTATTTGCTTTAAAATTTATGAAAAATAATCAAAAAATATGCATATATGCTTATGTACTTATCTACTTCGCTTTCATGTGTCATACCGAAGGTCGCTTCAAATTTTTTGTTGTAAATAGCGCCTTTCTACTATGTAATGCATAGACGTGTTTGCCAACCGTATGTTAAATAATTTTTTTACAGTGGTGAAGTTTTTAACAGATAACTGCTTTAAAAACATAAAATTAATATGTTTAAAATTGTATTGTAATATAAAAAATATTTGTGGTAAATAAATACATTAAGCACATATAAATATTTTAAACAGACGCGTACTTTTATATTTTAAATATTATATTTTATATTTAAAACTTAAACTCATATGTATTAGGTGAGCTAACCTAACCTAAAGACATATTTAACCAAAAAAGATTTGTTAAAAAGATGTTATTTCTATTATTGCAGAAAAACATAATAATTTTACATTTTATTTATTATATAGTTTTAACAAAACTTGTATTGAACATTATGTAAGCATAAATAAAACGAACCTACATATTTATCAATAGTTATAGCATTGTATTTACTAACCCAAAAAAAATCTCAAATGTAATTACATACATATACACTTAAAAATACATACATACATACATATTATACGAGTAATATAATTATTAAAGAAATATATAGAATTGTAAATTGATTGTATAAAATCAAGCATTTTTCTTTAGAGGCGCGATATGCTAGCCTTGTGAGGTAAGTTTTCTCCGCAAAACTCAATCAGCTGATTTATAAACAAAGGCAATAACATAATGTGTGAATTTATGTGTGCTGACTTTTTCACGCTTCCGCTGCTAACTTATTTCAAGTTTAAATACATACATACATACAGAAACTTATATTTGGGGAAACACAATTAGTTTCTATGCACACGCTATCAAACGCGCGTGAGAATCGTTTGGTAAATAGATTTGCCCCTGGTATTATGACAAATGAGTCTCATGATAACGGTGAAACAACTTAGTACTTAACCACTGCCGAATGAGCCGTCAATGCCGGTGGTTGAGTTGTTCCAAAGGGGTTTCTACAGCTTTTGTGTTGTTAGGTCGAACAGCTGACCAAAAAGATATCACGTGCGCTCCATTTGAAGAGCGTAAACTAGTATACGTGTGTTAGAGCACTGGTAGAGTTCTTTTTAGATGATCCATCAAGCGACGAAAATACCTGAATAAATGTATAAATATCTATATACATACATACATATGTGTTACGCATACTGGCCTGAAGCTTGGCATAATTATGTGTGCAAATATGTAATAAGCAATTAACAGTACTCTGTTAAATATTATGTATTTTTAATCACGAACAGCATAAATTAGTGAGGAAGGTAAATAAGCATTTATTGCCTTTTCTTGAAATACGTTATCATTTTTTAAATTTAATTTAATTCGAAGCCTTTTGAGGAGCTACCATTGTGGTAAAATAATAATCATATAAGCTTGCTGTATGAGCTCAAGAAGTAAAAGGAAGCCGGCTACTATTTCAGCTATTAGTTTACAGAGATATGATTGCATATTCTTAAAGAAGATTCTAATCAGTCTTCAGATTTAAATGGGAGCAAGTAAGCTACACTTATAGCCATAATTATCATAGCTATTATGAATATGTTTACTTTTCCCAACAACATTTTTTTTTTTTTTGTGAATATATTTGTTTACAACACAATAAGCCAATTTGATAAAAAAAAATATCAAAAGCGATAACAAAATATCCCTGGATTTTTTCTGCTTTGAGGCAGATTAATGGCTTTTAACCCCCAACAGTCCTTCATTAATATAATTATACTGCTGGATATCGGTAAAAATATATTTACATATATGTACTAGATATATGCACATATTATATGTATACATAAGGGTCTAGAGTCAAGAGTCAGATTATTGGCTTTGATTTGAAAAATGAACCCCCTTTTCCAAACAGCCTTTATTAATGTAATTACACTGCTGCACACGATTTATTGTGAATAGGTACAGAAACAATTGATTTCACAAAAAGACAACACAGGGTGTTGTTAAACAACAAAATTCACATGTGAATTGAATGAAAATTCTGCATTAATTTACAATTTAGTGAAAAAATTTGACAAAAAAATTGTGTTATAGTGAAAATTAAATAAAATATGTCATTTACTTCACGTCTCTGTCGTGTTATTAATTCGTCTACACACGTGCAACGTTATGCAACGCGCAACATCATCGGCAGCACACAGGCGGCATGGTCTTTGCGCTGGAACAAAAATCTAGGAAGAAATAGTAGGCCAATTATTCACATATTTACATAACATAAGTATTAATTAAGCCAATGCTTATTTGGCAGTCCCTCAATTTGCTCGTTGCATGAGTACAGAGTCGACAGCTTCAGCGAATGTTGAAGACAAGGGACGTTTCCACACTATAATCAGGCAAACTGAAAAGCCGGTCGGCGAGGCAGATAAGCATGAATTTCAAGCTGAGACACGCATGTTGCTGGACATTGTCGCGCGTTCATTATATTCCGAAAATGAAGTATTTGTGCGGGAATTAATTTCGAACGCTAGTGATGCCTTGGAGAAATTCCGTTACACTGTCCATACCGCTGGTGAAAATGAAAAGAACTTTGAAGGCGCAGATCGGCCATTAGAAATACACATTGCTACTGATAAACAATCAATGCAATTAACAATACAGGTGAAAACTAATAAAAACAAAACAAGTTTTTAAACATATCTAATATTCTGTATATGTTTTTGTAAATCATATTCTAACTGAACTTTTAGGACACAGGTATTGGCATGACTCGCGAAGAGCTTGTCAATAATCTCGGTATGATTGCACGCAGCGGCTCAAAACAATTCTTGGAACAGATAAAGGAAGCAGGTGGTGGTGTCGAAAACTCGTCGAATATTATTGGACAATTCGGTGTTGGTTTTTATTCCGCCTTTATGGTAGCTGATAAAGTGGAAGTGTTTACAAAGTCCTCGAAAGTGGATTCACAAGGATTACGTTGGTCGTCTGATGGATCGGGGTCATATGAAATTCAGGAAGCTGATGGTGTAGCTCATGGCACTAAAATTGTTATACATTTAAAAACAGAATGTAGAGAATATGCAGATGAGGATCGCATTAGAGGTAGGAATTGAAAAAAAAAGATTGAAAATAAGTTATATAATTAATATGTTTCAATAGCGGTGATCAAGAAATATAGTAACTTCGTTGGTTCACCAATATTTTTGAATGGTCAACGCGCTAATGACATCCAGCCCTTATGGTTAATGGAACCGAAAGATGTGTCACAAGATCAGCATAATGAGTTCTATAGATTCATTGGCAACACTTTTGATACACCGCGTTTCGTATTGCATTACAAGGTAATTCGATTCATACAAAAATAAAGTTTTTTATACATTTTTTAAAATAATGAATTATTCGCAGACTGATGTGCCACTCAGCATTCGTGCTTTGCTCTACTTCCCCGAAGGTAAACCGGGTTTATTCGATATGACACGTGACGCTAATGTGGGTGTGGCCCTATATACGCGAAAGGTTTTAATACAATCTAAAACAGAAAACCTGGTGCCCAAATGGCTACGGTTTATTAAAGGTTTGATTTTTCATTTAAAGGATTAATTACAATTTTCGAATATTTTTCTTTAATTAAAGGCGTTGTGGACTCCGAAGATATACCCTTAAATTTAAGCCGTGAACTTCTTCAGAATAGCGCTTTAATCAAGTTAGTATTACTTATAACGTTTTTATGTAATTTAGTGACATACATTTTCATTACTTTTCCAGAAAACTGTCTAATGTGCTAGCAACTCGTGTACTGCGTTTCCTGCAGGAACGTGCGAAAAAGCAACCTGAAGAGTATGCTGCGTTTTATAAGGATTACGGCCTATTCCTCAAGGAAGGCATTGTTACGTCAAACGATCACAATGAAAAGGAAGGCATTGCCAAGCTTTTGCGTTTCGATTCGTCAAAGAATGCGGACGGCAATCGTATATCCCTAATAGATTATTGCACAAATGTTGGTGAACAAAAGGATATCTACTATTTAGCAGCGCCAAATCGCGTACTCGCTGAATCGTCTCCCTATTATGAAAGCTTAAAGAAACGAGGCGTTGAAGTGTTATTCTGTTACGAACCCTATGATGAGCTTGTCCTCATGCAATTGGGTACATTCCAAGGTAAAAAACTAGTTTCTGTTGAAAAGGAAATGCGTGAGGATGATGCAGGTGAAAAGGTAACAGACTACGGCGAAGGCAGTTTGTTACGCTCGCAGATCGACGAACTCTTGCCCTGGATACGAGAGAAACTTAGCGGCAAAGTGGTGAATGTTAAGGTCACAACTCGCCTTGACACGCATCCTTGTGTGATTACAGTAGAAGAAATGGCGGCTGCGCGACATTTCATTCGCACACAGAGTCATCAATTGCCCGAAGAAAATCGTTTCGCTTTACTGCAGCCGCAATTAGAGATAAATCCTAAGTAATTTGATAAAGCAAATATTTTAACAGCGCAAATTTTAATTGCTTTCTCTCTCTCATTCTCTCTTTTTATAGGCACGAAATTATTAAGAAATTGAATAAACTGCGCACAAGTGATCCTGAGCTTGCGGAGTTGGTTACACAACAGCTGTTTGCGAACGCTATGGTCGGCGCTGGGCTCGCCGAGGATCCGCGTACGCTTTTGCTGACAATGAATGAATTGTTGACAAAAGCTTTGGAGAAACATTAGAAAATTGTTAAAAAAAATTAAATTAGTTTTATGTATATTTTTAAATTGAACAAAATTACTATCGTTTTCCGTTTGGTGTGTGAATGTACAAAGACAAGAAATACAACTTAATACTACACAAATTATTTTAATTGTGAAAATGAATAAAAAAGAAATGTTACAAGAAGATTTAGCTGTTTTTTTTACACAGACACTCAATTTTTAAAATGGTCAGTTTTTTTGTTTTTGATAACATTTACTTAAAATAACACCTTGTAAGCAAATATGAAAAAAGGTTCAGTAGGTTTTGATTTTTTGTTTTGTTTTGATTTTTTTCGAACAATTTACCAAAATCGTTTCGAGAATTTGATGATAAGCTTGTGCTATACTATAAATTAAAATATCGAATTATTTCATAATAATGGAACCACCTAAAGACAAATGGAATATCGTGCTACTTGTATTTATTCTACATGGCATTGGGACATTGATGCCATGGAATATGTTTATAACGGCAAAGAGTTATTTCGTTGAATTCAAATTAGGCGGAGATTCAAATTCAACAGGTGCTTCAAATTATGCAGCGAATTTCTTGCAATATCATGGATTTGCGGCTCAAATTCCCAATGTGGTATTTAATTGGCTCAATGTGTTTTTAAATTTGGGTGGAGATTTGACGACACGAATGGCGATTAGTATATTAGTGGAGCTGTTTATATTTGTGGTTACAGTTCTTATGGCCATGGTTGACTCTACAAATTGGCCCGGCGCCTTTTTTTGGATTACAATGATCACAGTAGTCGTCTTAAATATGGCTAGCGCTGTTTACCAAAATACTATATTCGGAATGGTCGCAACATTTCCATTTAGATATACCGGCGCGGTAATATTGGGATGCAATATTTGCGGCCTCTTTGTATCTTTAATAAGTATTGGGAGCAATTATATATTTCCTACAATTAGAACTGCTGCCATTTATTACTTCATAACAGCGATGGTGCTTTTGTTATTTTGCTATGATACATTCTTCGCAATACCTTTGAACAAATTTTTCATCTATAATCAACTTTCACGAAAAACGGAAGGCAGTGAAAATGTGAAAACTTCGGATATACCTTATTGGACTATCTTTAAAACAGCATCTATGCAGCTGTTTAATGTATTTTTAATATTCTTTGTAACATTGGCGGTTTTTCCTGCCGTAAACTCAGATATTAAGGCATCGTCATCAGATTTCTTCATAAAGGACCCTATAATGTACATACAAATTACCTGCTTTTTAACATTCAACTTATTTGCGATGCTTGGAAGTTTGACTTCATATTGGATTCAATGGCCTGGTCCGAAATATTTGGTCGTACCAGTTGCCTTGCGATTGGTTTTTATACCGTTATTCCTGTTTTGCAATTATTTGCCTCTAAACATCGATAGAAGTCTGCCAGTTTTAATAAACAATGATTGGATATACTGGATTATTGGTGTTTTAATGGCATACACTTCCGGATACTACAGTGCTCTGGCAATGATGTATGCACCACAGACAGTTGAACAAAACCACCAAGTCAAAGCGGGAATGTTCGCCGGTGCGATGCTCATAAGTGGGATTTTTTGTGGAATTTTGTTTTCATTCATAACTCCTTACTTAGTCTAATATGAAATAAACTGAAATTTATATCATGAAAAAACTTTTTACGGAAATTAAAAATTAACAGTTACAAACTTTAGGATTTCCGGACATATAGGTTTTCTCCATACTTATATATACTTAAATGTATATATTATTTGTCCATTGCAAGACAAACTCTTCAAAAATAAAGTATGTGGGTTTATTTCATATAAGTATGTTAAATTTATTTAAATGAGAAATTGTGATACCTTAAGAGTTATTAAAAAATTCGTATTGGTGTTGGCGCCGTCATATACCACCTAACATCAGAAAATGCGACCCTGTTTCACGTGAGTAATCATTATGGATTAAAAAGCAAAGTGTAGCATAGCGCGTACTCGCTCTGCTGGCGAGAGAAGAAAAATGACCGAAATACCTCTCACGTGCTTCTCCACTTGTACGCTCTTTATTATACTTAGCATGTGAATGTGTACTCAATACCCCTCTTATCCTCACTATTTCTATCAAGAATATGATCTACGTTCCTTGTAATAAGCCCAAATTCAAGCAATCTTTCCAGTATTCGAATTATTACTTTTTTATAGCCTCTCTTTGTTAATTTGGCTTACGGTGCTTAGGTTTTATAGATATTTTATTGAAAAGCTGTATAGTCAATGGTCACGCGCAGTTCGAAGGGAAAATTTTTAGTCGTACACACACACTATTGCATCTCGTTAAATGCGCGTGTGACGTTTTCTCCTTTTCAGCGCACCCTTTCCCCAACCCAATGCTGCTTCTAAATAACTTGGTCATATGACCACTAGTTTAATCATGCGTATGCAACAACTATACTCGTATAGCCGCGCGATAACATTTGTATGAGCGGCTTGGCTATATAATAACTATTTCAATCGAAAGTGACAACTGGTATATAATTGGAAACCAGCAAACACTACGAGCTGAACAACAGCGGAGTTTGGCGTTCAGTGAAGAAATTGAAATCACTCACAGTGTTGTCAGCGACCGAACCGACCAGTTCTTGTTCGAACTCCTACGCTCTAGCAGCAAGTTACCAGTTACCAGTCAAGACCCAAGAAAGGCCTAAAGCTAACCACAAGTTAGTCAAGTGAGTGTTGAAACTGTGCAATCTGTGATAAAAGTTTTCAAAATACATATGACATACGGTCTGCTTAGTGTGTTGAAGTTGTAGAAAAAAAGTGAAGGGAGGGAAATTATAGCTGAATTGAATTTGTACTGTTTGCTGAAACGATTTTGAGAAACATCAGGCAGACAATAGTCGATTCACTTTAAACATCCCCAGGGGAAATTGGAAAGAATACGCAATAACAGAACACAGGCAGAGGCAGAAAATTGCCACGACATTTGCTGAAACACAAGGCAAAAGAAAGTGGGCAAAGGAGCTTCTCTGATTTGACAAGTGAGCACAAAGAGTAGTGACTTTGCGAATGTGATATAAATAAATAGGTACGGAAATCTTCGATTTTTAGTTAACAAATCGAGAATTGCAAACTTTATTGCTTTAGAAAAATAACGATATCCGTTAAAACATAGCAATATAACATTGTGGGGGATATATTTCCAATATTCTTTCTAGTTGAAAATTGAAATCGAGGGTTAGGCGGTCAGTAGCAATAATTAAATCGAAGTGTAGAAACGAGTAAAAATTCGATAAAGTGCAATATATCGTCATACAAGACAAAAAAACAACAAACACGAGAAGGTACGAAAAATACAACATTGTACACGAACGTAGCAACGATAGAAGGTGACGACAACGGTGCCGACGTTAGCGACGAGACAAAATCAAAAACGAGACGTAACGAAGCGAAACAATTGAAGAGAGAACAGCAAAAACAGTAGTTGAGTCGACAAGCAGTCAAGCAGCAGTCAAAGTGAAGAACTCAGAAATTTGAAAGTGCTATCAAGTAAAAACGCAAATTAAATTTTACATCTTCTATATTTTAATTATAAAAGCAAAAATACGTTATAAAACAATATAAAAAAATAAACAGGAACGTACAAATTCACAAGAATAGTACTTCAGAAACTCCCTTCAACACACCTACAACAGAACCGAATTTAATAATATAAGGAATATAATAAACGAGTGCACATCTTGAACAGCAAGCCCTAACGTAAAAATCAAATAAATTTTCTTTTTCGTAGAAAAACTTACAAAACACCCCGCACATACACAATAAAACAGAATCATGTCTGATGCACAGAGCGATAACCCAATCTACGGACCCTTCTTCGGAGTCATGGGAGCAGCCTCAGCCATCATTTTCAGTGGTAAGTAAACTATCGGAAACAAAAATTCTTGCATAAAAAATACGATGACAAAGTGGGACTGGCTTGGAAAGATATGTAAATTACAAAGGTAGATGAATATGATTTGGTATCTGAATGGTTAGCTACTTGCGGTCAGGCGTTTATTACGGGGGTTTATTCGTATTTGTATTAAATAGAGGTTATCCTGAGACCAGTATTACACAAAATGTACAACTAAATATATATGTATATTTTTTTATTTTGTATGAACATGTGTAAAAAATCGAACATTTTGGCAGACGGATTGCGAAAAAGGGATGAAAAGGAATTGTTGGGAATTTTCTTGGCACATGTGTACGTATATTCAGTACTTTTTCGGGAGGAGGCAGGTGGAAGGTCGTTGTTTTATATACATATCGCATATATGTATGTATATGAAAATGAAAATGAACTTTCATACTATATCGGAAAAAATTATTCTCTTGCATAGTTTGTAGGAAATTTGTAATGTAACAGCTTCATCATATTCTAATTTGGTACTGCGAAAATAACTGCAACATTGAAGCTAGTCTAATGCGGGTGACATACGGAATATATTAGTACTATAATTATATTAATATATATTATTATTTTTATCCAATATATGATTACAAATTATTTGCTGTGCGTTGCATTGTGATGATATTCAACTTAACCAAAAAACACTTAACACCCTCTATTAATGCGTGAATTAAATGTACAATAGTAACCTATAATACTTTTTATCATCACGCGCTCTCTTGTTAGTTGAAAAGAGCAGCAATGTTGGTCAGCTATTTGAATAAAAATAATGCAAAGAGCATAAGGAGGAGAAAAGAGCACTTAAATTTGGAAGCAAATGAGTCAACTACCACAAGCGCCAAGTGGAGCTCAGCAACCAATAATTGTAGCATATGACAGAGAACCAGTTTGAATGTGGCTTGTGGGGTATTTCAGCGATGGGGTGGGTGGTGCAAATTTTAAGGTTAAGCTTGAGTTGCGTATGGCAGCAGTGCTTCCAAAAACAAATGTGAACATTGTTCAATTCTGACAAGTCATGAGACTTGCTCATGTTTTTTTACCTTGCGCAGTATTGCCATTGCTCAAAATTCCTTGAATTTAAGGTTTTGGTTGTGCAATTTACACACATATGCGATATTTTCAAATTCATATATCTGGTTTTAATATTGTATTGCATAAATAACTGACAATTGCAATAATCACATGCTTTCGCTTGATATCACATGGTTCACTGATAATGCTTTTGATAAGAAAATAAACACAAGTTACAGAACGAAAAAAAATATCTTAATGTATGTACATATGTATATGCTTCCATAACTTTTTAAAGCATCCAAAGGTTCAGTTTATAAAGTTCTTAAAATTAGTATGTTTTCTTTGATGTCACATGATTTGTCAACTAATTGACTTAAGAAGATATGGTTCGTGTCGTCATTACGTAACAGTAACAACTTATAATCATTATTGTAATATACATACGTCAGTTAATTTTCAACTTAATAAAATCTTTTAAATATTCTTAAAGAATTACATTACCATATTGGTTGCGTATACGTACTTGTTTTCGCATATTTCTCCATTTTCTTATACTAAAAAAGGAGTTAGTTTACTTTTAAGTAATTGTTGAATATATTCATTTAACGTCTTTACGATATCTCAGGCACGTCTTCCAGGTCTATGTATAACGACATATTGTCGAGTAGGTTATATAGTCACATGATTAACTGTTACTGTATTTTTCTAATTGTGCATATGCTCGTTAATTTGATTTTTTGATTCTTCCTTTTCTCTCTGTTCGCTTACTCTTATTTCATTGTGCTTCGTCGTTGATATTCCGTTCTTTATGATCAGTTCATATGACACACTAATCACATTGAGTCATTCACATTCTCTGAACAAAAACAATTATATTTATATGTAAACATACTTCGAGTCATGATTTGCTCATTATTACGAAGTAGTGTATTTATTTTATTTGAAATTAATTTAATTTTTTAAACTTCTGTAGATATATCAGTTATATAAAAATCAAAACGAAAGTGAAATGTGTATCTAACATCAAGGCACAGTGACACTTAATAGAATGGAATACATGATTTTTTTTATTAGAAAGAAAGCTTATCCTTAAAAGAGTTTCAGAACTTTAACTTAACATATAATCTAATAGCTTTAAGCAATTTAACAGTTTCAGTTTAATTATTACAATTTTTGCCATTTACTGCCTTCTTATGAATTCGTGTTAATCCGGTTTACAAACATATATTCGATACGCTTCAAGATATTATTGAGTATTAATTTTGCTGGTCATAACTTTGAAAGGTTTCATTTCATTGAACTTTACGCTTATGTGCATAATTGTATATGCTCTACATTTCTCTTCATATACTTTGCCGCCAATTATGCATGTAGTATGTATGTATGTATGTGCGGCTTTGATTTATATAGAGCTTCTTATCTCCGGATGCGTAAACGCCCTTTTTCAGCCATTAAATAAAGATGAAAATTGAAGTTCATTTGTAGTTTTTCTAACCAAATTCCACTTTTCGTGGTAGTCACGTGAGACTTGAGCAGTTATTAATAACAACTTTTATTTTGACTTTTCAAGCGCAACGCTATTCGTGGGTGTTTGCTATATATTACTACACGAACTTGTCTAGACGCTTATGCTTTGTTCATTTAATTTTTTTTTTTATATTTTTAACTAATTTGCAAGCTATTTGTATGATAATCTTCGTATTTTTGCAGCATCTTCTTTGTGCAAATTTATATATGTACATACATATGTATGTATGAAGCAAAAAATATCTTTTCCCCCGGATTTTCATACAAGGGAGAGAAAAATTACACTTTCTTGCTATTATCGCTTTACAAATGAGCATAATAATGACCTCCATTGCTCTGTGTTTTCTGCTACGTTCTCTCTTTCTCAGATCGAAAATATTTTATTTTGCAATAAATCCGTACTTGCATCCGTATTCAGCTACAGAAAACGTCATCAATTGACATCCATTTAGTCAATGGAAAAGAGCGTCCATATTTCTATTTAAAAGAAGCATTTGTGCTTACGCACATTTCATTGGCACTTATATTAATTTATTGCTGAGCATACATGTTCTCATGCTTTCACGCATTTGTACTATTTGTGTATTTGCATGTACATATGTATATTGTATAATTGATACTTTTTAAATTTATCTACATATATGTATAAGTTTTAATGTACTTTCTATTTATTATTTCGCTTTCAATGTTAGCGAGATGTTACACGTTTTAAATCTCTAAGCAAATCGAATGGAAAAATGCATTTTTTATTTTGATTTAATTTATATAATATAATGGCTTATAGTCATTTATTCAAAAAGTGTCATAACATTTTAATAATCATATCAAAGCACCATTACTTTCGCAGTTTACTTCGGAATTTACTTCGAGCATCTTGCTCCAAATCAATTTATGCAATTATTATTGAAGTTATTCCTATGGGAACTAAGCTCTCGCTTGTTAGAAATTCTTCACATTCCTTCTTAGCTTTTGTTCTCTTACATGATTTGTTTTGTACGTTGCTACTTGAATTCTCATTGTTTTGTTTGTTTTATTGTGTCTGCCTGCCACATTGGCTCACATTGGATTTAACTATACATTCACTAGCACATCCGTACGTTTTTGTACTCAACTGTGACGTAAAATGTTTTTAAATATGAATTCTATAAAAGAGAATACATATGTATGTACATATTTAGATAGCAAGCAATAAGAAAAATGTGCTTCATTGTTGTTTTATTGGCATGAATTTTCTGTCTGCGCGGTGTATGCCATCCAACCCGTTTTCTTTTCGATCCCGCATATCGCCGCATTACTGAATGGTTTTATTGTGATAGTTTGATTAACAATATATTAAAATTTTGTTTTGATTTCGTGCAAAATGTTTACTACTTGCTATTTATTACAAAGCATCTGCAGCTCACCCGTAAATGTGTAAAATTGCATGAAATGTCTTTCGGGGCCCAAAAGAGCTTCCCAAAAATATTAAATACTTAAAATATGCGGCTTACTGTGTGCTCTATGCATGCACAAATTAGAATTCTAATTCAAAAAAGTGCTCAAACAGCAATTAGTTAAGTCGTTTCGTTATGCAAAAAAACGGCTTCAAAAGACGTTCAATGCCAAGTCCCAATGTAAATCCAATTTTACTTTCAAATTTGTTAATACACAACAAAAATGAATGTTTGTAGATGCGAGTATATCTACTATAACTTGGTTGCTAGAAAAGTGAATACACGTACAGCGGTTATAAAAGCTAAGCTTAACTTAGCATCGCCAATGGAAGTGTACATAAATCGGCTACTGCTGCCGGTACATAAATGTAGAAAGATGTATGTAGGGAGATCTCAAGGAATAAATTATTTAATTTCAGTTTAGCTTTTTATTGACTTATGGCGAATCGTTGCTTATACATTCCTATGCATATTTTTTATATTGCTGTTGTACTTATTGCTTCTTAAATGGAGTACCTAATTACTTAGTAGTCGTTATGATAAACATTTTAAAACAATTATGACATTTTATTTTTTTATTATTATTAGTTAACAGCGCCATTTTTACTTTGCTTTTCAAATTTCACAATAAAATATTTAATAATTTCCTTTTCTCATAATAAGTTTTTATCAGTAACAAGGCATTGTCAATTCAAGTATAGAACTCATAAAAAAATTCTGCACTTGAATGAAGTATAAAAATTAACAATATTTTTCAACGTTCATATTACAGCTGATCAGGGAGATTCGCTCTCTTTCTGGTACTCTTATTTATACTCACTTAATCGCTATCGATTGTTATGCGAAAAGTTTGATGGCAAGCAAAAGGTACGCACGAACCCATTTATAAATATGCCTTGTGCTGTTAATTAGCGTGAAATCACATGACTGTCATACCTGATATCAGAGTGGTTAATATAATATTATTTCATTCCCAACTCCACCTTGTACTGCAGGCGAATATTGACACGCTATACATATACAAAGTACACTTACTGATGATCGCTCAGCCAATAACCATCAAGCGAAAAATTAAACAATATTTTTGACAATTGTCGAATGAATTCTCCATTATTAAATGCCATAGGCGAAATTTGAACAAAATTACATGGTTTTGAGTATAATTTGCTATGCAACACATCATATGTCCATGTTATTGCAAAAAATTGTATATAAAATGTATACATATTCATACGTATACGTACATATATTATATACATGTATACATGTGTATGTACATATGTATTCCACGCTTTTTCGGTTTGAATTTCAACTTTATGTTTCAAACGTTGAGCGTTTTCTCTGACGTTCGCTCTACGTCTGGTTTGCAAACTTAATTGATTATTACTTTTATTTTGCTCGCTATCGGCTATAACCGGTTATTTCTCATTTTATATAGCGAAGTTCGATATATGCGATCGTGTATTTTTAATTACAATTGCCATATTCATTGACATGTTTACGTAGCAATAATGTTGGGGATGGGGAAAATTCGATGACTCACCCATTGCAATATGAGAAAAATCACCGATAAATGATTTTATATTCGGTGTTAAATTTATATAAAATTTTTACAAAAAAGTAATGTGTAAGTATATTTATTAACTTTTATTTACCTAACTCGAATTCCTTATTTCGCTGTTAGCTTGCTTTTACGATATTCTAGAAATTCATTCTTATCTAAAACTGGCACTTCTTATCGCTTGCAGGGCATATCTTTACAAGTGCTTTTTATTTGAGTATTCTCATTTATTATAAACTCAAGTATTCTTGTTTCTCAAAAGTAGCGTTGGAGAATGTGAAAAAAACGATATTTTCCCTCATAATTCACCTGCTTTACTGTTCTTTACTCACGATAGCTACTCTCTTACTTGATCAACTTGTCTCGGTATTATCTTTCGTTTAGCACAAGTCTATTCACTTTTGTGTGAAATGTGCTTGAATTTCTCATTCAACGAAGGTTTTTATTTACTCTGCCTTTTATCACATTGCTTGCTGTCTCTTTTAATGACTGCTCAATTTTTTGTGATAATTGCATTACTGTCATGTGACCAATATTACAGGTGAATATTATATAAAATAATTACGAACTTAACGATTGTGTGAAATAATACAAAAACATACATATGTACATGTATAAAACCTGGAACGTTCGGTTATTCGCTTGTAAAGCAGATAATCTTTACTTAAAAATGAAAACATGAAAATAGAGGTAGGTTTTTGAGCAATTTGTTATGAATTTTTTATTTTCGTATTTTTGTATTGTTATAATAATGGAAGTTGTACTGTTCTGGTTTCCAACGTTAGTGTGAGGAAATTGGAAAAATGCTGACGAAATTCCTCTATATAGATATGTATCTCTAAAATGAATGAAAAGTTTTGTTCTAGCTTGGTCAACGGCTTGAATTATTAAAAATGTCAAACATTTTATTGTATTTTCCCAAGCGGTCCCAATCATATAAAACGTATTAATTATTTTTATATAACTTCCCGTTATATTTTCATGTCTAGATCAGAAAATACTTGTAATATATTTTTCACCACTATTTTGCTTTTTTATTTTCCAGCTCTGGGAGCCGCCTATGGTACCGCTAAATCAGGAACTGGTATCGCTGCCATGTCAGTGATGCGACCAGAATTGATCATGAAATCTATCATTCCCGTTGTCATGGCTGGTATTATTGCCATTTACGGTTTGGTCGTAGCTGTCCTTATTGCTGGTGCTTTGGAAGAGCCCTCAACTTACACACTGTACAAGTAAGTGTGTGCCACTAGAGAATATAGCGAAGTTTAAATTTTTTATATTGCTAATTTGTTTTACTTGTTTCCTATCACTTTAAAATTTGCAGGGGTTTCATTCATTTGGGTGCCGGTTTGTCGGTAGGTTTCTCTGGTTTAGCGGCAGGTTTTGCGATCGGTATTGTTGGTGATGCTGGTGTAAGAGGTACAGCACAGCAGCCGCGTCTCTTCGTCGGTATGATTTTGATTCTCATTTTCGCTGAAGTATTGGGTCTGTACGGTCTTATTGTTGCCATTTACTTGTACACAAAATAAATTAATTCAACAATTAAAACCACAAATCCAACATCCACATCAACTAAAAACAAAAATATGCAAAAAAAATCAACCAACCAAACAATCATTAAAAATGCAACAAGCAACATCCATCAAAGAAATTTGTAATAATATAAACGCAGCAACAACCAAACAAAGCCAAGGCGAGCAGGATCAGCGACAAGTATTAGAGTAAAAGTAGCTGGCAAACAATGGTAAAAGCAGCAGTAGCAGCAGCAGCAGCAGCAGCAGCAGATCTCAAGCAGAGCCACAAGAATTGCTTGTAAAAAAGCCAAAATGAAAATAAAGTTCTACGAATGGCTGATTTTTAGTATTGAAATATTCATAACGTCGATGAAAGGAAGAGACAAACGAGTTGTTGCGAGACAGTATTGCTTTACAAAATGTCACAACATTCTGTATTTGCCTCGAGCCGCACACAATTTCGTCTATATGTATGTCTATATATATATATAACCCAGCTTTATTCTATTTATGTTACGTTACTTTATGATTTTAATTTATTTTTTGGGGAACTAAGACCATTATCAACAACCAAAACAAAAAATTACAACAATTTATATTTGTATATACATAAAGTAACCAAGTGTTAAACTAAAAAGAAGTCTGGGTTTCTTTTTTCGCCGTGATTGCAATGGGAATAAAGTAACTACGGAAATGTTATTTATATTTCAACACTTACACAACTGCGGTTGCACCGGAGAGCTAACGATCGCAACAAACGTCGCTGCCAATGTTTTTTTGTTTTGTTTTTAGTTACCGTATTTCGTAAAAAAAAAAATATTTTTGCTGTGAGTTTAAAAATTGCTTCCTCTTGTTGTCACGTGTTTATGCGTTTATATTACTAGCGATTTTCTAATTCGTTAATGTTTTTTCTGATATTTCCTTTTTGTTTCTGTGTAATTATAATTATAAATATTTTTCAACAACGTTTATTGTTGTTGTTTAAAGAAAAACTTGCGTATTCAAAGTAGAAAATGAAAACATAAATACTACAAACCAAAAGCAAAAGCAGTAAAAGTTAAAAAGCAAACGGGAATGGAATCAACCAACCAACCAACAAACTTATTAAATAAAATGTACATGTAAATTTAAATTTAAAATTAATATTAAATTTAATTAAATTTAAATAAAGAAAACAAAGAAACAGTATATAGTTAAAAAATATTAAATAATTAGTGAGAAACCACCAACAAAGCAACAACAAAGACAACCATCAAATGAACAAAAACCACCACCACCAAAAACAACAAAACGAGAACAGCACGTAAAGAACTGAATGCGAACCACACCACTTTCGGGGAATCCACCTTCAGTAAAGGTGAGACGTCGCGGCTAATGTGGGTTGAACCGCAATTTTTCATTGAACTTCTGCTAAACGGCGATGTTTAGTACAAATTTTGAAGATATACTTCTTCACCAATCCCCACTGGGCGCTTGCGTGCAACGCATATGAACAACACACACACACACACACACACATCGAGGAACTGATTGCTTAACGGCAATCATATGCGCCCAATAACATTCACCACCACCGCTTCAAGCCTACTTTTAGGCGTTATCGTTTTCTACGTCGCACGTCTACACACACGGTTCGCATAGTTTTTGTTGCATTGATTGAAGCAAAAGACCCAATTGTTGTGCACCAAAATGACAGCGCGTTACAATTAACACAATCATAATGCTAAATGGGCACATTAAAACAACAAATAGTCTTTTGGAAGGGAAACACACACACATCCACGCAAAATGAAGGAATGGTTGAAACAACATCGATTAAATCAGAACATCAGATCACATACCAACACACACACACAACACACACTGTAACTAAGTCCCTATATATATATATGTGTTTATTTTTAATTATTGTTCAATTTGTAAGAACTATTATTAATAATAATTATAATATATTTCTTTTTTTTTGTGATAAGCTTAAAAGGAAGTTGTTTATGAAACATTTGAAATTTCGAAGCGAAAACATAAAAACTACTAAATGGTATTTATATATGTATAACTATATCTATAAATACTTAATATACATACATACATAAACACATAATATAGATATATATATATAATTATTAAAAATAATTTACATACTATACATATTTAAACCAAATGGAAGCGCGAAAGCGCCGAAATCGTTACAAAAGCTAAACAAATTAGAAAACAAAAAGCGAAAAACAATATGATAAAGGTGTACGTGGCGTAGCATTTAAGGAAAAGAAAAAAACAAAACAAAAAAACCGTTAGAAGTTGATGCAATGCGAAACAAAGTCAGAGTTGAAGTATGTGTGCAGTTGAAAGTAGAACGCCATAGACAAGTAAAATATGACTTAGTGGCACACACATACACACACACTTCTGCAAATCACTTCCCGCAAGGCACTCACATGCCGGATATTTCGCTACTTTGCCAAAAGTGAAAAAATATTCGCCGTGTGCTTCTGCAACCACACTAAACATCCACATTATTTCCTCTGTTATGTATAGAAATGCAAATAATTATATATATATATATACGAAATTATAAAAAGTAAACAAATATTATGTAAAATCTTATAACATATAAAAAAAATACAAATATGTGCGTATTTAGTAAAATTTCGCTGAAGAAGATAAAATGTTAAATAAGCAGTAGTCGAAATCGAAAAGTAGACGCTAGAGCGTTGAAACTCGAAGATGTTGTAGTAGAAGAAATGAATTGAGGAAGTAACAAAAATGTAAAACAAAAATGTGAAAAATCAACAAAAAAAGAGCAAAATCCCCAACGTAAAAATTAGAAATTTCGTTTACACAGTACCAAACAATTTGATTTGTTACTAATAAAAACAAAACAAGCGAGAGAGCAACGAAACCAAAGTGCACAGCGCACAACAGCAGTGCTGCAGCTTGCGCATACGTCGGCCGCACCAGTGTCGCGCATACGCCTGCGCGCACAACGTCCACGTGCGCCAAACACAATACTGCCAGTGACCCGCTCCCCTTGCTAGCCGATGCGTTTGTGATGCTGAGAGCGCGGAGGTGTGCAACCTGCGAGCGTCCACTACTGTTTGTTTACCCGGCGGTGCGTATACGTGAAGCGTTGGCGTATGTAGCCTGCAACTTGGCGCTGCCGTATGATAAAGCTGCGCCGCTGAAGTGCGTCTGCGCTTCCTTTGGCGTCGTTGCTCGCTTCTGTGTGCAGGCGGCTACTGCGCTGTAGGACTTCTTCAAACAACAACAACAATAATTGGCGTACTAATATTTGCCTAAGCCATAACACAATTGTATTTGCATTGAACAACAAAACATCTGTTGCACAAATTATATACATGCATACATACATACATACATTACTCGTATTGAACTATTGTAATTACCTTTCGTTGTCAATTAGTTTAAGTGTTTTATATTAGCGCGTTTTTTATTTTTCGTTTGTTGTGTTGCTTTGTTGGAGATCTGCGCATCATTTCGAACATTGAACATTAATGCATCGATAAGGCAGTCGCAACAGCGTAAAAAAAGCAAAATAGAAGCGGATGCAGTAGCTAGCGTTAGCAGCAGAGCGGCAGTATATTTTTATTATTTTAGAACAAACAATGAACATTTTGTATTGTACTTGTATTACGAACGATATAAACAAACAAATTACCATCAAAATTCAACCAACAAACAAACAACTACTTGAGAGAATGAATAAAGTGTAATTTCTAATTTCCAACAAAAAAAAAAAAAAAATATTTGTGTTGCAATTATTTTTAATTAAGCGGGAGTTTTTGTAATAGCTGCCCTAATTGGTTTAGCTACAAAATTTATGCCGAACTCGGGTGACAGTCTCCTTTAGAAAACGAAAGTGCCCTACGGAGCTCATCAAATTGAAATTGCGAGTGATATTTAATTTCGAAAATTCAAGAACATGTCTTCTTTAGAAAATGGACTCAACTCCGACGAAAACTTTGAGCGATAACTATTTTCGAAAGTTTGAAAAACAGCATATCTCCATTACTACTATTTTTTAGCTGCTTAACATTTCCGACATCAGTCTTAAGTAAAAATTTTTAATAGTAACTAATATCGAAAATTCGAAGAACATGATATCTTCCTTTAGAAGAACAGAAAAAAGAAAGTGCCCTACGAAACTCATCCGATGGAAATTACGAGTGCTAAACAATTTCGAAAATTCGAAGAACGTCATATCTCCTTTAATAAATGGAAACTCTGACGAAAACTTTGCGCCATGACTATTTGTGAAAGTTCAACTAACGGCATAACTCCTTTCCATCATTTTTCAACTGCTTGAAAATTAGTCTTATGTGAAAATTGTGAATAATAACTAATTTCGGAAATTCGAGTTATGACCTTCCTCTCCTTTAGAAAGCGGAAGTTTGCTTCGAAACTTATCAGACGTGAATTGTGAGTAATAACTAATTTCGCAAATTCGAAGAACATGATATCTTCCTTTGTTATCATTTTATTAATTGCTTTACATTTCTGAAATTAGTCTTAGATGAAAATTGTGTTCATATGTTTGTATATAATATTACGAAAATTTGAAAGTTTTGTGTCCTTTAGAAAGCGTTAGATTTGTTCGAAACTCAATAGATCAAAGTTGTGAGTAAAAACTAATTTCGAAAATGCGAAGAATGTCCTGTCTCTTAGGAAACGATGTTTTCTTCGAAGCTCAGACGAAAATTTTGAGTTATGATTAATTTCGAAAATTCGAAGAATGCCATATCTTTTTTAGATAACAAAAATTTTCTTCGAAACTCGTCCGAAATTCCGACTAATGAATTTCTGAAGCTGATGAATACTTCTATTATGTAAGGAAACTAGTATATAGTGGGCTACTACTATCTACTACCCAGATCCTTTTTTTATATTTGCATATTGCTACTGATCCCAGTAAAAATGAACGGCCCTGCTAAACCAAAACATTTGCAATTGAATTATAACGATTGCTTTTGCCTTCGGAAATCCTTAAAACATTATTAAGTTTGTATATATTTTATTTAATTTACTAAATATGACACTATCCAAGACTTAGTTAAGGAAAACATACAAACATTTTTATAATTATATACATTTCATTTCATTATTAGGCAATTTGCACGAAGTTCTCATCATCCACAACTTTAAAGCGTGTTTGGCGATATGTATCCAATTCCAAAATATATTTTTTAGAACATGCTTTCATCATTTTGCCAATCACAGGTTTGAGTTTCGTTATGCCCGCCGTAACTGCCAAGTCTTCGTAGTAATCAAACTAAAATGAGATTTGCGTTTAATCAAAAGTAGCAAAAGCTATATTGGTTCGGTATGTTAGCTTGCCTGTTTTACGCCCATTTTGTGCGCCACACGTTTCGATACACCATTCGCCCAGCGCTCCTGCATATCCGCCTCTATTTCCGCTAGCATATCGGCACGACTAGGCAACTCCTTGTGTCCCGAAAAGTACGACAACACAAAGCGTGCTTGTAAGTCAAAAAGTTGAGCTGGACATATTTGATTTGGCAAGCCAATGATGGCCATTGAAGGCTTACTGATATTCAAACAGTGCTTGTAGAGTGGATGCACCCAATTGACATCTATATTTAGACCGCAGTCAACGCTCAGAAAGGGGAAGGTGTACTTATAGCCAGTGCAGAAAATCACGAATGAAAAGGACGCGTTGCTCTCATCTTTGAAAATGGCGCCATCTGTAGTGAAACGCTGAATGTCGGTCTTTTGCGTGACGTTCGGCATGAAGTCCGTACGTGGTTCAGTCTCCAAATGGTGACTGAAGTAAACGTGCTCAGCATGCTGGTGTATGTGATGTACAATATCGATGCCACTCGGACCACCGCCAACAACCAGTACGTTGTGACCTGTTGACAAGTATGGACAAGTGAGGTGTCTCCCATTCTATTAGTTTGTTTTAACGTCGAAATCCTTTTGTCATACCTTTGAAAATATCGGGCGTCCGATAGAGATGACTGTGCAAGCGTTGGCCTTGATAGCTATCGAGGCCCTCGGTATCCGGATACATGGGTGTCGTGAAGTGTCCATTGCAAACAAGAACAAAATCGAAAAATTCCACAAAATACTTATCGCTTTTGAGATCGTGAACGATAACCTGCATTCACCAAAGTGGCGCAAAAAATACGGAAAAAACTCGATTACATAACTTATGCCTAAATGATTTTTGAAGTATTCCGCATAAATTTAAATACAGTTGAACTTCAATAACGCGAAATTCTATAATTCGAAGTTCTCCATAACTCCAATTTCCATAACTCGAACTCTTGAATTAGCGAATAGAAGTCAAATTTCCTGCAATTTTCCTTCGTTAACTCGAAGTCTTTCTAACTCGAAGTTTTTTTGTGGATTATGATGATTCGTGTTAGGGAACTTCAACTGTATATTATCAGAAGTTTTGTCTATAAAAAGTAATTGGTCATGCTCACCTCCCAACCTTCGCTACGTGGTCGCACTCTTATTATCTCATGTTCCAATTTTATATAAGGCGTTAACTTAAAGTGCTCTGCATAATTCTGTAAATACTCCAACACGAGTTCCGAGCTGATAAAAGACTTTTCTATATTCGTATCGAAATCATAGTCTGGAAAGCCCATCAATTCCTTAGGCAGATTTGTGCTGAAAACGTTACAAATATTATAAAATTATCCAAAAATATTTTCATAATTGCTTTCGCTCACTGTAATCCCTGATACATGCTGCTATGCACGTCTTCCTCACTTTCACCCGCCTTACGTTCCATATAAATCCATGTACCGCCAACGGCTGTGTGCCGTTCATACGCCACTGCCTCCATATCGTGTTCCAGCGTATTCTTTAGTGCCGTTAGTCCTGCCATACCGGCGCCTATTACACAAACCCGCTTTTTGGAACTCATTTTCTTGTATTTCGAAATAAATTGTTGGAATTTATCGTGCGAATCTTCCAGCGTGTAGTACTCTACTAGGTTTCTTGGCGATTGAGCGCCAACCTTTGTTGTCTGCATACGTATGTAGTTGTCTTTGACTGAAATTGAATGTCGATCACGCTCTTGCTTTCGCATTCGTTGGTACTGTTTAGCTAGTTTTGTTATAAAATTCACAATCTCTGGGTTAGCAGCTTATCGGCAATACATACATATGTGCAAGTAAATGAGATCGTAGATACTCAAGTGCCAGTGGCGTAAGAGAGATACTGATTTTTACGCTCTTAAATATATTTTCCACTCATCTCTTGCGTTTGCGTATAAACATTGATATATGAAGTTGGAGGCTTTGTCAAGTGGGCGGACAGAATATTATATAATATATTGGGTAGTCGAAAAAGTCTTTTCGTATTTTGTCAATAGGTGCCGTTGCAGTCGTATATCTCCAGTGCTACCAAAATGCTACATATTTGTTTATTTATTTATTATTATAAATATAAAAAAATAAGTTTAATTTTGACAAGAAATACGAAAAGACTTTTTCGACTAGCCAATATTTAATATTGCAATAAGGGAACAAATATATATACATATATATGTATGTATATCCAAGACTTAAAAATATTTCTTTGATATATGTGATATATGTATGTATACCATAAATATGCCCATTCAATATAAAATTGTTGAACCGCAAAACCGGAACCAAAATTAGACTCTTCCAAAAACTAGTACCACCAATAAATAATTAAAAGTTTTCTTCAGGACAATAATTTCTACACTTAACTATTGACCTCACTAGATGACTTCGAAATTGGGGTATACAATGTGAATATACCAAGAATTCTAGTTTTGCTGATTTTGTGTGCTTTCTCTTTACTCTTGTTTAAATAACAGTATTGATAAGATTTTAGCATGTTATCTTGAGATTTATCTAATTTTTATGGCTGTCTTTGAATCACAATCTCAGTTAAAATAAATTAAATTTGTCTAGCTAAACTAAAAAAAAATATAGATAATCATTTATTCGTCTAATACTGAGATTAGTTGTGCTTTGCGGGACTAAAAAAGATAGAGTTTCGAAAAAAAATTATTAAGAGAGTGACTGTAAGAGCAAATAAACATTTTCTAAGTTAGAATATTATGGAACAACCGCTTATCCTGGTTATATGAGTAGATGACATTCGTTTTGAAAATTTAAGCTCGGCCGTCGCTTCGTTTTTCTTTAAACTCAGTCGTTGCTTACTATTTTATCGCACTTGTATGTTGTGGAACCTCAAAATGGTTTGGGAAAACGAAATATTGAAGATTCTTGGAACCTTCGTGATTTCGTTTTTTGCTTTTCCGAGCTTCTCCATCTAACACTGTCATAGGTTTTTATTTTATCCTGCAAAAGGCAAGTGCTTCGAGGTTTAACCACCACAAGAAGTCTCTTAAAGCTGAATATAGAAAGTTTTAGTCTATCTTCTTCGAAAAATGTGTAACTATTGTATCGCTCAAAATGGTTTGGGAAAACGATGTATGTAAGATTGTTAGAACATCCGTGTTTTTGTTTCTTGTTTTTGGATGATGGCGAGCTTATCTGTCTAACTTTGCTATCGACTTTTATTTTACCCTACAAAGGGAAGTGCATCCCGGTTTAACCACACTCCTACTGGCTTTTTAGAGCTGAAGATAGAAAGCTTTGGTCTATCTTCTTCGAAAAATGTTTGGGAAAGCGAAATATTGAAGATTGTTAGAACCTATGTGTTTTCGTTTTTTTGTTTTTGGATGATGCCGAGCTTCCTCATCTTACATTTAACCACCCTTCGAAAGAAGCCTCTTAGAGCTGAAGATTGAAAGTTTTGTCTACCTTCTTCGAAAAATATGTAACTATTTTATACCTCCAAATGGTTTGGGAAAGCGAAATAATAAAGATTGTTAGAACCTCCGTATTTTAGTCTTTTGTTTTGGGTGATGTTAGATGCTTTGACAAGCCTCTCTCACAAAAGGAAAGTCTATTCCGGTTTAACCACACTCTTAGTAGCTTTTTAGAGCTGAAAATAGAATGTTTTGTTCCACCTTCTTCGAAAAAGTTGCAAAATCCAATATTTCTATCGCACTTTCTCCAAAAAATGGTTTTGTGATTTTTGTTGCTTCTTTATTTAAAGTAAAGTACTACTTTTACACTTCGCCTAATTTAAATTGTACAAAATTCTCGTTGTCTATCACCTTAAATGCCGTTTTTCGGTAGTTTTGTAAATCGTAAAGAAACTTGCCACCACAGATTTTCGAAAGCTTTTTGACCACTGGTCTAATATTATCGATTCCCGTCAATGCCACCAGCTCATCATAATAATCGAACTAAAATCAAAAATATTTATAAAATATTTTATTGCTTTCCACTGCCACTCACCTGTCGCTCGCCCACTAAATGCGCCTTCCTGCGCGGCAGGCCACGTTCCCTGCGCTCAGCTAAATCACGCTCCGTATCGGCCAGCATATCCTCCGCACTTGGCAGTTGCAGTTTTCCACTATAGTATTGCATTACAAAACGCATTTGCAAGTCGAACAATTGTATTGGATAGGCATAAATCGGCAGACCAATGAAACACATGGTGGGATGGTAGATATTGATGCAGTGCTTGTAGAGCGGGTATACCAAATTGTCGTGCACTTGCAGGTTGCAATCGGCGCTGAGGAAGGGTATCGTCAGGTCATAGCCTGTACAGAAGACGATGTGCGTAAAGTTGGCTTGCGTGCCGTCCTTAAAGATGGCGCCGTTCTCCGTGTAGCGTTCGACAACCGGCTTCTGCACAACATTCGGCATAAAATCGGTGATTGGCGGCTTTTGTTGCAGATGATGACTTAGGTAAATGCGTTCGGCGTAGGGGTAAATGTGGTGGGTGATATCCATACCGCTGCGGCCTGCGCCTACCATAAGCACGGTGGCATCTGTGAGGTGGAGTGTTTACAAATAATTAGTGTTGTTATGATTTGAGATATCGGTATAACTATATATATTATATATGTTTATATTATACTAAATAAGTTCAACATAAAGAAATGTGAACATAAAGCTCCGATGTGCCTCGATATTTTTTCTGATATTGAAAGGCAAATAAGTATACATAAATTTGTTGAGGATGCTAATTGAAATCAGTCACAGTTCCTAGAATATGACTCTTTCGATTTATGTCACTTACTAAAGCGACCTTACTAACGGTAAGTTAGACTATGATTTGTTCAAACTCTTCGTCTTCAATGCCGGTTAAGCTTGTGTACGGACGTTTGAGTTGCTTCAGTTTTAACAGTCGGCTGCGATGTGACCTTGAGAACTTGAGCGAGTTCTTCTAAATTAAATTTCTAAGAAAGGGGAAGTTGAAAAAAAGTTACAGCTGTTCGAAAACTAGTGAAAATAATGAAGAAATTCGCTATATTTTGAAATTTTTGTATAAAAAAGGAAAGAATGCCTCTCAAGCCACCAATGAAATTTGTGAAGTTTATGGAGACGATGCTGTATCAGTTCGTGTAGCACAACAATGGTTCGCTCGCTTCCGTTATGGAAATTTCGATGTAAAAGATGCATCTCGCTCTGGTCGACCTATCATTGAAAAACTCAATGAAATTATGAAAAAGATTGACCAGGACCGTCAGATAAGCGTCACATCGCTAAGGAACTTAACATTCATCATCAAATGGTTTTAAACCATTTAAAAAAGGCTGGCTACTAAAAGACGCTCGATTTGGTCGATGGTAACCTACATGAATTGTCTGTGAAAAATTTAATGGACCGAATTAACATCTGCGTTTCTTTGCTGAAACGAAATGAAATCGAACCAATTCTGAAGCAAATGGGAACAGGATATGAAAAGTGGACTAAATACGACAACGAAGTGCGAAAACGATCATGGCCCAAGCGTAGTGAAGCTCAAAAAATGGTCGTAAAGCCAGGATTGACGCCTCCAAAGTTTATGCTGAGTCATCCACTATGAGCTGCTCTAGCCTGGTCGAACGATTGATTCTACATTTTACTGTTAACAACTGAAGAGATTGAAGCAAGCAATCGAAAAAAACGGCCAGAACTGATCAACAGAAAGGGCTTCGTCTTCCATCAGGACAACGCTAGACCACACACATCTTTAATGACTCGGCAAAAACTGGGAGAGCTTGGCTGGGAAGTTTTGATGCATCCACCATATAGCCCTGACCTTGCACCATCGGACTACCATGTGCTTCGGTCAATGCAGAACTCCCTTAATGGAGTAAAGTTGGGGTCAAGAGAAGCCTGTGAAAATTATTTGTCGCAGTTTTCGCCGAGAAACCAGAAAAGTTTTACACTGATGGAATAATGTCTCTGCCGGAAAAATGGCAAAAGGTGGGTCGACCAAAATGGTTGAAATATTTGGTTCATATAAAAAAAAATAATTTGAAGTTTGATTAGAAATACGAAAAGACTTTTTCGACCAAAATTTTATTTTCAAATAGATCGAAAGAGGGAAAATAATATACTTTTTACCGCAACAAAATCGACTGGAATCTCAAATTGTTTTTTATACAATGAACAGGGTATATTAAGCTTGCTACGATGTTTTTAACATCCAAAAGAAAATTTCGGAGACTAGACCTCTTGGTATTCGACTAATCGTGCATAATCGGTTTGCAGTAGTTGAGATGTCGATCTGAAATTTTGCACACACCCTTTTCTCACCAAGAAGCTGATCACTTGTCTTAATCACCGATATCGGACAACTATAGCATATAGTTCCCCCACAAATTGAACATCGGAATCAAGTGCTTGTATGGAAAACTTTTTCATTTGACGAGATATTTTCACAAAATTTGGCAAGGGTTATTACCTAATACAACTATTGAATCTCTGAAGAAATTGTTTAGATTAGATCGCATCATAATAGCGTATATAGTAATGTATACATACATACATGCATACATACATACATACATACATACATACATACATACATACATAGTATGTATGATGCTACAACAACATTAAATATAAGAGTATTAAGAGAACTTATCGTGGTAGCATAATATTTAATAATAAGAGAAATTAGAATAAGCTCTATGTTATTTATGCTTAGTGATAATGTAAGAAAATAAAGAAAACCAGTTCTTATTGTGACACTGAAGATTGTGTTTCATTTAAGAATATAAATATATGTAGCTACCATACAAACTGAACGAACGAACCGAATCAAGTGCTTGCAAGGAACCTTTTGTATTTTTGAAGAGTATATGTTTTTTTTTTTTTTGTTTTTTGTGTTTTTGTTCTATTTTTTCGTTTTTTGCATGTTGCCAGTCGGGTTATCACCGCTGTGATTTGTCTACAACAGATGTTTATATTTCAAAATGAAGACGTCTGCTTGTTCCCATTTCCCATATTTGTATTTAATTAACACTGCCGTGATAAGCCATAAATACTGTGAATTGAGCGCAAACCGTTTAATGAACATTAAAGTCCTCACAAATTGTATTAAAAACAAAATAATGACACTATTAAAGCAAGTATGCGAATGTACAGTGCGAAATAAAATATGTTTATACATTATATACAATACATGTGCATAAACTTAACTATGTACTTGTACGTATATGTATACACTTATGTTCAGATATAGTATTAATATGAGTAAAAAAAAAATAAATAATAACCGCATTAAGGCTCACCTTTGAATGTCTCTGCTCTGCGAAAGACATGACTGTGAATTTTATGGCCTTTAAAAAGATCAATGCCCGGCGTGTTCGGATAAGAGGGCGTCGCATAGCGTCCGTTGCATATGAAAATGTAGTCAAATTGTTGCGTCGTGTAGATGTTGCTTTGTAAATCCAGCGTTAACACCTAGCAAGATCAGTGAAATACATTAATTCGCATAAATAAATCAACTATTTATGGACTTTGTTTTTTTGCGCGACAAGCTGCATACCGTTATTGGGAACGTAAATTAAATTGTTTATTGTGATTTGCTCACCTCCCACTTGCCATGCAATGGCCGCACGCGTACCACTTCCTGTCTTAACTTGATATGAGGTAGTAGTTTGAAGTGTGCGGCGTACGATTGAAAGTATTTCAGCACGTCACTGGCCAATATGTAAGACTCACGCATATTTGTTGGGAATTTGAAGTCCGGAAAGTCCATTACTTCCTTTGGCAAATTGGTTCTACATTAAATTAGCGTAAATTAATACACATTCATGCACTAAAATGATCTACAAAAACTACACAATTACCGCAAACCATCATACATGCTGCTGTGCACATCTTCCGCCGTGGCGCAGCCGTCCGCCGCGTGCTCCGTGCACACCCAGGTGCCGCCGATTTCGTGATATTTCTCATACGCCACCGCCTCCATGCCATATTCGAGCGCGTACTTGAGCGCGCAGAGTCCGGCAGCACCGGCGCCAACCACACAGCAACTCACTTTTGCGGCCATTGAGCTTCTTTCGTCCCTCCGTATTCTTTTGCTATAATTTCATAAATATTGTTCGTCTCTTCTTCTTTCGTCCCTTTGTATTGTTTTACTATATTTTCATGAATATTTTTTATTTTTTTTTGCAAAAACTCTGCGTATTTTTACCGGAAATTCGTACGCGGCTTTGATAAGCTCCGCCTCGCTACTTACGTGCGTTGCAACTGAACGGCTGCGTGAGTTCGCCAGCGGCTTTATGTGTGCGCTAGGTCGTTGGCGCTGCAGCCAGGCGCATAAGACTCTTGAATCTATGCTGATATGAGTTAATTGGCTTTGATATGAAATTCTTTACGGTTTGAGTTATTTGAGTAAGCAGCGATTACACATGTAAATACACTTATTTATTAATTTATTTGTATTTGTGTATGTATGTAGGGGTGTATTAGGTGCTTTTAAGTATAGGGTGTCTCATTCAGTTGCTGCTATGGAAAAAAGTACTGAAACAAACATATACTATATACATACAGCACTTGATTCCGATCGGTCAGTGGCAGCTATATGCTATAGAGATCCGATCGCTTAATTTCTTTGGAGATTGCACCATTGGCTTAGGCAATAATCCTTGCCAAATTTTATCTGGTCAAATGAAAAAGTTTTTCATATAAGCGCTTTATTTTGATTGTTCAGTTTATATGACAGCTATATGCTATCGTGGTCCGATATCGGCCGTTCCGACAAATACGCAGCTTTCTGGTGAGAAAAGGACGTGTAGTCTGTAGTCTACCGATCGATACCTCAAAAACTGAGGAATCAGTTCGTATATGTACAGACGGACAGACAGACAACCGAACATGGCTAAATCGACTTAGATCGTCACTCTAATTACTTATATATATATATATATGTATGTATATAAGTACTTTATAGGGTCTCCGAGGTTTTCTTCTGGGTGTTAGAAACATCGTGCAAACTTAAGTGGGGTTTTTGTGTAAAAAACATAAATTTTTTCAACAATTTTTTTTTCTGTTATAAAAAATGATATATTTTATTAGAATTTTTTGTTATGACAAATATACACTACTAACAAAAAAATTCTGAGTTTTTTGAAAAAAAATATTTTAAACTCGGTCATTGCGACGTCATTTCCGGTGACCCCTTGAAGAAAAGATGCGCCCGCGATAGCAGGTTAACTCCTTACAGGATCATCTAAAGTGAAAAAATGCGTGTTTTAATTAAAACCTTAACTTAGAACTCAGACGAAGGAAAAAAACTGAAAGTTGGATTTTTGTAATCGAAAAAAACCCTTCGTGCCAGTCTTTAAGAAGTGTATCAAAGGCCTGTGTAAAATTTCATGAATATCGCTTGAGTAGTTCTCGAGAAATCTTGCCAACCGACTTTAAAAACACAGTTTCGAGAAAATCCCGTTTAAAGACGGAGCACTTAGCTTAGTTAGCCTCGAGCGCACAAGTTCTCAAGGCTGTATCTCCGAAACTATTACTCGGATCAACTTGAAAATTTAGGACAATATTCTAGAGGTGTTAGAACTTAATAAGACAATAAAAAAAAATATTTTTTTTGAAAACCGTAAACCCATGTAACATGATTTTTTTACGAATTCCAACCGAATTATAATTTGAGAACAATGCCCAGAAGAATGCCCATCGCTTGGAGAATTTTTAACGAAATACATATTTTTGAGATACTAGATTTGAGATTTCAAGCATTAACCGAAAATAACATCCTTTATTTGCTAATCTTCGAATTGCCGGGCAAAATATTTACATTCTACAATCTGACTTTGCAAACATGTGACATTATAAATAATTACTTATACAATATATATATATAGTATATACAAATATATACTTATACAAGCATACGAGTACATAATGTGATAATATTGTCCAGCAATTTGAGAAAATCGATTTTTTTTCTATAATTCGATAGTTTCGATATTTAAAAATATCTGCCTAAAAGGATTTTTGAAACTTCAATTCAGTTGCGAAGTTATAGCCGTTTTAGTGTCGTAATACTTAAAAAGCGTTTTCTTCGAAACTGCTTTTTTTGAGGTGGTCGACATGATATCTCAAGATGTACGCGCCTGCCTCGAATTTTCATATAAAAACGGATAGTAAAAATGTTTTGAATTTTTTTATTATTTTAATATTGAAAATTATAGTAAAAATTTAAGCGAAATCAAACATTCTTCAAAGAGTTATCTACTTTATACTTTATTCTGAGCGAATACAATTACTATTAGGTCAAGAAGTAGTTGTTTCGTGCAACGTTTTCAGTCGCTTAGACAGCATCTATAAAAAAGCATATCTCTAGGTCAAGCAACACTTCCAGTCGCCTAGACAGCATCTATCAAAAAGTGTACCTCTAGGTCAAATAAACTTGAGAAAGATATATGTATGGCAGGTCCATAAAAGCCTTGGCCGGCTGTTTGGTGTTGAGACGCAGTGCTCACAAAGTCGTTAAACTGCATTTTAGTAGATCAGTAGACCACAATCCGCACCGGGTAAGGGTGTTGTGTAGTAGAAACCATTGCCATATATTTTAGCCGAAACAATTATGAAACTATTATGGCTGGAAGCGGCACCTTTGCTGTGTAAAGTTGCAGTGGCGGCTTCTGCGCAACATCTGGCACAAAACTGTTGCGTAGTGCGGCAGTCACGTGGTGGCCCAAATAAACGTGTTTTGCATATTTACCAATTTGCCACTACGAACAGCGCCAATAAGTAAAAATATAATATATAGACATGAAAATTATATAAATAAAATCCATGCACAAAAATTAAACATACATATGTACATACAATTCTACGCGCTTGGTAGAAAGTAGGGTTATCAGTTGAGGAGAGTTTAAAGCAAATAAATCTATGCTGAATCGTTAATCAACATTTTTTATGCTAGTACAAGTGGAAAGTTTTGAATTTTGTATACATTCACATTTTTAAGAGACCGAATCGATTCAATCATATGAGGCGCGCTTAATTATATTGGCTTCCTCTGTATCATTATAGGAATCTTAAGTGTCGATTTAAAAGTCTTTATTATTTTTATTAAATTATGTACAGCTATTTTTACTTTTCATTCTGAAAAGTATTATGATTGAATAATTTTTAATCGATACATTTTTCCTTGCTGATGTTTTTCTTGATTTAATCATACTGTTGACAGCGCCGCAATTCCTCATAAATGCTACATATTCTTTGCGCTTTGACCCAACGAATCTCCATAGACCATCCACAAATAGCATTGCCCTTAACTTAAAAAAATCGTAAGCATACTCAGTGCACGAGAGAGAGGGGAGATCGGTGAAAACTTCTCCCGAGCCTGGAGTTTTAAGGGAAAGCTGGTTCTCTGAAACAATTTTTTGCAGATTTTTTCTCCAACAAAGCACTACACTTATCCGGGGCCCTGGTGCGCTCTCTAGGGCCCTGAGCATACTAACCTATTAAATAATAATATATCTGAAATGGGTTTTGCAAATCTGTCCATGTGTTATCCTGGGAGTGAACGAGGGCAAGACGAAATATTTCCTGTCATCAAACAAACAGTCTTCGCACTCCTGACTAGGCTGCCACGTCACTGTTGATAGTCATAACTTCGAAGTCGTTAATAATTTTGACAAACTTGTAACCAGTATTAACACCGACAACAATGTCAGCCTGGAAATCCAACGCAGGATAACTCATGCCAACAGGTGCTACTTCGGACTGAGTAGGCAATTGAGAAGCAAAGCCCTCTCTCGACGAACAAAAGCCAAACTCTATAAGTCACCCATAATTCCCGTCCTGCTATATGGTGCAGAGGCCTGGACGATGACAACAACTGATGAGTTGACGAAGCGAGTTTTCGAGAGAAAGGTTCTGGATTCGATGGAACGATGAGCTGCATGTGTATGACGACATTGACATAGTCGTACGCATGGACGAAAACACTCCAGTTCTGAAAGTATTCGACGCAGTATCCACCGTTGGAAGCAGAGGAAGAGGAAGACCTCCTCCACTTCGTTGGAAGAATCAAATGGAGAAGGAACTGGCTTCGCTTGGAATCACCAATTGGCGCCACATTACGAAAAGAAGAAACGACTGGCGCGCTGTTGTTAGCTCGGCTATAACTGCGTAAGCGGCGTCTACGCCAGTAAAGAAGAAGAATATTTTTAGAAAAGACAAAAATGTCTTCAAGAATTAAGTGTTAGTTTTATTTTGCATTTTACAAGCATTTTATTGTCTAAATGAATCTTGAATATGGAAGTTGATAATGATTTTGTTTAAATATATAGTATAATTATAAAAAAAAAGATATTGCGTAGACTTAATGACATCAAAGTATACATAAAATTATAAAGTAAGCACTGTGAACCCGTAACCCCTTAAAAGCTCCCAAGTAGCATGTACAAGTAGTACAAAGATTATTATAAATTTCATGCGGTTTCCAAGGGAAATTTCACGAATGTTTCATCATCGATCACCTTGAAACGATCGTTACGGTATGTGGCGAGCTCGTAAATGTATTTGCGACTGCAATCCTCCATGATTTTATTAATCACCGGTTTGATATTTTCAATGCCGGCCGTTTCGGAGAGATCTTGGTAGTAGTCGTACTGGCGAGAAGAAAGAAATACGAATATATACAAATTTATTATTGCAGCAGAGGTCATATACACATATTGAATTGCATTAAACATCCGACTCACCTGCTTATCGCCCATCGCGTGCGCCAGACGGTTGGTCAGACCCTTCTTGCGTCGGTTCTCCTTATCCTTCTCCAAATCGGCGAACATTTCCTCGCGACTCGGGAACTCACGTTTCTTGGTGAAGAATGCCAATGCGAAACGCACTTGCAAATCAAACGACTGCGATGGACACACGTAGAAGGGCAGGCCGATCAATGCCATCGTGGGATAATGTATATTGATGCAGTGCTTGTAAAGTGGATGCACGAAATTATCATCGACGCGCAACGAAACATCGATACTGAGGAAGGGGAACGTGTATTTGTAGCCAGTGCAGAAGATAATGTGATCGAAGGTTTCGGTGGTGTCATCCTTGAAGACGGCGCCATCTGCGGTGAAGCGTTTGACGACGGTCTTCTGTGTAACGTTTGGCATGAAATCGGTGCAGGGTGCAGGATCCAAATTATGACTGAGATAGATTTGCTTAGCGAATTTGCTGATGTGGTTCGTAATATCCATGCCACTGGGGCCGGCGCCGATCACCAGTACAGTGGTTCCTACGAAAGCAAGTTCGGTTACGTATGCTCGTTGTAACCTCGCCTAAAAACAGTGTTCGTGGTATTTACCTTCAAATGTGTCCGGTTTCCGATACCAATGGCTGTGCAGCTTTTCACCTTTATAACTATCTATGCCTTCGATATCTGGCATCAGTGGCATGCTATAATGTCCGTTGCAAACGAAAACGAAATCAAATATTTCTTTGATAAAAGTGTCATTCTTGATGTCGCGAATGTAGATCTACGAGAGAAACGGAGTAAGTATTCGTAAATGAATGTGTATATAAAAATAATTCTGGAAAAATATAAAAAATAAAATTCCAAAACATCAACAAACTTGTACAATAGTTTGAGTTCACTGTTATTATTATTGTATTTTTTTAATTTTTTATTAATATTTATTATTTAAGGAAACGTATGAGACCCTATGAAGTATGAAGAACGGAATCGATTTAGCTATCCTCTGTCTGTCCGTCAGTTTTTGAGATATCGATGTGAAATTTTGTACTCGTTCTTTTCTAAGCAAGAAGCAGCTCACTTGTTGGAAAGGTCGATATCGGATCACCATAGCATATAGCTGACATACAAACTGAACGATCGGAAACCATTCCTTGTATGGAAAACTTTGTCATCTGACAAAATATCTTCACCAAATTTGGCACGGGTTATTAACTCAGGCAATAATGCAATCTACTAAGAAATTGTTCCATCACTATAACATATATGTAGCTAACATACAAACTGAATGATTGGAAATTAGTCCTTGTAAGGAAAACTTTTTCATTTTAGGAGATATTTTAAAGAAATTTTGCATGGGTTCTTTTTCAAGACAAACGTATAAACTCCGAAGAAATTGTTTAGATCGGATCACTATATCATATAGCTACCATACAAAGTGAACGATCAAAGTTCTTGTAAGGAAACTCTGTGAAGGGTGTTTTAGCAACCGAAGTAAATATTTTTTTAATTTAATTTTATTTTTTAATTTTTATTATTTTTATTTTATTATTATTTTTAATATTTTTATTTTTTGTTTTTGTTTTTTTTTTAAATATTTTTATTACTATTAATTTTTTTTAACTTACCTCCCACTTTTCATCCAAAGGACGCACGCGTATTATCTCATGCTGCAGCTTAATGTATTTGGATAAATCGAAATGTTGTGCATACGACTGCAAGAATTTCAGCACTTCCGCCGAAGGTACGAATGATTGTTCAATTTCCGAAGGATAAGAGTAATCCGGATAACCCATAACCTCCTTGGGCAGATTTGTGCTATTTTTTTTTTTTTGTGAGAATGAAAGTAAGAAAATGTTGCCAGAACCAAAAAATTTTCAGTAAACTTATGTAGACATACCGTAAACCCTCGTACATGCTGCTGTGCACGTCATTTTCACCTGGTTTCGTATACACCCAGGTGCCACCGATCTCGCTGCATTGCTCATAGGCGATCGCATCCATGCCCTGTTGCAGTGAGTTTTTCAACGCGCAGAGCCCCGCCGTACCAGCGCCAATTACACACACACGCTTGCCATGGGAAGCCATTTTGAACCAAGTTTTACACTGTTTCCTTTAACCACACTTTTTTAGAGTTTCCTTTTGCTTTGCACTTCACTTCCGCTGCACTACACTTCCTCACTTAATTAAGGTTCGAACACTATTATGTACCGTTACACTTTTGTAGTCACCAATATATGCGTTTACCACGCTTTTTACCGCGCTCAGCAACTCGTACGTCTGCTTTGTTAGATGGCCAGGAAAATACTGTGATCGACAGCTTGCCGTCAGCGCCAACATCACCAACGTTTCCGTCGTTTAACGGCCTAGTCACCACACATACACATACGGCGCGCTGCCAACGTTCATGTTTTACATACAAGTATTGAATACGTTTACGAAATTGACGTTCAAAATAAAATCGCTTGGCTTATCTGTGCGCAACCCCATGAAAAAATGGGCGAATGCGGCAAACAGACAATCGCTTAGCCAATGCTTTGCCGCAGCCGTTGTCGAATCGTGTGTTTTTGTTGCACTATGTAGTGGTAGGCGAAAGATCACATGTGCGGCGTTCGGTGGCGCATAGTGGTTTAGTCAGTCAGGTGCTATACCGTCACCCATCATCAAACCACAATCTGGTTAGTTGATCCGTTTCTTGCGCTTGCGCAAAGTCTTAGCAGAAATCAAAGATTTGCGTTTGAAATTCCATTATTTGCCGATAGTAAATATTTGGCAAACTTGTTTACGCGCGAAAAGCTAGTGGCTGTTGGTAAAACGCGGCAGCAAAAACTTGTTGTAAAAACATTTTTATTGATATCAAATTTTATTTTTGCCATACAATTTTTTTTCAATTTTTTATTTTTTTTATATTTTATTTGTATTTTTTTTATATTTTTTTAAGGTATGTATATTGTTGTTTTAGCGTCCAAGTACCTCTCACAAGGTTACGGAAAGCCATGTGGAGTACAAAAGTCCTTATCTTTAACATGGCTTAGCATAGTCTGCATCACAAAATTACGTCGCACATCATAATAAGATCATAAATTGCGTCGTATGTACACTCACCTACTCATAAATTGATAATTCATTAATAATTGCAAGAATTATATATAAATGTTAGTGCTCTTATATTAATTTAATAAGTTTTTATTGATAGCAGGGCCAACCTACATACATTTAAAGCTTGACCTTGTTCATCGTAGGCATTCGGCGATCGCATGCCAATCAACTATTTTGTTGCTGAAGAGCGGGACATCTCTATTCGTAATAGTTATTTATAAATAATAATAATATAAATTACTCTTTTCTTCGCAGATTATTAGTTTTTTTTACTTCTAGCCAATGACTTTTCCTTTTTTGTTGCTGACAGCTGCTAATTAGCGAGATTAATTCAATTAAAGCGGATCCGTTTGCAATTATGTTTTTGTAAGCGTGGCTTAGTTGTTTCTTTTTATGAACAATTGTTTACTCAAATATGTTATTTGTTTGACACTTTCGCTGTCAAATTGAAATTTCGAAGGCGCGTGTTGGCGCTTAAGATGTTGATTAGAAACTAAACTAACTAAAAAAAAAAACTATTCTTGAACATCCAAGTATAACAAATAATATTTTTTTGTTAAATATTCATTTTTTTGGAGGGGGATTTTGTCGACTTATTAAAATGACTGATATTTTTTAATTTTTGTTGCTCAGTCACATGATTTTGATGTGTCAGATGCTTCATGTAAATTCTTCTTTTCTTCGTCTCACTGTTAATCTGTTCTGTTTGAAACCAATAACTTATTAATTATGAAGATTTTACCCTCAACAGATGTTCTATAATCTAGGCGACTCCCCAGCATCCACCAACATGGTAGGACCGACATCTTTCGTTGCGGTTGGTCCCCCTTCATAAAGGAGCCGTTCCGCAAGGGTTAAGCAGTAGGTAGGCAGAAGCATTGGTAACAATTGGTCCTAGGCATGCGGCACGCCAAGTTGCTAATCGTGATTACAACCTTAAAAGGCCACTTTCGACTTCTACACTGGCCATTGGGAGCGCAAAACGCATTTATGTAACATAGGCCACTGGGAGCTCAAGAATCACTTACATAACAAGGACCCAGCTTCGTGTGCGAATTGCCAGTTCTGCGACTTGGAGTCTGAAACACCAGAACACCCGTTTAATTGACTGCACAGCAGCCTGTAGGCGCAGGATAAAGGCTTTTGGATCCATGATTCGAAATAGGGATCACATCGCTTCAATAGCACCCAGCAGTATAATGGAATTTATCAATTTTCTGAGGCCAGTTGAGATGTTGTGACTTAGGTGAGGGCATAATAGATCCTAGATGGCGGTGCGATCCTCATTGACTTATCTTCACGACTCTAATGGATCCAATGAATAGTAAATTTTTTTAACAAAATGACAATAGTCCCAAAAAGCAGAAAAAAATATGATGAAAACCAACGGAAACGAAAGATAAAATAATAAACATTAAAGGAAAATTACTTATGGGCGAATTGATGTCGCGAAAACGAAGTTGAGGGGCGTGGTTGAATTTTTAAGGGTTAAAGACGGTTTAACTCGATTTCTATCAAAACTATGAAGCCTATAGAAAAAAGTTGTGTGGAAATGTTGTAGGTAGGTGTTGATAACCTCAAAATTTATGCAAAAAAAAAAAATCAAGTTTTTTTGTTTAATTTTTTTCTTATTTTTATTTTCATTTTTATCTTTTACAATGAAAATGAGTCAACTTATCTACCTGCTGGAATTCGGGGACATGCCGGAAATTTTCGGACGTGCAATTCTGAAAAGATCTAGCAATAAGTAACTACGTGATTATTTGTCACAAATCGTTAAACAACTTTAAAAACTCGTGCAAATAACGGTAGCTATAAATTGGGCAAAACAAGTTTCATACCAAAAAAACACATTTCAACAGCTAAAATTGCCGGTTGACTCACATACATATCCCGTACAAGCATGTATGCAACTATATAGCACATAGGCATCTATAAATTTTCGTTTTCAAATAAAAATACATATATACATATGTATGTACATGCACATATTTCCTTGCAAAAGTTGGAATCCATTGAAAATTTTGTATGTTTTACGATCTGTTGCAATACCAACATCAAAGTGTAGACTGCTTACTCGCGCTCATATCAAGGAAAGAGCAAAAGTTCGCTAAAGCAATAAAAGTCTAGTCTCGATTGATAAGCGCGTATGACAACAGCCGGTACCGAGACTTCCCCGTGCCGGTGCCCGGTGCATATGCTCAATACGATCTTTGAACGCCAATATTCACGCGGCGAGTGTATTGGTCCATACAATGTGTGATCGCGTATGATTGCTGGAATAGGAAATAAGCAGGCGTCTATATATTATACTAATTCGATTTCATTTTTGTTTTTATTTGGTTTTGATTTCTAAGCACAAGCGTCATGAGGGGTATTCACTATAAACTGAGTAGCTAGTTATTAGAAAGAGATTTTGATCTAGTTTTAAATTCTGGCCGCTTCGCTTAATTATGCTTTCAATAAAAAATCTAATGTACACACATAAAAAACTATCAGTTGAATACTTAAAGGGCACACCCCTAAAAAAACGATGGTGTTTGGGAATTGAAACGAAAAAAAAACTACTGTTTCGATTGCTTTGAAATTCGTATCGTTTAAAGATATTTCAATAACACAAAGTAAAGTTTTTCAAAAATTTTAAATTTTAAAAATATTTTAAAAAATTGAAAATTTTGAAAATTTTTTTGAAAAATTTAAAATTTTGAAACTTTTTTGAAAAATTGAAAATTTCGAAATTTTTTTGAAAAATATTGAAATTTTTCGAAATCTTTTCGTATTTCTAATCAAATTTCAACTTATTAATTTTATTTTTAAAATAATAAATAAGTAAACAAATATGAACCATTTTGTAAATCGAATTTTCGAAATTTTCAGAACGGAAGCAAGCGAACCATTGTTGTGCTACAGGAACTGATACAGCATCGTCTCCGTAAACTTCACAAATTTCATTGGTGGCTTGCGTGACATTCTTCCCTTTTTTACACAAAAATTTCAAAATATAGCGAATTTCTTCATTCACTCATTTTTGAACAGCTGTAATTTTTTACAACTTCCCCGAATTTATTTATTTTTGGTTAAATCTCATCTTTCCAGCACTATATGGTATAACACAATTTAATTGGTAGCAATGGAGATATACTACGACTGCATCGACATCTATTGACAAAATACGAAAAGACTTTTTCGACCAACATAAGTTAATTGCGCATTGACTTAGAAGGCTAACTCACAACTAAATAATTATTGACAAGTGATTATTGTGCTAAATCAGAACTTATATACTCATATATACATACATATGTACTAAATATGTTTATAATTTGTTTACTTTGGCTTTGAAATATTCAAAGGAAAGTACATCATAACTCGAAAGTAGAAACATTTTTGAAATAACAAAATTGTATTACTTATTTATAATTTATTACTATTTTTATTAAGCTTTAGAAACATATGTACATACTGATATATGCACACACACATACCACAGTCTATTTCTATTTCCCTGCAACACTAGAAGAAATTATTAACTTTTTACGACATTTATATTACGATTCATAAACATATACATGTGTATATATAACTATATAAATATAGTGTATACATACATATATAATACACATATACATATGTATATTGCGTTAATTGGCATTAAAATAGGTCAGGCGATAATATTCACTTACAGAAATCACATGGAAAAGGCGCACGCCCTTGTTTATAGGAAGGAAAGTCAATAATTGAGCGTATATTAAATAACAAATTTATTTTTTAAATATTTTTTTATTGAGTGAAAAATATTTTTGCAAGTTTTACCAGCTATTGACGTCACTTATTGTTACTAATCTGTGATTCTTCAGGTTTTAGTTAGCAGGCTAACGTCACAGCCTTATAAAATGGCTTGGTAGGCCCATTTTTATGAGCAAAATTAATATAGTATATATGTACATACTAACATGCGTACGCGAGTGTATACATATGTATGTAGCTGCGAATTCATTGATTAAAAGCTGTAACACGAACATGTTTTGGTTGCGTGCTTGAGTGGTCAATTATAGTACATTTTTCATGGTAATCATGTAAAATATTTGACCGAAATAAAATATTAAATTGCAAAGTAATCAAAAACGTCCTAAAAATGTTTGAAATATATTAATAATATACATACGAAGTTCTGTATACTTACAGACTACTCTTTACTGAAAAATATATACCGTTTATTCTAAATTAAAGCGTTCATAACAGTATAAAGTGAAATACAATTTAACCAAATATTTATCAGTTCAATTTGAATGACGCCTAAACGTATGCTATACTTCAAAGTAGCAAGGCGCCTTAATGCAAATTTCGCACTAGACCAGAGAACATAAGAGACTAAACAATAAAAAAAATTACGTAATGCTTTGAAGCTTGCACAGAAATTGTGAAAAACAATTTAAACATGTGAATCTAGATAATATAAGGGGTTTTCAATTTTATTCTTAAGCAAAAAGTATTTCTTGGGTGCGCATAGTATGCTACATGATGAATGCGAACTAACATACATACGTTGTATACAAAATAGAAAAAAATTAAATCGTATCTAATTATAAAGAAATGGTTGGTAAATTTTTGTTTAGAAAAAAAATAAAATAAATGCACTACGGTTTATATCAGATGATTAATGTCGACATTGTAGCCTTACAATTTCCCTGTCAACTCTGGCACAGCTTTGAAAAGATCCGCCACCAAACCAATATCTGCCACCTGGAAGATTGGCGCTTCAGGATCTTTGTTTATAGCCACGATTGTCTTTGAGTCTTTCATGCCAGCCAAGTGCTGAATGGCACCTGAGATGCCGACAGCGATATATAACTCGGGTGCGACAATTTTGCCTGTTTGACCAATTTGCAGATCGTTGGGCACATAGCCAGCATCAACTGCAGCACGGGAAGCACCGACAGCAGCACCAAATTTATCAGCCAGGTCATAAAGTAGTTTAAAGTTATCGCCAGATTTCAAACCACGTCCACCAGACACAATCACTTTGGCACCAGTCAACTCTGGACGATCGGATTTAGTAAGTTCTTGCGAAACAAATTCACTCAATTGGGAGGCATAATCTCCAGTTGGTGCGGGTTCTACGGCGCCGCTACCACCAGTAGCAGCGGCAGGTGCGAAATTCGTACCACGTACGGTTATCACTTTAACGGGATCTGTGGAGCGTAGCGTCAATATGGCATTGCCAGCGTAAATAGTACGCACAAAGGTGTCTTCGCTCTTTACATCGATAATTTCTGAAATAGGCGATACATCCAATTTAGATGCTACGCGTGGAAGTACATTTTTTCCAAACGCGGTGGCGCCAGCCAATATATGTGTAAACTTGAATTGCGATTGAGCTGCCAGCACCAGAGGTGTGATAGATTCCGGAGTGAAACCCTTGAAAGCTGCGTTCTCTGCCACCAACACTTTAGCAACACCTTCGACCTTGGCAAGTGCTTCAGATGCCTAGAAATTTTATACACGTTATTACTTTGTTGTTGATTATGCAAACATAAAGCGAGTAATGCACTTACCGGACCACATTTGGTGCCAGCTACCAATACTGTGACATCACCGCCGATCTTCTTCGCAGCGGAGATGGTGTTTAATGTAATCGGATTTAGTGCCTCATTATTATGCTCAGCAACCACCAAGGTGCTCTTGCAGCGGTTGATCTGTAATAAATGTTTTATTGTTTTTTTTTTCACGTGGGATTCATTCTTCCTTTCTGCTTACCAAACTGCTGCGAATAAGATTCCTTGCATTGGAACTGAACATTGTAGTTTAAAAAAATAAGAAGTAATTGCAAAAATAAATTATAGATGGTTTAGCTGCAATCTCCTGCAAAAATGTTAGCTGATAAGAATTTTTCCTAAAGCAAATATCGCTAATTAAACACTTACTCGCCGATCGCCACGAAAGTCCAAAAGTCGAATAACTCTTCAGACAGCTGTTCATGGTGAGTTGTACAATCAGCTGGTTTGTGTCTTAACTATGTTGGGCTACTGTCAAATGTGAAAACTTTAAATTCCATATAATTTATTCTAAATAATAGCAATCTAAATTATTAATAATACTTTTTAACTTTTTTGAATATATTTATATCAACAAAAGCAATCTCGAAATTGTATTTGCAAACTTACCACTTTTGTTGAGAGTTTTCGTGTGTTGTCAACTTCTTATGGTAAATGGCAGCATTGATTTTTGACATGTGTGCGTGCATACGATAATATATGTCAAGTATCTTCGTAAATATTTATAGTTTTTAACAAATAATAAAATTTTGATAAATTTAATTGAAGTCTTCCACAATTTTAAATTCAAAGTGTATTCAAACGTATTTAAATATTTTTTGTTGTCCGTGCGGCAACTATCAAATAGTAGCAGGACTATGGCACCTTCAATACCAGATAGGTAAGCGCTAAGAGCGGCAGCATGAAGCTCAAATGGTTTTCCCCCCCAATTCATTATAATTATGTACATACATACAAATGTAATAACTTGCAGATGGCTTAACTATACTCCAATGGGTCAACGGGTTGAAGGAACACGATTTATTGCATTTAAAGTGCCTCTTCGAGAGGTGAGTCTTTAACGAGAAACTTATCTGTCGCTTAAATAGTTGTAGCCCTTATTTTTGGAACCAATCGGAATGTTTATTTCGTCGTATCCACATTTAATGATGCTATAGATAGATATGCACCTACCCTGCTATTCTTTCACTATATTTGGTTTTATAAATGTTTACGAAAGGAACCTTACAAATTCGACGTTTGAACACCGTGTCACCGCAAAATTCCAAATTTTTTTTAAATAAACTAAATTCTGAAAACCGGTTATAATTGTATCGGCAATATTGAACTCAAAAGGCATTTATTGCTGACAGGACCCATAGTGGCCAACATAAAACAAGCTAAAAATTGCGCATTTATTTGCATACATATAGGCTTCTATGTATTTAGATCACAAGTTTACACATACATATGTATATATGTGCATGTATGTATGTATACATATATGTAGTTCTTGATTAAAAAAAACCAAAATTTTATAAATTATATTATTAATTTTTATTAAAAAAACCAATATACCCTACATTTTTGGACCACACGTCTTCTGACTGATGGTGCCGGAATAGCATGAGGCGCCATTTCCTATTAAAGTCAAGGAAAATATGAATATGAAATTAAATTGTTTTACTTAATTAAATAACAGCAACTCCTAAAGGGAGCCGGTAGTTGGCATTGGCGGTTAGCGGTGGTTGTCATAAGTCTCTGTTTTTTCCTTGTGCGCCTTTATTCTTGTCGTATTGCTATTTACTAAATGCCTTGCCTTTACAGCTTTCCGATCGAGGCGTACGATGCATGAACGCTGTTTTTGCATTCTTTGTTGCGGCTTTAAGTTAAATTTATATTAATTATACCACACAGAAATTCGCTCGCAGGCAAGACATGTCACACCGTGGATGAAAAGGCGCACGCATGCGCAAGTGTCTAGTTGAAACTGTATATGCATATACGTATTTGCTGTATTGAGATAGTGACTTTTATTATTTTTCGTTAATTAAGCAATTTATTTTGTCAGACATTTAGGGTGGTCTCCTTGCTAAATGACTTGCGGGCCTATGTTGGTATTTTTCAATTTTGTCTTTGCATAATGAATTGCGTATATTTTAAGAGTTAACACAAGCTATAGTAAAAAATACATACATATATGTATATGTATAAGCACTTTTTGATTATCAGGTCAAAAAATCAAGAAGCTAAACATAACCTAACATTATTTTTGATTCGTATTTTCAAAATTGTAAGTTTTTTCCGTTTTCTATAGGCTGTTAATGAAAATGTGGACGAGCAGCGCCGCCTTGATGCCTCGATTTTACTGAAATCGATACCGAATTTGGGTATGATTATAGATCTGACGAACACTTCACGTTATTATACGCCAGATGTAAGCACTTTTGTTTAGTTTCTTTTTTTAACAATAAATATTTATTTCTACTTTTGTATATATGTATGTATTTTTCGCTCACATAGTGCTTTGTAAAGAAGGGTTTAGAGTACAACAAATTAATGATTCCTGGCCATCATACACCACCGCCACATTTGGTTGATCAGTAAGTATTGCCAACATACACATACATATGTAAATATAACGTGTAAATTTTTTAATTGCTTTATCATGTTTTTTTTTTATTTACAGATTCAAAAAGCTGGTCTTTAATTTTTTAAACAAAAACGCGGGTAACGGTAAGTAACCCAATAACCGGCACTAAAATAGTTTTTGCAGTAAATTTTTTATATATTTCTTTCCAAAACTATCATATTAAGAAATGTTATATATTTTCTACTTATCTTGTATTTATTTTAATTTGTTGATATTAATTAATTTTTATGTAAAATATTTTTTTGTTATGTAAACTAAACATTTTTTATGTGAAATGTATTATTTCAGTATACACTTTTGCAACAGCTACTCACCCACTTTATGCCTAGTAAGCGTCATATGCTTTCTGCATGCTTCACTCCATGCTTCAAGCCAATTATGAGCAACTCGCAAGTGCACCTACTTTAGCATACTATATATAAGTTGTGTATACCTTTCTAAATAGCGAAATGGTAGATTGTGGACAAGTTACCACTTCGTGCTAACCGTCCCACGCGATTAAGATTGCCAATTAACCTAGACTTTTGAAACGTGCATCAAAATTCCAACAATTACTTTCTCAAGTAGCCATAGGCCATAGCGAAAATGCTATTCATTTGCTAGTCAGTACAATAATATTATCTTTTCCGGCTGGTTTTACCATTGTCACGTTTATAGTGATAATAAAAGTTAGCTTGTGTTGAGTTTTTAAGTTCCAGGAATATACATATGAATATATTTTTACTGCTACTTACTATATACATATATTTTTTTTGACAAGTTGTCCATAAAACGCTCTCAATGCGCGGAATATCAACGTTTGTCGGCTTAACTAAAAAAATTCCATCCTTTAAAGACTATTTTTTAGCCAAAGAAAGAACAATTTACGCGACGGTCAATAAAATTAGTACAGACACAATGCAAATCTGTGTAAACAATGCACCCACAAATTGATATTGCAAACATAACGATATGAACAAGCAAAGCACAACTAACAACAAATCAGTATTTGCGGTGGTCTTGTCATCAACAACAACAGAAATATCAAGGCTGGCCAAAACCGTGGCGTCTGAAGAAGCGACAACTGCGCCAACATCTGCAGTAGCGGAGGCGGCAGCTGCAGTGAGTGCTCGCCGGAGCCTACTCAACATTCGCCCGCTACGCAATAGTTCAAGCAAACTATGCAAACATGACGAATCTCATGTAAAATGCTCATGCGCCTAGCACTCGCTCGCATCTTGCTGTGCAAATGCTGCTGTTGCGCTGACATGTTCTTCAAAATTTATTGCCCATGTTAAACACTATATGTGTTGTTGTTACTGTTGTGCTTATTGTTGCCGTTGCAGCTTCCATGTCGCCGGCTTTCAACAGGTTTGCATTTTCGCATTTTCGCATTTTTACTGTGTTTGAATATTATACCCGTACGGCTGTTGCACGAGCATTTAGATTATTTTGCGTACGCAGTCACTGCAGCCGCAATGTCTTTGGCAGCAACAAAGCGCGTGTTTGGGCCAGCGCTTCATTTGCGGCTCAGTGTGTGGGTGTTGACATATTTTTGCGGTTGGTTTTTGTAAATTAAAATTTTGTGGTCGATTTCTTTTATGCGCTTTTACATTTTGGCGCATTCTTAGCGGCCTTTGTTGGCCGACAATGGCATCTTTACTGCAAATAATATTTGCTTTGTGCCATTTTTTCAACACATGCACTTATGACCCAAGCGGTTTCTCGCTACGAAGTGTACTTCTAGGTGTATGTGAAAGGCTGCAAGCGGGGGGTACAGGTTTTGAGATATCCACATGAAATTTTGCATACGTCTTTTTCTCTCCAAAAAACTGCTCATTTGTCGGAACCGTCGATATCGGTCCATTTTGGCATATAGTTGCCATACAAACTGTACGATTAAAATCAAGTGCTTGTATGGAAAACTTTTTTATTTGACTCGATATCTTCTTGAATTTTGACACGAATTATGGTCCAAGGCAACGCTATAATCTCCGAGTATTTGAGTCAGATCGGACACCTATAGCCTATAGCTGCCATACAAACTGAACGTTTACTATTTTGTTTTTGTATGGAAAACTTTTTTATTTGACCCGATGCCATCTCGAAATTTGGCAATAGATCATTGTTCAAAGCAATTCTGCAATCTCCGAACAAATTGCTCAGATCGGATCACTATAGCATATAGCTGCAATGCAAACCTTTATTTGCCATATAAACTTATTAAACTTTTTTTTTAATATTTTCCTAAATAAGTATTCGTTTCGGCAAAAATATGCGTTCCTGCGCAACTTATTTAAATCTCTGTTTTATTTATGATATATTCTATATAATATGCTCCTTCCAATACTTTTCAGACAAACTTATTGGTGTCCACTGTACACACGGCGTCAACCGTACCGGCTACCTAATATGCAATTACATGATATCCGAGTTAGATGTGAAACCTGAAGAGGCAATAGGCAGTAAGTAGGAACAAACTAAATTATTTACTTTTATTATTTGCAGTAAATTGTGTTCACATCGCATTCGTAATTCAATATCTTATCTATCGGAAAATTTTTCGAAATTTATCCTAACAAATTACCAGTAAAGCTGCACACGTTTTGATTTTCTCTTCCTTACGTCAGAATTCAATCTATCACGTGGTCACAAGATCGAACGGAAAAACTATATAGACTCGCTTTATAGTTTGACAAAAGCTGCCAAAGATGCCAACAACCCCGAAAGTAAGAACAACGCCAGCAACCTGGATTGCAAACCCTTGATTCAGGCGCCCAGCAAGGAACCAATCTCATGGCGCGCAACGCAGGCACCTAAACTGCCGCCGTCACCCACTGACCTCGATAGGCGTGATCGCTTCGAACGCGCTATTTCATGGCGCGCCACGCAGGAACCTAAATTACCGCCGTCACCGAAGGAATTCGATAGGCGCGATCGTTTCGAACGCATACGACAGGAAGCAAATATGCAGCGTCAACGTGTCACCACCGCCGCCAACGCTGCAGCAGCACGTCCAGCGCGCCAATTGCTGGACAACAGCTTTGCCAATTCACCGCGAAACGAACGCAACTATAGCAGTCGTTATGTAAATACTAGCAGACATTTGTCGCAAGGTAATTGGTAAGCCAGTGGGCACTGTGTCAACATATGCTTTAACTTGTCAATTATAGGTGGCGCCAGCTATCCCTATCCCAGCCACCGCCACTATGATACAATACGCTCGAATTTTAACCAATACGTTGATTATGCGCAGAACAATCACCGTTATGAAGACAGCATATATCGGGGGCGTTACGAACTCGACAATCGTATGCCTCAAAGCAGCAGACACCACCAGCATCCATATCGCCGCATATAGCTTTTTGACGGCCCTTAACTTGCTTTGAGTTGACACGAATTTGTATATATGTATGTACATATGTTTATGTATATTTATATGCCTCTTTTGGTCATCCAGTTTATATTGATAAGCACAACTGCGTCTTGTGCGCTATTCTTCTATACAACTGTTGGTGTGTAATCAACAAGCATTATGTAAATTATGCAGTTATTTTGCAAATAGTTTACAACTTTTATGTTTTATTTATGTCAGGGTCTAAACTCAAAATTTTAGTGAAACATTTTTTAAGTGCAATTTAAGCTTTCTTTGTGTCAATATGTTTTATGTAAGCTTTGCATAGTAAATTTCAAAGAAAATTTTTGAAATCTGGAACATTATGCAGATGTGTTATTTAAGTTTATATACAAGTACAAAAGGATTCGCTTAATTATGCTTTCAATAAAAATCTAATGTATGCATATAAAAAACTAACAGGTGAATACTTAGGGGCGCACCTAGTGTGACAGCCAAAAAAAAAACATTATTTTTGGGAATTAAAAAAAAAAACACTACTGTATTGATGCTTTGAAATTTTGAGGTTATATTTATAGATATTTAAGAGCACAAAGTAAAGTTTTTGAAAAATTGAAAATTTTTGGAAAAATTGATAATTTTGAAATTTTTTTGAAAAATTGAAAATTTCGCAAATTTTTTGAAAAATTGAAAAGTATTGAAAATTTTGAAATTTTTTGGAAAGTTAAATTTTTTTGAAAAATTGAAAATTTTGAAAGTTTTGAAAATTTTTTAACAAATGAAATTTTTGGAAAAATTGAATTTCTTTGAAAAATTTCGAAATTTTTTTGAAAAATTTAAAATTTTGAAAATTTTTGAAAAATTTAAATTTTTGGAAAATTTGAAATGTTTTTGTAAAAGTGAAAATTTTTTGAAAAATGGAAAATTCGAAAAATTCTTCAAAACAATAAACGTTTTTTTTATTATATGGGAACTCCGATCTTTTTTGAATTAAAAAAGTTTGTTGATGTTGTGGCGGTAGAAAACATGTCTGCAAGAAATTTCGAGGAATGGTGCCAAATTGACGTTCCTTGACCGCATAAAATTTCGGGTGCGTTCCGGTTACTTATACCCAACCTTCATCTTCAAAATGAAAAAGGTACTCCACTGCTGCAGTCATAATAATCGGATCATTTGGTTTCGAGTAAGCACTGCAGCAAATTCGAAAAATGCTGTTTCGAGCAAAACGTGTTCAAAAATATACTGGGTACTCTATAAATGGCTATAACTCAACAACTTTTTGAGATATAGATTTGAAATTTTAGAGTGAAGTTATAATAAAAAAAAATTCGAAAACAAATTTACTTGAATTTGCATTTTTTGTATAAGGTAGCTCGATTTTCGCTTTTTCAAACCTATTTTCGAATAAAATATACGTTAGCGTTTGAGGTGTAGAAAGCAGAAAACGAAAAATGTAATTGGTAGAATACATTTTCGAATCGAGATACAGAATAGGGCCTCAAGTGTGCCCCTTAAAGCAAGTTTAGAGTTATTTTTCGATACTTGAATTAACTTATGTTCATACTACTTTAAATATGAGCATTTAAAAGCGTACTAATCCAGCCACTTTTGCGCCAACTACAAACGCACACACACACATGCATAAATATTGCGTAGATGGCACGCATTTAACGCATAAAAAATGCATCAAAATATCATATTTATCAGCAAACTTTAACCGCGATCGCTCCACTGACCAACTTCATGCACGAACGCGACGAGATTTTAATCGCGATCGCGATAAATATTATGTATGTAGCTTGTTTCGTTGTAATTACCGCCAATTTGTCGTTGTCACAGTAATGCGGCGGCAATTCGCCACAGACGCATAGCTCATACGCAGCTCGTTATAAATTTGAATACGCAATCATACATATGTACATACGTGCGACATATACGCACCTCGGTGTGCTGCGCAACGGCAGCGCGAGGTCTGAGCGCGAAACGCGATCATCGCCACGATAAGCTGATGAGCGTCGAATTGTTAATGCAAAATGGTGGCAGAAAAAAAACTCGCAGTCAAAGGGACAGTCTATACGCTTATCTGTGTGTGTGTGTATACAAATATGACACTTGACCACCATGTCGTTGTAATAATGAACTGATCAAAAGCGTTAAACGCACAAGCTCAAATCGCCACGAAGGCGCGCAGTGGCGATAGCGTACGCAACGCACCCGTGTGGCAAGTGGCAATAGCTGCGTCTGCGCGCTCCAGGCACCCAAATGACATATGTTTGATAAACGAGCTGGAACGTTTAGTTGCGATTCCGGGAAAGCGCTCGCCTTAAGTTGCATGTAAATGCGCGCATATCTTCACACGATCACCGCTGATCTTCAGCGCTCCAGCGAGGCAACGTGCGCCGCGCCGCTTGCTGTAAAAATGAGATGTTTGCTGCTGATAAGCCGCATCACAACATGTCAAGAATTGGCGAAAGAATCTGATTTTCTACCTGCTTGTCGCAAATGAATTTTAATTGGTTGTCAACTTAAGCGCTTTTGTTGGCACCGTCGGGCATGACATCAGCGTGACGGCGAAATATTCATAATATTGTATGTTTATATGTTTTCAGATGTGGGAAAAATGAAGCATCAAAGCGTGAGAGCGCAGGAGCTTTGAATATTTACTTTCTTTGCAACAAAACTACGGCGGGTGCAACTAATTAAGACTAAAATTTAAAAAATTCTAAAAATTAATTTTTTGTTTGAAAAAGTTGTGTTTTTTAAGATTTAATTAGATAAAAACTAATATATATCAAATCTCAATGTAAGAGTTATTGAGGCATGCAGTAGCCAATTTGATATCCCCTGCACAAATGCAAGTTTTCTGCAGCAAGCACCTACATACTTGCAACACATGGCGCCTGGTAGGAATTGCAGAGTTTGTATTTCAAAAAGAGCGCCACAAGCGCTGATACACAGAAAGAATTTACAAACAGATTTTTAGGCATAAGTATTTCATATCTATCTACAATGTATACAATAATTCCGTTTATGCAATTTAATAAGTTAACGGTAAATATATAATTTCCGCAAAATATTGAGTAATAATTTTTGTAATATTGAAATTTGCACATTAAACGTAAGTGAATTACTTTTTTCTATGAAAGGCAAAGTGTCACCCTGCGTGTGCTGATTTCCGGCGCCTGAAGCTATGCAACGTGCGTGTCGAGTTTCTGGGACGGGAAGTTAAAAGTGCGACCGCGGCAGTCACCTACTCCATTAGACTGGGCGCCTGGTGCAAATCGAGGAATTTGGTTGGCATTTAAGATACACTGAAAAAAATAATTCATAATTATTTTCTTTTACCGTATATTATTCGTAGAATTTTGACATTGATTGGAGCTGTTTTGGTGTAAAATAATCATTTGAGGTATATTTTTGGTTAGGATGGACGTTTTAATTTTTTGATTTGAATGAAATCATTGAAAAAGAAATAGAAAGTAAAAATTTGATATGAAAAAGTATAAATGGACAAAAAAAAACGATGAAAAAACATGGAAAAAATAACTGAACATTTTACACGCTCGCAACTTGACCGATAAATGCTTTATAAAGATAACCGGAAGCTCAAAATATTTGGTAAGACTTCCCATTGATCCGATTCAACGCATATTTGACACAAGGGTATATTAACAAAGCAACATTTCTCACGAATTTCAATAATATATCTCACGGTTTGATCGATCGACAAAAAGTGAGTCATACGCGCTGGGTCCACATATTTGATCTTTGTTGGCTTGAAAAGTTATGGTCCAATTTTTGGAGTCGAGATGGCATACCTCAAAAACACTATACATACATATGTGCAAAGCTTTATCCGAATATATTCATAGGTGCTTGATTTGTGTGCTGGAAAGTGAAAGAGTCAGATGGAATTTACAAATTTCCTCTATGTGAAGAAAGCCTTTGTCAGCGCCATTCACTTTAATAATGAGAATGCAAACGCAGTGGAATGCATTGGAATGGAAGTATGTGGCTTGTAGTGAATTAAAGTGGCTCCGAAAGTAACAAGTTCACGAAGTAACATAGCACCGCCAGGATAATGTTAAAGTCAATTTCCGGAACAGCCTTCAATATGCGTAGCGATTCACGTTTAATGTCTTGACTCAAAACGGTTCCCCCGGAAAGGTCTTTTGAGTTTGCTGAATAGCAAAAAGTCACACGGAGCTAAACCAAGCGAAAACAGTGGTTGTGGCACGATATTAGTTGCAAATTTGGCGAAAAACTCACGAAGAATCAGTGCAGTAGCGACGGTCGAAGAAAACTCTCAACATAACCTTGATTTTTTAACTGCTTTGAAGTGTTTTTTTTTCGGTTTCGGCTCACCTTTGCCACTATATTTGGCCGATTGATCTTCTGTTTCCGCGTCGCAAGCATAGATCCAAGACTCATCGCTAATCATAACACGTTTCATGACATCCTGGTAGTCGGAAAGCATTGTTTCACAGATGTTAAAGCGACGTTATTTTTCGAAAAAATTGAGTGAGTTTGAAACCAATTGTGCTTTCACTCTTCTTAGGCCCAAATGATCTTTCAAAATGGTTTTCACTGATTCTTCCAATATTCCAATGATGGCAGCAAGGTCCCTGACTGCTAATCGTCGATTCTCAAGAACCAATTGCTTATTTTTTGATTTCTGTTCTGGAATTGGTTCGTCGTCAAAGCGTTCTCGACGCTCTTTGAATAATTTTTACCAATCAAAAAAACTAGCTTTGTTGAATAATTTCACTCATCGTAAAAAGACAAGCGTATACTAAACACTAATGATTATTTGATGACAATTGCCACAAATGTCACTGACAGTCATACCAACCTAGAAAAAAATTTCGATGAATGGTTTTTCACGCGAAATTTAAATTAAAAAGTCTTACTATTTTCTGCCCACAGTAGTATATCTTTTTGGATATTGCTCTTTGCTCTTTTTAGCAATTTTCACCCCCAATAAATCACGTTCCTGGCATTCAAGCACTGAACTTGTTAAAAGCCGACAATTTTCTCACTTCCAACCTGCGGTATGTCTGTATGTACGATGCGCAGGCGCAACTGCGCAAAATATGCCGTCAAAGGCGATTAACTTTAATCGCTGTTATTTAAATCAATGTCCATTTTAGTGGATTTATTTGGTGTTTCACGTACGCTGTGTAGGCTGCGCATGCGCATTCAGTGCGCTTGTTGCAGGCGAGCGCTTAGCCCTTACCAATCATTTTGGCGCAGAATCAGCACACAATTTATGAGCCGTGCATAATTATTGCACACGAAAGTGAGCGCGCATACATACATATGTGCATATTAACAAACCGATTTCTTGTATGTATTTCTTGCATGCGGCATGTGGCGGCTGGTGTGAGAATATTGCATTGTGAATGTTGCAATGCTCACACAAAATAAGAAGACACCTATAATTGCATACTTTTGCCGGCTCAAGCGCATATTTAGCTGCAAGTGTGATCTTCGCACGCGCATCAACAGCCAATTATGTACACTTTTGCGCATGTGCACAGTTCGCCTTGTGTTTCACCCCGTTTTACTTTTGCGGTGTGCCAGGCAAGGTAGGCGCAGTGTTCACTGCAAGTGAGACTGTTTTATTTGGCGCAAAAAATTGAGCGTTGAGTTGGTAATAATCACTTCTTCGCGCTTCAGCTAAAACAAGCAGTGCCTGATCGGTTACGTTCGGATATGCGATTGCGAAAGCGCTTGTGTGCCTTTAGGACATTTGCGTAAAGGAAGCGGCAGTCTGTAAACTGCAGGCGTTTTTCGCGAACTTCACACACACACACGCAAGTTGCGGTCTCGCTTAGAGGTGTGTGTTGTGGTTATTTTAAGTTTCAGCCGCTTCTAACTAACCGGGACTTGTCGGCCTGCCCGCTGTGCCAGTGCTAATCACGCGCCAATGCGGTGCGACGACATCCTCCGACTGTTTGTCTTATATATGGCTGTATATGCGCTTGTACATTTCTCTCTGCGAGTTTTTGGCCAGAAGACCTATATTTTGGCGCAGTCATACACCGGAGTATACAAGTATATAGTATGTATCGGTGATTGCTTGCTTCGTTAACTGCTGCGGCCTTGTTGTACAACTCGTACATTCGGCATATTGGTGCGGGGTCGTTGTTTTGCCGTTGCGGTTAATAACAAGTTCCCCTTATTTCTCATTCATTGCTTTATGAGCAATTCGCTAGGACAATGGTTTCATCTTTACCTTCGATACATGATTTGTTATGTTGATATTAATATGCCGAACAAATTGACAATTTATGGAATCGCTGTTGGCGCATATTAAAGGAAGAGCCTACGAGTTGGCAGTTGCCCGAAGGGTCTACGAACGAATGTCATATTAACTGCGAAATGTGGAAACGTATAACGTATATACGTCAAACCAACAAGTTTCTCTCGCACATTTTTTCAATTTCTTTGAACATGAAGTTTGTGAATCCACGAGGCGACAGAAAAGTAGGCATGAAATAAAATTATATCCACAATTCTTCCAAAGGTTTTCTCCATAAACTGGTTTGAGCTGTTACTAACATACCTCTAGATGATCCATTTGCCATATGTATGGTAAGTTCCATCCTGAACGAAGCTAGGTTTCTAATGCGCATTAGTTTTCAGTAAGCAACGGTAAACTTTTTGGTATTATTCTTTCATGAAAAAGCTCGCAGGCGGCATTAAATTTGGAAGTACCATAATTTGTCAGATAAAATAAGGGATCAAACCACAAATTTGATGAGAATTTCCGAACTGATGGTGCGCCATCTCATGCTTCACGTCTAAACATGAGCACATTGCTCGTAAAGTTTGGCGATTCGTTAATGTCGAGAAATGGCTCAGTCAAATTGCTGGCAGGATCATGCAATTTAACGCCTCTAGATTATATGCTCTGGGGGTATGTTAAAACAAAAGTTTACGCTGATCAACCAGCAACGGTCGAGGAGCTCGAATACAACATTCAGCGCACTATAACCGAAACTCTAGCCGAAATATTGCAACGAGTCGAAAATTGCCGTAAATGGGTGGAGGTATGTAAACGGAGCCATGGTGACCATTTGGCCGATGAAATCCAACGCAGAACCACTCTTGTCAACAGGTGCTACTTGGACTGAGTAGGGAATTGAAAAATAAAATACTATTTCGTCGAACAAAGACACAACTCTACAAGTCCATACTCATTCCAGTCCTGCTATATGGTGCGGAGGTATGGACAATGACATCTTCTGAAGAGTCTGCCTTAGGAGTGTTCGAGAGAAAGGTTTTGTGAAAGATTTATGGTCCTTTGCTCGTTGTCCACGGCGAATACTGCATTCGATGGAACGATGACCTGTATGAGATATCCGACGACTTTGACATAGTTCAGCGAATTAAGAGATAGCGGTTGCGCTGGCTAGGTCATGTCGTACGTACGAACGGAACACTCCAGCTCTGAAAGTATTCGACGCAGTACCCGCCGGGGAAGCAGAGAAATAGGAAGTCCTCCACTCCGTTGGAAAGATCAGCTGGAGAAGGACCTGGCTGCACTTGGTAGCTTGAATTGGCGCCAATTAGAGAAAAGAACGACGTAAGACGATTGAGGTACTGCGATGAATCTCACTTGGACAGATATCCATCCTTTATGTTACCCATAAACTGCTAAAAGGTTCATCATCAGATCTTCATCTATCGGCTAAAGGTTTTAAGCTTACCACACATTTATTAAGGCTGTTAATATCAACCCCAGCAACGTCGCTAGACTCGGCAAAGGTGCGTTTACCGAGTTATTTCCCACTCAGCGTAGCAAAAGCTGGACAATAGAGAAGGAAGTCACAAGATGATGCCATTTCGGCTTCTTCCGACAGTACTTTCCGGTCTGCGGTATCAAAGACATCCTGAACTGATCCTTGCATTGTTTTTTTCACAGTTCTGGATTCTGTTAAGAACTATAATATATATTGTGATACTGGTAGCCACTAGTACGCAAAAATCTATATATTTTACATAGAATTTGTCTTTCGAGGTTCGCCATGGCGTCACCATTGGTCAAATGTTAGCTGCTTGAGAGATAAAGAAATCTTATCATTGCAGATAATCTTAATTAAATAAGAGAAATACTTAAGTAGCGCACGCCATTACTGGGTTTGCTGATTTCGATCGAATAAATGAGGTTATGCAATAACAAAAACATAAAGGTTGCATGCAACAACAAAAAAAACAATGCCATTCTGGGAAGTTAAAACCGATGAATAACGAAAAATTGTAATTGCACCTTCACATTTAAACGAAGGTAATTGCACCAACAACTAATGCTTCTGTCAGTGTGGCGTCAACGATGCAAACTGCTACTTACGTCCGATTTCTGCTGCTATAACAATAACAACAACCACAACACTACTTATATCCATGCCAGGCCCAACTAAGTGCCACCAAGGGCCAATGCGTAAGTGGCGAGTGTGCGTGTCCCTCCGTCTGCCTGCCTTCGTGACCAACTGATTGCTCTGAGTGAAATCAAAAAATTATCGTTCACGCCCACACAACCTGCATTGACATAAGCAGCAACGCGCTGTGCGAACGGTAGTGACTGTCTTGCGTGAAATTGTTGTTGCTCTGCCGTTAATGTGTTTGGCAACATGAAAACAGCATTGTGTGTGCACATATTAGTGCGTGTGTGTGGTGAGGGGGGTGTTTGCGCTGGGCGAGTTGGACAAGGGGAAGGTGTGACGTTATCTGAGAAATATCGCACGTAAATCGCAATCGAACGCACCGAAGCAAATGCAGGTGTCTAAGCAAATAAAATAAAATATATGCCCCCATGTATTTTATACTCACATACATACATATATGTACATATATATATATTTGTTGTATATAATAAGCATATGTGTACAGTTTCTTGTTTTTCGTTTGCTCAAAGCGGCGCATAAAATAAATGGTGGGCGGCCTGTGTGCAGACACCGCAACATCAGCAAATATTGACGCGCCAGCAACAGCAACACGTACACAAACACAACTGTTCATTACCACTGCCAGTGTCAATGCGACCAATATTTATCAACAACAGCATCAGCGGCAACAGCAGCGGTGGAGTGACTACGGCTTTGGTGCCAACACCGTTAAAAACCAAGAAGATAATTTTAAAAAGCGTTGAGCTCCATTGCTTCAGCTAAGAACTGTCTATCCTTCGAACTGCTTGTCTGCAAGTTCTTCTGCTTGCTTATATTTTCTCAAAATTAGTTGAATATTCCTTTGGTACACACTTATTGTTGTTGCTGATTGTCTGCTGACTGCTTTTCGAAAACTGTCTACAGCGCGCTTTCGAAATGCCTGCCTTTTGCTTTTGACTTAATCTGTTGTGCACACGCACGACTCGGCTGCTACCACTTGGTACGCAGGCTTCACTTGAGTGCGTAGTTGTTGTTGTTTTCTTCAGCTAAAACTTTGGTTATTTGCCACTGCGTCTCAATGGCTGTTCCTCAATTGAACGGTGGCTAATTCAACCCCTTGGTGCAGATTCTTTCGGTCTTCGCTGATTGCATTCCAAATTTATGGCGCGTTCGCCTCGCTTGAAGGCCTCAGGGGGGAGTTAGCTCGCTGCGAAGGACATTCATAGTGCGGGTTACGCAGGAGCTGGTGGTTCGTAGCCGCTGGGTGATTTATAAATATTCCAAATGATTTCACCAGTGGTGTGTAGTACGCAGCCAGACAGTCTACATACGTTTGGCGTGGCTGCGCTTACGGGTATGTGGCACATGCTTTTGACCTTTTGACCTGATTTGTAAATTGCTTTTTTATGCAGATACTATTTGTAGACTATTATAGAATGACACTATTTTTAGCTTTTATACAATTTAAGTGAAGTTAGTACATATTATTCCATCGATTTTGAACCGGATTGGTGAATTTAAAGTAGTCATTTTATTATTAGAGTGACGTAATACGCGCGCGTCTTTTGCTGGACAGAAGCGAGTCAATGCTAGGACCTCAAAGCGTACGCAAGTCTAAAACACTGGATACGTGTCTGCCGCCTATCACAACATCATCGATCTGGTTGGTGGCTTTTCGATTCGAAGACAGCCAGGTAGCTTGATGAATTTTCCTAAGCTGGAATCTTGTACTACAGATTACCACATTTCGATCCCCGGAGAAGTCGATCAGTCTATACCCATTTGCGAATGTTTCGTCATGAAGGCTGTATTTCCCGATAGTTGCGCCAAAGATACCCTCTTTGTCCACCTTGCCGTTAAAGTCGCCAAGCACGGTTTTGACATAGTGGCGGCGGCAAAACTCATAAGTGCGCTCCAAGTGCTTATAAAAGACATCTGTGGTCCCATCGTCCTTCTCTTTAGTCGGGGCGTGGGCTCAAATTAGCGATAGTTGAAGAATTCCGCTTTGTTGCGGATTGTGGCAAGACGTTCTTTGACCGGGGTGAATGCGCGGTGAATGCCAGGACTCGACGACATAGTCTCTTTCCCACCACGAAGCCCACACCAAATTTGCGCTCCTTTATATGGTCACTGTAGTAAATACCACAGGATCCTACTCGTCTCAGTCCCTGTCCCGTCCATCGCACTACTTGGACGGCGGTGATATCAGCCTTTACTTTGACAAGGACATTAACCAACTGGACAGCGGCTCTGTCCCAATTAAGGGACCGGACATTCCAGGTGCATGTCCTTAAATCGTAATCCTTAGTACGCTTGCAGTGGTCGTCATCAAAAGTTGGTTCTGAGGCTGTTTTATTCTTTTCATCGGTTTTTTTTTTACGTGGCGGGTTCCCAACCCAGCGGACAAGCCTGGGGAGGGATGCTTCGCTTTCTCACCTGAGCTCGCCTTTAAACCGATGTTTTTTGGCTACCCACAGTTTACTTGGTCTAAGGCCGGAAGTCGTGAGCTGCTTAAGCCATATGTAAAATAATTTTTTCTGGTTACTCCCAAGTGAAAGGCTCTCAGAGAACTTTCGTGAACTTCTACTGGTTCTATCCTCCCAAAGAGATTACCGTTAGAATTTTGAAGCTAAGACCTGACTAACTTAATTTTTCGATAAAGTTCTCTACTAAAAGCTTAATTTATGTGCTAATATAAAACAAATGAGTCGGCGTAAAAGGACTATCAATATTTCTTCCCTCTCTTAAGCATTTAATTTACTAAATACTATACTCAACTAAACAATGGGGGTCAACGCTCAAGGACAGACATATACATACACATAAAGTAAGCTCAATAGACCAACTTGGAGCATTTCGCTGAAGAGCGCACAATTTGTATGGATTAGTCGGCAAGCTAATGGGTGGATGAGATAAGATTATACAATTTACGCGCAGCTGATTCCACAAAAGGTTGTATACGTCCATGTAGTGCGGTCTATGTGATAAGCGCTCACTCACGCTAGAATGTGGTTTGGGGCTTGGGTTGATGCAAATTGCAAAGTGTCGCTTGTTAAATCACGTGAACTGGTGTAAATCGTCTGTGGCGGTATGAGATTGGATACAGCAGTCAACTCTACACACAACAACAAACAAATAAATGTGGCATACAACGGCATATATTGCTGGGCGACACAACTGGCAGCAAAATGAAATCTGCGACCATTGTGCTTCCAAAAGGCTTGCATACACATATTATATGCAAACACGGATTTATACATACTCAGATTCACTGAGCGGGTTTGACATCACAGCAGCATGTGATATGTTGGTCCGCAGTTGTTGGAGTCCTGTTATGTCGTAATTTGCTGCACTCAATGACCGGGACATTATGTGTTGCTATACATTTCAAAGGACAAATGACAATGTTTGTATGTGTGTGAGGCATACATATATGAACAACAGTGCGCTCTGCTTCCATACCCTTGCTTGTATTAAATCGTGCTCTTTTTTGCTGACAAATGCTGACAATGTGAATCATTGATTGGTGTAAAGGTTGACTGGTTTTTTGGGGCGGCGTGGTGTCTGTGACTGACTTTGAGCTATTTACTAGCCACACACGCGTTCAGCTGGCATTGCTGTCGCTACTGACAGATTTAATTGTTTGTAAATTAACTGCAACGATTGAGTGCGTTAAAGGCTTGAAGTGACGGAGGGAGAGTGCAGTTGTTAGTCGGATTGTGGGTGTGGATGAAAAGTGTTTGGCGTTCATTTGAAATGTTTGTTAGACTGTGATTTGCATTTAAATTAGACATTAACAGTCGGCGGCGCGTGTGTGTAGTAGTTTGACAGCCTCATTCAGCCGGTTGATTGCACAAAGGGTCAACTGGCGCATTGAAGGGTCACATGGACCATGATGGTGTGTGCTTTAGCTGATAGGAATAGTACTTTTGTTGGTTTATTTGTGTGCTTGGCTGGTTGAATTGGTCGACGAATAGTTTGGAATTAGTTTACTCTGCAAGTGAGTGGCTCCAAAATCAATTTATTTGATGAAAGTTTATATTGAGTTAAGCGTTTTTATTTTTAATGATGCCAGATGGGTTCGCTTTGAGCCTATCATAAATTTGTTGAAACCGTTAATGCTTCGGCTATACCTTCTGGTTGGCCAAAGGTAAGGCTACCGAGATGTTTCAGTATCATTCTTGCACGGACTGGACAATGGAGAAGAAAGCGCCTGGTTATTTTGACTTCACTCTCGTTCATACCATATTGAGAACTAGCGTATACCAAGATCCTTAGCCTAAAGAATGGATGGACAGTGTCCAGTAAGAGCTCTTACAATTGCGGCAAGACGAACTTTGCTCAAAGTAAGTAATTCAGTAGATCTCCAGCGTTTTGGGCCAAAAAGACCTTATAAACGCACAAGAGTTGATCGTCCACCAGTGCATGCTAAGCGCAAGCGACGATTCCGCTGTGGCCAGGCATCGAAACGAGTTAGCTGATATTTCTCCTCCCTCCCTCCTAGACTAACTTTCGCCCAGCCTCAAGCTAAGATTGACGGGGAGTCTTGTACAGAAAACTTTCCCTTAAACATTCCTTCCTATCTTCGATCCATCCATGAAAAAGCTTACCACACCTCCTTACCAGCGACTTTTACCCATCCACATATTCCTCGTCGGTATGTGAGCAGGGAAAAGCCGTCATGAGTGGCCTCTCCGTCGCAGTGTTCCTGGTTTGCAGGAATGCAGTTGAAGGAGTAGCGAGTTTCGACGTGTCTTTTTTCGGACACTTCTTACATATATCCAGCTTCTGAGCCTTAAAGCACACTTCGCACCCATACACCTGCCGGCAATGTGCACCGGTGCTATGTTTAGAATGGCATTAAGTGCTAATGTTGGTGTAGTCTGTAACCCATACGAAATGCCGATGACAGCCGCTTTTTGGACACGTTCAAGTCTTTTAGCAATTGTAGTTTTGTTGAATACCCTCCAACAGACGAAGACAGCATAGAACTTTATTGACTTTACTATGGTTTACTATGGCAGAATAATGTGCGGAGACTTTCCTATAGTCGATAATTTAATATTTAGGTATAATCTATGAAGAAGACTAGAATCGCTGCAGCAGTACCAGACAGAGATCGCGTGTAACTCGAAAAATATTTAATTATTTTCTTTAAAAATTCCACTTTTTAATCCTAAAAGATGTATAAATATACCGTTACAGTTTTAATGCAATTGGTTTTTTGAATTCTCAAAAATCGTCCTTTTTAGGCAGTTACTTTACGGCTGCTTTTTAATGGGCCATAAAAAGTTGGGTTACACATTTTTTTCTTCTGTATACGTATGTATCTATTTGTATATATGTAGTTGGAATAAGAATTTTAAAAGAAGCCTTTGAGCACACATATTTTGCTGGTAGAAACTGCTGACATTAGGACTATGTCACAAACAATCAGATATATAACTTTCAGGGTTGCATGCGATGGCAGTTGTTATTTACAAAACAAATTCAAACCGTTATCCATTACTTCCTCAGTCTCTCTCGGAAGAATTATGACAAAATTATGAAGGATATATCATTGTAATCTCCCTTAGCTATTTGCTTTAGCTTTTATTTTCCTTGTTTTTAACAGTCACGTGTCACATAAAGTTTCCCGCGGGCAACTTGTCAATGTTAACGCTTCTAATCCTGCCAGCAGCAAGCATACACACACTTACTTTCGTAGATATGAACTTTCGGAATTCTTATCATGCGTGAAGCATACAATTTGTCTTGAGTAAATACAAACCTACAAGTAAACTATATAAAAACAGGACGCCAAGAGCTGTAGCAAACACAACACAACAACAAAAAACCACCGACAGGAAGGCGACAGGGGAAAAAATAAAAAAGAAGAGCTTGTTAGGTTGATGGTAAGAAAAAGTTAGCTATAAATAACTACACAAAGTAAAGCAAAAGACGAAGCGTAATGGCAGGCAATGAGCAACAGCGTTTACACGAAGCACAAAACAGATAACGAGTCAAGCAGTTTAGACGCCTGCAAGTATGCAACGGATACAAGTGTGAAGCTGTATGTGTGTTTGTGTGAAGGCAACTAACTTAATGGTGTGGCATAACAATGACGACGCAACGACTGTGAGACACGAAAAAAATGTAACACATGACGCTGAGCATAAACGAGGAGGGTGGCGTGTTGCACAGAAATACTCGGCAAATATATTAGAAGCACTGTATGTGCGATGATAAGCGAAAATAGTGCATAAATATTTGTGCAACCACCCACACGCCGCGTGCAGCAGCAGCTGACAGCAAGTATTTATAGCAGACTAATACATTAAAGTCCACATATACACACACACATAAGCGCAATCGCTTTCCTCACGTTTCCCTGCTCATGGCGTGCTTGCAGCGTCTTCATCGTTTTTATTGCCAAACACATTTTAAAGTTCATTGACATTTTTTCAATTCATGCCACACACACACCCACCCACCCACACACAACAAATGCAACCAACTGGCCGCTGTTAAAGCAAGTTGCATGTGGCATGTGCGCGTTGGTGTGCGTTGCACTTTGTATGCAGCTAGTCAAGCTGAAAGCAAAAATAGAGCTGAGCAAATAAAAGGATGTTGAAATCGCCGTGGCGTTGGCGTCGAAAAGTATGCAACGCCGAGTTGCAAGTCGCGACAATAAAGTTTATTTGATGTCAACAATGACGCCACAAATGCTGCCGCTGCCAACGTGCAACATGCCACCCACAGCAAGCCACATCAAGCGCCCATTCGCTTGTTCGGTTTCGGGTGGTATAAGTTGGCTGCTTGCGTTGATCCCTGCTTGTTGTTTGCACTTATATTGTTGTTGTTGACCGCTCCTTGTGCTCATTCCGACTCCATCTATTTTGGGTGTGTTTTTGTGTATTTTTCAAATGGGTTTTTGTTTTTGTTTCTGCTACAACTCGAATGCAATTAAATTTGCTGACTTTTTATTGTTTAACGACGCTCGATGACACTTGATGATGCATTATACTGGGAGCGAGCATAGCCTTGCCGGGTAATTAGGGTCAATAAAAGCAAGTGTACTCGTATTGGGGAAGTTGATAGCGAAATGGTCGCAGTGGTGAACACAAAGCAGGCAAAGGACAATATATTTAATGGCATTATTTGCGAATTGCTGCGACGCTTGTGTTTGCAGTTTTGAGGTTAGGTAGCATAAAGTGCTTTTTAATACTTTTTAAATAAATAAAAAGAAAAACGTTTATTTCAGCTGCACTGAAGCTTTAATATTGTTCATTTGTTCGTTTTTTATGGTGGAAAAGGTGTTAAAAGAATCGTTATCTTGATTTTGTTCATTCAGTTTGTATGGCAGCTATATGCTATAGTGGGCCGATCTAAACAATTTCTACGCAGATTGTACCACTGCTTTAGAGAATGATCCGTGCCGAATTTCCTGACGATATCTAATTAAATAAAAAAGTTTTTCATACAAGCACTTGATTTTCATTCAAGCACTTCATTTTGAACGTTCGGTTTTTATGGCAGCTATACGCTATAGTAAACCGATCTGAACACTTCGTTCGGAGATTATAGTGTTGTCTTAAAAAATAACTCATGCAAAGTTTCGTCCAGATATCTCGTCAAATCAAAAAGTTTTCCATACAAGCACTTGATTTTGAACGTTCAGTTTGTATGGCAGCTATACGCTATAGTGATACGATCTAAGCAATTCGTTTAGAAATTATAGTGTTGCCATAAAAAATAACCTATGCAAAATTTTTTGCAGATATCTCTCCAAATAATGAAGTTTTCCATATGAGCAAATGACTTTGATCGTTGGACTCAGCTGGTCACGTTGTTCATGTATATGTATATTTTATAGGGCCTCCGACGTTTTCTTCTAGGTTTTACAAACTTTGCTACAAATTTTAACTTTTTCTGGGTTATGATTTTTAAATACATATATGTATATAGTCGAAGAAATCCGGTAGTATTACCCTACATGAATCTCAAGCTGACCTTTGCCGCACCGCGTAAAAGAGACGATAAACCTTTTGTCAATATTTTCTCCAGTTTTGAAGTCTACCAATATTTTATATACTTATACAACATTGTTACATATATTTTTGATTAATAATCTCTCTTTTTTCAGTCTTTCCGACCGATCAAAGTGTTGGTTGACTGCAACGCAAACAACTAACTGGCCAATCGCAAGAAGTTATGTTTTTTTCTTGGTGAAATGCCCAGCTGTCAGCGTTTACGGTTGGCTGATCGTCTCCATTTATAACTAATTGCGGGAGAGTGGTCGTGGTCGTTGAAAATGGTGAGGCCTAATAGCTATGCGACACATTTAATAAAGAAATATGCGCAACAACTAAGACAAAAACAACAATATACATATATTTATGTATGTTTGTACTCTTAATTTATAAGCTTATGCGCCGCTGATTGCTCAGCATTGCTGTCAACTGCAATTTGCAAATGAGCCGCCCTTTAAGTTATCGATGCATGTGCATATGCACAACAACAACAATTACGTTGGTCGGTAATGCAACAGTCTACAAATTAAATGGCTGCCGCTAAATTATAGTGTCGCCGTCATTGAGCCGCTAAACTGGTTCAAGCTTGCTGTTGAGGGCGTGTCAAAAGGGTCGACATGCAAACAAATGCACTTACATATACAAATGCATATATCGATATGCAAGGCCACAAGCTCAGTGCAGGCTGTGAGTTTGGTCAATCAAAGTCACTTTGCTTAAAAAAATTTTGTACGGAAAGAATTTAGTAGTTAACTAAAGAACCACCAAAAATTTCAATTCACACGTTTTTTAGATCGCTTATGTTTTAAGAAATATTACGGTATTTTCGTGCATGTTTTCGGCTGTCAGTCCGTCTGCCTCTTAGGCCCTTAGTTTGGTTGTAATTTCAATTACAAAAGTGTTGATTGCCATTAATTCGTCATGCTTGATTAGCGAAATGCGTTTCATTGAACCTGACAGCTTGACAACATCTCAAGGAGCTTTAAGCTCAAGCTTTCGTGGCACGTAAATTTTAATTTGTAAAATACTACTGACATACTATATAATTCTGGAGATATATACTTATTGTTGACATATAAAAAAAGTTATGCAGTTAGGGATGTTTGACGCCGCACCTAGCCCTTTAAGAAATAAAACCTTGTTATATACCAAATTTTGGAAATATATGTGTACGTGTACTAAAAAATATAAAGTTTTGAAGGAAGATTATTTTAAGAGCGCAACCTCGTTGTAGAACCCAAAATCGTTATTTCTTTAATTTGCAGTAAGTACGTAGCGGCTGGCGGTACGTACGTAGCCCCAGCGTCAATGAATCACCAGTTGAGCTTTTCAAATCCGCCGACGAGGAGCTGGAAAGGCGCAAGTTCCAACAGCTAAGCATCTTTTGGTCGAATGAATAGATGCCCAATGATTGAAATATTAGATTACTCTGCCCCAAACATAAGAAGGGAGATCCCGCAGTCCGATTATCGCGGGATCAGATTTAAAGCCGTTGTAAATAAACCTTATCAGTGTGGATTCAGATCTGGAAAATCCACCACAAACCAGATTTTTATAATATGCTATAATATGGAAGACCCTTGACAAACAGATCGACATCTGTCACCTTTTTGTCGATTTCAATGCCGCTTTCGCCACGCCTAAATTTAGCGTCCCTGCGAAAGTCATACGGTTATGCAGAATGACGCTAAGTACAACCATCAGCTCCGCCAAAATCGGGAAGTACCCCTCCGACCCGTTCGAACTGGATGCGGTTTTTGGACAGGGTGATTCCCTTTCGCGGATCATTTCCAATTTTTTTTTTTTTTTGGAAATAGTGATTTACCAGCTTAGAAAAAGAAGCGGACGAGGTTGGCCTTATGGTGAATGAGGGAAAGGTAAAGTACCTGGAGGACTGTATACATAGATTCCTCGTGTTTTGAGGACTACGTGACTGTTGTCAGCTATACATTTAAAAAAGTTAAGCACTTTGGATATCCCAGAAGAGAAAAAAATTCCACCAATAATCTAAGCCTGGAGATCAAACGCAGAATAACAGAATTGAGAAACAGATCTCGCTCCAAACGAACAAAAATTACGCTCTATAAGTTTCTCATTATTCCCTTCCTATTATAAGTCGCAGAAACATGCACAATGACGATCCGAGATGAGAAGTCACTTGGAGCATTCGAGAGATCTGTTCTTCGCAGAATGAATATCGAAGAAGATCGAACCAAGAACTGTATGAGCTATATGGCGACAATGTACATATACAATTAAGCGCATAAAAATGCGCTGGTTGGAACACGTTGTTTGCATGAAATATGGTGCTTCAGTGAAAAGCTCCTTTGACTCGAAACCAATCCAAGTGATTATCGTTGGCTTTGTGTTTTCGGCCAAGAAGGACTCACGGTTGTCGTGCCAAAGAATGGGAGGTACGTAGATGGCATTAGGTTCCAGTAGATCTTTGTTAGTACCCACATTTTTAGTGAACTATCTAATGCCATACTCATTTCTTAAAAAAAACGTAAATTTATCATCAGAGTCAAGGTTTTTACTCTAGCTGGTAACATATTGAAGGATAGATAGAAATCAATAGAGGATAGTAGACCAAAGGTCGCAGTCCTATATCACACATGGTGATCCAGCAATCTGAACAATTCCAGGAGCTTGCTGGGCGCGATGGAGGTAATGTGATCCCTGCTCACATAGATGGACCCAAGAGTCTTGAGCCCGCTTGTAAAAATTGCTGGGCAATCTAGAATCAGTCGTTTAAGAGTTTTTGGTTCCATCTCGCAAAACCTGTAGTTTGCATAAGAGATATTGAGGCATACAAAACAAATTGCAGATCTTTTCTATCGGAATTGATTGAATGAAAAAATCTCTTCAAGTTCCTTAAGTTTTATATAATTTACGCAATCGCTCAGATTGAGGCGTTATCTACATATGTGTGTATAACACATGTTTGCACATAAGTACTAGATTTTAAACTTCTTAGTCATATTTACCGCAAATAAACAAAGGTAAAAACCCATGAAAGTCAACTATCGCTAAATAAATGCTGAAGGTTATCGCTATGAACTCAACACAAACCACTTTTTACTGGAAGAATTAAAAGCAACGGCAAGGATAACCTAAATTATGACTAATCCGACCAACCAAAGGTAACACACAGCCAACCAAAAATGTTGCTACATAGCGAGAGTCACTAAAGAAGATCAAGGGAAGATGAAAACAAACGCATTAAATGCGAATTGGTAAAATTCCCAAGAAACTGCGCCGCACGTGAGCGCCCAAGATGGTTATTAACCGCAAAAATATGAAATGAAGAAAAACAATACCGAAAGCGGCGGGTAGCCGAGCCAACAGGTGAAGAGGAAAGCAAGCAAAAATTAAAAAAAAATAATAAATGTAAAATACTATAAAACACTACTCTAGAAGCGCAGCGAAAAGGCAACCACTTGTGGGCCCAGAGCAACGCAGCAAACAGCCGAGAAAACGATGCGACGTGACAGATTACAAAACGTTTGACACCATGCCGCGCCGCCTGCAATGCAAACAAGAAAAGCGATGCAAAAAAAGCATAAAAATAATAAGAGCAACTATAATGAGAATCGTATGGACTAGAGTGTGGCGTACAAATAGTAATATTGCACGCGCAGCTGCATAACACACACACTAGACTCCAACATGAACTTGCCACACATTTTCGTTGCGCATGTGCGCACCAAAATTACAACAAAACCGGGGGCAGCAGCAGCAAGAACGGCAGCCGAGTGAGCAAATCAGTGCAATCACTGTCCGCCACTGAGCGCTCTAATATGATTTAACTGCCGCGCAGCAGCGCATGTGCGGCCGGTGCGCCAAGTGTGTGCTGCGACAAGTGGCAGCCAGCGGCAGTGCATGCAGCCAAGCAGCCACCGTGTCAGTGGCGCATTTGCTTGGCCATGGTCATAGACATGATCAACGCCAAGCGCTTCTTTGCCGGCGCAAATTAATAAGCGAGCAATCAGCTTGCCACCAAACGGCAGCACAATCAGCGCCACTGGCAGCCACATTTGCCTTGAGATATGCAGCAGCAGCAGCCGATGACGATGATGCTGGTGATATACAAAATAAACAACAACATTATGTGAGGCGTAAGAATGCCACGCTTGTTGTTGCTGTTGTTGATTCGTCACTATGCACGTACAGATGCAGCACGCCACGGCAGCAGCGACGTGATGCGCCACAATTGCACGTACGTTGTACACCTTCACGTCGTTTTCGCATACATTTTCCAAGTCAACTTTGTTGTTGCTATTTTTCAACGGCGGTAAGAGGGTACTTGGTACCTCGAGAGCAGCGCAAGTAAAAGCAACAATGTAGATCGAAAGCATGGTATACATATACTCATATGGGCATAAGAGGCAACATATACTATATTTTAGGCACAAAGTTGTGTTTGTTAATAAGTTTTGTTCGGGTGCGGCACTCGTATGGAATTCAAGTACACCTGCGCATGCGCAGCGGTATTAAAAGGTGTTTAAGTCGTTTGTATGCGCCCTTTAAATATCCTGCTGCGATTGCTAGTCTATATTTGCTGATTTTTTTAAGCTTTTTTGAGCCAGACTTACAGAGATATTTCTTGGCCAACAAGGCTGCCGCGGAGCATCACTATATACATACATATATATATTTATGCATTCAAAGCAATGTCTGTGCATTCTTTATTTCTATTGTGATTAGCTGCATGCGCATCATCACCATCACCTTTCGGAGCAACTCCGTTTTTGCCGTGAGTGACGCTGATTGTTATCATAGTGGGTTGCCGCTTCACTTATGCGCGTAATTGCATTGAAAGTTATGAATTTGAGTTCGTCTATGTGTTTTTACGATATTTCTCTTTTTTATGTATATTTATGTTGTGAGCAACTTTAGTCCGCAACGGAAAGCACGAGTGGTTGCACTCGTTGCATTTTATGCTACAACTTGTAGTTATCGCTTGTGGTAGGCAGTCGACATATAAAATATTAGTTTCTGGTGGATATAGTGGGTAGAAAATATGGATTAAAAGTGAAAGTTACCTAATTTCCATATAGTATAGCTTTTTTAAAAAATTCTTTGTATTAATTATTAATATATTGGGTAGTCGAATAAGTCTTTTCGTATTTTGTCAATAGAAGTCGTTAAGAAGTAATAGAAGTCGTTGCAGTCGTTTGTCTCTAGCGCTACGAATCACATTGCGTCGTACTATATAGTGTTGGAAAGGTGAGATTTTAAGCTTCATTTAATCAAAAAAATTCGGTGAAGTTAAAAAAAAGTTACAGCTGTTTAAAAATGTGTGAAAATAATGAAGTAGTTCGCTATATTTTGAAATTTTTGTATAAAAAAGTGACGAATGCTAGAAATTTCTATTTACACTGATGGAATAATATCTCTAGCGGAAAAATGGCAAAAAGTTGTAGACCAAAATGGTACATATTTGCTTATTTATTTATTAGTATATATAAAAAAATACGAAACGACTTTTTCGACTACCCAATATTAGGAAATATTTATTAACAGTTCATATAAGTTTCAGGAAAATGTATGTAATGTATGGCCTAAACATTTGAAAGCCTTTCTAAGATGTCAAAAGCAGTAGTCTCAGCAAGTATTCATTCGCTAAAACCATTTTGGACCACTTCATGTCTCATCTCAAAATTTGTAATTCTAACAAAAAAGTCAAAAAAAGCAATAGGTCGAATACGAGTAGCTTTTGATTGATTTTACTGATGTATTATGAATATCAGACAGTTCTGGGTAGCGAATAGATGCCTCAACATGTCAGGAAGTGCTAAGTTCGGATTTCACAAAAATGTGAGCTTTGCCACGCCCATCGTCCAAATTTGACGCCGGCTCCTACAAAGTTCTTTCTACACACTTGGGTGTAACATTTAATGCCTCTGGAGTTATTGATTTATTGCGCTTTTAGTAGTTTTTAACAAACCCGTTATATGGGGAGAGGGCGGGGATATTATTCGATGTTATCTATTTTTACAGAGTATGTAAGAATTCACAAGGGAATCGTCATAACCGAGGACATATACATTAAACCTCATAGCGTGCGGGCCAGGCCCATTATTTTAAGCTTCAGCCAGCAAGTGCCCTTTGCTATTGTGATCCCCTGTGCCAAGTTACTGTTTTATATCTTTATTTTGTGCTTAGTTATCGCAGATCGTTGAAGACATGCCTCGTTCTGGACGACCTTCGACCTCTTCTTATGAAAATATTAAAAAATAGAAGTATATGGTGCTTGAAAATCGTTAGGTAAGTGTTAGAGAGATGGCAAGAGAGCACGACACCTCTGGCAAGTCTGAGTCTGGAATGTAGGAAAAAATTAGCCAAAACGAAAAAAAACAGCCGCTCAAAAATCAAGGTGATGCTCAGTGTTATTTCGATATTCGTGGTTTGAAACATCATGAATTTGTTCCGGAAGGACAGTCGGTCAATAAAAAGCTCTATTTAGTGTTTGCGTGAGAACATCTGTTGAAAACGGCCGGAATTGTGGAAGGGAATTGTGGAAGAACAATCTATGAATTTTACACGATGATAATGCACCATCGCATCAAGCCATGATTGTGACCGAATTTAAAGCCAAAATCGCAATATTTACACCATCGACCAAACAATGGTAATCGGTAACAAAAATACAAAAAATTATTTAGATTATGACCTAAAAATCCATTTTTAGTCTAAAAGAAATTTCTGTGCCGGAATCAGCTGCATCAACAGTGTCTGACATCATTTACGCAGAAAATCACTAAAGTCTGAACTTGTAATTGTTTAACCGGCAATAACGCGAAAATATTTGTGTCTGGCACTTCTGGTATGTCTCTAATTAGAGAGACAATTATAATTAGCATAATAAGTTAAACTAATATTTAAAAAGCTACGCAAATTTGTACGCACTTGAGCATAAATACATGCATCTAATTAGATTGCGAAGATGCCGGGCAAAATTCCGTTTAATAATAACTTAAGCATATATGTATTTATGAGTTTACAAAGTTTCCATTCCTCACGTTCAAGGTGCAAGCTGTTAGTATCAAGTGACAACAAAAACAGGCGTAAAACAATATCTTAAACATATTAACAAAGTATTTGCATGTCAACAAGCGAAAATTGCAGAAAAAATCGCAAAACCATAAGAGACACTGAGTGCGACCAGCTAAATTTGGCTATATTTGCAGTTATTATTTATTTGCGTCACCAAAATGCAAGAAAGTCGGGCGGAAGCCTGAAATTGCATGCGAGAGCATAACTACACACGTCCGATATCTTAAGCAACAACGCGTATTTGCGGAGTAAATTAGCAGTGGAATATGAAAATGTGGAATGTGAAGAATAAAAATAATTACGAATAAAAACTGAGGAAATAAATATATATGTATTTATATAACATTGTACTTAAAATTTTATGAAAGTTGGCAAAAATGCTGTTCTTAATCTTTTGGCTGATGAAACTTTTAGCTTTAATCGCGTAAATATTTGCCGGATGTGGCAGGTGCAGTGAAACTTGAGAACGCAAAATATGAAGACTATATAACAGTTCAATTGAAAAGTTCACGGCCTGCCATAGCAAACACACATTTTTTTGGCAAAATTACACCGTTTATAGCGTCGCTCCAACTTTTCGATACCATTTTTGTGGCACGATTTGGCCTTAACTTCAAAATAGCTTTCAATTTCGGCGACCACCTCTTAATTCGACGAAAATTTTTTCCCAGCGAGTGTTTTTTTGAGTTCTGAGAACAGTAAATTGCTGCTGGGGACCAGATCTGGGAAAAACGGTGGATGCGAAAGCAATGCGAAACACAATTCACGGATTTTTGCCATCATTTTTACTGACTTGCGACACGGTGTCTTGATTTGGTGAACAGCATTTTCTTTTTCTTCAAATGTGGCCATTTTTCGGTGATTTGGCCCTTCAAACGCTCTCATAACGTTATGTTACAGTCGCTTTTGATCTTCCTTCCTTTTTCAAGGTAGTCAATAAAAATTATTCTATGCGCATTCCAAAATACAGACGCCATAACCTTGCCAGCCGACCGTTGCGTTTTTGCACGGTTGGAAGTGGGTTCATCGCGTGCAGTCCACTCGGATGACGGCCGATTTGACTTCGGTATGAAATGACGGAGCCATGTTTCATTCATTGTTACATATCGACGCGAAATCTCAGGTTTGTTACCCTTGAATATCTTCAAACACTGTTCCGAATCATCAACTTGCCGTAGTTTTTGATCAAAAGTGAGCTCGCGCGGCACCCACCTTGCACAGAGCTTTCTCATGCCCCAATATTCGTGAATGATATGATGTACACGTTCAGTTGCTATCTTTAGAGTGCCTGCTATTTCGAAAAATTTCGCCTTATGGTCATCCAAAATATTTTTGAGAACTTTTTTACTGTTTTTGTCGGTAACAATCTCTTTAGGGCGTCCACTACGTGCATCGTTTTCGGTACTCATTTCACCTTGTTTAAACTTAGCAAAGCACTTCTTAATGGTCGATTTCCCAGGTACAGTGTCCAAATTATGTCTGCAGTAGTATTTTTCCCCCCTAAGAACATTATTTACCAACACGCGAGATTCCTTTCAATCACTTTTTTCACAATAACAAAAGTTTCTTCACTCAAATTAACCCTTTGAAGGTTAGGGCTAACTTAAAGTCATATGGTTTTAATTCCATATCAATGTGTTAGGCCGGGTATTTTATAATGGACCTGTTAGTTCGTTATCATTTCGTAGAATTAATACACGTTTTTCCTACTTTCCCAATAATTTTCGTCATAAAAAGCTGAACTCCTAATCATTTATTGTATTTAAGGGTGTTAAGGTTACATGGGTTTATGGGTTTCAAAAAATCGATATATTCTTATTACATTTCAAAGTCATCCAAGTAATAGTTTCGGAGATACAGCCTTGCGAACTTGTGCGCTCGAGGCGAGCTAAGCTAAGTACGCCGCCTTTAAACGTATTTTTCTCGAAACTGTGTTTTTGAAGTCAGTTGGCAAGATTTATCGAAAACTACTCAACCGATCTTCATGAAATTTTACACAGGTCTTTGAGATATACTTCTATAAGACTTGGTTGAAGAGTTTTTTTTTTACAAAAATCCAAAAATCCAACTTTCAGTTTTTTTTTACCGTTGTCCAAGTTCTAAGTTAAGGCTTTACTAAAACACGTATTTTTTCACTTTAGATGATCCTGTAAGGAGTTATCCTGCTATCGCGGGTGAATCTTTTTTCCGAAGGTTTACCGGAATTGGCGTCGCAAAGGCCGAGTTTAAAATATTTTTTTTTCCAAAAACTTCAAAATTTCTTTTTTAATCCACTATTAAAATTTTGTTCAAAAAAAAAATTCTAATAAAATATTTTATTTTTTGTGTGAGAACAAAATTCTAGAAAAAATGCTGTTTTTCACTCGAGGAAACTCATGTAACTGGTAGCTCCGTCATGCGTCTTCAAAGTTTTGTTTGTTTTTGGCATTAGCAATGCGAATTTATTCATTGTAAATTAAGTTCGTACGAAATGTCTATTTAAACTTGTACAATTTGGCATTATTTTTGCATAAAAAATTATTAACAGTTGTGAACATATTGACAACAACAAATTGGCTAGTCACGTTCTACATCAACGCCGTCGGCAACTATGAGCGAGTACGCGCACTACTCAACAAATGTTGGTATGTCCGTCCGTGGTACACCGCAACCGCCGGCGGTGTTGTGCTGAACCGTTGGTGTCGCTGGTGCCGCTTAAGGTGACGCTACTGGTGCCATGTATCACCCGCTGCTTGGCGCTGTTCTCTCGCTATCGAACTTTTTTACGCTGCATATTTTTTCGACAAATATTTGTAAGTATTCGACGGCTATTGTGCATGCTGCTTTTGTGTGTCAGTTTTCAATTATTTGCCGTTGCTGGCGTTTGTCCGTTTTTTCGTCTGTCCGTGCATTTATGTGGGCGTGTCTGTCCACCTGTAAATTGGAAAATTTAATTTTCTCATTTGCCCACACAAAAGCGTTTGATAAAGCGTTGTTGTTGTTGTTGCCGTTGTTGCCGTCGTATAGTCCGGCCGTAAGTCAGTCAGTGCGCGCTGATCATTTGACCATTTGATTGTCACCTCTTTAGCTCTGTTTTGTTTTTGTTTATTTAGCAATTGTTGTTTCACTTTGTGTTTGTTGTGCTTTTTGGTGTTGCTAATTTGTAGCTATTTTACCAAATTCGGAATGTTGGAGTTGGTTTGTGGCGCCAACGAATATAAATGAGTGACTTGGCGTTTATTTGTTGCATTCAACGAATTTGGAGTTAATAAATCTTTTCGGAATTATTGCATACAAGACTTTTATGTAAATCGGAGCTAATTTATTAAGTTAAATGGATATCGGTATCAAAACGGGCGGCAATAAAGCAGAATGGTTCCATTAAAGTTACTTAAATATGCAATCGCTGGATTTCCAAATTAATATTTTTGGGGCAATTAATTCATTATGAGGCAATACCCGGCTTTCGGCATTCGGCATTAGGATTGTCTGTTCGGGTCTTAGGAATAGTTACCTAAGCCATATTTATAAAAAATAATAATAAAAATACAGTGTGTTTGGAACATATGTAAGAAGTTAAGTTTCCACCAAATTTCGTGAAAATTTTTGTAAGGTTATGTTAGGTTAGGATAGATGGCTGATCCATAGAAATCGCACATGGGCTGCTAGCCATAGAAGAATAGAATTCCTGTGCTCGCTATTATAAGTTAGCAAAGCGCTTAATAGTCTATACAAATTTGCACAGGCGTTTAATTTCCTGTCTCAAAATCTCGGTGGAATGTCCTAAGCGTTTAAGCCTTAATCTCCCAAACGCGGCACAGAAGGAAGAAGAAGGAAGTGTTGAGGTGTTTCCAGCTCGTCTTCTCCCATATAGCTTCTGCAGCTGGCTTCGGGTAAGATTCCTAGCCTTACAGCATAGACGCCGATAGAGAAACTGCCTGTTAAAAAGTACCCACAATTAAAGAGAGGCCATCCTTACTGAGAGCAAAGGTATCACTAGACCTCTTGCGATCGATTTTGGGTCAAAAGGATCTTTCGAAAGCGCATATACCGATGGTGGCCCGGTGCTGACCAAGCACCCGCAAAACCAAGCTATCTAGTAATATAACACACGAGAAGACGGTAGCACCGACCCGACCCTATTCTACAAATAGCGGTTCTAGACTGCTTTTCCTTCCTAGCTCATCAGCTTTACAGTTGACTGCAATTTCGCTGTGACCTGGCACCCATATCAGTCTTATCACAAAGTGACTCGATGCCATTGATTAGACGTTAGGCATTCCTTGACTAGCCCTAAACGTACTGTTAACGAGTTCAAGGCTAGTATCGCCGCCAAGATGTTGTACAAGATAAAAATAAAAAAACAAAAAAAAACTTGGTTATTTGAAATTTTCACATAAATTTTGAGGTTATGTGAAAAAAGTCTGTAAACAAAAGTTATTGACCTTTTTATTATCTACAAAATTGCCATATAACTTTTTTCAATAGCAGCCTTAGTTTTACTGAAAATCGAGAAAACCCGTTATGAACCCCTAAAAATTCAACCACGCTCCTCCTCTTCCCTTTCGCGACTTCAGGTCGCCCGTAAATTATTTTTTCTTTAATGTTTGTTATTTCATCTTTTGTTTTCGATATTTTTCAATTTACTATGAATTTCTTTTTTTTATAATTTTCAAAGGTTTCTGTACCAGTCTAATAGTTGTCAGCTGAGAATTGATGAATCAATTTCTTTCTGAACTTCCGTGTTACCTAATAATTTAATTTTTCAAAACACATGCAAGTACTGTAGAACCCTCCAAATAAGAACCCTCAAACACAAAGCCACTGAAAGCGTGATGTCTTCGTGACCCAGAGAAGTGACTCAAGTTCTCAGAAAATAACTTAAATTATTGCCCAGTGTATTATATTCGTTCTGAAGAATTTCAGTGCCAATCTGTCTAAACATTTTTTATTGGGATTTTCCTGCTTATATTTGTCTATTTGTCTTCACATTTCTCAATAGCTAGTCTTTTACCTATATTCGGCTTAAAAAACACAAAGTAAATATTTTTTAAACTCAGCCTGTCTATTTGTTTTCAAATTATTTTTTTTTCTGGCTCAATACAGTTAAATAAATATTTGTGTGCCAAATAACTCGGGAAACAAGTTGTTTCCAATATTTGGGCAGCTGATTTATATAAACGATGGAATTCCCACTAAAAACGTTCAAGTAGAAACACTAAACAATACTGACGCAAATACTAATTTTAAGACAGTTGAGGGAAAACTTGGGAGATTTCTAATATTTTTTGTTTTTAGTGAATTCTAGACTTGCAGAAATTGTTTATTAGACGGTAGAGTTGAGTGTGAAAACCAGAAATACCTATATTATAATCCTTTTTTATCTGCTCGTTAGTGGAACCGTACCTTTACTCTTCTTTAATGGCGTAGCCGAGAGTGGAACCACATCACCCATTCCAAAAATTGCTTACTTCCCTTGTCCACTGGGTTCATACACTTGAGTAGTGATAACTTTACAATGATTTTACATTTCTAATAACCTTTCTCGTACTTTAACCTTTAATGCTATATTTAATATGTATTAGTTTACACACACTTATTTGCTTATTTTATATAAAATCGCATGTGGACACACATATTTATAGTCTTATGTATAGCTGCGTAGTATTCAGCTGTATTTATTCATTTGCAATTAAATCGAAATATTGATATTTTCTCAATAATTTTGCTGCATTTTATTTGCACAAAGCATTCACACTGAAATTCTAATCGATAAAGGAATTTATGTCGAAATTTTGTGCGGATTTCGTCTTTTTACGAGATGAATAGTTAGCGAATATATGTACAATATTACATATACTTAACTAAAAAGGAAAAAAAATTAAGCTGTTAATCATGAATAAATTGAAATTTAAAATTATCACAACGTAAATGCAACGGCACACAAAAAGGAAGAAAAACTGAGAGAGAAAAATGTAGAGTGAGACAATCACGAACGAGAATATACTATATGTACTATATATGAGCTAGTGCGGTTCGATTTGAAGCGGTAAAGCAGGTTGACGAAATTGAGGGGGTTACAAGTTGTAAATTAGGTGTTTGGATTCAGAAAAGAGAGAGTGAAATAATATAAAAAAAATAAAAAACACTGTTTTATAGCAAGAAATACTTATAGACCTAAATAATGCCCACTGAGGCAACTACAAGGGTTAATAGAATTGCTGTGTTTCAGTCCCAAAACACAAACTCTAAAACTATAGATTTATATAAACACTAGGATAGGTCAAACAAAATTTTTTTTTCGCTTGTAGGAAAATAAATACTTTACAAAAAGAACTTCATGATTTCTTCATAAGCCTAAACGTTTAAATTTCTGCTATAACCGCGCAAGCGGTGCCTACGCCAATAAATAAGAACCATATGTGGGAACACTGGAGAGTTCTTCGTAAGAGCTCAAAAATATATTTGCTGAGGACCGCAGTTTGTCGATTAAAAGACATTCCCAAAGACTAGGACCGCCTCACACCGCAACCTGAAGGACTTTGAGAAAGGATTTAAGCTTCAATCCGTATAAAATTATGCTCACTAAAGAACTGAAGGCATTGGATCAGCGTAAATATCGTGACTTTGCTGATTTTGCCTTGAAACAACTTGAAAACGATAGCGTTTTTTTTTAAGAAAATCATCTTCTCCAATTAGGAACACTTTCAGCAGAGTAGTACCGTGAATAAACAAAACTGTCGATTCTGGTGCGAAGAAAATCCACAAATGATTCAAGAACAACCATTAAATTGACAGGTTGGGGCAGTTTTTGCTATGGTTCGAATCATCGGTGCGTACTTCTTTCGAAATGAAGCTGGTTACACCGTCACAGCCAATGGAGAGCAGTATAGATCGATGATAACCAGCTTTTTATGGCCGCAATTGGACGAGTTGATCGGACAGCATCTGGTTCTAACAAGACTGGGCTAGGTGCCACACAGCACGCAACACAACCGGGTTATTAGGAGAAAGGTTTAGAGATTCGATTACTTCAAGAAATTGTGACATTGAATGCCCTCGAAGAAGTTGTGATTTAACACCATTAGACTTCTTCTTGTGGGGTTATTCGAAGTCATTGGTCTTTAGCAATATATCAGACCCTTTTTAAGCTTTAGAAGCCAACATTGAATGTGCTATTCATGCCATACGACTTGATTAAGAGAAAAAAATATTCTAATATTGGGTTCATCAAATTAGTACCTACAAAAGAGGTGAAGCGTTGAGAAAAAATCAATAAAAAGCTCCGATAATCTTTTGACAGATTAGAGGCTGCAAATATCGAGCTCTACATTACTTCCTAATTCCCTGTTTTGAGATGACATACAGTACATACTATACATTGATCATATGTTTGAGTTCAGTCTCGTTGCTCGTTGTGTATAAAATTTGAAAAAAAATGTTTATAACTATTAGAAAACTTGTATGTGGATTACTTCTTATATCGTTCTGCACATGGCTGAAGGTGTTGGTAATTACAAGCATTTTGTTGGTGGTTGGCTTCCATAGCCTTAGGGTTACCACCTTCACTACTCACTGCCGTACATAACTCTACTGCGTGCCCGTTTGTTGCTATTAGTTAGCTAACAATATTTTATTTTATTATTAATACTATTTTTTGAATGCGATTTATTTCACGCGCGCACGTTAATTTTAATAGCAAATGAGCATTTGATTTCAATTCAAAATACACATACAGATATGCGCCACATGGCATTGTGCTGATGCGCTGTTTATTGACAAGCTGTGGAGCGTTTGCTGAATGAAGTACAAATACAACGCGGATGTGAATTGGAGAGCGAGCTGAATGACGGTCAATATGAGCAACTGCTAGTTATAATACTAGTAGACTGTTTATATTTATACTTTTTCATTTTAGTTGTTGGATTTTTGTATGCAAATTCGTCTATAGTTAGTGGCAGATGGCAACTGAGAATTACGGCAGGAATCAGCGCGTTTCTTATCACCTTTGGTAGCAGCTATTGCATATAGTATTTTGGTGGACTTTATTTTACGCTGACTTTTTCAGCAAATTTCTGATAGTATTTGTGTTTGCCATTACTATTTATTATTGGTTGTTGTAAACACTGTTATTGCGCATTGATTTTTTGTTGAAATTGAAATATTACACACGAGTATAGATTTTTTAAGTAATTGAGCGAATGATTATGCTTTCTCATGAATGAAAACGAAGATGGCGTTGTGTATTTTAAGCATATTAGTTGAGGTGTTAATATCATTAAATGGAGTTTTCGAAAATTCTGCAACGATTTCTATGAGACAGAAAAAGCGGGAGAAATGATTACAGAATTTTATCGCGATAGATACTAAAGATTATATCTTAAAAGCTGCTAAAAAAATCATAAAATCCAAGATAACAGTATACATAATACTTGGCTTAAGCTACAGGCTAACTTGTTTTGAGTTGAAGAAGGAAGCGAAGCGAAAAAAGGAGAGAGAGGGCGAAATGAGTGAGTACGAAGAGCTTGACAAGCTGGCGGACTGGGTTAAAGCTCGAAAATTGTACGAAAAGATGGATCCACTATAGAAGGTTTTAAGACCGGAGTATAACCTTGTTGAACCCCCAGACTTATGCACAGAGCATACTAAAAATATGGAGGCAACACTTCTACAACCAGGTGAATGACAGTGCAAGCATGACAAGAAGAGATTGTGAACCCTGGGGTATCAGGTATGATGACTTTGGAGCGAAATGGAACCACCGACCATGAATAGGTTCTAATGGCAAGTACCCGTCTGAAGAACAACAAAACGACGGGGGCTGATGGATTTCCAGCCGAACTATTCAAATACGGCAGCGAAGAACTGATAAGGAGCATACATCAGCTTCTTTGTAGAATATGGTCAGACGAAAGCATGCCCGACGTTCGGAATTTAAGTTCTTCTCAATTCACAAAAAGGGATACCCCACAATCTGCGCCAACTACCGTGGAATGAGCCAACTCAACAACGCATATGAGGTTCTATCGAGCGTACTGTGAAAAATTAAAGCCCACCGTCAACAAACTGATTGGACCTTATCGGTGTGGCTTTAGGCCTAGAAAACTAACAAAAAACTTTCTCCAGACTGCATAAGGAAGCGGAGCTAATGGGTCTGGTAGTGAACGAGGCCAAGACGAAATATCTACTGCCATCAAACAAACAGTCCTTGCAGTTGCGACTGGGCTCCCACGTTGCCCGTGTTGGATGCCGGGCATTTAAAGCACTCAATGTACTTTGATAGACTCGTAGCATATATTGCGCTGTTTACTACTATTATGTACTATATATTTATTTACATATATATTTGACAGACAACAACTAATCATTTGATCACTGTAAATAAAAATATTTATAGAATTCCTTTTTGCATGTATATAAGAATTTTCACAGTTATTGCCACCAAACGTGGAGACTTTTGTAATGCAAATTTGGTCGCTTCCTAGCTGATTGACAGGGCATAATTTATCATTTATTTATAACAAAATATATGCACGCATGCGCTTGTGCTTGTCTGACAGGTGGCGCATGTGGCTCATGTGGCTTTGCCGCCCACTCACAGCATAGGCAGCGTGCTTCTCACGTCGTCTGCGCGTGCGCAACAACACAAATAAGTAGCTGTGCCTTATTTACGTTACATTATTTGGGTGAGCTGCGAGACTTTGGAAATTTTTGAATATTTATTAAGTAATTACCACCAGTCGGATAATAATTTGTTGTGATTTTGCCGCAATTTTCCACCTACAAACACATACATACCTACATATGCTGAGCAGGTGAATTTAGGGTGCGGAAGTGGAGGCTGTGGCGTCTGGGTGGGTGTGGCTGCGCCTATTTTATGCTAGCTTTTAGTGATTTGTTGTCATATTTGCATTTGAAATTGTGTTGCGTTTCGCACTTTTCAGCAAAATTAATTCGTAATTATTTTGAAGCGTTGAACTGTTTGAAAAACATTTGCCAGTCGTTGTGTAAATTATTTATTTGCCTTTTAATTAGCACTTTCGTTGGCATTATTTCCATTGTGCTGACGAAATATGCGCCAAAGCATTATTGCTTGTGTTTAGTACACTTTCAGTGAAACTCTCGCATTTACTGTTTTCTTGCACAGACACATATGCACATACATACATAAGCACTTGTGTGTCACACGCCCACTGCGGTTTTGCTTTGCTTCGCTCGCCGTTTATGTGTGTTTGCATTCATCGATCCATCTTATCATTGCTCACGTCAAAGTCTTTGACTTAAGTGGGTATTTATTTTTAATTTACAGCGTTTTAATTATGCATACCCAATGGTGCGCCTGCGCCTGCGCACTACAAATATTACAGTTTACGCGTTTGCGTGTGCGTGCGTGTGCTTTCGCGCCGTAACCTCCTTTGTTGCCATTTGTTTTGACATTTCGCCTCCAATATACGCACATACACATACAAAATTTGACCAAAATTTATTATAATTAAATGTCATAATTTAGTGCGCCGTTATTTTTTTCTCTCATTTTACATACGTACATACATATGTTTGCATAGCAGCTTCGTAAAGTTCCATAAATAAACACTAATACATATGCATATGTGACCATATAAGCTCATAAGTCTGCTTAACCTTATATGGCGGTTTGACGTCTTCGCATCATCACAGTCTGTCAGCTGGGAAATTTATGATAGCAGTTTGGTAAGCATGTATTTCGATATTTTGGCCATTAAATGATTGACGTATGAAAATATTAAAAGTTATGCTTAACAATGAAGATGCGTACACTGCGAGAAATATTATATTTGAATTCCAAATTTGTAACTGGTTTTATTTATAAAGCGAGCTTGACTGATAGACTGAACTTTATGGACAACTTACGAATATATTTGGAACAAAAAACATCATACAAAATCGAAATGGCTTTCAGAACTCATATTCTTAACATTTATGTGACCTTGGGTGCAGAGGTCGATTCTAAGAGGGATCTCACTTGGACAGCTTAAATCAGCCGTCCGTTTTGATACCTAAAAACTTCTACATATACTTGAACATAAGATTCGGAGCCTGGCTTGGAGCCTATCACATATTTATAATTTGTTGAGATGACTAATGTTAGTTTCGCTTGTGACTTGGTTCGCCGAAGTAAAGGCTACTGAGTTGTTTCAGCCGCAGTCTTGCAAAGGCTGTATAATGGAGGAGAAATTGCCTGGATATTTTCACCTCATACTCCTCCATACAGCTTTGACAACCATCGCCCGACAAGATTTCTAGCCTTACCGCATGAATACACTGGACAGTGATCAGTAGAAACTCCTACGTTTGCGACAAGATGAACTTTGCTTAGGGTAAGTAGTTTTGTAGATTTCCTGCATGCTACTCTAGGCCAAAGACACCTCGTAGTAGCAAAGAGCTGGTCGTACACCATGCTAAGCTCACGCGAAGTCCAATGGTTCAGCGCTAGAACGCAATGGAGTTTTAACTCGGTCCCATTCCATAGTGAGTGGGGCAAGGGTGCCACCTTTGGCTAGTCCATCGGCTTTGTATTTGTTACGATTCCGCTGTGACCAGGCATTCAAACGGGTTTGATGATGAAGCTTTGAGCGAAATACCGCTAGTTGATGTCAGACCATCATACAAGCTCTGATACTACCTGTATCGTTATACGCCAGCAGCTTATGATTAATTGTCCTCAGTACAGAGATGCAGCTACTCGTCAGCCATGTTTCCTGGATCAGGACGACATCGGCTTCGTTTAGTTTTAGACGAAGTAGTAAGTTGGTGGAGGCCACTTTCGCATGCTGAAGGTAAATCTGAAGGAACCTTATCCTTCAGACTCCAGAAGCGCTAGTTTAGCGCTTACATCGTGCTCGACCTGAACCTCCTCAAACAGCTGTTCGAGACTGAAGACGGTGTTGCCAATTGACGAGACGACCTCAGAACTCGCTATGTCAGAGAGACTCGGGTCGTTTGACCATCTCGAACTGTCATATCCACCGCATCTAAAATCTGAGCGCCATCAGCCTTGGCAACCATTGGGAGCATCTTGACGACTATCCTTTCGAACCTATAGCATTTAGGATCAGCGCTTGCAGATATGGTTCCTCGGTTCTCTCCAGCCTTATTGCTCTCCAGTCTTGTGTGGATTGTGATGGGTTACAGTATTTGAGGATTTCTTCTCAGAAACTTGACCAGCCTGCTTATCACCGTAGCGTTCCACGATCTTGTCCGCCAAGCGCCAATCTGCTTTCAGCTTTTTAGCTATCGCTGTCCTTCTTCTACCCCCTATAGAAACCTTCATGAGGCTGGCAGAAATTACTTTGCTAGTGGTGGCGATTCCTCCGCGTATGAAGGCTTTTAAATGTGTATTGATTGCAGACAAATAGTTGTCTTTACTGGGAATTAATATATTTATTACTGGAACCAGTGACCTACTGTAGATGACACTTAAGAACAATTCTGTTTCGGGTACCGACAGCAACTCGTCGGCAATTTTTGTGGTTGTGTCTTGTTTACATTTATTTATTAGAGATCAATTCTTAAGAACCACTTGGCAGCGATATTTATCTTGCAATACCAAAACGCTGTCATATGACTACATGCCTGTGAGATTTTGTTTGACCAGCGCCGCCAATGTTATTGTTTTTATATTTATTGGTTGCCACCAGCCAGTTTTCCGCATAAATAAACACTAAATAAAATAGTGCAGCCTTCCGACTTTCATTCTTCTAAAGCGAGTTGTTACAAAATTGCATCGGCATTAGAAATCAATCAAGACACGTGTGTTTTTTTTTTGCTTATGCTTTGTGGTGTCTTTTTTACGTGTTTTGCGCCACAGGGTGGCGTGACAGCGTGGCGCCACCGCACGGATTGACAAAACCAACGCACAAGCGGTCATGTGACAAGAAGAAGAGAGGGCGCTGAGCTGACAAAGAATGGTGGTCGTAGAGTGGATGCACAAGTTTTTGATAAACAACAACAAAATTAAATATTTCGAACTCGTGCGTGTGAACTCTTTATGTCGCTGCGAGATTAGCGCCTTTGACTGCAGTTGGCTCAGAGATTTATTGCCGCGCATAAACTTTGCAATCGTAAAAAGTGTATCATTTTTATTAGAAACGTCCTTTCTTCTTCTTTACTGTTTTTGGGGCTACAAAATTCACCAAAATATTTGTAACGAATTTACGGCTTGGAAACTAAGAGATGCTTATGGTTTTTACTATGTTTTTGAAGTGAGATTATCCCCAAGTAGTCAATGATTGTTAACGCGATTGTTGACAACTTTATTAGTGAGTAGTTCGGATAGTGAATATAATTGCGGAAACAAGAGGTAATCAAGGAGTTTGACTCAAAGCGCAACATTATAGAAAAAGGAGTCATCATAGCATGTGAGGGAGGCAATAAATGTTTCACACCCTCATAAATTTATCCAAGCATTCATTAAATAGTTTGTTGGTCCACAACTAACCAATATATAGGTTACAGTTCAGAAGCCCTTGCAGCCCATTAAAAATTAAAGAAATTTTAATTCGTAACTCGTGCAATTACGTGTGCGTACGCGAGGAGATTATCGATTTCCAAGCAGGACACGGTTAAACAAATTTTCAACACATTTTCGAAAGCAAAAACAATGGCGAAAACAGTAAAACAAAATAAATAAATATAAAACTAAAAAATATTTTAAGCTGTGAGAAATATTTTAATTAAAATTCCCAAAAAAGCAGTAAATCGCAATGCAAAGTAACGTAAGCCAGCGCAGCACCTTAAACGAAAGTCAAGACCTAGAGTGGAAGGAAGCGCAAAAAACGGCAAACAAAAACACAGTGGTAAAAAATCGATCAGATAGCAAACTATAAACCAACAAAAGGTGGAGGAGCAAAATTAAAAACCACCAAAAATCGTCAATGCAAACAACAACAAGCAAGCCAGAGACGAGTAGCGCAAGTGAGACGCTGATCGCTCGTTTCAGCGCGCAACCAGATCGATCCTGCCACAAGCGCAGCATACGATCCAACTGAGCGCGCATTGAACAGCCGCCGGTGGGCGTCGAAAAATGTGTGCAATAAAAATGAAATCGCTGCCGCCAAATAAAAAAGACAAGTCGCAATAATAAACAGCGCAAAACCGACGAAAATTAAGGCTGAGGCGTGGAATTAGTTGCTGCGGTTCATTGGCAGGGCGGCGAATGTAGTGAAAAGGCAATCTCGAAGCGTAGGATCGCGTAGCGCTGAAGTGCTGTAGTCCACTTCCAAGGAAATTCACGCCAAGGCATTAAAATAAAATATATAAACACATGCGGGATTCCTTAAATTGGGGGCGCACAAATTGGCTGCGATTGTGGCCGGTGCGCATGCGTGTCGTCGTCGTCTTTCGTCGTCATCGTTAAAGATCGAAAATGCGATCTTCGTTGCAATCAGCGCGATCGGTGCTGCAATCGATTGGTTTGCGCTGGTGTCGAGTTTAAGCAGCGAATTTTGGTTGATCTTGTCGCACTGTTTGCACATTGCTGATTTTATTAAGCTTTTGTGTTGGTTTAGTATAATGAATTAAAGGCTGTAAGCTGTAACGCCCTCACAAGCTGGAGAGTTATTTTTAGTTGACGTTTAGGGGGGGATGTAAAAGAGATGCGTGTGTAGCTGGGAGCTACATTTGCCAATATAAGCGAAGTTAATTTCATGAAGTTCGAGTTTTATAAATCTCTCGGCAGTATAGCTAAGTTATAGCTAAAAATATTTAGGTTTTGTCTGTATTGCACCCTTACCTGGTATATTACACTACACTTTCTCCACAACCTATCTCAACATCTCTCTGCACAATCGCACCCCATCAGCTAAGCGCACTGTTCGAACAGTTGTTCGAGCAAATGACAGTTGTTCGACGTTCTCATTGCTCACTTGAATTTCACCACACACGCGTTCATTTCTATTATAAATTTCTCACTTTTATTGGCATTTTATTAATTCGTTAGCGAGAAATGTTGCATAGAAAGTAGTGAGTGTGGAGGAACATCTGTGACAGTTAACGAAATAATTTATGCGACATGCCTGATTGCATCGCCTTGCAGCTAACAACACGACAATTTGTTAACAAGCCAAAGGACAACACTTGAACGGAGTTCGTTGAACTTGATAAATATGAAAACAAAATGAAATTAAAGTGGCATTTGTTGTATTAATGAACACGTAAAATAGAAAACGTTTTCAAAACCGTTTGTATTAAGTATTTTTTAAGTCTTGATATTGCCAATGTGTGGTACTTAAGATTTGAAATCAACTTGCTTGAAATTTTTCAACACCATAGCTTTTTAAATTAAAACTTCCTGCCATTTACAGCCGACTTGCAGTTATTTCAACTAAAGGCATAGATAAGCAATGCCACTTAATTAAGTTCAAGTGTACACTTTCACGAGAACTTTAACTTAGAGCTTCTTAAATATGCCTTTTCTGCTGTTAAGGCTTCAAAGCGCAAATTAATTTTGGCGTAAATGCATTGCAAATTAATTAAGCCATCAATTGTGGTTTACTTCAAGTTAAAAGAAGTGCTATAAACCGGAGAGAAGTAAAGCTTACTTATTGATATGAGAAAATGTGATACACAGAGTGAATAAAAAATCTTCAGCAATGGCACGCAACTTCAAAATAAAATCAACACTAACAATTTTAACTCAACTCTTCCTTTTCTCTTGAAAAACAAATTGCATTTATTTTTTTCTGTTTTTTTTTTCTACCTCTAGTAAAAATAAAATCTTATATAAGTGAATAAATACATTTATGTATGTATATAAGTAAATTACAGATTACTTTTTTCCCTTGGTATTCTGAAAAATAGGTTCTTAGACGCTTTTATGAAAGTCTCTTCAAGTATGAGCTATCCACGGTTAAAAATGAACGAAAAAATAAATATATTAAAAAAAAATTACAAAAAAAAAAAATAAATAAAATAAATAAAAAATGAAATAGGATATTCTACAAAAATATAAACATTGTTAGAAATTATTAGTTTATGTATATTGTAAAATTGTTCGAGCATAGATTAATAAATTTTATATTTTTTTGAAATTTTTTTTATATTTTTGTAGTAACTCCCCCATTTTAACAGCCTTCCTGCAATGTTATAATTTACAGCTCATGTTTGTTTAATAGAGAATTTAACAGCAAATTAATGACATTAACATTTTCTGACTAGTTGCAGTGAATATTAACGCAATTTGTATTTTTCATGATGTTGTCAGTGCCTTAAAACATGTTTGAGTGATTTTCGCAGCAAGCTTTTCACTTCTACATATTCTCAACTCGAACATGTCGAGGCAAACGTGTTGTGAGTTTGCTGTTGATTTTGTAGCAATTTAACAGCATTTTGTTCGATATTCTGGTTATGCTGTTGTTATGTTTACTTTGGTTTAAAATTGACTTACGAGTGGAATGTTAAGAACAGAAATGCATTCTATGCATTTTGTGTGCATTTTTTGTTTTTTTGTACATTTTATGCATTTTTTATGCATTTTATGTATTTAAAGGAATTTTTCAGGCAATAGAAGTGGAAAACTTAGTATTTTTAAATGATTTTTTTCCGAAGTGTAGTTAAACGATGCAAGCAAGGGTGATGTTGAGAGTGTATATTTTAATTAGGAGGGAAGAATTGTAATACTTTTCGCAGTATATAATTACATACATATATATTATCTATTAACGTAATTAAATTTATATCAAAATAATCATTGTTATAATTAATTAGATAAGACAACTATGTCTAAATTTTTATTTAAATTATTAGGCCACACCACTTTTGTATACTAAAATTTGTTTATAAGTAAATAGATAAGTATAAATATCTATGCACAAATGTGTGTCTATGAAAAAAGTATTAAATCTAAGTACTTATTCGAAATTTTAGATCAAAAAAATTGCCCATTGTTTTTAGAAAATAGTATAAAAATTACTTTCAATGACTTACATACATACATATACATATACTCATATGTATGTATATAATGGCACAAGCCTCTAGGCATATAAGTCTGCATAGGAAAATTATAGCGAATTCTAAAATAATCAAGGCTCTTCCGTCTTACGATAACATTGTTTACACCATAGCACCTCATATCGAACTACTAGCTACAATGGTTAATTTCCATGTTGTGATAATCAGCCGAACAAATGAAGACAATGCTAAAAAGATATCGCAATAAACTCCAAAAAAACATTATTTGCCGAAGGTGATTCATACGTTGAGCTTTGAAAAAAAAAATGTTGCACGTTTTTAAAGTGTACGCAAGTGAAAATAAATACACTTGATACGAGGAATTTGCATGCTAATTACTAAACACATCAAACGCGCATGTTTTTCGCATTAATTAAGTCATATAGCAATAACGTTTGATAACACAGCAATACGCGTAACAACAAGGCACAATACTTGCGCACAAATCAAAGCAATAATATAAAAAAGAAGCAGAAGAAGAGCAAGCAGTTACTAAGCTCAAAAGTGCGTTATCAATTTATGAGGCCAACCATAAGCGTTCGGAAGACACAGAGCGGCGCAAAGCGTACGCGACTCAATGAGCTTGTCGGCGTCGAATTTCCGTTATTGAAGGTGGAAATCGCACTCACGAACCTCGAAGAGTTATAACTGTATGCAGGTATGTGTGCTTTGGGGCAAAGTACGAATGCGAAAAGTATGCGACGGCAAATACTTGCGAAAAGCCTGCGATGACTTAGGCAGCAGGAATGCGAGATACACTTGTTGGAATTGCTTGCTGCGCGATTAAATGGTGTGAGTTATACGTAACAACCGAATTGAGAAATGCTGTCATGAAAATATAAATTTTGTTGGTGTAACGAATTTTTGCTAGCTTCTTGTTGGCAAATAGTTGTAATGAATCTCATAAATTTAAATTTAAAATTTAGTAAAAATGCGGGTAAAAAGCGCAAAGTGTAAAAAAAAAATTAAAAATCTTATTTTGTATAATTTCGAAACTTTTATGTTATACAAAAACACTTTTTTCGTTGAGGCTTCTTACATAGTTTTATGTTTTCGTAGTGTAGTTATGGCTCAACAGCGGCCAAATCGTGAAATTTGCGAATCTGAAAAATATACTATTTTTTATAAGCAAATTTTATGTTATAATTTGAGTATCCTGTTATATAAGTTTGTCGCTTAAATCTTTTTGCAGGCGCCAGGTTTTAACACTAATAGGAAAACAGCACAGTTTGAGAAGCAGTGTACGCGTGAGTATAAGATATTAGTAACAACTGTAGAGTTCTTGGAAGAAAATTATAAAAATAACTGACTATTGCAATATTTACTATATTTTAATTATCAGTTGACGGTGAAAAAAATTACAGAACATTGATAATCAAAACTGCTTTTTTCACCACTCTTGAGAAAATACCTTTAAACTGTAGTTTAGTGTAGAAATGATAAATACTAAATAAATATTTTTAGTACATATTTTCTTACTAACATGATAATTCGAAATGGAGGCAATGTTGGAACCAATTTGAAGTCTAAAATGGAAAAAAAATTAACCAATTCTTACCAATTATATTGCATAGTCGAAAAAGTCTTTTCGTATTTTGTCAATAGATGTCGGAAAAAATGGCAAAAAAGGTCGACTAAAATATTTGTTTATTTTTTTATTATTATAAATATAAAACATAAGTTGAAGTTTGATTAGAAATACGAAAAGACTTTTTCGACTAACCAATACCTACGAATATTATATAGTGATGTATTACAAATCTGTAAAACAATATTAGGACATTATATATTTGCCAAATTAAACTAGTTTTTTCTATATTTGCATCCAGTTTAATTTAGGGGTCTGCATGCCTCTTGTTTCCTTTAGGCTTTCCTCCTCGCTTTTCTCAAGAAAAATACCAGCTTTTACAAGACCTTGCAAAACTCAAGCTATTAGCAGTGTTTACCACTGGCTTCTACTACAAAAAAAGCCCGAAAGCACCCTCATTAGAGTTTGCTTGCATTTATGGGTATATAGGAGGATATCAACACCCAAAGCTTCTTACAAATTCTGTTACAAATATGACATTCTCCTCAAAAAATACACTACGCGGCGAAAATTCGATAAATCTGTCGTGAGCCAACAAATAATGAAACTAACATAAGCAACTAAAGGTACAACAATGTATGGCCAGGTGTAACAGCAACACTAAGACGGACAACCGTCAGCGCGATATGACACTTGGGCGCAACGAGCGCCGAGTGCGCGTACCCGCAGCGGCAGCCGCCAACGCTGCCATGGGGCCGAACCGCTAACAGCACATATCACAGCTATCAGTTAAGTTCGGTTCAATTGAGCGCAGCTAAGCTCGACTGCGCGTATCTCATCAATACTTTTGGGGGGTATTTGGTGTAGCCATACTATTATAATAGACCCTCAATGCACAGCCATACACACACACGCACACACATTTATGTAGTTCGTGGAGGCGCGCATACGTTTCGTTTATTGTTGTTGGTGCGTTTGTGCGCGCACTCCGTAGAATGACCAATTCGTACTCGTAAAGTACGTTCGTACGAAACACGTTGGCTCGCTGGCTCACTAGCCCGCACACCGGTCGTCGTTAGGTGGTAGTACTGTCGGTGGTGGTGCTGAGGTTCGTCGTCATCATCGTCATCGTCGTCGTCGTTGTCGTTGTCGTGGTCGTCATCATCGTCATACCGTCGTTATAGCCGTTTTGTTCGTCTGCCGTATAACATTACAGGCGATACGATTTCAGCAGAGTGCAGCAGCAGCAGCAGCGCCAGGCAAGCGAGCTGGCAAACAGTAGTGAGGCAGCAGCGACGACGGTGTGCTATGCTAAGCCTCCTCCTCTTTCTTCAGCATTCGATTTCGAGTACGAATCCGTATCGTATCGGATTCATTCAACACTGAACAAGACATCTAGCATTTAGTTTGTATTTGGTAAGCGTACGTTTCAGTTCTGTGGCAACTGTCGTCGGGTTAAGAACGTTGGAAACGCTTCAGTTCAAAAAATATTTCACATACATGTGAAGAAAGCAAAAAGAAATTGAATGAAATATATTTTAATACAAGAAAATAAATATGAAAGTATATCATTTATGAGTAAGCGATAAAAACGGTGCAGCAGTTAACAACAATAAGAAAATAAACGATTTTGTGAATGAAAATATAGAAGCATGTGAATTGGAAAGGCAAAAATCAAATAATTGAAACGCGTTAATTTTGAAAGTGTTGAAAGAATAAAAAATTCAATTGGAAAAGTGCAAAATTCTAAAAATCAAAATCAAAGTGATTTGCTGAAGATAGTTTATATACGCAATTTAACGGTATAAAAGTGAAAATTTTGTGTAATGAAAAAACAAAGTGCTTTTCGAAAATCTGAAAACAAAATTAAAACAAAGATTTTTTAAACGCCGCAAAAAGTGCAATTCACAACAACAAAAAATCAGTCACTAAGAGTTTTTCTAAAAGTTAGCAAGCGCATTTTCAAATAAAATATACAAATATTGTCAGCTTAAAAGTTAAATTTGAAAATTTTCAAAACGCAAATTAACGCTGCTAAAATCTAAAGCAAAAGTGTAACATGCAAACGACGTAAAATAAAATTATTTAAAAAACCGACTGCAACTAAAAACAATACTTGTCAAGTGTTGAAACAAAGTGCAATAAGTTTGCAGCGACTATTTTTGACAAAAAAAAAATTTCGAAAACAATTTTTGAAAAAAAAAATGCAAAACAGTTGTCGAAAATAAAAATTTTGAAAACAGTTTTTGAAAAAAAAATTTCAAAACACTTTTGAAAAAAAAAATTCGAAACAGTTTTTGAAATCTTAAGTGCGTGCAACAGCAAACTGCTTTTACCTTTGTGCATTAAGGAAACGAAAGCGGCATTTTTAATTGGTTTTGTAAATAAATCAAATTTATTTGTGTAAAAACACAGCCAATGTTGCATTTTTGTGGTGTCGCACAAATAACCAATGTTGGATTATAAATTAAACCCATACATTTGGGGGATACAATGAGGCCAGAAAGATACGATGTGAGTAAAAAATAAAAATTTCATAGAAATATACATAAGTAGAAATAAAAAAAATATTAACTGAAAAAAAAATTCTTAACAATTATTAATGTTAATATTTTTTGTTTAGTAAAAAAAAATTTTTAATATTTATTAATAAAAAAATTTAAAAATTAAAATATTAATTGTTATTAAAAAATATTTTTTAATATACAATTATTAATAAATATTTTTTTAATTTTTTAATATTAGTTATTAATAATAAATCATTTTTTTTTAATAGTAATATTTTTTTATTAATAAAAAAATTAAGTAAAATTTAAATAAATATTTTTAATAATTATTAGAATTAATATTTTTAATATTAATTATTATTAATAAATTATTTTTTTTATTAAAAATATATAGGTATTTTTTAATAATATAATTGCCTCAAAATTTGTATAAACAGAAACTATTTTCCTTGCTAGCGCGTGTATATTGTTTACAGCGGGTATCTAACGTAAGGAGATATACAAATTAACAGTAATAAAATGTTTGCTAGTAAACAGGTTGTTTATAAAAAGCAGCAACAATAAATTCCAAGATTTACAGCAAAAAATGCAAAAAGAGTTAATTAAGATAAACGATAGTAGTAGTAGGACTAGCAGACTTATTTAATAAGCTGCTAGTAGACAGTAAGCATTATCGAAAAGATAGTAGACGAATTGTTTGCGAATTTATATATACATAAGTGATAAGTGAAAATTTAAATATTACAGATAAATAAATTGCAAAAGGAGCATAACAAAAGTGACCGAACGGGTATTAGATATGGATTTCAAAACAGACAGGGAACAACAGGCAATTAGTTAGAGTTATGTTATATTTTTTGAAATTACATATATCAAATATGAGACAAAATTAAAAATCTGTATATGGAAAACAATAACTTTCACTTCAAATATTTGAGTTTTGAAAGCTCTCCTGTAAGGCAATGAAAGCTTTACTGGAGTGAAAGCTCTTGGAATGAAGAGTGAAAGCTAACAAAGCTTTATAATCGTTGTTATAAATCAAATAAGCTAAGCAAATATTGAAATATTAAATTATGAAATTTTATGAAAGCTCTGCTGAAGGGAAAGCTCTTCGAGTGAAGAGAGATAACTGGCAGCAGCTAGTAATTTTTGGTTTAAACCACTAAGACTAAATTTTAGGAAAGCTATACTGCCGTGAAAGTTCTAGGAAAGGTGGCTGTAGCTCAATCATTTTCGCTAAAATTATTACACCTAAGAAAATTTTGAACTTTCACGCATAATATAAAATTTATGAAAGCCCTGCCGAAGTGAAAGCTCGTGGAGTGCTGCCAACTTTCACAGCTCAGTAATTTTCGCTATAAATCATAAAAGCTTTCTTAGTAATTTTGAACTTACACGCATAACATGAAAGCCCCAGGAGGATAAATGAAATGAAAGCTGGCAGCAGCTTCACAATCTATGTTATAAATCACTAAGACTATACAATAAACTGCACTTAATTTTCTCGAGACAGCCACGTGTTAGAAACCACGACTTTCCGCTCAAAGGCGGCTTACGGACGTGAGTTTTCCGTCATTCAGCTTAAGCTTTATTTAATTTAAAATGCAAAAATGAACTTTATGTCGCAATAACTGTTTATTAAAATACTTTTATGATGATTATTATGCTTAACCATGAATTATATGCTGCAATAAAAAAGTACACGCTTATAAAAATAGCAATAACAATTAACTGGCACAGCGCAGCACACACCCCTTTTAAAAGGGCATTATTCAGAAGCACACACACGCACACACACACAAGCACGAATGCATTTATGAAGTCTGCATGCTTGCACATTCAGAGAAATATGCAAATTTTTGTATTTACACGGCACAGCCCGCTTTTCCCAAGCAAGTGAAGAGCAATCAATGTTCAAATGTTGAAACATTAAAAGTGACAGGGTTGAGCGGCAACGGCAACGGATGGAGTGCATATATAAGAGTGTAAATATAAGTGTGTGGCATGTAGGCAGTGGCTACAACCCTTTCCGCGTGTTGAGCGATAGATTTCGAGTTGCTTGTGTGCCACACTTGCAAAGTTGCATACACAAGTTGCAGTAGCTTTCACAATTAAGTCTGCTTAAAGCAGAAAAATATATATTTTTTGGAATGCCCACTAACCCCTTACGCTGCCAGCTCATCATCAAGCACATGTGTGGATTTACAACTGGCAGCTTGTTAGTGTTGTTGTTAATTGTTGTTATTGCATGCAGCTGACATGATATAAATCAACTAGTTGTGTGCGCGTACATGCAAATACAAAAAAAAAATACAAATAAATAAATGCCAACTTGCAACAACACAGAAATTGAGTGGAAATGAAGTGAAATGCAAGCAGCCTTACAGGCGCACAACCCTTGACAGCCAACTGTGGCAGCGCTGAACCCGCCGAATCGCCGCGAAAAGGTGAAAATATGCCAAAGCACGCTGCATGTGTGTGTGTGTGCGTGTGCGTGAGGCAATTCATGCAAATATGCTGCAAGTCCGCATGCTTTGCTGGCATTACTGCGCGCTGCTGCTGCTTCTTCCGCCGCAACACTCGCGCGCACATAGCCTGCTCGTGCGCTCGTGCTTTATTTGTAACTGCATTGTAATTTAATTGTTATTGTTATTGTTATTATGCAGTTGTTGCAGTGCTTTGTGTAATATAATGCGCTCATGCAAAAGGTTAATAAGATTTGGACGCACCTCACTGACTCGACCGACTCGCCTGCGTGTTTGCATGCATGTGTATGTGTACAAAGGTTGCTTGTACTTTTGTAGCCAGCTGCCACTAACCAAGTGCTTGTTATCTGCCGTTGTGTTGGCCACATTACTAATATGCGCAAGAATTCGCTAAATTATTAACAATTGTTTGCAGGTGATTAACTATTGTTGTTGTTGCTGTAGAAAGTGCAATAAACGTGCCCACAATTGCGGTTAATAGGTGGTGTGTTAAGCCAAAGCGGTTTTAATTGTTGTTGGCACTATAAATGCCAGAGATAAGACTTCAAATTACTGTTAGAAATGTGCGCTTGTTTCATTTGTTTTTGTTGCAGCTTAGTCTCGCTACAGACGCGCCTACTTTGCCGTAAAATCGGTAGTCCACAACGCTTAGCCGTCGTTTTTCGTGATGAAAACGGTACTTGTACACAATTTAATTAACGTTATTGCTGGTATCTTTATAAAATGAATAGACGAAATGAGAAATGTTGTTTGCAAAGATTAGGATTTCGTGGAAATTTGAGGGATCAGCGCAAACATATACACATGTGTTTTGTGATTTTTTTAATAATTGGTTTTTTGGTGTTAGGTGCAAGAAATATGTGTATCATCGGTTCGTTTGGCTTCCAGTTAAATGCTCTGTAGAGCGAAAAGCGTTTAAAGATAAATTGTTTCAGCTGTTTGAAGCGAGTGATTACACTTTAGAAGGCTGTAACTCGAAAACTATTTGAGTTATTGCCTTGATAATTTTAATATTTTATTTTTGAAGGTATTAACTATTGAAATATGGCAGAAATTGATTTTTTTTTATTAATTTCACACACACACAACACAGGTGTGCCTCTTAAGCATTTTAGAGAGGAAATAAAAATTTATATTCGCTAACAATATAAAATAATTAAGCCGTAAGTAAGGCTTTAAATTGTTAAACAAATTTTTTAATGCTGAATTTTGTCTTTGTAAACATTTCATGAATATTAATAATAATAATTCTCCAATTTTTTTGTAAAATTTCTGATATATAATCATTTTACTCACAACTTTTATAAATAATAATACATTTTTTCTAATATTTTTAACTTTTACGTAACATTAAAAAAATATGCATAAATATATTTTTTAAAAAACAATATAATATAGTATATATTTTTTTGTCCTTTTGTATCACAAATACTTTTACCTGTATTTTTTTAAATGGAGATTTTTAGAAAAGATATAATGAATATTATAAGAATTAATACTCTAGATTTTTGGTGAAATTACTGATATATAATCTTTTTTTCCAAATATTGTTAACTATTATGTAACCTTTAAAAAAAAAATTTTTTTTTCGTCACAAAATGTTTAAAAATGATAATAATTTACAGTAAAAAATAATTTAGCTGTATGGCTTGGATTTTTTCTGGTTGCAAATGTTTTTATATTGAACATTTTCTAGTAAAATTTCTGCTATTATGTAAAATTATAAAAAAGTATTTTATATTATATTTGGTTTCTTAATTAAGCATTTTTTACTATTATGTAAAAGAAAATATTTTTTTAATACTTTTATCAGCAAATCTTAAAAAAAATAAAAATTCCAAATAAAAAATAATTCCGCTGTCTTTTTCTTAACTGTAAATTCTTTTATGATGAATACTAATTATAAATTATTGATATTTAAACATTTCACTGTTAACTTTATAAAATAATTTTTTTTGTTAGGTAAAATTAAAAAGTAAATAAATTATTTTGTTAAAAAGGTAATATGATTTTTTCCTCATAACCTTAATTAAGAATTTAATTTTATTCTAAATATTTTTAACTATGATATTAAAAAATTATATTTTATAATAATATAAAAAAAATATATAAAAAAGTAATATACATAATTATACAATACACATATACATTATATAAAATCTTCAAAAATGTTAAAATTTATTTTATCAGTGCAGGTAACCTTTTGCTGTTAATTGATTAAAACTCATACAAATTCAAACAAATTATCACTGTTTTGTTCAAAACAAAAAAAAGTTTTTTTAATTATTGTTTTTGTTAGAGATTTCCAGTGAAATATCATTTTCCTGCCCTTTCTCAAAGTGCCCAACACAGTGTTCTAATCAAACACACACTCGTCATTCTATGAAACTCTACAAAAAGCTACCTCAAAAACTTACGTATGCCTTGCCAACACATAATTATTACTTTCAGCTTAAATATGCATACACTTATGCACATATGAGTGTATATTCGTTCAAGATTAATTCAATATGACACGTTCCGCCTACGCTTGCACCCAGCGGCTTACACGCTCATTGGCAGGCGGCGGCGGCCACATTCATTATTAATTTCAGACTCGTAGTACTACTTGAAAGTATCATAATGCGCGATTATTAATAGTGCTACATTTATAAAAATATCAACAGCAACAGCAACAACAATGCGCATACAGCATCATTATAATTGTATTCAAATTATATACAAAAGCGCCGAAACTGGCAGGCGGCTGGTCAAGCAGCCAAGCCGCCGAGCAACCAAACAAACTTACAATATATAAATATATAAAATACATACATACATATGTATATATGTTAATAAGCACACACACACACATGTAGCAATTAGTCACCCACTCACCAGGGAGATATGTTTGTAATAATATACACTTGCTCATATATAATTATTCTTCGCTTATTTTACAATTGTTCACAAGATAAGAATAAGTTGCGCGCATAAATTTCGCTTTTGTTTGCTTTTTTTATTTATTATGAATATTTTTGCATGCGAGCGCTTAATCCCAACGGCCAATAATGAGGTCATGAAGTCGGCGTTGAAAGGCAAATACTTGCTTGTTTGGCGAAAATCGACAAGGTGACATTACAATAAATTTGGCAAAATTATGAAAAAACCAAACACACACGCGCACACGCTTATACATGGGTCTGGGTGTTTGTAATTTGTTAATGATTTGTGTGCAGCCAGCGGCGCGCTGACAGCTGACGATGTTGCAAATCTCGCTAGTTTTGCTCTGATAGCGGCGAAGTGTCACTGGAAGTGGTAGGCAAGCACCGCGTCAGCATTGACGCCGATGGCGAAAAGTCAGCCAATAAGCAAAGTATAAGTATAACAGTAAATTATGTTGTAGAGGAATATGTGTGACACATTGACATGAGATAAAAAAATATGAAATTAAACAAAAAATGAATTAAAGAAATATGAAATTTAAAAATAAATTTAAAAGAAAATTAACTATAAAAAAATTGAAATTATATAAATTATGAATTAAAAAAAAAAAATGAAATTAAAAAAAAATTACGAAATTAAAACAAAAATATGAAATTATAAAAAAATTATGAAATGAAAAAAAATATATGAAATTAAAAAAAGGAAGTTATAAAATAATTGTGAAATTCTCATCTCATCTTTATCTCATAACGATTAAGAAAAAATTTTTGAAATTAGAACCAAAAAATGATATTATAAACAATTTGTTAAGTTATAAAAATTATGAAAAAATTGTAAAATTAAAAAAAACTATGAAATTATAAAAAAAAATTAATTATAAAATTTTTGAAATTTTAATAATTATTATATATAAAAAAAAATTTTGAAATTAAAAAAAATTATGAAATTTGAAGAAAATTGTGAAATTATAAAAATTATGAAATTAGAAAAACTTCAAATTATAAAAAAAGTTGTAAAATTATAAAAATTCTGAAATATAAAAAAAATTTCAAAATTATAAAAAAATTACGAAATTATAGAAATTAAAAAAGTTATGAAATTGTAAAAATTAAAAAAATTATGAAATTATACAAATATTATAAAACTAAAAAAAAATTATGAAATTCAAAAAATGATGAAATTAAAAATTATACAAATTAAAACAAAAATTTAAATAAAAAGAATTTAGTTATAAAAAATTGTGAAATTTTAAAAGTTATGAAATTAAAAATTTTCAAATTAAAATAACAACAATTATGAAATTAATAGCCAGCAGATATCGAAGATTAATTAACCATTTTTGTCAGCTCTCCATTCGAAATAAGTCAAAATTGTCTAGACAACTATTTTCCATGTTGCCACACAAATACATACATAAATCTACACACATACCACTTAACAACATTTAAACGTATGGAGAACGCCGCAGAAAGTTTTTATCAATTGGCAACAGAATTTCATGATTGTACTATCACTCGCGATGACTTTGCAGTTTATTGTAGTTGTAATCATTAGCTGAGAGTGCGCGCCCACCGAAGACGGTAATTTTAACTCAATTATGTCCGCAACTGGCGCTATTTCGCGCTATTTGTAGACAAGCAACGATAAATAACTATTAATATGCCGTTCAGTCAGCATATTTTTACATGTACATGTGTATGTTTGTATGCATTCATTACAATTTTGACATATTTAGTGTCATATAAATGCTGACAGTGGAAACTTTTGCCGACCAGCAGACAATGACAAGTCGTCATAGGTCTCATATTTATGCCAATTACTGGATAGAGCAAAACTCACACAAGATTGCCGGCCAGCGCCTTAATATATATGTAGGTATTTATGAAAAAGGTAAATTGCAATATGGAGTTCTGGTTATGCTAAGTGAAATACGTAAATATATTTATCAAATGTGTTGTTGTAGCTGCTGTTAGTCTCATTAGGAGTTTCGTGATTATTTTTTTTTGAAAAATCTTACGAAAAGCTGAAAAGTAATAATTTTTATATTAAGCTGGGAATATCAAGAGAAAAATCAGAAAAAAATGCGTTTTTCAGTTTAAAATTTCGCTTTCGAATTTAAAAAATGCAACGATTCCGCTTAAAAAAATTATTTTTTTCTTGAAAATTTTTAATGAGCAATCCATAAGTCACATGTCAAGCATATTTCAAGCAACGTATCGTATAAGTAAAAGAAAGTAACAGTAACACCGACAGCAGCGCTTGGCAGTTACGACGCAAGTAAGTGCCAGCGAGCAAATAACAACAAACACGGCAACAATAAGTCGAACCAAAAAATAGCAGAGCAGATGGCGGAGGCCATAAAATTTAGTAACATGCGCAAAAGCAACAAATTTCAACGAAAAAGTTCAACAAAAAAGTTGAACAAAATTTTCATACGAAAAGCTCACAACTTTTAACAGAGAAAATTGCTAGGAAAAAAACGAAAAGTAGCAAACTTTTATTGCCTGCTGCAGCAGCTAATTTATGTTGCACTCGAAAAGCGCAACAAAGCAATGCAATAGCAATTGTTGCAGCGGGCGCGCAAGCACATGCATAAGCGCGCAACGTTTTGCGGAATAAATTTTCCTGGCGCCGACACAAATTTTCCGAATAACAAAGCGTGGCGCAGTAACCAAGAAATGAATAATAAAACAGACGCTTGCGATAAAAAAGTTGCACGGAAATTTGAAATTACAAAAAGCGCAGCTTGCGCGCCGGTAAGGCAGGCAGGGCGGCAACATTTTTCTTTGACATTAATTGCCAATGCTTGGTAAAGGCTTGCAACATTGTCGCGCTGTGGCAGGCAGCTTACTGCAAAGCGTTGCGCGCTGTTTTATTTAATGCTGACACAAGTGCTACGTTTGTGTGCGTGCGTGCGCGCTCAAGTACACGTGTACTTCAGCGTACTTCAATCATTTACTGGGCGCCGTAGGTGTGGTCCGCACCTTTCTTTACGTTCTCGTTCAGCGCGGCCTTTGCTAGCTGGCTTTTCCAATTACTTGACTGCCGCTCGGCATGTTGACGCTTTCCATTCACACGGTAACGCATAGCGATGAGTGGCAACATGATTTAAATGAAAATTAAAAAGCAACTACAAATATGTGCGCGCTAAACAGCGAAATTAATCAACGAGCAGCGCATATACCGAACGCATCGTTTGTTGCTAGCGCCAACGCTTCTTGTGCACATGAACATAGCTAAGTGCGCATATACATAGATGCGCGCACATATACATTGATGCGCGCACATATACATGGATGAGCGCGTTTGTATGTGCATGCATGCTGGTTGAGCGCGCCGGCCAATTGTAGGTCAGGTGCAGTATTTCCTCCACTATCAATTGCTGAAAAAGTGATCGCGCTGCCAACAGCTGCAGCGCGCGCGCTCTTGTCGTCGCAAATAAGACACTTGTGCAGACAAAACGCCACTTCGCCTACAGCTAATGCCCAGGTCACATGTAAACGCCTTGTAAATCGCCATAATTTGTGAGTAAATGGCTGTCATGAAATTAGGCTCAGTAGTTGGTTACCACTTTACTGCTTGTTTTTCTGCAAACCGCCTTTGTTTATACACATATATACAGACTTATGCATTTTCGAATATATTCAAGCATATTTCACTTGCTAATATTTCGACAATATTTTTTTGGTTCTCCGTTTTCTTCAACCTGTCGCTCTTTGTTGGCGATTTTTTGGCGCATGGCACAGCATTTGTTGGCGGCGCATTAAAATCGGCGCATGCGCTTGCGCGTTCATATGCATGCGCTGCTAATATTCGTTGCTTTGTTTGTGTAGCTGCAAACAAGTAAATAAATGGCACTAAGCGCATGCGCAGCCGCGCAAAATGAAGTATGAGTGGTGGCGGCGCGCGCATTGACCAACAGCTAATAGCGCACAACCTGCAGCGACAGTCAATGCACTTGTGAGCTGTAGCAACACTGGGGCTTTTTTCTATTTACTAAATTTTTACGTTAACATTTATTTTAAGTTTTTCTTCATTAGCTTTAGTGAGTATTTCTTAGACTCATTTTATTTGCACACACTGTCCGCTGGCTTGTGTAAATGCATATGCAAATATTTGGAGAATTTGTATTTGCTTACACTTAGCTGTAGGCGAGTGGTTGGGTGGCTGGCGCGTTGAGGGCTCTGTCTGCGCGTTGGCTAGCCACTCGCTGATTGGCGCGCAGACATACGTGTATAAATACGCGCGCATGTCGCATGGTGTATGATGCGCTTGCAAGCGCGTCACCTTACTGCACATAAATGCATATATACACATATTATTATTAACATATTTCTTGAGTTTTCGGTTTTTTTCTATAGCGTTGGCTAATTTTAGCCTTTTGGACGCAAATAGTTGCGCAACGTCCATCAGCAGCGCACCGCCGCAATGGCCCGATGGCTCTCGACGGCGCGGCTGCTTGCGCGCCCGGCCACCCATTAGCGTTATAATGCGCGTGCATTAGCAGCACACGTCGATAATAATCATTGCCAACGAACAAAGCCAATTGTGTGCGCGCGGCTGGCATTTCCATGCAAATATGCATTAATGGCCGCGCTTTGCAGGCGGCGGCTGCACAGCTGAAAAAATATTTCATTACTGATTTGCCGCGCTTCTGGCGGCGCACACACCCACGTGCATAGGTAGACTGCAGCAACGCTAATGACGGCGACAGCTAATTTGCACCTTCGCCTTTTGTGCGCTTTTTAGCTGTTTGACACTTGCACACACATATACACATACTTGCGCATATATGTATATATGAAAATAGTTGTGTTTGCGTCTATTTTTACACTGCTCACCCAATTTTCCTTGCCATATTTGCGCGCATAAACACACTTTCCGTTTTATATATTTTGCACCTTTCGCAAATTTATTGATTGGCCTTTCTTTTGATTTTTCCAACTTTTTTGCGCTTGGCATTGACAAGCGGTGTTGGTCGCTTGACCATTAGCGCGCAACGCAAACAGACATAAATTCGCATGCGCATTCGCATTCCTCATGATTGACGCTAATTTGTTTGCGAGCAAGCGAAAAGTGTTAATAAATAATTAACTGACGCATGAGAAAGTGTTGGCGGACCTTGGCGGGTCAACGCGTTTTTTTGTTCTCTTTTTACGTTTTTTGTTTTCTTTTTTGAAATTGCAAACAACAGATTTTTTTTCTATTTAAAATTAATTTATTATTTAATTTATAAGTTAACAACTTATTATAAAACCATATTGAAAGCAGTCTGGTTTTATAATCACTTCTAGCTTTAATACGCAATAACTGTAATATATTTAATAATGCATTTTCATACCTTACTTTTCCATTGCGGCCACTGCTGCCAATCATTTAACATAACTTTAAGTAAACGTTAAAGGAAAAATCGACATTAGAACTCGTGTGAGTGAAGTAACGATCAGTTGGCTGCACACGACTCCCTCCCTTCCTTAGGCACACTTATGTAGGTATGTATGTGTGCCGTAAGTTGTAATGAAATTTAATAAACACAGCTGTTTTTGGAATATATGCATACATACTAATACGTAAGCGCAGATTTTACGACATTTATTTGCGAAAATGCGCTGAAAGCAATTTATGGAAAAATAATTTTAGTATGAAATAACTGTGATTTGCAAGTGTTTGTGCGCTAAGAAATAAAATTTCAACAATGCTAAAATTTCAAAGCAGTGCAATAACAACGCTGGCGATTATATAAATAAAAATTAATTTATTAGTTGGGAAAGTTATAAACATATTAAAAATATAATTATTTTACAATTTAGTTATTGAGCAAGCCATGTGAAAATATTGAAATTTGATTTTTCTACCGAATTTGAACTATACTTTAAACTTCTCATGCGAGCACCATTTTAAATTTAATTTTATTAAATTTTATTTAATATTTTTTTTTACTAAAAATTAATTTCAATAATTTTATTTAGTATTTTTTTAAATATTTTCTTATTAAAATTATATAAATATTTTTATTAATATTATTATTATTTTGTTTTTTCGCATTGTTATTATTTTTTTTAAATATTTTTTCTGCTAAAAGTTAATTGTATTATATTTACTTAGTATATTTTTAATATCTTTTTGTTAAAAATTTAATAAATATTTTTTATAATTACTTCCTCAATTTTTTATTAATTACAGCAACAAAAATTGTTCTCTAATTTTTTTTACAATAAAATTTTCCCGCACCGCATAAACATCACCTTACTGCATGGATATGCAAATTCCTGGAGTATTATTGCATTGACCGACTAATTAAAATAACAAACAATGAAAATCCGGTTCGATTAGCTTAGGGTGTTTATTGACTTTGGTTTATGCATACATTTTTTAGCAAACATTGTTCCTGTAGTTTGTGAATTTCCAGTATCCGGTAGCAGGTTTTGCTGTGGAGGGAGTTGTTAAATGCATTTGTTTTGTTTGAAAAGGTTTTTAGAGTGTTTTAACCGTTTTGGTAATTAACTAGTCACATAGTTATATGTAAACAAAAATGCATTTTGCTGTAATTATTTCAATTACCAGCAATGCGACGAAAGTGGCGCCTAAAAGCTTGCTTACTATAATTGGTTATGTGTGCAAATTTATTGCGCATAAATGCGTTGAGAATTGCAATGTCACGTGCGTTAGGCGAATGAAATAATTTGCTATTAATATAAGCACTTTTTGCGACTAGGCAAGGGTGTATATAGTTCTACTGGTATTTTTATTTATTTTTTAATATTTTTGTAAACATTTTATTAACGATTATCCTTTTATTCTTTTATTTCTTTTTCACTATTTTAAGGTTTTTAAAAACTACTTATTTTAATATATTTTTGACATATTATTTCTTGTTAATTTTTTATATTTATTTCTCTTATTATTTTAATTATTTTTTGAAATATTTGTAGAAATATCTTATTTTTAAAATTTTTGAAAATATATATTTTTTTTTGGTTTTCTTTTAATTTTATTTCTTTATTTTAATATTTTTTAAATAATTTTTTAACTACTATATAATATTTCTTTTAAATATATTTTTGAAATATTCTTTAATCTATTGTTATAAATATTTTTTTTTGTAATTTTTCTATATTTATAACATTTTTTTTTAATATTTTGCTAAATTTTATATTATTTTATTAATTTATTATATATTTCAAAATATTTGATTAAATATTTTTGCTAATTATTTCATTTTTTTTTTTTTTTTTTTAATTTAAAATTTTTTTGAAATACATTTTTAAAATATTTTTTCTTATATTTTTTTACATTTTATTTTAAATAATTTTTTTTAATTTCTTTTGTTTTTCGTGATTTCAATTTTTTTTGATATTTCTTTATATTTTTAATACCTTTTCTATTACTTCCCTATATTGTTTCTTGTAAAAAATTTACGTTATTTTTTTATTTTTCATTATTAAATATTTCTTTTTTAATTTTATTGAAAATGTTTTACAATATTTGTTTGTGTCGTATTTTTGAAAAATATTTTTGAAACTTTTTTTAAGTATTTTTGAAACATTTTTTTTTTATTTTGTTTTAAATAGGTTCTTTTTGTTTTTATTGTTATTTTAATTATTTTTTATATTTCTCTATATTTTTAAAAACTATTTTTGTTTTAAATATTTTTCTATATTTTGATTTTTTTTAATATTTCGCTATATTTTTTCCTATAAAAAATTGTATATTATTTTTATATTTCTTGTTAATTTCTTAATACTTTCTTTTGAATATTTTTTGTTTAACATTTTTTCTTAATTTTAATAAATATTTCATTTATAATTGTTTTAAAATTATTTTACAATACCTTTTAATTTCAGTTTTTTTTAATATTTTATTATTATATCTTGTTCAATATTTAGTTTTAAAATTTTGTTTGTTAATTTTATTGTTTTTATTTTTATTAAACATTTTTTATTGGTATTTCTCTATATTTTTAAACGTCTTTTTATTATTTCCCTTAATTTTTTCTAATAAAATTTTATCATAAATTACTTACTGCATTATCGACTCCTGGCATTACGTTTTTTATACCAGAACGTAAATTAATTTACAACAGCTACAACAATCAATAGTTGAAATGGACTTAACGTATTTATTAGACAATAAAAAATATTATATCATTTGATAGTTCGTTAAGAATTTATTAGTTGCACGAACTAAAAATAAGCTCTGCAGAAATTGCAGTAACAACAACAACATTGCTACACGCAAAAGCAGTACATGTTAAAGCATGTAAACACTGCAATACACATACATATGTACGTATGTGTGTATGTTTGAATCTATAATTAAACGCTGGACACTTGATTCTTTTTTTAATTTGTTTATTCTTGTTTTTTTTTACCATTTTCATTGCCACACGCGCTTGTTGTTGCTGCTTTTGCGTGTGAGTGTCACTTTTATTGAACTTTATGGCGTTGAGCTGCAAGCAATCACCATGAGAAAATGCTTGCATAAAATGCAGAAAGGCTTTAATAACCGATTTCATAGAGAACATGTGTATATATACATATGTACATATATATATATTTATTTCTGCCTTTGGCACTGCTTTATTGTCTTAATCATAAAAATTTACAACTATTTACCATTTTGTTAATCAAAGCGCAACAGTTCTGTACGCAATTACCAATCTCTGCCGCGCTAATTGTGAGTGGCGCTGGCGACAAAGTGCAAAAGCGAAAAATGCCGTTTTCATGGCTTTTGCCGCCGCGGCGAACTGCCACCAATGGTGTGACGATTATAAATTTTCATAAAAATATTTACATTAATATTTACAAGCACACTATATTTACGTGATTTTATTAAGTAAATAAGCGTTCGCTTGCCGCGCCACGCAGACATTATGCTTGGCAATGCCAGAACTGCGAGCAGCTAAAGCGCCCACTAGGAAATGCCGCACTTAAAAGCGCCTGTGGGCAAAGCACCAATTTCGGTGAGTCACAACATAATTAACATATTGTGTGATCTAATTATTGTATTTGAGCGCATAAAAAAAATAAAAAATCTGTTATCACTAACGCTTAAGCGTTGCTCGCCGCAAGGAAATTGGGAACAAAGGGGAACAAAGCATAATTTTTTTTAAAGAAATTTATTTTTCAATGTAATAAGTCGTAATAGTGACTCACTAACTAACGCGAGGCGTCTGGGTATGCGCGCGCAGCTTCACGCTGGAGTATTGGTAAGCGTTTAAAAGGCACTTAAAATTCAAATCAGTTTCGTGCATTGCTCACACATTCCATTTTATGGGAATTTACATTAGGAAATGTGTTGCAACGTTGGTGGTTTCAAAGTGCCGCGCTGCCACACGGAATTGTTACAATTTTTCATGAGCACTTGGGTGACAAATCGTTCAGGTGATTCAGCTGGCGACTGCGCGCTGCCTAAAAGGCGGAAAGGGTATCCACACACACTCACACATACTTACTTATAAGCATACACAGTTATTTATATGCGAGAGTGTGTTTGTGTGTAATGTATGTTGAGGCAATTCTATGGCGCGCTTATCTATGTTCCATTTACGCGCAGGCGAAGATCAAATGCAGACCATGAAAAGAACGGCAGGCTGAGTGGCGCAGGTGAGGAACCACAAGAGTACAGGAATTTGTATACATACCTAAACATACATGCATGTGTGTGTGTGCGCGCCTTCATTATTACTGTTTCCCAATTGCCCGCGGCATTTGTCTGCGCACCAAAAAGGGCGCACACCAAACAAAAGGTGGAAGCAAAGGTGGGAAATACAGCGACTTGAAGCTTGCTGCGTTCCGTTGCTCTGTGGCACAAAACCAACTGATAGACGGTAGGCAAAGCAAAGCTGTGACTAAAGCAGAAATGTGGAAACGTGCATACTGCCAATACAAAAACAAACAGCAAAGCATACAAAGCAGAGCAACAAAAGAAGCAGAAGCAGAAGCAGAAATAGCAATTGAAACGAAAATCCTTGCGGCTATAGCCGAAGCAATACAAATCAAAAGCATTCAAGAAAATAAGCATGTTACTGGGCGCTTCCCCTTTTCGATACACACACACTTACATATGTATATATGGTATAAGTGTGTATGCGCTTACACATACTTATAGTTCATTCAACGTGCATGGCGCTGCTTAGAAATATTCAAATGAGTTTGACGAATTTCGCAATTGCCTCGGCAGCGTCAAGGGTTGCCCGTCCATCCTGCCTGCTTGCCGTTCATTAATGCCGTTGCGCTCATTTGCCTCAGCATAGAAAACAAACAAGCTTCGGCTGTGATGGAAAAGTATACGGTCTTTTGTTGTTGTTGCGGAAATCTTATTGGAAATTAGGTGTGAATATGTGGCGGCACGTTTCTGGCATTTCTGCTGCGACTTTTGTAATTTTAGGTAGATAAATATTATCACGCAGCTGTCAATGGCGTTATCTGCATATGTAAGTGGCTGTGCGTGGCAGTTAATTGGCGTGACAAAGCAAAATCGAAATCTCAAGTAAATTGCTGATTTTCGTAAATTAAGTTTAATGCGAAAGTGTGTGATAAGTTGTGTGATTAGCTGAACAATGAAAGTTTAGGCGGGTATTTGCCCGAAATATTTATGAGAAAGAAAATTCGATTTGAAAAGAGATGAAAAACAAAAAAAATTTAATTAAAAAAAAATAATTGGAAATAGTAATAAAAAAATTAATTTTGAAAAATAAAATTTAATAAAATAAAATAAAATAAAATTAAATTAAATTAAATAAAAATAAAATAAAATAAATAAAAAATGCTCTTCCGATATATAAAAAAATATATAAAAAGAACATGAAAGTATTTTGGAAAACAAAAAAAAAACACAAAATAAGTAAAATAAAAAACAGGTTAAGGGTGATAATAAATTAAATATCATACAAAATATAAATTTCAAAAAATTAAAAAAAACATTATTTAAAAAAAAAAATAAATAAAAAAATATAAAAAATTAAAGGAAAATAAAAAATTAAGAATAGAAGCGGAAGAGAAAAGGGGCCAAAATGTTTTCCCGATTTATAAATAATAAAAAATAAAAACAAAAAAATATAATTTTAAAATAAAAAATTTATAAAATATAAAAAAAATTTATTTTTAGAAGAAAAAGGGGCAAAAATATTGAAATAAATAAGAAAACAAAAAAGATACCTTATAAGAAAAAATAAAAAATAAAAAAAATATATAAAAGAAATTAGAAAGTATTTTAAAAAACAAAATAAATAAGTGAAAAAAATTATTAAGGATAATAATAAATTAAATATTATAAAATATATACAAATTATAGTAAAATATAAAAAATTTATTTTGTAGAAAAAAACAAAAAAAAAAAACAAAAAAAATAAAAAAAAATCCAAAGAAACAAGAAGGAAAAGAAAAGAAATTATAAGTGATAATAAAAGAATACAAATAATATCTATTAAAATATTTAGAAATTATATAATATATATAAAAGAAATAGAGAGTCTTCTGGAAATAAAAAAAAATAATGAAATAAAAAAACTAAAATAATAAAATTTCTAAGGATAATAATAAAATTAAATATTATAAAAATTTAAAAAAAAAATATTTTGAAATCAAAAATTAGAAAAAAATAATAAAGAAAAAAATTCGCGATAATAAAAGAGTACAAATAAAATCTTATAAAAAAATTTGAAATTAAAAAAAAAAACAAAGAAGAAATACCTTAGTTTATAGTATTTTTGCTGATGCTCTGCTGTTAGAAACTGTTTCTTGCTAATTTGGGTTTGTTAAAATCGGGAATTATAGCATAAGATTTCTTGTTTTGTAGTCAAGGCTCAAGCCATCACCACTTATAAAAATAACAAAAAAGCTATATGTAATGGACAATATTCGAACTCAAATTCGTAATCACTCCACAGACCCCTAGCATAACAGTAGCAAATTTTCTTTCCGGTTTGTTCACTGCTGATATTAGTGGTAATAAGAAAATAAGTAAGCCTAATTAAAAAAATATTAAAATAGGTAGAAAATACAAAGATAAATTACAAAAACAAATTTTAATTTAATTAAAAAAAAAACTATTTTAATGACTTAGTTTGAATTTCACAACAACTGGGTTTTGCCAATATTACTGTAACAAATCGATACAATTTCACAATTTAATTAAAGAACGCCCTCTTCAGAATTTGCGATAAAATCTTGTCACATTGTTACTTTTTAAAAATTTTTTTCAAAAAAAATTAATAAAAATAAAGTAAAGATAAAAACTAGAAAAAATAATATACAAAAGAAATCAGCAATAAATCACACAAAATTTATATATATATCTATAGATATACATACTTATATCCAGCAAAGGCCAGCAACTGTCAGCTTACAAGGCATACAGCACACGCACCACAACTCAGACATTTAAATCAAATTAATCATTTGCAACTGAATGTTCGCATGCCAAAGTAATCTATTAGAGCAAATTGAAAATATCGCCAAACGCAGATAATACATAGCAGCAGCAACAACAACAACAGCGTCCATGTATGCCTATCATGCCGCACAATTGCCAGGCATTAATTTGCTAATGTTACTAACGCCAAGAACCCTTTCGAACCTAATCACAACCACTTCACTACAAATATGCCAAAAACAAATGCAGGCGCTATTTACTCACAAATACATACAGCCATGGCAAAAAAGCAAAAAAGCCATTGCGTCGCAGTGATAGCACAGATACGTGCGGTCCAAAGTTTAAGTGGCTCGCAAAATAAATATCAAAGATATTAATAGGCGCGCATGTATTTGTGTGGCTATGTGCGAATATAGCTACTGAAATGTCAAAAATCTCTTTCAGCGAAATATTACTAATTTATACTTCCGGTGTTTAGTACTAGGATTCTAGGAAGCTGAAATGATTTAGTGTTGGCGACTGCAAATCCGAAATCTCTACAAGCTTTCTTTATGCTTTTATTTGCAGCAGACGCACGTGTACTCGGGCAAATCGCCTATAAAGTGAACCAAATTTATGGTCAAGGCTCAGTGTTTGATTGATTTTTATGATTGTTATGATTTGTTTCTAAATAGTGTGGCGAAAATGTCGACGATAGATTAATTGTCTTTACGATGGAGCTATTATAATGAAAAACTGTCAAGATTTTTTAATATAAATTTTGAAATATTTTTGGCATCCTCGCATGCATCTAAATATATCTCTCATAGTTCAGCGTCAAGTTGACAAAGTGGCTGTCATTGGATAGGAGTGTTAACTCTTCATACCATTTAACATATATATGTATGTACATGGCTCTGGTAAAAACATAATAATAATAATAATAAATAAATTGTTGCATTCGCAGGAATTTTAATTAAAATTGTAACATAAATCACTACAAACTTATCTTATCTCATTGAATTAGCAAGACTGCTCGACCGATTGTCTCAAGACCGAACGCAACGCCTCAATTTTCCTCTCACACATCTTCAGAAATAACAATAAAGCAATAAATTTGTTAATTTACAAAAATATCTTATATATTTGAAAAAAAGCAATAATTATAGAAAAAAAGTCGACTTTACAAGTATTTGCAAAAATTTTAATTAATTCCAGGGAAATTTCAAATCACGTTTCCTCAACATTTGTTCAACTTGTTTGTGGAATTTATTTAATTATTTATTTGTAATATTGCCACTTGTTGTAAAAGAATTTATTGGTGAAAGTATTTACTCTCCGGTCTGTAGCTAGTAAGTGCAATTAAATAAGTACTCATAAAATAGTTCAATATTTGCCATATTTTAAAGGAGAGTCTGTTGTCAAACGGAAAACAAATATACATAAATACAGAGTATTACATAAATATAAAGTATACTGTTGAGATATATATTTAGTAAATATATTCGTAATATAGTGCGAATGATAAAAAATAAGATCACCAGTAAAAACTCCCTAAATGTGAGTGGAAAAACAGTTTCATAAGATTTTTATAAGAAAAAATTTTCTACTTATGATAAAAAATTATTGTGAATACAAAAAAAATTTAATAAAAGTAATAAAAATTAAAAAACAATTAATTTAATTAACAAAAAATTAATAAAAAAAACTAAAAAAGATGTAACTTTACTTACAAATATATGTAAATGAAAAGAAAAATTTTATTAAAAAAATTTGTTACAAAAAATTAATTTAAGTCAACAAATTAATATAAAAAATATTTTTTTAATTTTTGGTCTCATTAAGAAAAAAGTAAGTGGGGAAATATTTTCATATGATTTTTATAAAAAAAAGTAGTCTCTTAATAATAATAAAGACTTGTACTTAGCACACAAATATTTAATAAAATAATAAAAAAATAAGAATAGAAAATAAAAAAAAAATTTTGTAATTAATTTATTAAAAAAAAATATAATTTAATTTAAAAATATTAATTTAATTAAAATTATAATTTAATTAAGAAAACATTACAAAAAATTTATGACTTAGAACCAATAAAATTAATAAAAATAATGCGTATCTGCTTAAAAATTATAAAATTAAAAACAAAAACATCTATTTCGAAACCCATTAGGAAAAAAGTCCCAAAAAAAAAAGTTGGAAAATGTTTTCAAAAGATTTTTATGAGAAAAAGTAGTTCACTAATGATAAACAATTGTTTTTTACACAAAAAATTTAATAAAAAAAAAGAATAAAAATTAAAAAAAACAATTAATTTAATTAAGAAAATTGAATAGAAAAAATTAAAAATTTTAAACACAAAGCAATTTAATAAGAGTATAAAAAATAAGAATTCGAAACAAAAAATTATTTGATTAAAAAAAAATTAAAAAAAAAACAATATTACTACTAAAACAAAGTTAATACTAAAAAAATTGGAAAAATTATGCGTATCTACTAGTCTACTAAAGATAAAATATTATCTTTAACACAAGAAAGTAATAAAAAAATATTAAAGAAAAAACAATAAAAAATTAAAACAAAGAAAAAAATTAATACAAAAAATTAAAATTAATTTAATTTAAAAATAAAAAAATAGTACCTATAATTAAAAAAATGAAAGAAAAATGAAAAAAATTAATTTAATTAACAAAAAATAAAAAAAATTGCAATTTAATTAAAAGAAAATTTAAAAAATATATTTAACAAAAAATTATTTAATACACAAAATTAAAAAAAGGATTGAATTAAAGAGATTTAATATATTATTTTAAAATTAATTATGCCTAAATAAAGGAAAAATCTTATTACAGAGTACTTTTATAATATACAGTAATAAAAAAAAATGCTCCCACACACGTACCCGTATTACCCATTATACACATACCCATATCTACATACATATGTACGCATAGTTGCACAACGCTCAAAAGTTCTATTATATACATACATATTCAGGCATTACATTATACATTCACACACTCAATTATTGAACTTAAGACACCTACGAACCAGTCCTTACTGCTGAATCACTTCGAACTCTGCACCACATTCATTTTGATTAACTGCTACTTTTTTGGCTTTTTGCGTTTATCATTATAATACTTTTGATTTTGAAAGTCATTAAACAATGTCTGCGTTATTTATTCACCATCGCGCTGATTTGCTAAGAAAGTATTAAATACTGTTATGACACAGCCGAAAATGTACATGTGTTAGTTAACGATCGCTGATACACATGAAACACCGTTACGATTTTCGATATATGCAACTAAATACTTTTGAATTGATAAGCAAAGCCTTAAACGCGCGTATATTATAGGCGAATGATTTTCAAGTAATTTGCATTCTTGCGACAAATGACATAACAAATGTGGAAAAATGCGGCACACGCCTTGCACTAATCTAGATGCTTATTTATCGCTTAGCTATGCTTTGATTGCAGTGGGGAAAGTTTAAGGGAACTCCGTGGGATTTTTCCTACGGAATTTATTGGCGGGTCGTCTGCGAGCATGGCACACAGATAATGACGCAATTGTGGCGCAGTTATGCAAAAGGCACGATAATTCCCAATAATAATAAGAAATAATAATAATTAGTAAAACATAGTTGATAAGGCGCTGTACAATGTGTGTGGCTGTGTGAATAATTAGCAAGTTGCGTAGAAAGCGAACTTTTGCCCTCATTTAGGGGGCGGGTGTTACTATGTGAACTTGTTACTTACATAGAATTTTTATATATTTTTTTTTATTAAAAATAAACTACAATTTTCTTAACTAAACAATTCCTTGTTTCGCATATCACTTTTATGGCACAGTCTCTTTATTTATGGAAGTTTAAGCAAACAACCTTAAAAGCTCATTTACGATTTTTTACATTATTTATTTACTGTTAAAATATATATACGTATTTGCACTGCATAAAATTTGCAAATTTGCACAAAATACTACAAAATACTGCTTTCGCAGCCAAACTCAGCAATTGCTGCGATTTTTATTATCGTTCATTAGCATTAATATCTAAATTTATGGTCGAAGGTGGTTGTGTGCATATGCCATGCCCGGTAATGCGATAACGAACTAGTTACAGAAGAAACTAAAAAGTAATAGGTTGGAAGTGAACTTTTCAGAAAAGCGAAAAAGTCACAGCAGAAAACTTATATAAGAAAGTAGGTGACATAATTGTCAGCAAATCAGTATTTATTCAAGAAAAGCTTGAAGGTTAAAATCAATTTCGCAGCGAAGCCAATAAACTACACCAGCTGCTCAAACAAACGGGCAGGACTTGCGATGAAATCCTTGCTCTCATACTCTCTTGTACGAATTCAACTCGATAACTTTGTTGTTGCTTTTACATGTAATTTTTTTGACAACCGAGCAACAGTAAGCAGAAAAATAACGAACCGAAGACAGCTGCCATGTTTTTTCAATAAAACAACATCACTAAATTATATAGAACAAAGTGAGTCGGCTGCTACTGTTTGACTAGTTACCTTACTAGTTGAAATTTGTACTACTCCTAAATTAGTTACGAACTAGTTCATTCTTCTACTGGGCTTTTGTCAATATTTGCCTTTGTTTTGCGCGCACTTGCACTTTTCAGTTTAGCTCCTTGTTATTGAATTTCCATATTTATTTAGTTGCTATTCCTAATCTTTGTGTAATTTTTGATTTTTCGTTCATTTGCTTGCTTGCTAATCGAGTCAGAAATTTACACTTTTCGCGCAAACAACGCCAACTGCAATATTATAAATTATTAAGTGGCTAAACATAATTAAATTCGTAAATGTTTGAGGAATGTGGCAGACATGCGCCAAACTGAAATTCAAACAGATATTTTAGTTTAAATGCGAAAATTACTAAATTATGCAAAAGGAGCATGGGAAAGCGTGAGTGGCGAAAGCAACGCAAAGTAAAGCATATAAATGCGAACAAATGTCATCGGCGCGCTAACAATATTTAAGAATTATTTAAAGAAAAAGCCCACCAGCAAATAAATCACATTAAAAATTGTTAGCATAAATTCTTGAGTGGGCAAATGCTGCGTAGTAAGCGCTCATAACGAATTATGGCTCAAATGTCTGGCGTCTGCGGACCTAATGCGACATGTTGAATTGGCCTGTCAAGATTAAGGGGAAATTTATTATATACATAATGTATGTATGCGTAGACATACTTATTGACAGAGTATTTAGTGCAAATTGATAATTAATTAACTAAAATTAATGAGATTCCCATGAATAATATTTTAGGAATTCCCAAAATATTGATTATATAAACACTTGTGAACAAAGCATATAAATATGTAAAAGCAGAGTATATAGTATATAGAGAGTAATCTAAAGACTATGACTAGGCATTTTTAGCTGGTTAATTTTTTTTTTTGGTTAAACAGTCACGAGTTGGCGACATAATGCAATCATTTGACGCGTTCATTGTCAATCAGCGCATAAAACCAGCCCTTTCCGTGTATTGTGAAATACGTTCCCACGTCAATTATGTATAGTATTTAAAAAAGGTTAAAAAAAATTAAAAAAAAATAAAAAAGATTTCAGTAATATAAAAAGAAATATTCAAAAAAAATATTAGAAAAATATCAAATAAAAAAACATTACAATTATAAAAAAAAATAAAAAAATATTTAAAAAAAAACAAAATGTTTTAAAAAATATTTAAAAAACTAAATAAGAAAATTTAAAAATATGAATATATTAAAAAAAATAAATATTTTAAAATAATATAAAAAAATTAAAATAAAAAATAATTAAAAATTAAATAAGAAAATATTAAAAAAAATTTTAAATAATAAAAAAAGATATAGTTTTTTTTTTTGTTTTGCGGGTGAGAAACTATTAAAATTTGTATAAAATATTAAAACATATATAAGAAAAACTAAAAAATTGAAAAACAGCATAAAAACTGTTTAAAAAAATATAAGAAAAATATTAAAAAAAATTAGAAAAAAAGTATTAAAAAATAAAAAATAATAAAAATATAAAAAGTCTTCAAAATGACTTTATAAACTAAATATAAAAATATTAAAACCAATATACATGTATCAAAAAAAATATAAAAATATAAATAATATTAAATTAAAAATATAAAAAAATTATAAAATTTTTATAAAAAATATAAAATATAAATTAAAAATTATAGAATAAATAAAAAATATTTTAAAAAAATGTATACAAAAATATTAAAATATATTTATAAAAAACAAAAAAATTGAAATATATTTAAAATATACAAAAAAAAAATAATAAAATAAAATAATTAAAAATAAATAAAAAATAAATATAGAAGAATTAAAAGATTAAAGAAAATAATAAAATTATATATAAAAATTTTAAAAATATATAAAAAGTATTCAAAGGAATATTAAAAAAAAATATAAATAGACGATATTTAAAAATTTTAAAAATAATAAAAAAGCCACATACATAAGTTCGCAGTTGCTGCGTGCACTCGGCGCGAACGTGAATAGCACGTGTGCGGCAAATAGCTAATGCGCGACAAACCTTACCGACAACAACAACACGCACTTTTTCGGTTTTGCAATTTTTATCATTAAGTGATAAAAAGCCAAGAGCTGCGCGCTAGCCATACCGCAGCTATCAACGCGCGGCGATCAGCGTTATTTGGGGCGTTGCTTTGTAAGACAATAGTGTAGTAAATACACATACATATGTCATATATACAATAACCTATAAGTAAATACAGAAAAATATAAAAAACAAAAAAAAAAGAAAACAAAGCGCAGGTGCGAAAAATCAAAAACAAAAAAAGCGCAAAACCACAAACTAAAAATGCTTTTGCACACACTTGCACTGCTGCGCACCACTACACACGCGCGCAACAGCACTCCAGACCTATCGAACGCCTGTTGTGCTTATCTGATAAATATTTTGTTTGTCGCTGTGCTGCTTTTATTGTCTCGTTATTTATTAATGTGTACTTGCAATTAACGTTTTTTGCTTTTGTTTTTGTTTTCGTATTTCACCTGCTTTCTGTGTGTGTGTGTTTTTTTTTATTATTTTTTGCTTTTGCTTAGGGGTGTTCCTCGACGCCCGCTCAACGCCTTAGCACCGCAGCGCCTTGACTGCGCTTGTCGTCGGTAAGCGTGTGCGCTCGTCTATACTCGTACTATTTGCCAATTAGGCCTTTACTTCAAATCGTTGAATTTAGTGCGATTTCGGCACTCGCGCCCTACGTATCTAACGTCAGAAACGCGCTGTGATAGGCGCATAGCCATGAAACAGCATAGTCAGCACGTTTAGCGGTTGTTCTCGTTCGACGCGCGACGGCAGTGAATATTTGTGCGCACTTACGCGTTTTACTATGTTTTCGTCTGATGGCAAATTTTTCAGACGATCTTTAAGATTTCACACGATAACAGTGCTTTGGTGCCATATGTTGAATAGAATGATGCATAGTTGCCATTGTGATTGATTTGTGATGTTTTTGTGATTGTGACGGACTTTCAAGCTTAAGCGCTTGATTGATAAACCCCATAAATATATAATGATCAGAATTGTGATGGTTAATTGATAAACTCTGTAAATATATAGTGATCATGATTGTGAATTTCCACTTGATAATGAGCTCGATATATACGCTATTTTACGCTTGGACGCTATTGAGTTTGTGTTTAAGAAATGTTGAGTGATTTGTGCAGATTTCATTCAGTGGAGAAAAAGAAATAAGTTAGCAAGAAAGCAAGAAAGCAAAACACGATCAGGTTAAGCGCTGATCATATGCGTGGAATACGGATTTTACCGCGAAGAATGTAAGTAAGCATGCGAATCTGCGGTCAAAGATTGTTCTCTAAACATCATTCATCTAAAAATTGTTTTAAAAATTCTTGAGGATTATTAAACTTTGTGAAAAGGTACTTGTAAAGTGAAGCTGGCATTGTCATCCAATAAAATCCATCGATCGTGGCGCTGTTACAGTGTTTACAGCACAGTGGCTCCTTCGCTCCTTCATTTCGAGTGTTTGAGTCCAATCTGCTTTGCTCATGGCCAAACAGTTATCGTCCAGTGATAAGTGAAAATGTTTACGATATTGTGTTCTTTTTTCTAGTAATTGTTGCCAGGCCCCTTATTGCCTACGGTTATCCAAAGTGGTCATAACAGCAGCCAATAAAGATTGGATTGAGTATTTGTTTGTATAAAAATTTGTTGCTAAGTTCAATCTAGTTCAATTTTTGGGGAATGCTCGAGATCATTAATCATCAGCATTAAAATTATTTATTATAAGTACATTGTCTGAAGTTTCAATAGTGTTGTTGGTGAGACTTCGAAGGGATTTAAATCCAGCTAAGGAGCAGGCACCAATAAGTAAAATTCTCTTACCGGGTTTCTAGTAACATCTTTTTAACTAGTTCTCAGTGACTGTTCCAGCTTCTTGTGCAAAATGTCGGTCCTGCGACAGGCAACCTGAAACTCCAGAACACCTGCTAGTTGACTGCATATCAGTCTGCAGATGCTGGAGAAAAGCTTGTGGCTCCACGTTTCTAAAAAGGGATCACATCGACTCACCAGCACCTAGCAGTACATTGAAATTTATCAATATGCTGGGGCTAGCTGGGTCGTTCTAACTTAGAAGAGGGCACAATAGACCTATCTCATCTATTTATCTTATCTTAATCCCGTCAAAACTAAAACAAAGCTATCTTACGTTCAACCAAGCATACTTTAGACGCAACTCGTTGAGATTTAGTAACATCCCACTATTACCTTCATCTCTCGGGATTACTGCTTCGCAAGATGATCTAACGAAGAAGCACGCTTGCAGCAGAGAATATTAATGAACATTATTCAGTTATCATAAGCTCTCAAACTGTTACGTTAAACACTTGGCTCACGATTCTCTGCACTTACAAGTGTGTGACATAACTTTTACATCTTTTCAACTTCCGCCATCTATGTTTTCGCTCGAACAACTCGTGTTGTCATTGCGCGCAAATATTTGCATAAAATCACAAAACGCATTTGAGGCACTGTCACAGCATGCAAGTTTACTTATGGTAATGAGTTGACTAAATGCGAAACAATATCGCACACGTAACTTTTTGTTACACAAATTCGCACTTTGGTCCAGATAAGTGGGCACTGTCGCGCTGAAGAGGCGTGAATTCCCCCCACAATTTGTGTTTATTAAGATTTCCAAAACAAAATAATACTTGAGCGACAACGCGCCTCCTTGTAGAGAGACACTTAGGAAAAGTGAGTGTGAGTGTGAGAGGAAGGGAGGGCGGCACGCGTGAAGTGACAGTTTTGGCTGAAGCGTGTTACATGCAAAACCGCATACAACGAAAAGCGCACAACTTGCAACAACAACGCGCCTAAAGGCGTTGTAATACATTGTTGTAAAATAAGCAACAACAAAACTGCAACAATGGCAAGGAAGACTACAATGCGCTTGCTAACAACTAGGTGAATGCGCGCCGTGTTGTAGGGTGTTAAAACATAAAATACAACAACAACTTATGCACTCGGCGCTCAGTTATTAAAACAATAGCAACCCTTAAATATAAAAAAAAAAAACAAAAAAGGTGCGAGCGCAGAGCTGACTAAAAAGCAAGTTGTAGTTGCTGTGCTAGTGCTGCGCGTTAGAAAAGGCGTAAAAATGAAAAGTTGCAAAAAGGCAAATACTTTTTTGTTTTCGCTTTTCAACACACTGCACTTTACTGGCACTAGTATGCAAGTATGCGCGCCTGTAAGTGTGCTTAAGTGCATGCTTGTTAGTGTAATGATTGCATTGAGTGCGCACCTTATGTTAGGTTAGGGGATGTGCAACAAAACGCGCTGCGGTGCATGCATATGCTGCCAATATGACAATGCAACCCCCCGGCAGCGCTCGTGGGAAAAGAGTATTACTTTTCATTAAACAAAACCACCCACTTTATGCGCGCACAAAAAAACACAGAAAAACAGAGCGCAAACTAAGAAAACCATGGGTTGGAAGTACCGTGGCAAAATATGATAGTGTGCCACTTGGCGGTTGCGCGCCAAGAAGGGTGCGCGTGCTACATACGTGCAGTTTGAATTGCAGCGAGTGTTTATTGTTGTTGCAGCGAGCGGAAATGCGAATTAAGTGCACATACTTTAGCGACTATGGTGTGTGAATCGGCTGTTGAGAAACTGAGTAGCGCGCATTTGTTGCTTAAGTAAGTGCAACATGCACCGCGTGACATTTCACACGCGCGATCGTTTGGCGCACACACACCGTTACGAAATTGCGCACTTCTCATACTTCTCGTTTGTTGCGCGCCATATAACGGCGTAAAGTGAAAGTGCAAACGCGCCTGGTAATGAGGCGATTCGTTGCCTTGCGCGCAAGAATCTATACACCGCGCTGCCAACTGTTTATGCAACAGTAGCGCATACCCAATTATTATCCGATTACATGATTGATAAACGCGAAATTTATTACTTTTTTTGGATGCAGCTTACATGCGCTCACAGGATTATCTCATTTTCCATACAACGCACCCTTTTCGAAGCCTGTGCAGCGCGCTTTTCCGCCACTTTTCCGGGAGACTACATAGTTTTAGCGCGCAGTGTAACGCATTTTGTATGCTTTGCTAATGGTTTTATGTGCCAGCGCATTAATTATGCTGTTTGCTTCTTATTTTTGAGCGCGTGAGGGTAGCTGCCGCTTTTTTTACTGATTTTTTTTTCGCTTTTCACTCAACGCGAGTGGTTGTTAACACTAAATAAATTTTGTATTTAATTTTCTTTTTGTTATTTTAAATTGCGCTCTGTGCGCGCTGCGTAAGCCTTTGGAAAATGTGGCACTGTGTATAGCCCGATCGTAGATGGGACGCACGTGTCATCAATCAATACATTATGGTTGACGATTATTTATAGTAAGAAGATTGCTTATAGATTGCAATTTGATTAGAGTCGAGTTGGGTAGAAACCGCAGCGCGTTTGTGAATAATGTTGGAAAGTGTTGTGTTACCCAGAGTAGCGCTGAAGGGCGGAAAATGATTAAAATTGTGCTGCTGAGCAGATTAGCGGATTTTATGGTGGGAAAAGGGTAGTGAATTTTTATTTTTGTTAAAAGTGGAAATGCCTAATTGAAAAAATGTATATGCATATTAGGGTGTGTCATTCTGAGGCAGCCTTTTTTTCAACTTAAAAACAGGCTAACAACTTGACTTTTTTCACATTTTCGAAAGTTTTTAGCCTGTTTTTCAGTTGAAAAAAAAGGTTGATTCAGAATGACACACCCTAATACATATACATATGTACATATGTATATATAGTACATCGTCACCTAAAGCACGTAATGTAACATCACAGGAAAAACAATATAATAAAAACCACTCATACTGAAACAAAATTTGAGTTTTGGTTATAAAGTGGTTATATATTGGTTATATGTATATCAGTTATGCCAGACAGCGCAAGCTAAAAATTTTATGATACATACATGTAACATGTAGTAAATCGTAAACAATAAAAACTCAAATTTCATTTTTGGTTATAATATTGGTTACAATATTGGTTATAATATTGGTTATATATTGGTTATATCTGACAGCGGAAGCTGAAAATTTTATGGTACGTATATATAACATGATGTAGTAAATCGTAAGCTATAAAAACTCACTTTCGATTATTTTGGTAATACGTAGTTTTGCATTTCAGGTGACGATATGTATATACAAATTGCATACAAAAAATCAAAATTCAAAAACAGAAAAAACATACGTGTTTGTTAGCACTTACAAAATTTTCCTATTTACCAACCAATCAAGGCACACATTTTCACACAATTTAACAAACCATATGGCAACACTACGCCAACGTGCAATTGCCTTTCTCGCATTTTGGGTCGTTCAACTGTTAAATTAGCGCTGAGCGCTTGAAACAAAAGTCAACAACAGCGAAATGTGACAAATTGAAGAGTAAAAGGAGCGTAAAATCGCAACTTCTATGGCAAATATTGACACTTGACGTTGCCAGCGTTGACGTTATGTCATGTATTTTTTGCTGCGTTTTTATGCTTGCATTGCAATGGCAGCGCACGAGGGCGCAAATGTGTGCAAATGTCACAATTTAAAGCAGACAAATGACGCTAACAGTACTTTAAACACCACAGAAGCGTCGTTATGCGCTTAAAGAAAAAGTGAAAGAGCGGCGCAAAGACTGAAAATAAAAAATAAGAATAAAAATAATGCAAAAACAAGCATAAAGCGTTGCATATTTATCTCTGTTTGCTAGCATTTACCTCCCAACTTCGTGTTGCACATTCTTTACTTCTTCTCAAGCACACAGAGAGACACTCACTTAACCATAGATCCAACTCAAACCGCTCACACATATCCTCAACTGTGTTGGAACAACTCAGCAACAACTTTTTATTTCCTGTGTGCTTTTGCCATTTCTTTCATTGTTGCTGATTAACTTCCGATTATCGTTCGGCTTTCTACCTACAGTCATACTACATTAGAATCCCTTGTGGCTTCGTCTCCCAAGTTGCTATACCAGAAAACACTGTTGTGTGCTTTGAACATTACTGCTTCGTTACTAACACACAGACAGTTGCGTGTGCTGATTTGCGAACCCTCATATGTCCATTCGCGTATTTGTTTGTGGCTTTGCGTAGAATTCTTCACATGGTTGGCATGAAAAGCCGCAGGCGCGTCTGCGTTGTGATGGTAAAAAAATTGGTAAACGCGCTTCACGTGACACGCTCATATTGGAACACATAGCAAGCACTCTTATATGCATATGTCTGCGTCTTCTCTATTTGCTTGTATATGCTTAGCTTTAACCTTTTTCCAAGTCTTCTATTTGTTCTTATATTTCTTCAATGCAGCCTTCTTTTATGCCGCACATTTATTGTTATTTCGCATACCAACGCACTTCTTCGGCTTGGCTGCTTTGCTTGCAGTCAACAGTTTACTCCACAATTCGTTTGTTCAACAATATTATTATGTGCTTTTGTCGAGCTTGCGAGTCCTTTTCGCGCTGCCTTTTGCGCTCACTGCTTCTTTTCAATGCCCGACGCCTTTCCTTGTATTATTTTCTTATTTTTTTGATTTGCATTGCTGTTGTGCTGTGCTCTCTTGAAGTCATAATCGGATGATGTAAAACTGTTTAAATATTTCAAGCTGGATGCCTGCTTTCTAAGCGCTATAGTGATCAGTGGAACGCATAAGCTGAGCGCTTTAATGGCACTTTAAAATTATTTGTGTTGAACTTTATGGCATCGCAAGGGACCACAACTGGTGTTTTCGTGGCTTATTTGCCTATCAGATTTACCTAACCTAATCTAACCTAACCAATGGATGGGTTAGTTTTTCACAAAAAAACCAGATTTACCTAACTAACCTATAAAAGAGTTAGTTTTTCATAAAATTAAATTTACCTAACTAACCTATAGAAGAGTTAGTTTTTCATAAAATTAAATTTGGATTTATCTAACTAACCTATAGAAGAGTTAGTTTTTCACAAAATTTAGACAATTTTCAATTTTCTCTAATAATTTCCAAATATTTTATTAACACTACTCACAGTTTTCTGTCATTTCCCCCTCCCACATGCCATAAATACTCTTTAAGCAATAAATTTCAAAGTCAACTATTGCCCCTTAGTGTCGCGTCTACACCTGGGTGGCGGCTTCCTAGACAGCACGTACGGAATTCTTTAACGAACTTGACGTCACTAAGTGACACGCTGACGGAATACTTGAAGAGCTGTTGTAGTCTTAGCAAACGCTAGCCACATACATATATACCATAAAGAATGGAAAAATGTGAGAAACAAACGGGCTAAACAAACAGTCAAATATATGAACGAACTATAGACGGGTGAATAAGAATAGAAGCAGAGGCAGCAAAGCAGTAGTCGCACAAAACGAATGTCAACAAATAAAACTAGAAGCTTTGACAACTAAAAAACACATGTATATTAGAATAAGAACAACTGTAAAACGTGAGCAACATAACAGGGTAGATTTCCATAATGAGCTATATAATGTCGAAGCAGTCGGCTAACTCCTTGAAAAGTGATTTAAGTCGCTGCTGAGAAAAGGTACGCGCACGGTAGCCGAAACAGCAATAATAAGCAATAGTTAGAACATTTAGACAAAAGCAGTACAGCGGCAGACTGCTTAATATGCCGAGCGAATGTAAGTGGTGGTGTGTACAATAAAGATCAAAACTGTACGGAGCGCGTAGAGAGAATGTAAAACTTAAAGCGCAAACGGAATTTTTATGAGAGCGACACATAGAAGAATCAAATAAATAAAAGTGGGCTTAGTGAGGCGTATAAAGAAAATCTGCTAAGCAAGCGTATCAAATATTTGAAGCCTGAAGTGAGTCATTTCACCGAGCACATATATAGAAGTATGTGTTGGTGGTCTATTTCCACATGCCACAATGGAAACTTAGAGAAATTGTATAAAGCAAAGCACCAGCGCAAGAGTAAACCCACTTTGTGTGCGCTTGGGAGCTATGCTACGCCCAGACTGTGGTAATTACATACGCTAGAAATACAATATACGAAACAAACAGTTAAAAGGATTATGTGCAGTGCAGCGAAAACAAGCGGGTCACGTAGGTCAGTAGTAGTAAAGCACATAAAGCCGAAAGAAAACAAGCAAGGCGAGCGAAAAAATACAAAAGCTACGAAACACAGGCTGAGCAGCGCTAAACTTTGTAGAACATTTGAAAATGATAGGGTTCATGTCAAGACATAGCAAAATGGCTAACCGAACGAGACGATTACCATATCGAATTACCAGCCAAGCTGAAGCTATCAATTGGCATTCTGAGAAGCTAAACAGCGAGGCAGCAGACCGTATAGGGTAGTTAGTTGTTTGAAGAAAAAGTAGAAAAAGCTTTTTTTCGCATATTATATTTGTGCGAGTGCGTGTGCGCGCTTAATTTCCCTGCAGCCTGCCACATAGCTAGCGACTAGGAAGTTAAACAATGAGTGATTTGTGCCAAAAACCACAAGTCGGCAATGCCAAATGGCAGTTGTGGCACAAAATACAAACTTTGCAGGCGCTCAATGCTAGAAATTATCCTTCGAAAAATTGAAAAAAAGTATAGAACACAAGTAGTGCATGACAAAAAATGTGTGCTGTGTGCCAAAACTATTTCAGTACATCAGCCGTGTCTATGTGTGAGTACACGCCTTTACTGCGCCTTACGTGGCAGGATGTGTGTTGGCGCGCCTTGCTGTTGGGAAGGACGTGCGGCATAGAGACACATTATTTGTGCAAAGTTGAAGGCTCTCATTTGTGCTTTTGGCTTGCAGGCCATGTGTGCTCGAATTTGCTGGCGCATTGCCCAATAAGCGTACAAGGTAATCATTACACATATCCCTGCAGTTGAGTTTAAGGCGCGCTGCGCTTGTGTGTGACAGCCATTTGATTTATTTTGCGCGCTCTAGAAATTGCAAATTGCTTTATATAAGACAAAATTTGAAAAAAAAAATTACACACGAAAATCTTTTAATGGATTTTGCTTGTAGGCCGCTTTGATTGCAATCTACGCTGGCTATGGCTGAAGCCGCATTCAAATTAAAGGTAACTTCCAAAACTCGAAAACTAATAAATCTCCAGTTCTTGTGACTGCAAGACTCAAGCTTGTTTGTGCTTGCAAAACACACATACAATTGCGCTTCTGCTGCTAACAGCTTTAATGTGGTTAAATGCAGGTTAATCATACTGCGGTGATACTTCTAACAAGCGCCTGCAACTGTGTGCGTGTCTTTGCTACACTTCTTTCAATGAATAACAGCTGAAAGCGCGAATAACGCCGACTAGACGCGATATTCACGCGCTGCTTACCAAATTTAAACCAAATTCTACTTTTTTTATTCTTTGAGTTCTTTTTCTTTCAAATATACCACTGTCTCTGCCCCGGCATATCGCGTGTTGCACAAAAAGTTCCAAAACGTTGGCTTACCTTCTTGGTTTTCGACTGCTTCAATGTCAACGCTGTCGACGGCAAGCGGCATTCCTTCTTCGCTGTCTCGCTTCCGTTTCGCATCGCACTTCACACTTTTTTCTTGGTATTTTCTCGCACTTTCGGCTCTTTTATTGATTTTTGTACAAACATTTCCAGTGTGAGTTGCAATAATTTTGTGGTTCACGCTTACCTTTGGCGAATTTTCACTTTTTCATACCGAACTGGCAGCAAATTGAAAAAAAATCCATAAGAATTTTGCCATATCTTGAAATCACATAAATAAAAAGGTCTCCCGCTAAGGCAGACGTCTTTGACACACGGCGCAAATACCTTGTCGCTTAAGCATTGCTAATGCAGTTGCAAACACACACACACATTCATTCATACTACACACACACATAAAGATGTACATTTTGCTATATTTTAACGTGTATTTGCGCTCTGGGCACTATACTACCTTATCCGCAAATACATTTTACGGCTGCTTCACCTTGAGCAGCGCACGTCCGCTGGCAGGGCAACTAACCTACCCTACCACCACCGGCTTGTAGCGGCGCGGCAGCGTCGTCTTTTACGTGCGTTGCAACCCTCGCAGCATGCTACGCTTTCTAACGCTGGACGTTACGCCTATGTCGTGCGTTTTTAAAGGGCTCTAGTGTATAAGCAAGCCAATGTGGTCTGCTGCTTTTGCTGCTAAGCTGAAATCAATGACCTTTGCAGCGTTTATTTTTTCTTATTTTATGTTTAATGCGAGTTCTGCACAACTCGGTGGAAGATTGCACGTGCTGTTTTGATTCTCGATTGTTTGTTTTTTTTTTTGTCAAAAAGAGAGAGTGCGCTCTCAAATATGCGAGGAGGTAGTGTGTGATAATTTTAAATTAATTTAAGGCGCACTAAGTGCTTAGACTGAATTTTGTGCAATTTTTACTTGAAATTTTATTTTAATTTTTTTTTTGTTGAAATATTTATTAGGTGGCATAAAATTATTTGTGAGTCATTTCATACAAAACTTACATTCAAAAAAAATTTTTTTTCGTAAAAAGTATTTTTTCTTAAAATTGTTTTTATAAAAAACTTTTTTTGTGCTAAATATTGTTTTTGTGTTCTTCTAGGCAAAATATTGCACACGTATTTACATTCAAAAATTTTTTTTTCTTTAAAAACATTTTTCTTAAAAAATCCGCATAAAATATTTTTTCTAAAAAATTCAAGCATCCTTTTTCTTCGAAAAAAACATTTTTGTTTTAAATTCGTAAAAAGTATTGAATTTTTGTAGAATGCAAGCTAAAAAATACTTGTTCTTTTTTCGGAGAAAATATTTTTCTTAAAAAAAAGAGGATTTCTTAAAAATATTTTTTCTTAAAAAAAATTTCGCAAACATTTTTCGTAAAAAATATTTTTTTTAAACTCAAGCTAAAAATGTTTTTATTTTTTTCGTAAAATTTTTTTTTTATAAAATCGTAAAAAATAGTTGTTCTTAAAAACAAAATAATTTCCTAAATTATTTCTAAAAATATTTTTTCCTAAAAATATAAAAGTTTTGGAATTATGAATTTTTTAAAAATTTCAAGTTTTGAAAAAAAGTGCCGTTAAAAATTTGCGTATATGAAGAAAATTACTTCATTAGAAAAATAACTAGTCAAAGACCGATTCTTAACAAATTTTCTCAGCTTTCCAATGAGATGTACATATGTACGATCAACTTGTTCGATTTTTTTATTTTTGCAACAAAAGTTACATTTTTATAAATAAAATATCTGTTTCAAATCTGCAACTATGTTTATTGATTTAAAAAAAAATAATAGCAAATATGAGGTGGGACATATCGCACTTAAACCTTTCCAAACGGTCCCATAAAGCGTCTACTGCAATTTGTCACTTGTAGCAACCTAGAAAAAGTCGTAACTAATTCAATAGTAACAACATGCAACAACAAATATAAAACAAAAGTAATCAGCATATTGCAGCAATATAATACCAATGGCTAAAAATGAAAGTCATGAGGCATAAAGATTAAAAAGTGTTGTTGGCGAAAACAAAAGATTTCAATCGATATCATTAACACGAGCCCCTAGGCACACTCGGCAAATGCACTACATACAAACAAAGCTACACGTATGTGTTTGTAAAGTTGTCTACTGTGTGTGTGTGACATTGCAGCCGCATTTGGTCAATCTTCGGCCTGTCAGGCGACAAGTGTGGCATTCAACAAAGTAAGCTTTTTCATGATTTATGGCGCACAAAACAATTTTTTTTTCACTCGAATTTTTTATAGAAAATACATTTTTGTATAACACTCGAGACATTGGCAACATTTTTCACACTTAATTACAATAATGAGAGTGTAAGAAAAAACAACAAAAACAAGCATAAAATAAAAAATAAGAGAAGAGACTATAAGAGGTTAATGAAATGTGGCAGCGGACACTTAATATTGTGGAAAAATTTAAATGACAATGAGCGCTTAAAGTGGCAGTGAAAAATGAGGCTAAAAATTAAGATGCATAAAATATTATTGTGAACAAAAAAACATAATTATTTTAATGCAATGCAAACAATGTGTTGCTACTTGCTGGCATTTTTGTGCTACCCGTCACTTGAGCAAGGCGAAATAATCAATAGCTTTTGTTTTTTATGCCGGAAATCGCGCGAATACGCAACAAATGCAGCATGTAGTTGTTGTATTTGTTGTAAATGAGTAAACGCACTCGAAAAGCAATTTGACAGTTCGAGTGCAGCGCCGTTTGAGTGCTAACTGTCAATAGTGGCACGTTGAAAAACGATTGAGAATAAAAAGCTAACTGTTAAGTGCTGCTCGGCAGACGATTGCACAAGCGGAAGTGTCAATAGTTCCAAGTGATTTGAGGAAGCGCTACGAAATTAAAGGAAATTAAAAGTTGAAATGAATTGCGGGAAATAGGCGGGGAAAGCGAGCGGAGCAAAGAATGCAGTTAGAAAAAAAATTACGCCGGTGCCTGCTTATGTAAAAGTAACTTTCCCAGACACAGTAACTTAGTTGAAATAACGCGAAAGCTTGATAGCAGTAACTGAAAAAGCACAATTGACAGCAAAATAGTTTACAACAACAAATGAAAGCCTTTAGCGCCGCTTTCTCAATGTTTGGTTAGCAGCCATCTGATAGTTAAGTTCTGGTTAACTTAACCAAATCTCTTTATTTCTCTTTATTTCGGCGAAAAAACTTTTTTTAACCAGAATTTAACTGACATGTGGCTACTAAGCAGATATTTAGAAAATGACACTTTGTATTGCCTACAGGTCAAATCGCTTTCACGTATACTTGGCCACGCCTCAAATAACCTTTCAATCATCATGCAACACAGCATATAATACACCCACCTACATCGTATGTAGTAATAAATAGCCTTGTCATCGCGCATATTACTCATATACATACGGGTGAATATTTGCATATTAAAAACAGACAAACGGTTATTTATGACTTTTTATAATTTACGATTTATGAAAATTTCAAGTCGTAAATTCATATTTAGCCTTATGACACAATACGAAAGCTAAAAGAAAACAAGAAAATAGAAAAAAAAGTTCTGCTTTCGAACTCAAAACGTTTTCGAGTGCGGTTACTGCACACTAGCTTTTTGTTTTCTAAAAGTAGTCAGGTCGTAAGCAAGCGTAAACAATTAATTATACAGTAACTCAATTTCCTCCCGCGCACCCTTTCTCCCTCTCTGCTCACACACTATTCAGCACTACAGTTAAGTATTTGAACAAAAATATGGAAAAAATATACTGAGCTCACGACTTTGTTTAAAAAATGATTAAAATGTTTTCTATGCTTCAAAGTTTAGGAAATTTCCTACACGCAGTCACATACACATACGTACATGTATTTATATTTATATACATATGTAATATATATGCGCGAGTGTGCGGCGCTTGTATCAAACGCAGTTTGAAATATCGTATTCACTTAAGTATTTGAAAAAGTATAGTTCGTAGAAGTATTTGTTATTTTACGAAAATATTTATGCAAATTTGTTATTGTAAAATTTTTAATGACTATATTTATTTTTGCTTGATTACAGGTTACCCCAGTTAACGCTCAATGCCAAGAATACTATTTTACTTATGGTGAGTAAACGATTATGGCGCCTAACAGCCAATACTATATAGTATAATAATACATATAATATATACATACATACTATATATATATAATTTCAATATAATAATATATACCTACATATAACAATAAACGGTAAATAAATTGTTTTAAAGATTGAGCCAGAAAAAAGAGATAAAAATATGGGAAATGAGTTTCATGAGATGTCAACAGCATAAATGTACATACATATGTAAATAGGTTTTTGTTCCAAACAAAAAAAAATTCTAAAAAAAGAAATAATTTGTTGTGGAAAATGTTATAAATTTTTTTTTTGGATTAATAATAAAAAAAATCATAATTTAAAAAAAAAATCATAACATTTTCTAAGAAAAAATTTAAAAGTTTTATATTGAAAATATTTTTGTTTTTTGAAAATTTTGCATTGTTTCGAAAAATATAACGATTTTTTTTCAAAAAAATTCAAATTTTTAAAAATATTAAAATTTTTTAAAAAAACCTTTATTAAAAAAATCATATTTTTCAAAAAAAAAATTAAAAGTTTTAACCAAAAAAAAAAAAAAAATTTTGTCGAAAAAACATTTTGAATTTCTTAAAATTTTTTTAGAAATATCATATTTTTTGTTTTAAATATTTTACAGTTTTTTTTTTTCAAATGAAAACTTTAAAATTTTCTCATTTCTAATTTTTTTCAAAACTATGCATTATTTCAAAAAACTTTATGAAAAAAATAAAATTTTTAATTTTTCAAAATTTAATTTTTTTATAATAATTTTAAAATTTAAAACTTTTCAATTAAGAAAAAAAATTGTTCCACTTTAACAATTTTACAATTTTTTTTTTTCAAATTACAAATATGTATGTATATGAAAAAATGCTTAATATCATGTGAACGCTTACACTATAACAGCGCGCATGCTAATAAAAACCATTAAAATTTTTTTTTTTTGAAAAAAGTCCCATACTTTCAAAAAAAAAAAAAAAAATGCCGCGACCATCTGCTCTACCCGATTATCAGCCTAAGTGATCACTCATAACTTTCCACATAAATTTTTGTCTCATTGCGCTTGTCAACAATGCGCCCCAACGCCACTTAGCGCAATCACCAGCTACATATTTGTATTAAAAGCAACAACAAAAAATATGTTCCGATATCTGTAAGTAGTATTTACGCGAGCACTCGAAAAAGCTGGGTTGAACGCCATTGAACTGCGACAAAGCGAACATAAGTAGACTGTAATAAAAATTGATTTTAAAAATAAAACAAAAAAGCAAATAAATTAACAAAATTAAATACAATAAACCACAACACTAACAAGTGCAGCAAGCTTTGACTAGGGCTTGAAAGCAAAAAAACAACAAAAAATATATATATACATATATGTATGTACATATTTATAAATAAACAATATGAGATGGGCATTGAAACGCCTTTCGCGCTTGTTGGCGACCAAATGGCTGAAAAATATAGAAAACTCGCAGATAAAGCGTGTGACAACAGAAACCATTTGTTTTTGGTTTTTGGGTGCATATTTCGAATATTTTTTTATATGTAGTACACAATCAGCGCTGCTCAGCTCGGTGCTAAGTGTTAATTTTACGATGTGAGCGGCGCGTTTCGGCTGATTAGAGATTTAGTGCCTCACAGCGGCTTAGATTAATGTCTTCAGCTTGTGCTGCGACATGTTTTTGGAAGAGCTATCAGTTGTTGTTGATAGATATTTTTTTTTAAATATTTTTTTAATATTTTTTAAATGTAATTTTTTTTTGAAATATAAATTATTTTTTCGTTTGTGTTTTGATGCTTTTAATGGGCTGCAATGAGTTTCGGATTTGTTACAATTGAAATTTGAGTTATGTGTTCGATTTGAGAAATGTCGGGTCAGAAAAGTCATCATTTTGTCGTAGATTATTCTAATTACTTAGCTTTATATTTGGCAGAGTGTCGACTATAGCGGATATTGTGACACCTAGCGGGTGTTTAATTGCTCGTACAATATTTTTGATTTGAACTTTGCTTTTACCGGTTGTCTCTAGATGGGGTGGTTGTGGGTATGTAGAGCGTGAAAAATTAAAATTTGGAAATAATAACTTATGATTTTATGAAAAATTTATTTTAATGTGAATGGTGGGAATTTTGTCCTTATTCTTTCACCTGCAGACTTATGAAAAATAATGTTACATTATTTTGCATTTTAGGTGATGATATATGTATTAAAAACATAAAATACAATAAAATTTCGCTAAATTAATTTAATGATAATATGTTTTTAATATGAAAAGTAGCTTTAATGCGCCATTTCATATCAATCATCTGAAAGAACATACATTTATTGTTTTTATGAAATTTTGCTTGTACTAAGCCATCGCAAGTTGGGCATGAGCAATTTGTTAATACCAGGTAAAGACCTTTCAATGACGCTTAAAATCGCTAGGACAAAATACATATTTGCTACCCCGAACACTTCACATCTTCATATAGTATAGATGTCCATATATGCTTATAACGCACCACGCAGAACATTCAAAGCAACGCGTATATCTAGTAAATACCTGAAAATCCCTACACATTAGCCAACCACTCATAATGGCTTACCCATGGTCATAAAGAAAAAATGGCCACTATTTATAAGACTTCATGGCTGAAGAATGGCTGAATAAAAGTCAAAAGTATACCAATAAATGATATCATAAACCATTTTGAGCGTGTTGTTCAGCATTTTCACGCGTGAAACCTCAAAAAACAGGCACTCAAAATCTGTAAAAATCGTTCTGGCTACTTAAGGCGCAGGAAAACAGCACATAACCTAAAATAGTTTTATTTACTATTACGAATATAGAAAGGAATGCGAGTCAAGTATTTGATAGAGAAAAATATTTAAACAATTTTGCTGAACTCAAACAAGCAATCAATTACCTATGCAAATTAAATAAAAGAAAAAAGCCTGGCGGTGTTTTCATCAATTTTCATGCAATTACAAAGTGCTAGATGCATGATTCGGTAGAGAAAAAGGCGGTGATAGTGTTGGTTGTCGTTTTTTTGTAAATATACAAATATTGTATATATGAAAAATTCCACTGTTTGCTGTTTGATGGAATCACAGAGATGGCAGGCACTACCCCTATCGCTGAAAAGCCCACTAAGCTGGCGGGTATTAAAAGAAAGCTTATGTACAGAAATCAATTTTAATTACACTTTGCGCTGGCTCAAAGCAAACAACGTAGTAATTATACACACACACACAAACGTATGTACATTTTGCAATAGCGCCTAATGGTGTTTTGTAAAATAGAAAATGAAAAAAAAATATTTTCGGTGTAATCAATCACATTGCTTAAGCTTGTACATAAAGCAGACGGCTTACGCGTGGTGCAATTCAGCGCTAGCTACGCCACAGGTGGGAGCGAGCGCGCACTAGCGTAGCAGGACAATGGTCGTTGCTTTCGTAAGCTTCAAGGGGTTTGTAGTTCTGAGGCGAAAACTTAAGCGCGGGCTTTGTGGACTCAGTATTGTGGCAGGAGAAGCTGTCGTGCGATAAGCGCTGGTGAAAGATACGAGTGATCGAGAGATGATGATGTAAGAAATGTGGCGCAAAATTAGGTGATGGTCTCAGGCGCTAGAAAACAAGTGTAGGAAATGCGGACTTTGGCAGTCAGCGGAGTTTAAGCGCTAATATGTTGCTTAGTTTCGGCAGTCAAAAAGTCGAAACGAAACCGTATTTTATCAGTAGACGGAGCTTAAGCGCTACATGCTGTCCATATTTGGCGAAGCCCACATGTTTTATTATTTTTATCTGTACACACTAAGTCCCTTGTGTCTTGCCATGTTTGGCATGAAGCCTATGCGGCGCGTTCAATATGTTTTTTTTTTTTACATAAGCATATTATTCTTGTCCTTGATTGTGCATATTTTAATTGAAAATTGACCTTAAATCCAATTTATGCCTGCGCATTTGTGCTAGGCAAAGCTTGAGGGCCTACAAGCCATACGCACACAAGTGCATGTGTACCTTAAAGTGGCCTTAATTTAAATTATTCGTTTAAAAGGCGACATTAAAGCGCCAGATCAATTGGCTCTACTGATATGAGCGGCGCATTGCCAACACAAAAAAGAACGGCAAGAAAACAAGCGGCGGCAACTCTCTTCCACATTGGAACAAACGCATATAAATATATGTATATTTGTGTATGTGTGAAGTAAACTCATCCTTTGGTGAGCGCCGTTTTGTCTCTCTGTCGGCAAGAATTTTTATTGCCTTACGTTGACTGCCGTTCAACAGCTGCTGCCGCACACACACATATGCAAACAATTTAAGTTTGTAGAACAATGCAGTGAAGGCATCATGCGACATTGGCAAATCTATTTTCAACATGAGCGCATTTCAATAAATTCACATTTAATGCCATAACAATTGTGGCGCTGTGTTGATGCCGCTATGCCAGGACTATAAGCCGTTGTGTATTTCTACTGTCGTTTATAATTGTTGTTGCTACTGCAGTAGTTTATTGGCATAGCGGAGTTGCAGCAAGGTGAATACGGCTACTCCTACCGACAGACAGCCAATGTGATTTAGTCGCGCTTGTGTGCGTGTGCTTCATACAGTTGTCCACTTGCCACTTCTGCACAGCGGCGCTACAAAGGATTAAGCTTATGAGCTTTTGTAGGCTTATTTGTCGCCTGCAGTCACCTATATCACTAAATAATCCTTTTGAAAATGTTTCTTGGGACGTAGATTGTGCGGTTAGAAGGGAGCGGTTCTACATATGTACATACATACATATATTATGAATATTTCTTATTTCAATTTCAAAATATTTGCATAACTTTATATACTATATATGTATAAATATTATAATATAGGAATAAAAAACGACAAAAAGTCAGCATTTAATTGTAAGTGGCGACATTGGAGACATTAAAAAATTAATATTTTTTGTTGCAATTTCAAGACTACTTACTTATACTACAATGCAAACAGGTTTCTGTTGTTTGAAAACTGTGGAGAGTTTCGAAATTTTTGGAGACTTTTCAAAATAATGAAAAGCAATCAAAATATTATTTAAAACAATTGCAAATTGGAATTAGTACGAGGTTAAGCTGAAAACAACTTCGGCATATTGTCTTTGCCTTTGGACACAATCAAACATTAATACTTTTTGTTTCAATTTCAATATTATGTCCTTTACCTTTGAATACTTTAAAAAAATTATATTTTTCTATGCAATTTCAAAAATATATACATATATATATATACAAATATTTTTCATTTTTGGACACATTTAAAAATTAACACTTTTTGTTGTAATTGCAAAACTATTTACATTTTCTTTTTTTGTTTGTTTTTTTCTTACATTTGTTGGCAAGTAGTTTTTTGTTAATTAAAAAATTAGGAGAGTTTCGAAAATTTTGGAGACTTTTCAAAATAGCAGAAACTGAATAATACAATCGAAAAAATCTTCAAAAAAAAGAGCCATTTCCAAACAACAACAATATATTGCCGTTCAGCGTGCTGATGCAAGTACTTTCCATTACCAATCAATTAGCAAGTACATTATTTTAATGCAATAATGCACGGCATACACAATTTTTCGCCTGCATTTCACTACTTTAATACACTTAGCAACATTTTGACTTCAAAGTAAATTTTTTCATAACTGAAATGACTTGCATGTCTGCACTTGCACGCGCTTATACAAAGAGACCAAGCGCAAAAAAGGTTTGTCGACGCGAGTGAAGGCATAAAAAATTGATATGACATTATAATCCGACACGTTACACACTTGTCAGCAAAAATATAGCACCGACTGCCAAAAACCACACACACCTGCAACATGTGTGCCTTGAGCGGCAGCAATAACAACAATAATAATTATAAGACACACATGCAAACGCCGGTTGAAAATGGGTGCATATTGATAGTGCTTTGCGGTGCGTTCGCTGTGGTTGCATGATTTTTATTTATTCCGATGTTAGTTTTTACCACTTTGATTTTGATTATGTAAATTGTCGGATCGAATGACAAACCGAAGGAAACAAGACACAAGCACTTCCGTTAGCCACATAGATATGTAAATGAAATATAGATATCAGATACATATGAAGCCTCACTTCACACATTGCTTCCGCTGCGCCTGCTGGCACAAATTTATCAATTTCCAGCTCATGGCATGAATTAAGGATCTCAAATGCACTAGCGCATATCATTTGCTTTAATCAGTTACTCATTATCGTTCTTTTATCTGCAACACTATCACACCCAAGCTATTAGTTTGTGAAGCCTCCGGCAGCACTTACGCCGTCTCGCGAATGATCGCATCGGCAACAGCGCTGATTGCCTGCCGTCAGCGTGCACTCGCTGTCCCAGCATCGATGTCATCATCATCAATTCTTGCCCGATTTCATAAGCATATTGTATAGCTTTTTTCTTTCTTCTGCTTCATTATTATTCCAATTTTAATAATTGTTATTATGGTGGGAATTTTTTCGGTATACCCCAAGCATGGGGACCCGCTTGCGGCATTTTGTTCTGCCGAGCCGTACTCGTATGCCTTTTGTGACACATTCAATGAGCGTTTAAATGGATGCTGCTTCTTGTAGTTCTTGTTGTTATTCTTTCACAATTTTTTTGTCTTTTCAAGCGTGCCCATTTTTTCTTTGCTTGTTGTTCTTAGCGGAATGAAATGGAATTTATGAATTGCATTTTAATTGTCGGCTATGCAAATAATGACTAATAAACTTGCTATTAAATGTGCGCGCCGATGACAATATTTGCATTTTTATTGTTCGTATATCAGCGCGTAAGCCGCGCAATCGGCTGCCACTAGAGAGAGAGCGATATTGTTAAGAACGTGTTTTACGATAGCGCCTGGAATGCTAATGAAAGTCATTTAATAACGCTCGCGATGCAATAAAGTGGGGTTATGTCAGGCAGGGATTAAGCGCGCAAAGGCGCGATAAAGTGAAACCGAAAGTTAACAATTTAGCAACTTTGTGCGGGTTTGGTTACATTGGTGTGTGCGGTAAAATTTGAGTACTTATATGTAGGATTTTTGCTGAAAAGTTTTTAAAGTTATAGTGTTGAATATACACTTCCTTGAATACATATAGATATAGTAAATTTTCAAACTCTCCAGCAATTTTGCACCAAGCTTTCCAGTTTTATCGCTTACGGAATGCTTTATAAACGCTATTGTCTTAATTTTGCCAAACAAATTTTGGTTTTTGAAAGTCTACAAAATTTTTTTTGCTTTGAGCACTTTATTATAAAGATTTTTTAGCACTTCTGTATTTTCAGCCAAAAAAATTGATAATCGGAAGTTTTTGAAAGTCTCCAATTATTTTTCTTTTTTTTTATGCACTTGTTATAAGGATGGTTTAGTATTTCTCGCATTTTCAGGCAAAAAAAAATTTGAATATCGAAAGTCTCCAAAGCTTAAATTGTATGCATTTATGCAATTTGCTTTGGGCACTTTATTTTAAGGATTTTTTAGCCCTCCTGGTATTTTCAGTCAAGAAATTTCAATTAACGGAAGTTTTTGAAAGTCTCCAACTGTTTTTTTTTGTTTTATGTACTAGTTGCAAGAAATTTTCAGTATTCCTCGTATTATTGGGCAAAAAAATGTTTATATTGAAAGTCTCCCATGTCCCCATTTCAGTAAATACAATAATAATTTCCCTCGTTTTATATACATTTTAAGCTACATACAATATTCTTAGCTATTGCTAAAAAAATAATTTTACTTATGCTTTTTCATTACAGGTAATGTTTGCCTTTGTAGTTCCAGCTTACACAAAAGCAAAAGACTATGTCTTAATGCTTACGACCCACAACGACCGAGCGCTACATATAAATGACGTCGGCAAGGTGACTGCAGCTAACATAGCTTTTGCACGTAAGTTATTTCAACTTTGCAACTATAATTCTTACTGTTATGAAATTTAGAAGTAAACGCCGTTAAACAAAAAAAAAAAGATAAAAAAAAATAAAAAATAATACGGCATGCTTCAAAATTCATTCAGCTTCAGTTTTCTACTCAAGTTCAGAAATAAATTGAGCTTTCAACTCCTCGCCGAAACAGCGGGATTTATTGAGAATCAATGTCATAAATTACCACACTGTGGAGATGTCTACACGCAAATTTCATATGTACAATAAATATGTGTGCGTGTGCCATTAAGAAATTAAGAAATATTTCAATTTCTACACGCCAAGCACAGCTGCTCGTCTGTCGCTCCTATTGGGATTGTCTCGCTGCAGAGGGATCGTAATAAATTTTCATTGGAAATTTTGTTTTACTTCAATTTTGCAATTCTAATTGATTTGGCTTTTGTAGCTAACCTTTTTCGGTGCTTTCAACTCTCGCTTTGCGTCTGTCCTCACGCGCTTAAGCGAAACTTTTTTCCATTTGGCAGATTTATGCTGTCTGGTATGTCGTATTTGGTGTATATTTTGTAGCAACTTAATTAAATTATGGTAATTTAATATTTTATTGCCGTTGATTTAAAGTCCTCACTCGTGGACGCACATAAATTCGCTGTTAAATCGCAAGAATGTCGCTTCATGGCAGTTGTTATGTGGAAAAAATGGCAAATAAATATTAAATGAAATTAATGCAACTCTACAGCGAATAACATTTCACTGTAGAGTTGCTTTGCTGCCGTCAGTGCGAGCTGTTGGCGCCATCTGTCAATTTAAAGGTTGCTTTGCGGTTTTGTAGCACACGCACACACACACAGCCATTTAAATAGGCATGTGAACTCCTGAGTGCTTGTGATTTTATTAAGCGCCCGTTTAATTGCAATTATTGTATTTATTATGATTGTCAGCAATAAAATATAATACTACCAAAAGTATGTGACCGGTTCGCTGGCCGATTAACGCATTGATTATATGTATGTACCATATACACCAGCACATACTTAAACATACTACTTATGAGTTCCTATATAATCATTTTGTGTTTGGCGTGTAAGACCCACGCATGCCGCACAACACGCAGTTGAAGTTCCACTATTTATTTTGTGGTTTTCGGTCGCTGTCATTAGCGCCGCAAGTTACTGTCATTCATAGGATTTTTTAGGTCGCTATGTTAACACTGAATTTCAGCGAAACTGAAAATATTCTAGGAAATAAGTTAAATGCTTAAACTGGATTCGCCATTGCACTTTAGTACGATTATGATTAATGGCATAGCAGATGACGATTTCAATTAAATTTTTATGAAGTCATTTGAGTAATTAGTATGCGAGGTGTGAATATGTGGTTTAATGCTTAAAATATTTCAAGGAAAATTATGAGGTCACACGTATACTTGGCGAAAATTTATAAATTTTTAGTCATTTGTTACATCCTGATATGCAACAACTCAGTTTAAAGTAGCTATTTGAGTTACAGTACATTTTTAAAGAAGTCTCCAAACTCTCCAAACTTAAAAGTAGCTATTTTAGTTGTAGTATGTTTTATAATACTTTTTTTTAAAGTCTCCAAACTCTCCGAACTTTTGAAAAGGCACCAATTGTTCAATAATAGTTATATTTCACTGTAAAACCCGATAAATGTTAAAAAATATGAAAAGCGCTTAACTCTACAAACTCTCCAATTTTGAAAATGCAGACTATTTAATGTGCATGTGATTTAAGGTGCGCACATATGTTTTCCTCCCAGCAAAAGGTATATCTATAACATATGACAATGAAAATAAGTAGCTTTCACTCAATATCAACGCTTACTACTAGTAAATAAACAAAAAGCAAAATATTCGTATTAAGTGAAAAAAAGCAAAACAAAACAAACTTTTTGCGTACTAGTATTTCGCTATCAGTGGTGATAACATGCTCATATTTTTTTTTTGCCTATTGGCTGATTTTAAATTTACTATAATATATACATACATACATACATACATTGTATGTATGCTGAATATTTGTTGTTTTGAAATAAGTAGTAAAACATTCGAAAACTAAAGAGGGTAAGTGGGTAAGGGGCAGATTAAAAAATAAATCGTACACAACTACTTCCATAAATCTTCTACAAACAAGCGATAAAATAATCAAATGTCGAAGAAAAATGTAGGAAAAAAACGTAATTGATAAAATTCCATAGTATCTAGTACGATAAGTACATACGTACATATGTGTATGTATGTATGTCACCATAAAAATATTTGCATAGCGCTTTTTGTTGCTTTAAGTTGTTGTTAAGTTGTAGACTGTATTGATATCTTACTATTGTTATGGCTATGACTACTAGAAATACTTTTTATATGACTTGTATGTTATTTTGAACAAATTTTTGACACATTTCAATTTTTTGACATTGGAGAATTGATCTGCTAAGTATGTAAATATAAAAATGTGTGTGAATATTTTAGGAACTATGCAATATACGAGGTTTTCGTTGGCATCACCACTTGTTGGTACCATGTGGCGCTAAGTCGTGTTAAAGGCGTTTGACTTGCGTGAAGTGTGCATTTACTTATTAAGAATCAAATGTTAGATATACATACATACATACATACATACTTATATACATACATATGTACAGGTACTTCATGTGAACGGCACATGCAAAGATACATATTATGAACCGGTGAAAAGTAGTTAATACGGATAAATTGTAGGTATTTTAAATAAGCACGAAAAGCAAATTATAAACTTGATATATATTTTTTTGTTTTAAAAAGTCTCCAAGCTCTACACTAGCCAAATTTGTTTGCAATCTTGTTAGTCATCTATAAAACATAAGTTTTATATAACTTGATATATTTTTATTTTTTCAAAAAGTCTCCAAACTCTACACTGGCCAAATTTGTTTGCAATCTTTGTTAATCATCTATAAAACATAAGTTTTGTTGAATAAATCACAAAAATGCGACAGTAAAAATGTCTCCAAAATTATTTTTATTAACATTACTTTATATTTATAATTATTAATACAGCGTTAAAGTATTTGCCTTAACAATTGAAATTTGCCATGTAGTTTTTTTCTTAATATCATTTAAAAAGATCGCACATATTTTTGTGAGATTAGGATTGATAAGCATTAGTTAGGGAGTTTAATGTAAAGCCACTCACTGCTGTCACTATCTTGGGCGATAACGCAAATAATTAAACGTGATTCCAGGAAATTAATCCATTGGCAAACGTAGACCATTCGCCTCAATATGATTATCGAATGGCGACACCGGGGCGTATACGTACTATGAATACTATCTCAAGTGTGTTTTATTCTCGTCGTAAAAAGCCGCCACATACCTTTTAATGGCAACAAAATTGGTAAAGAAGCAAAAGGAAAACGGCTCTTTGGCCGTGTGTCCACTAAGTCGCGAGTTTAAAATATTTGCACTTCTGCGTAGCGCAAGTATTTTTAAACTGTGATCAATATATGAGAAATGCTATGACCGAATGGCAAGGCTTAGCGGCAGACGAATGCAGACATATGTACATACATACATATTTTTCGTATGTCATCATAAGAAAATAGGTGAAATGACTTTACAATATGACGATAAATATTTGATAGCTGCTTAATAAAAGCGTGTTGCTTTTTTCACATTAGTTAAATAATCAAATTAAGCTGTATAACCTGAGTATACATAGTTTAAATTAAACGCTTACTTACCTAACAATTTTGTTTTTATTCTTGCAGAGCCTATAACCATGGATAATGTTGGTGATCCATTTAATGGCGATCCATTCTTTATTACGCTTTATGCCAAACAAGTTGGGCGGTTTTTGTGCTTTCGCCATGGCAGATTGGAGGGACTGGTAAGTTAAATTTGGCATTTTTTATAAAATTAAGTAGCAATCGTTTCAGTAATATGAGATCAGCTAGAAGAAAGGGATAGGAAAATACCATATGCCAAATTACATATACATATAAATCATAAAAAATGCGAGTTCGCACCTGAAAAATATTTAAGCACTTAAATAATATTATATAAAGCTTCTACAATCTGTACACTTTGCAAATGGTCTATTTTAAACGTATCTTTCAAGTAAAGTTGTTTAAAATTGCAGAAAATAGCTGTTTGTAATGAATTTTTAAAATTCTCCAAACACTCCACATAGAAAATAATCTGTTTTAAGAGCATATTTCATGTACAGTCATTAAACACTACATAAAACAGCGGATTCTAACGAATTTTTCAATCTCTCCAAACTCTCCACTTTGCACAAATTGCACATATAAAGTATATTTCACAGTAGAATTTTTTTAACAAACATATGTGATATATTCAGTATAGTAATATAGTGTAAAAACCGTGAGAAGTAAATAAATATTTGTTTATTACTTCCTCATGCCATTATCTTTGCGGCCAATCTTAATACAAAAATATTACTAAATTAATGATCAATTAATATGATAGCTTTGATTTTGAAGTGGTTGGCACTGAAAAGCAGTATTAAATAGAAAATATAATAAACATCGCATTTAGCGTGCCTCAAGAAGTCTCCACGCCGCCTGCACAAAGCAAGTGGGCTTTATGATAAGATCTCTTATCTAATTTGAGTGAAATAATGATCACTCCAATAAATTCGTCAGTTTGATTGAAATTTACCGAACTATTTGGAACTATTGAATGGCGGACGAAATAGAGACGCATAAACTATAAAAATATAATTAATTTTTATTGAAAATTTATGAGTAGAAGGATTGTTTCGGACATTAAATGAAGCCAGCAATTTGGTAGGGGAAATTCCAATGACGTATACTGAATACTAAATTATTATTTATTTGCGATTTACGCATTCATAAATACATAATTATGGCAGACAGAGAAATATATTGCAGATAGGCTATACTTAAGAGACCTAATTTGCGAAGTGGAGTTTTATGAGTTTAAATAAATTCCGTTATAACGCTATATTATATGAGGAGCTTTTGAATATGTTTTTGCGTCAGCACAGAGCAAAAATCATTAATCGTAATTTCTTCGCTTGTTTTCTCTCCTCTCTTTGCAGAAACAGCTCACTCGCGATTGCCACTTCAGTGAGAGCATTGAACATGGCCACTACATGTATGCGAATGCCTACAATGCAACGCTGCGCGTGGGTTTCACGAAGCGTTTTAAGCCCATCGGACCGAAACGGCTGAAACATGCGCGCAGCATCAGCAAGGATCACTTCCTCTTTGAGCGGCGCCGACTGGAGGATATTACTATTAGTAGAATCACTTCTTCAACTACAAGAAAAACAGCAACTAAACCCATCACCACCACCACCACCATCTCCACTACCACAACAACCACACATACACCCAAAGTCACACGCATTCAGCGCAATAGATATAATGCCCACAAAAACAATAACAATGACAACAGTTCCACACAGAGAAACAACATAGCACAGGAGAGCCTACAGCAACCACAAAATGGACTGCATACAGAAGCTGCAAAGAGTATTACTAATAATAATAATGATAGCCATAGTCTTAGTGAAGATAATAGAGTTAATGATAATAAAAGTAACAACAAGGGCAACAACAATAGGCCACAGCAACAAGGAGGCGGTTTGCTGGAAGAGCGTCTCCGTAAGTTGCAACGAGCCGAACAGCATCCGTTGCGGCACGATAAAAATAGTATTGAAAAGAAGAATCATCGTCGTCGTCTACACAATCGACGGAAACAACAGCAAAAACGACAACAGCAACACAATTTGTCAGCGAAAGGTGTGGTGCGCCACCATCACAACAACGGCACAAAAATGGCGCGCAGACGTCAACATGAACGCGAGCAATTGCTGCGCAAACAAAGTCGCCACCGTCAGCAAATGTTGGCACTTCACGAACAGCAACAGCGCCAGCAGCCGCCACCGACAACGCGTGGTCCCGGCGCGGCGGCTAGCTCTACGGCGTCAACAGCGGCTTCGGCGCTCACAGCCACTGCCGCATCGCTAGTGCCGACAACGCTGATTGACATCATGGCTATGTTGGCCGCGTCGCGTCGCAAGCGTGGACGACGGAAAAAGGAAGTATCGGAGGATGAGAGTGCAAGCGCGGGCGCGTCAAGTGGTGCGGGTGCGGGTGGAGCTGGTGCCGCGCAAGCCGATATGCAAATAGCTGTGGCACAAACAGTGCTACCCAAACCTATGGCAGAAGAGATGGTGGTGAAGCGTCAAACGTCGCAGCGCCTGCTGTTGGAAGGCGGAGAGCAGGCGCCGGCGAGCGCGCAACCTCAAGCAGCGCTGGGTGCTGCGCTGATGGATGCGTTGGCGGCGCCAACACACAGGCATCAACATCAGCAACAAGAACGGCGGCCGCGCGCGCTGGCAACGGCCGACGTACCAGTGAGCGCGGCGCAACATGTTGCTGAGTTGCAGGTTGCGCAGGCGCAAGCGCAGCCAAAACAACAGCAACAAACAGATGAATACTCAAATAGTTATGTTAATAATAATTTAAATAGTAATTATAAATTAAATGCTTACACTAATGCTAATGCTAATGCTAATACTGGTAATGATAATGTTATTGCAATACCTGCCTTGCCAAAAAACTACTTATACGAAGACGCGCATCAACGCGCCGATTATGATTATCATCGTCACGATGATGATGACGACGATAACGATAATGTTAACGATAATAATAACTATAGCAACAACAATAACTACAGCAACAGCAATAGGAGTAGTAAGAGTAGTGTTAGTCAAAATAGTGATAGTCTTAAGCCTAGTATGACTGATTATAGTAGTAATAGTAATAGTGATTCTAAGTTTAGTCAACAGCAACAGCAACAGCAGCAAACACAAGCAACACTTAACCATATTAGACATAGACACCGACGACGAGCTGCTGCCACCGAAGCTACAAACGAAGCAACGCTGGCAACAGCTCACGATCAACAACATAGTCATGTTGATACGAACGACAACGATGTTGCTGCCAACATTGTTGATGGGCATGTTGCTGAGCAACAGCAGCCCGTTCAACGCGCACAGCAACAAGTGGATTTGGCAAAAAACGAAGAAGCTGCCGCGGAAGTGAACGCTTCCGTGGTGGACTTCGGGCGCCAACAAAACGCTAAAACGACTACGAAAACGAATACAATTACAGCAACAAATGCTGAAACGAATATAATTGCTGCGAATACAAATACGAATACATATATGGAAGATAACAACAACAACAATAATAATAATAATAATGGAGATATTGATAATATTAGGCTTAACAGTAATGGTAAGGTTAGTTACAAAGATAACGGTGACGCTAATGTGCACACTGCTGTTGAAAAGCAAGCTGCTGCTGTTGCTGTCGCTGTCGACGGCGAAGGTGAAGACGTTGGCGATGGCGGCAATGGCGTGAGAGACAATAATGTGAAGCGTAATTTTTTTGGTATACGCCTGCCGTTTTTTCGTCAACCTAGCATCAATAACAACAATGTTAACAGTAATAATCATTATATTATGCCTCTTGTTGACAACAACATTAATATGGCTGTCGTAGGGAGTGTGCATGGTAATAGTGCGGCCGCTATGCAAATGAATGCAAACGCCAATCAAGTAGCCAATGTTAATCAAATTAATGTGCTAGCAACGCCACAGCAACAACAACAACAACGGCAACAGCAAGCAGCGTCTATTAATGGCGCTGCTGCCACTGCCGCGGCTGTTGTTGGCAATTTAGCTTTTGCCGCTCGCTTAGCGCACGCATACAATTACGATAATCACAATGTTATTGATGCTATTCACCATAATCTTAATAATAATATTAATAATAATAACAATAACAATAATGCTAATCATGTTATGAATGATGTTGATGGCAATGTGCATGCTGCAAATATCGATAATCTAAATATTGTTAATGAGCATGTGTTAGCCGCTGCTTATCATAAGCGTTTTTTTCGTAGCTTAAATTATGCTAATACTAACCACAATGTGAATAATAATTATAATAATTATAATGATGATAATGATAACAATGACCCAGGCGTGCATAATGATGATGAATGGAAAAGAAATCATAATAAATATGATATGACTATAGTACAATACAGATATGTAGTTGTCTTTTATTAGAAGAACGCTGAAGCGAGTGGGAGTGGGTGGGTAAAAGAGTGGAAGAAGTGGTTCACAAAGAGTGTAAGGGTGTTGCCAAACAACAAAGTAATTTTATTGTGACAATTGTTCAGTTAATTGTCTAAATGATTGAGTCTTAAATATGGGGAAAAAAGGCTGTTGTGTCCTTTATCTCGGCTATAACCGCGAAAGAAGAAGGAGAAAAGTCTGAAATATTTGATTAGAGATTTCGCTGAATTTCTACTTTATGAAGCAAGCATGGTAAGTATAGTTTCGTTAGCAAACAGTTGAAAAATCTTCGCAAAAAGCGATGCTCCTGATTCACTCATATAGTAGGACGGTAATGAGGAGGGACTTGTAGTGTGAAGAAGCAGAGTCAAGCAAGAGGTTTTGAAGCTCTTAAGGTATTCTAATCTAGAGGCATAAATTTAAGATAATTTTTGAAGTGTTTTAGAAAAACTCATTTCAAATATTTTACCATTTTATATTATCAAAAAATTAAAGAATTAAAAAAATAAAAAGTTTCAAAAAAGCAACTGGTGAATCTCAAATAATTGGCACGGAATCTTTCCCACGATTTCAACCCACCTAAATCATAGGTAAATATTTAGAGAAAAAAGCGGTAAAGTTTCTGTTTCGGCTGCACCGGTTTAGATGCTCTTAACTTTATTTTTCCATTTTCGAAAATTATTTAGAAACCAAAATCAAAATTGTGAACAGATTTATACATTTTTTTTCGTATTGTGTGCAAACTCCTTCTCTTTCTTCTCCGGCGAAGATACCGCTTACGCAGTTACAGCCGAGTTACAGAGCGCCGAACGAAGTGGAAATCTTCCTCTTCCGCCGCTTCCTCCAACGGGTACTGAATCGAAAATCTTCAAAGTTGGACTGTTCTCTTCCATCAGGATAGTATAATAATGCAGACGCTGTCTCTTGATTCGTTGGACTATGTAAATGTCGCCGTATGTCTCGTACAGCTCATTGTTCCATTCAAAAAGGACCATATATCATTGCAAAAACTTTCTCTCGAAGGCTCCTAAGACCGACTCATTAGATCATGTCGTTGTCCATACCTTCGAATCATATAGTAGGACGGTACTGAGGAGGGACTTGTAGTTTGGCTTTGTTCGTCGAGATAGGACTTTACCTTTCAATTGCTTACTACTAAAGTCCAAAAGTTACGTTGTCAAGAGTGATTCTGCGTTGATTTCAAGTCTGATATTGTTTTTGGTATTGATGCTGGTTTCAAGGGAGACGAAATTATCTACGTCTTCAAAGTTATTACTGTCAACAGTGACGTGGGAGCCAAGTCGCAAATGCGAAGACGCTTTCTTTGATGAAAGGAGATATATAGTATTTCATCCTGTCCTCGCTCACTACCAGACCCATACGCTTCGCTTCCTTTTAGGAAGTCTCCTTGTCTGAAACCTCGCTTGGTAGCGAACGGCACGAAGAGGTTCTTCCCAATTCTGACGAAAATTTTGGTGTTGCTCAACGTCACTTTACACAGCCGTATTAGTATTGCGGGGATACCAAATTCAGGCTGTCAAAAGCAGCTTTAAAATCGACAAAAGATGTGTGTCGATCTTCCTTTCACGGGTTTTTCCAAGATTTGGCGCATAGTGGAAATCTGGTCAATAGTAGATTTTCCAGATTTGCAAAGAAGCTGATGCATGCACCATAACAGTCCTTGGAGCCGTATTTGAATAGCTCGGTCGGTACTCCATTGACCCCTGCCGCTTCGTTGTTCTTCAGGCGGGTAATTGCTAATCGAACCTCACCATAGTCGGGCAATGGAACATTTATTCCATCTTCATTGATCGGGGAATCGTGTTCGCCATCTCCAGATGTTACTCTTTCACTGCAGTTCAATATGTAGAGTGGAGAAGTGAACAGTTAGATTTTATATGCATAACACTTATTTACACATTAATCTAGAAATTACAGCGCTGTTAGTTTGCGGACAGAAGGCAATGGCAGATTAAGGAAAAAATAACGTTTTAACCTTTATAATACTTGATACTAGGTCATATTGTCTCTTAGCTGACATTTTCAAAATAACTGACCTACTCACGCTGCTGCTAATGGCAGAGATTGTCAAGCTTCTTTACTGTTTCTGTTCCAGTGGCAATCAAGTGATAAATCAAAGTTTGGCGAACAACTCACGCGAGCCAGCGCTAACATCAGTATCAAATTACAAATATTTGCTTTAAATCAATGTCCAGCAGCAGCGGCACAACAGGCGCAGATAAAGCGCGAACTTCTCGGCAACTTGTATGGCGGCGCGCGATTAGCATGAAATGAATTAAGCGATTTTAAGGCGATCACACGCAAGCTGTGGCAAAATAAATAAATAAACCGTAAAATGTCAAACGCACAAAATGCATATTTAAACAATTTGACAAATTACCAAGCGGGTCAGTGGAGTGGGCAAGCCAAGCGGGTCGCGCGCGCGCGCGGCCGACACCTGCTCAACTGGTCGAATTAAGCTATGCGCTAGCAACGCCAAGTTGCGATTAGTACACAGATTGAGCGTTTGCGCTGCTCGCATGCGTGTGTGGATTGCGGCAACGCTTAATATTTACAAAATAACCGCTTATTCTGCCAGACGGCCAAACAGGTGGCAAGTGATTTTTATTTCCCATGCTAGCGGCCATTAGACGCAACAAACGGGCCAAGAATTCCACAAATGTGGCAAAGTGTGCTTGACGCGGCAGTAGTGGCAGTCGGCGCGTTCAACGTGTCTTCAACATGATGACATTGTCTGCTTGGCGTTTTGTGTGCGCACACAAAGCTTGGCTTAGAACGGTTGCTGCAGCAACTTCTCCACAACAAAACGAAAAAAAGCAATGTGTGGAGAAGTGTAATAATGACGCACCGTTGACGTTTGTATTTTTATTTGTGCCGCGCAGGCGGTACACAGCGGGGTGCTGGCAGAGGCCGCGCCGACAATTCTAGCTGCTTTACACCTCTGCCACTCAGCCATACATGCACATACATTCACATACACAGCGCTGCTTGTTTGCTTGTTGGGAAATTTCGGAAAAAAATTAATATACGAGTGAATTTATAGTTTTTTAATGAGCTACATTTTTTCGCTGCGCGCGCCAACGTCCGCAGCGCTATGACTTTCTTTCCACGTCCAGCCGCGCTTGTCCGCCCTGCGTACGTGCGCGATCGCCGCCTGCCATGCCAGCGCATATACATGTAAATTAGCTAGGAATTCCTACAAACAAGCTTTTCATTTTCAATCAAGCATTTCGAATTGTTTGTGTTTGTTCTATAGATGCCGCCGCTGTAGCACCACCGCCCTCAAGGCAGCGCCAAGTCGCCGCTAAGCCGGTTGTGCGCTATTGGTATGCAGCTCGGCGCGCATACAGGTGTTATGCGCACAGCTTCCAGATTTATTCTTCTTTATACATTTTCTTTGTATTTTTTCAATAATGTACTTAGCCCATTGTGCGCTTTGGTGTTGCCATATTTCATTTTTCAACTTTTTTTTGGCTCGAAACAAAGAGAGAAATGTTAATAAGGAAATTATGTGCGTTGCAGCGGCCGAAATAAGTAAGAAATCAACTGCGCGCGCCAAGCGCATATGCCGCGGCCGGCTGCTGCTTGCTGCAGCGTCTAATTAAATGGTGGCGTTGATTACATCGTAGAATATTTTTGACAAATTACCCTGCCGCGCGCTTGTGTGCATGTAAATTACCGCTGTGCGTGTGTGTGTTTGTGCGCAAATGTATAAATATTTGTGTACATATTTCATTTCTCGGCGCTGATATACGTTCGCGTTTGATTTATGTGCAGCTGGGAGAGGCTGGAGGTTGGTGTTGGCTGGCCTCCGTATGTTATGCTCGAGCATTAAAGTGTTAACTGTTCGTCGTTTCATTAACTTATCGCGCTGTGTGTGTGCGTATGAGTGCGTGCATGTACGAAGTTGACTTTGACTCGGCCCACATTTACTGCAGTGTGTATACCACGCTCGCGTGTGTGTGTGTGCAGTGTATTTATTTGCATCTTTGCAGCTCTCAATGCCTGTTTGATGTATTAATTTAATGCATCGCCTCTGTTAACGGCATTCAAAATGGTATTTTTGTTTGAAATGGCATTTGGTGGCGCTGCTGCCGCTGCTGCTTGAGAAACAGGTTAATACCAGATAGCCATTTATTTTCGTGTTTTACTCTTTCTTTCGGTTATTAAAATCTGTCACTGGCGATGTGCATGTGCAGGCGCTGATTTTGGTGGATGTCGCAAATGCCTTGACCCACACAATAGTTTTGAAAGTTCATTTAAATGCGCTTAGAATATCAGAAGATTTAACAGAAACATAAAATCATAAAAAAAATGTTAATAACTGCCATTAAACTAACGAAATCTAAAAGAGATTACATATATCGAAATCTTCTTCGATACTCTAACAAATTGCTTTTAAAATCACTTTCACAGTCAATTTCTTTAGCTATCATCTTTCGGCGGTTATTAACAAAACTCCTGCGTCGTGGACCAGGTCTGCGCATTTCCAAATAATTTCGAGAAATTTCAAGTTACATACGTTCGGGAGATGTTCATGCCTTCAGTTGAAGCTATTTCCATAAAGCTGAATATATTACAGAAAACCTGATAACTCCATACTCCACTGAGAGGGTTGATTGAATTAAAAGAAAAGTACAGACCTCCATAAATAATATACATACATATGTACATTCACGAAGCGGGTCTAGTTAGTACTTCTATGCGTTTTTACAGGCTGCTAAAACTAACACTGTTCTGGAGGTTATCCTCGACATCCGGCCAATACACAGGCAAGTGAGGTATGAGGCAACGCTTAAAAACAACCGACTCATGATTTTCGATCATCGGGGCTAGGTTAGACGTCACTACAGGCATAGTTTCAGGCTCCATCTTGTTAATGAACACGGGTAAGGTGACAATGCGACCAAGAAAAGAAGACCCACGAGGAAGTAAACACGCTCGTTTTCATTCCCCAGTAGAGAAGATTCTATTTCAATGGCGATATCTATATACATTACCACTGACGGATGAAAGAGTGAAACAGGAACAGGAGCAGGTTTCTTTGCAGTAATCCCTACAAAGAAGGGAGCTTCGAACAAAATGACTACAATTCAGCATTTTAGGCCGAAATTCTGGGCATAACAGAAGCGCACTTGGCACCAACATGTTCACAAACACTCTAGTGAATAGCTAAGCGACAATTAAGGCCATTCGTAGAGCCAATATAAAGTATCGCTGCGTTAGGTTATGCATTAACTAGACTTTTAGTAGGTAACCTGGTTAATATCATACGTGTATCCGGTAATATAGCACATCGGAGTAGAAGGAAATGAAAAGGCAGGCATACTGGATAGTTGGATTCACAATTCCCTTAAGCTGCTCTAGGCCATTCAACTTCTTCAAAAGTAATAGTCTTCAAAAATAATAATTTAAAGTAATAGAAACCAGAGGTAGACTTCAGTCTTGGAACATAAGCAGCACAAGGTATACCACAAAGTTACTTTGTATAGTGTTGACGGTGGACAGACCAAAAAGTTCATATTTATAGGAAAAAACGGAGCTTAGTACGTATAGTACTGTAGGGGTTATCATCAGTATGCGCGAATGATAATGAAACGCTGGTTCATTATCAAGTCTTCTGCGGGATCAGAAGGAACATATTCCACGGCTTACAATGCTCCAACCTTATAGGCACTGGGCACCTGTGGTGGAAGAGAGTCAATGTTTTTATGAAATCCATGGATTTTGTGAATAGGACTTAAAATGGTTACCACTTGGGAGAACAATGGACCTAAATGATGGCACTATTGTGTGGCCGACTATGATCAGCGCTCATGCGCCTTCATTTTCAACCAACCAACCAACAAACCCTAACTTTCTTGAATGAAATTTCGGTTTTGAGCGATATCAAAAAATTCCATATAGGTGGCAACGCTTCAAACTCGAAATGTAATACCAGATAAAGAAAAATGCAGTTAACTAAGGGAGGGAGAGCGGGTTTTCCCTAAAGTTTTGGTTTGAAAAAGTAAAATTGGATCACACGTACCTAGTCAGGAAGTTTAATTTGGAAAATATCATCGTTTATCAGTCCTAAGTATACTTTTCTATTGAGCTTTTTTGTTTATTAAATTTAGTTAAGGCAAAAACTAATCTTCACTGAAGAAAAAACATTTTACTTCTTTTTTGTTTGCTTTTTTAATTTATTATTATATATTTTTGTTTACATAATTTTGAAGAATTCCCAAGTTGACCTCTCGAATTCCGAAAAAAAACTGACTAGTCTAACCTTTTGTAGAAATCACTGCTACTTGCGCATTCCAACAGCTGAATTACAAGCTAAATAACACTTTTTACACCCACGCGCTTGCGAGCGAACAGCAGAGGTCAACGTGGTTTTGAACAGTTCTCGTTGTTTAATTCATCTAAGATTGACAAGTAGACAAATTTTACGAGCTAGAAATAATTCACGAACATACAACTCTATCAATGTATATTTCGTCAACTAAAATGCAAAACAACGTATCATCAATAAAAAAAGAAGAAAATTTAAAATCGTTGTCAGATATAGTAAACAATATATAACCATTTTATAACGGAAACTCTAATTTTGTTTAAATATGACTTATGACAACCAATATGTAACCATTTCATAAGGTTCAATATGAGTGCATGATAACCAATATATAACCATTTCATAACCACTTTATAACCGAAACTCAAATTTTATTTCAATATTACTGGTTTCTATTATATCGTTTTTTCTTCGCCTGTAAACTTATGAAAGTGATGTTACGTTATTTTGCATTTTAGGTGACGATTTGTATGTATGTGTGCAGCGGGATTTATCATGTGCCTTGCAACTAAGTTTCGAGATATCAAGATTTTTATGGGTTTCTAAATTTATTTCATGCTGCTTTATTCTAAAAATAGCCGCGCATTTGCAAAGCATTAAAACTTTGTATTAAAGCGCGCTTACATTTGCATACATAAGTACATGCATGCGTGTGTGTGTGACTGTTTATGCGCGGCCTAAGCGTCATGTCGATTTTTAATTTAGTACTTATAGTTTTATGGAGTTTCCCAAATTGGTGAACAGTCACCAGCGGTGGCTTGTTTCAGATGCCCCAAAAAGGCAACTGAGAAATGCTTAAATATCAAAAATTGTATATTTGATTTGAGAACCTAAATATTGATCGAAGCTATACACAGTTAAGTACATGCGGACTCGCATAATTAACGTAATAAAAGCAGCAACAATTTGACGCCAGTCAGCTGCCTTTTTGGCAGTTTTTATGACCGGAGCGCCGCGTGGCGTTTGTGACAACTTCGGAGGCCTGCGAAGCTGACGTAGTTTGTGTGTGACGCTTGCAATGATTTTAGCTTTTTTGGAAAATTTTTTATCGCTTTTTTACGATTTCACTATTTTTCCGAGCAAATGTAGGCGACTCAAACGGCGAGAGTGAAGAGCTGACAGCCAACAGCCGATAGCCGACAGGCAACCATCAACAATTAGTGATATAAGAAGTTATAAAAGTCGATGGCAAGTGATTTTACGGCGAACTCTGTGATTCGCGCGCAATGAGGCCCCGAGTGTGGCCACACCAACTGGAGTAGGGTATAATATATAGGAAATGCAGCGACGACGATCAGATCGTATACATATCGATTGACGTCGATTATGTAGATAGGTGGACTGATTCCATGAAAATCAGTGCAAAGAAATAAAACTCGCGCGAAATTATTATCGATGATTGGGTTGCGCCGATTTCTAGCTTTTGTGGCTTTATCAAAACCGCTGCGTAGCCATGCGCAGACAGGGGGTGGCTAATCAGCGCGAAAGAATGTTAAGTAAAGCAATGCTAACAGGTCATAAAAGCGACTATAATCTATAAATAACTTTCTTTCTTTTTATGTGGCAGTAAAATCATTAAAAAAAATTGCGTGAGCTTCTTATCAAATTCCAAGCAATTTGGAATGAGAACATACTTTCTGGAATATGAGTGACATTTTTCATAATATTTTTATTTATTTGTGATTTATAGCAATCAAATTTTATAATTATTAAAACCAAAAATAACGTTTTGATTTTTAAGAAGGTAATTGTTCAAGAGTTGAGTGGATGATTGAGATGATTTGTAGGAAAACTATTGAAATATGGAAGAATTATTTTTCTTACAACCATCATAGACTTAGCGAGCATACCAATATACATATATTCGAGATCATTTTTCAACAGCAACGGTTGAGCAGAAAGAAAGAGATGTTCAGAAATCGCACTCTAAAATAAGTTTCTTTTTTTGTTTTTTTATGAAAAGAATTCAATTTTGCTAAGATGAAAGCATTTTTGAAATTTTAGTCGAATGAAAGTGTTGTTTTTTCTCAAAAACTTTTTTTTTTTTACTGATTTTGTGAGGGAACCTTAATAGCGATTTCAATCCGAATAAGTGAGTTAAATTTTGCGTACATCAGGCTTAACAAAAACCTGCCGTTTTACAAGCTGGACTTTAAGACATTTTTGTAGTTTTAGTCGAAAGAAAGTGTTATTTTATTCAAAGGGCTTTTTCATCATATTTTTGGTTGCTGTTCTAAAAATTTTCTCTCATTTCTTCTCTTGGCTCATCTTTTAAGACACTTGTGTCGCGCGCAGTTAGGCGCCGCTGCTTTAGATGGCGAATCTAACGGCAAAATAGAGAAGATAGCAACACTACAGATCTCTCAAACATTTTTCCTACTTACACTTGGTCACACGCCATGACATATGTGAATAAATGTTGTACTTCCAGGTTAACGTGGGTGTGAAAAATGCTGCTACATGCCACCTTTTATGACTATTGATACCCATAAAGCATTGTTGGTTTTAATGATCATAATGATCATAGTAGATCGCATACAAATGCCGTGATACGTTTGCTTTCCGGCACACAATTAATTATGTTTTCGACATAACAAATTGGGTCAAACAACTATACAGGTTTTATCACCTTAGTAAAGGCATTAACAGCTGCACAGCGTGCGTTCGCGTAAGTCTTGAGGCAGAGCACTAGAAAAAAATTGAAGTGAAGTTAAGCAGAAGACGACACTGAACCCTACGCGCTCGAGTAACAACTGTGGTACGCCACAGTGAGGCTCTGGCATTTGTGAAGGTGTTAAAGCAATTTGTCATATGCCTTGGGTGGGTGTACGCTGGCGCTGGTCTGCTCTTGGCGTTACGTCACGTTACGTGTGCAGTACTCAAAAGTAATAAAAAAAAATGCTGGCATGCTGGCGTTTTTTACAGAGATACTTTTTTCGTCAACATTTATGGCCATTAACTGGGCTTATGTGTATGTTTTGCTTTTATGATCCTTTGGCACATTAAAAGAAATGATGAAAACTTGGCTTATTTCAATGGCAGTACGAGTACCTCCTTGTAAATGTGCGGGTGCTCGCTCTCCCACACTCTTCACTCTCACTCCCCCGAACGCATTGGCTCTGGGTGCTTGCATAGGCACTGCACCTACTTATCATCAGTCTTTGTTATTGCAATTGTTGCACGGTTCGCACTGCCGTCTATTTGCTTATTTGAAGGTATTTGACTGTATTTTGTTTGGTTTAGGATTTTCACAGAACCAAAGGATCATTAAACATGCACTGACCTTCCGCATTCTGTGCGTTTCGTTGGTCGTATTCTCTGTTTATGTTGTTATTGTATTCGAAGGTATGCAAAAGTGGTAGTTATTGTTATTGTAGGGTACATGTGTGGTTGCTTGTTTATTGTTAGGTGTTATTTGTTGCTTCACTTGATTTGTTTTGAAATGCTACACTCAAAAGTGTTGGTTTATTTCGTTTATGTGATTTTGGAACTTTTGCGTTGGATATTGAGAGAACGTGGGAAGCGATTTGAGTATAAATAAATGAGTTTAATTCTGCGTACATCAAACTTGAAAAATACCTGCTGTTTTGAGAGCTGGACTTAATGGCATTTTTGTAATTTTAGACGAACGAAAGTGTTATTTTTTTAAGGGCTTTTTCTATTGACTTTTTGAACGAACGAGGATAGCAATTTCGATTTGTATAAGTGAGTTGAATTTTATATAAATAAAGCTTGAAAAAAACCTCCCTTTTCTCGAGCTGGACTTAAAGGCATTTTGTAATTATAGTCGAACGAAAGTGTTATTTTTTTCAAGGGCTTTTTCTATCGACTATTTGGGAAACAATTTACGCAGATAGTAATAACATATCTTGCACACATTTTTAGGGCTCGTAAAGATAATGTCTTATAATTTTAGATACCACAACAAAAATACAACAACCTCATACTCATCACACAAACATTTTCGTGTAGCTCATTGCCAACGTCGTCAAAACCGCTTCCTCATCCTTTCTTGCGGCCTTTGTGAATTTTATGGTTTTGCTACACTTGTCAAACACAGGAATTCGTAGAGTTCAAATGTTCTAACTACACGCTTGCATTGTTTACTTAAATAGCCGAAAGAACACGAGAACATGCTTCTAAGTATAGGCTAGCATATGTAAGTATACGTGTAAGATTTTATGTCTTTACCTCTGTAAAGCGTCATATACGCATTGTAAACTCCTAAGCACCTTTGCACTTGTGCTGGCAATAATTCTGTTGGGTAATTTGTTGGCGTTGTTGTTATCTATGTCCATGTTTGGTATGCCTGACGTGTTTCTCACTCCTTCGACAATTTGTGTACGAACAATTATGTTTACTTTTATGTACTCACAATTATTTGTGGCCGTATGCACTGATACATATACGCTTGTGTTGGCTGCATGAGTTGCGCAGGCGCTGTATGTGTTTAGTGCGAGATTTTAACGAGCAATTCAGTTAATTAGCAGACAAATTGATGGCCTACTTATAAATATACTCAGGTGGGTCTAAAAATAATATTGAGAAGGTGGATGTATGCATTATTGATAAGCTCCCAACTGGGAATATATAAAGTAAGTGAATACAGGACGCCTTCCGATTAAAATTTACTGAAGTAAAGTGTTTGTATTTTCGTTCCGGGAGCTCTGCCATTTCAAGAAAATTTGGAATACAAATTTCCATACTTTTCATCAAAAAACCAAAACTTAACTTATGAAATATCAAATAGAATTATGTTAAAAATCCGGAGCGAAAGAATAAACCAACAAATTTATGTACAAATGTTTTGGCAATTCCAACAAAGTAAGACCAGTATATTAACTCAACGGAAATACCATAACAGCAAATCAAGAAAGAAGAGTAGACTCTTTCGAAAGTAATTTTGAAAACATACGTCACAAAATTAATTGATAAAAAATGCATAAGAGATCAGAGATCGGATTATCGGAAAGCAATATCAAAAAAAACAAAGAAAAAAATGTGTCAGCTTACTTTGTTTGTTTGTGTCAGGTTTCATTTGAATACAGTTTCGCTAATATGTCTATAGGTTTTATGTAATGCAATTTGGCACTTTTCGTGCTAATATTCACACTTGGACAAATCGTTTTCATCGGCTGAGCCATAAATTTAGTATCAGACACTAATAGATGTGTAGAAAATTAAATAAAAAACACAATACTAATAATCTACGCAGATGATGCTCACAGAGTTCGCCAGCTTTCGCGGTTTCTACGTCTTCTTCTATGCAACAATAAGTGTCAAACGGCTTGTGACGCACGTGATGCTGGCGTCAAAAAAACCTAGTGCTGGAATTTTCGTGGTTTTATGAAGAAGGAGGTTAGCAAAGCTTAAGCTATAATAGGTAGTCGAAATTTAAAAACTAAAATCGAAATTCTATGAGAGATGCGTATGCCTCATTTAACATTTCTTACTTTCCTTCTTACTTATCCTCGAATGAAATTAAAAATACAGAAGCATAAATATTGTTGTAGCAAGAATATCATTGAGATTCAGGCTTGTTCAAAAAAGTTATATATGTGAACTGCCTGCGATTCCGCTGTGGCCTGACACCCATACCAGTCTTATCACAAGACACTCGATGCTATTGATAGCAAGGTTAGGCACTCCTTGACCAACCCTGTTAATTATCCAGGGCTAGTATAGCCGCTCTGCTAACTGAGTAGATGGCAATTTCTCTGAGGGAGGTTGCACTGCTCTGGAAACCTACTGCTACCTTAATGGTTGCAATCTCGGCTTGGAAGATACTGCAATAGGAAGGATGTCTGAGGTTGGAGTTGATAGAGAGCTCCTGACGGTAAACCCCTCCACCAATCTTTCATACAAGCTTCGATCCATCCGTAAAGAAGAACACTGCTCTTCTAATCTACTGGCTTTTTCCCACCAAGAACTTCCTCGCCGTTATATGGGCAGAGAAGGCGCCGACAGAGCTTTGTTTGGCGACTCAATGATCCAAGTAATCCGGTATGAAGTCAAAGTGTGTGAGGATTTCCGAATGTTTAGACACGTGTTCTTTTAGGAACCCAGATTCTCTGAGTCTGATAGTAATTTTCGCAGCCATACATTTTCCGACGATATCTACGGGTACTATGTGCATGATGGCATTAAGTGCCGTGATTGGTGTGGACCTTAGTGCACCACACATGAGCGCCGCCCGTTTAACGCTCTCGAATTTCTTTGCAGGTGTGGTCTTTCAAGAGCCTTCCATCATATAAAGACTCCATAGAACATAATGGGCTTGATTATGGTGTCGTAGAGCAAGAAGACCACTTTCGGTGAGAGACCCCGCCTTTTGTCAAGTACTCCTTTACAGCAGTACAAGGCCGATGCCTGTTGATGCCTGTTTCGCTCTCTTTACGATATTATAAAGTTTCCTATCCAGAAGGAGTCCTAGGTATTTCAGTGTACTGACCTATTGCAGACTGATGTCTCCCATTTTCGGTAGCGATACCAACACCCTGTTGCTTAGCTTAAAAAACTCTACAAAAATTTACCGATCTTGGCTACATTTTTTCTCCTAAAAGGGTTTTTATTTGTCACCTTTGTGATGCAAATTTTGACTAAAAATTTTCACAAATATTTATGCCAATAAAATGAAATAAAATAATTTCAATAAAATTTTGAATATTACGGGTATTTGTTTATGCCGAACGTGGTCACGGCGGCGCCAGCGTTTGCGGTTTCATTTTTAGCTGTTTTACCAATTTTGGTGTGAATTTTTTTCCTCTAATTTTTCAATAAAATTCATAAGCTTGTGGGCATCTAAGCAAATATTCGGTTGTGTAGGCAGAGCTACTAACATTTTTGTACTCCGGTTTTGCTTCACACAATTTTTTTTTCCGTACTTTCATATACAAAATTTATGACTTTTGCTCAGACGTTTTTGTTTAACAAAATTGTCGAAATATTTGTTGCTAACAGAAATAAGTCTTACTTTTTGTTGTCGCCACCGTACGCAGCTAATGCCATGCTTTATTAATAAGCCAAGTTTTGATTACTGACAAGTGTCATTTTTCTTTAGGCATTTGCATATATTTGCCCCAAAGCTGACACCCTGTCACCCCCTGTACAGGTCCAGCAGAGGCAGTGTGGCAAGCAACAGTGCAAGCTGAGCTTGGTGCGGAGCTTTTGTTACAGCTATCAGTTAGTTTTTTTTGGCTTTATCTCACCTGCTGGCACACAGTCTATTCACAAAATCTTAAATCGCTGTTTTTATACAAATTTTGTTTGTTGTGTTCTTTGTTATTGTTATTTTATGCTGCTGGTGTTTTTTGTATGTTTTGGTTTTTTGTATTTTTGTTTTTTTTTTTTATTTTAGTGTTTTTTGTTTTTATTTTTTATTTATTTGTTTTTTGTTTTTTTTTTAGATTTTGGTATGTTTAATTTTTGGTTTTTTTGACGCTTTTCCTTTTATGTCTTTAAGTGTAAGCTTGGTTGAAGATTTTCTTATCGCGCTGTTAAGTTTGTTATTGCAATGTTTTTTGTTGCTTTTCGCCTTCTAGGTGGCATCATTAATTTTGTTCACGCCATAAATCAAAACTACTTTAAATTTGATTTATTTCTTTTTATATTTGCATTGTTGTCGCTTTAATCTGTCGCCTCCATTTTTGGTTGGTAGGCGCAATGAAGCCGTTATATTTCACGCCTTCAACAGTTGCGTGTTGGAAAACGAGATATTTTCAATAGATAGACCTAAGTGTATGCGCATAACCAAACATATGTACATATATGAAGAATAGTGCTTTGTTATGCTAATTTTAAAATTTTTTAAGGAAGCGTGTTTCGCGTGGCAAGCTTTGTACAACAAATAAAATTTTATATTAATTTGTTAGATGAAGCGTGTTGTTATTGTGCGTTAGCGCGGATAGACATATCTGTAAACAATAAATTAATTGTGGAAGCAAGTTCTATTGTGGTGATCGACGTTGGAGAGGTCAAATTGACCAAAGTTTATCAGAGACGTATACAAAGGGTCTTTTAGGGGTTCAAACAACCCCGTCGGTGTTGAAAAGTATAAAAGTTTAGCTTACTTGCGGATTGCGTTTAGCGAAGACAGATGCAACGGTTTTGCTCTTATCCAAATCTATAGAGATATTGCTGTTTCCAGTGAAACTACTTTGAACATGGCTTCACAGCCCCGAATTTAAAAAAAAATTTTAAATTGAAAAGTTAATATAATCCAAAGAATAATTGACCAAGAACATTACATTATTCTTCTTCTTTATTGGTTTAGACACCGCTTACGAAGTTATAGCCGAGAAGTTTCCCATCCGAGGCTATTTTGATCTTTTCATTGGAGGTGTTTTTACGTGGCAGGTCCCAAAACCAGCGCACAGCCCTGGGGCGGCATGTTTCGCCTTCTAATTTTAGCTCGTATTCAAATGAATGTTTTTGGCTATCCAGAGGATACTTGGTCTAAGAGCGGAAGTTGTGAGCTACTTGAGCAATATATATAATAAAATTTTCTGGTCACTACGAAGTGAATGGCACTCAGAGAACTTTCCTCACTTGCGTGAACTTCTACACATGGTTTCCGCCTTTTATAAAACAATAGAAAAACTTCCATTGAAGTTTTACATGGGATCCGAAAGATAAAAATAGTCAGTCTTGCCACTATTTTTATCTTTCGGATCCCATGCAAAACTTCAAATGCAAATCTCTTACAATTTGTTTCTTTACACGACGCTGATTTGAATATAGTATATGTTTGTGTATATGCATGTATTTATAAATATGTAAATTAAAATAATTATTTATATTGACACGGCTTTTCTTTTATGTTTGCCAATAAGCAGACGAAGTTTATCGTACATTTTTCACACTTTTTCGTTCCGCCAAATTTGTAATTTATTCTGATTTTATTAAAAGTTTTAGTCTAATGAGATCTTAATGCAAATTATACGGCTTATAAAAATATTTTAAAAACCTGAATGTAATGAAACGAGATTAACATACAGTTATCTATAGGATTATTGTTGCTATTATTGTGTTTTAGTTAATTGTGTGGATATTTGGACCGCCGCCTCTCATTAGAGAGATTTGAGGCTTTAGTATTTTTGTTGTAATTAATTTTTTTTTTTGTAAATAAAAAAAAACGGCGGAATAATCTTCAATAAAGTCTCTTCCCAAATTCCATTGTTTTTCCTACCAGTTAGTACTTACTAAGTGTTAGATTTTACTGAATGGCTGGTTTGCTTCTGACTACTGTGCTTCCGACAAGCTTGTGACACATTTTACTAAAAAAATTGGGTAAATTGTATTTGTATGAAATTTTTAAACTATTTAATCTATAAAAAATCCAATTATGAAGTTTGAAGAATTCTTTTTTGAGGTTTTGAATATTGAGTCAAATATTAAATTGGCAAATAAATGTATTTATCATTTGACTCCCACTTCCATTTATATCAGTATTTGTTTTTTTAAACAACTTATGTTTAGTACGAAAAAAACAGAAAGGAACGTTAACTTCGGTTGCACCGAGGCTATAATACCCTACACACATTCTATACAGGAACTTAATTTAGTAATCCAAGCCAAATTTCGTGAATATATTTTATCAAATACAATAGATTTCCATATCAGGACTTGATTTTGCTCTGTTTTGTATGGTAGCTATGTACTATAGTGATCCGATATGAACAATTTTCTCGAAGATTGTAAATATGCCTTAAAAAAATAATCCAGGAAAAATTTTTTGAGTATATCTTATCAAATACAAAAGTTTCCATACAAGTACTTGATATTGATGGGTCAGTTTGTAGGGCAGCTACATGCTATACTGATGTGATATAAACAATTTCTTCGGTTAATGTACCAATGTCTTGAAAAAATAATCCATGTCGAATTTCGTGATGATATCTCGTCAAATGAAAAAGTTTTCCATACAAGAACTGGATTTTGTTTGGTTAGTTTGTATGGCAGCTATATGCTATAGTGGTTGGATATGAACAATTTCATCACAGATTTTGCCAGTACCTTAGGAAATTAATCCATGCAAAATTTCGTGAAGATATCTCATCAAATACAAAACTTTTCCATACAAGAACTTGATTTTCAACAGTCAGTTTGCACGGCAGGTATAACTTATAGTGGTGCAATATCAACGGTTCCGACATATAAGCCGCTGCTTGAAGAGAAAAGAATGTGTGCATAATTTCAGATCTATACCTCATAAACCAAGGAACTAGTTTGCCTATATACATATGTATATACAGACTGATCGATATCACTAAATCGACTCATATCATCAAGCTGATCATTTACACATATGGTACATACATACATATGGTACATGCAGGGTATAAACAAAACAGTTTTCTAAATATTTACTGTTATACAACTATGTAATAACACTAAAACGCAATAAAAATCGTTCACTATTTACACCACCAGAAATAATTATTTTAAACGCCTTGCTATTGTTAAAGCCTTAATTATGACAGCATACGACTAAGCGCCTGAAAATGATGATAATTCTCTCAAATTTCATTTGAACAGATTGTCAAGAGTAAACAATGTGCTACATGCGCAACAAAATCTCCACAAAATCGAGCAGCGCGATGAAATACTCACTTTGATGATCGGGCATTAAAAATGAGTAAATAGTAAATATACTTATATGCGATCATTCCCTCATTTGCCTACAAAGCGTATTAATTTTTATGTAAGAAACCGCAAGCCATTACTCTAATATTCACACAATGAAGGAATAAATTTCAGGCGTGTTAATAGCTGCGAATTCCGTGTGCATGTAATCGCTAAAAATAGGTTAAACAGGAGCGTAAACAAGTAGTAAAGTTAAATTTAAATAAACAAGTAAAAAATTTTATTTTTTTCGAATACCGTAACTGCCATAAGACACAATTGTGTTACGAAATTGGTTGGCCAAAACAATGATCTTCAAAATCGCCAGATGCGATTGTTTGCTGGAGTTGAGTTTTATTACTCATAAGCTTTAAGCATGAATATAATTATACTGCTGTGAGTGGCAAATCAATGAAGTTTATAAATAGATTTACCTTTTCATATACCAAGAGCGGGGTAAGGCTGGTAAAAGCCAAAAGTAAGGTTTCAATTTACCATCCTAAAGAGTAAATACCAAAATCACTATCTTATTGTAAACAAATTTCAAACACAATAATGAAATAATGGCCTGTTTGGCAAACTGATGCGCGTAAGCTCTTAATTATTAAATTAATGTATTTTTAAAGGCGTCAAAGTTAATTATTTTTTAGCGCTGAAAATAGTTATGTGTCATAAGCGTGAACAATTTGATAGCGACTCTAGTCTCATAGTCTACATAACGAAAGCTTTTAAACAGGAAATATCGTGGATACGTGGTGAGCTGGAGAATAGTGGCGACAGCTGGAAAATGCTGAAATATAATACATAAACTTTCAGATGATCTAAGCTGATGTACTTTTTTCAATAGCTTTTTTTTTTTTGACAGATCACGCGTGAGTCGTATCAAGCTGTCTTGTTATTTTTCTTCAGTATTGTTTGGTATTTCATCATGGAAAGATTTACGCCCGAACAACGTCAACAAATCTCAACTTCATTATGTTCAACATAATCGTCCAATTGACCGTACTATTAGCAACACCATCACCCATCTAGAGACCAAACATTCACTATTGGGTAATATTCTACTGAATAAATTATGTCCAGCACGCAGTGAAGAAAATAGCCGTAGCTGAGAGTGTACACGAAGACCGAGGAGAGTCGATTCGGCGCCGTTCGCAGCAACTCGGACTGACGTATGGTACAACTTGGCAAATTTTACGTCGAGATCTTAAATTGAAAGCGTACAAAATACTGTTTGTGCAAGAACTGAAGCGACTCGAACTTTCTAAACTACATTGCTTCGCTCTATGGGCTCTTCAAAAGTTCCAAGAAGATGGGACGTTTTGGAGCCAAATTTTGTTCAGCGATGAGACCCATTTCTGGCTCAATGGGTATGTAAAGAAGCAAAACTGCCGCATTTTGGACGAAAACCAACCTGAAAAGATTCAAAAACTGTCATTTCATCCACAAAAACAACGGTTTGGTATGTCTTGTGAGCCAGCGGGATCATCGGTCCATATTTCTTGAAAAATGATGCCGGTGAGAACGTAACCGTCAATGGCGACCGTTATGGCGCCATGATATCCAGCTAATTGATGCCTGAAATTGAAGCTAATGATTTCAGCGACATTTGGTTTCAACAAGACGGCGTCACTTCCCACTTATCGCATCACTCAATGTATTTATTGAGAGAAGACTTCGGTGAGCTGATAATTTAACATTTTGGGCCGGTCGTTTGGCCACCAAGATCGTGTGATATGACACCGTTAGACTTTTTCTTGTAGGGATATATGAAGTCGTAAGTCTATGCGGACAATCCGTCTTTGATTCAGACCTTAGAGCAAAACATCACTCGTGTCACTTGCCAGTTGCCAGTCGAAATGCTCGAACGAGTCATCGAAAATTCGTCGAGTCCAATTATGGACCAACTGAGAAGTAGCCGTGATCAACATTTGAAAAAGATAATATTGAAGCAATAAATGCCAAGGAATGTTCTTGGCAACCTTGAAATGGATCACCTTTTAGTTGTATGATAATTAAAAATCGAAACTCATTGTGTCGAAGTTTCGCAGTTTTCTCCAATTTTTTAATATTTTCGTCTACCCTCGTATTTTGTGTTATCCGCCAAACGCTTGTACCGCTCCGCTCATGGCCGTTTGCCGCTCGCCGCTAACAGGTGCGGCTGATGCGAAGCTTAGATCGAAACAAAAACTGGAACTCAGACAATTGGATTGACGGTTGGGCGGTCGGTGCGCGAGGGAAAGCGCGTTCAACGGCAGCGTACAAAAATATTTGTTTTTATTATTGCTTTTGTTGCTTATTGTATTTTTTTCTTGTTATAGCTAGTTTCGTTTACCGAGTTGTGATGCTAAATATGATGACTTCATTTAAAATATACAAATTATTGCTCTATTATTATTAGCATTTTGACTTTATTATGGTTGAAAATTTATTACTAACACTTTTAAAAAGTGAATGTGTGTCTACGTCAATGCGACAATTCATTAACATTGAATGCTTTCAATAGTGGCGGTGCAGAGAGGGGAATGGCAGTAGAAGACATTGGTGAAATGTGGGAAAGAATATGAATTCTGTGAGCTCGCCGGTTGGCTGACTATGACGCTAATGTTCTCTTTTCTTGGAGAATAATGAAAATGGGTCAATACCATATAACGGTATATAAACTAGTTATAGATCGTGTGACGTTGGGAAAATTCGATTGTGGAGCAATAGCGATCTCATATCAAAATTTATTGAAAACTTTTTATTTTATAGACATTTCACACACAGAAAATATACAAAAATAATCAGCCTGGAATAAAGTTAGGTTATGTCAAATAAAATATGATTTCTTTCAATTGATTATGCATTTTAGTCAAATCTAGTCTAATAAACACATTTTTTAGAACTTTCCAATAACTTTTGGGTAAGAAAATATTTTTCTCTCTAGTAATGTTTTCGAAAAGCCTCATATTCAAGGAAAGTGTTTCAAAAGTTTAGATAAAATTTTAAATAAAATAATATTTTAGAGACTCTTTATATGGAGTAGCGGGTGAAAAAATGTTGCACTTACTGAAGATCTCCATACTTAATTGGTGCCCAACAAATCCCCAGCCATTCAAGCGACACTCTTCAACAACTCAATTCACCATTGCAGCAACGAGGCATTGCAAATTCAGCCATAAAATTGCTTTTATAGACATTAAGTGCATTTCATGTTTCATTCAATATACATTTTACAGCACATCACTGCATTTTATCAACATAAATCTAACAAGATCACCGTTCAAAGGAGCGCACATAAAACGCGGAATACAGCGAGCGAGCGTTTTATGAGCTTGCCAATTATCTGCCGCACGTCAGCACAATGGACAAATGAGTTGTAATGCCATTATCCTTGTGGCAATCTACATGGCAGTTTAGCACATTTCCGACTTCCATGTGGCAAAAAGGATCACACACATCAATCAACTGATCGCCAATAGTGAAGCCATCAATCGGCAGTTGCCTGTCCATGCCATTTGCGCGCATTTGCCAGTTTGAAGATTTATTTCTAGATTGCATTTATATATCTTTCAATTCTCCAAATGGGTGTTGACAGTTTAATGTGCCATCGGCATGTATGCGTGGCTCGTAGTTTATGAGCATATCTCGTACACTAATGTCGGTCGTACATCAATGGCTAATTTTGCCGGCTGCTTTTGTCTCCGCTTATCAGCGAGCCTAGAGATTAGCGCGTAATTAGCACCAATGGCCAGCGCCATTGGATGAGTGACTGTGTGTGGTTGTGTGACGCCATTGAATTGATTGGGGGTTGTTTGTTGGAAATTTTGGTGAATGACGCATATGCGGAAGAGTCTACATGAGATATTCGGTTGCCTTTATTATTGTAAAATATTGGTAATTGTTTTAACCGCTTTTGTGCCACGTATTTTTGAAGTTTGATTAACAGCAGCTGGAATTTAAATATTTTTTCAATTATTTTTTTTAATTTATTAATAATGTCACTTTTTTTTATACACTGACCATGGTATGTTATGATTATATAAGACTATGAAGTTTTAAGCATATAAAAGCTAACGTCGGAGACCTTGAAAATATATGTATTATAAAGAAACAGCGTGATGAGCTGAGTCGATTTAACGTTTTCTCTCCGTTCTATTCTACCAGTCCATTTGTTCCTCGACCTGTCTCTTAGTATGAGAACTACTTATCCTTCTCTTACCAAGAAACTGCTCATTTGTCGGAACCGCCGAGATTGGACTATTATAACATAAAGTTGCCCTACAAAGTGAAGGATCGGAAGCAAGTTCTTGAATTTTATAAGATATCTTCGCGAAACTAAAAATGAATTATTGGCTAAGGCAACTAAGCAATTTCACAAAAAATCGCTCAGATCAAATCACTATAGCATATAGCTGCCATATAAACTGAAGGATTGGAATTAAGTTCTTATATAGCGAACCACTACATTTGACGAGATATCTTTTCGAAACTGAACAAAGGTTATTGTCTAAGACAGTTAAGTAATCTCTCACGAAATTGTTTAGATCGGATCACTTAATCGTATAGCTGCCATTCAAACTGAAGAATCAGAATCAAGTTCTTATATAGCAAACTATTGCATTTGAGGAGATATCTTCACCAAATTTGGCATGGATTATTATCTAGAGTAATAATGTAATATCTGAAAAAATTGTTCAGATCAAACCACTATAGCATATAGCTGTCGTACAAAGTGAATGTTCAAAATCAAGTTCTTGTATGGAAAACTTTTCTCTTTGCCAAGATATCTTCACGAAATTCGGCATAGCTTACTATCCAAGGTAACCCCACAATCACCGAAAATATTGCTGAGATCGGGCAACTATAGCATGAAGCTGTCTTATAAACTGACTGATCAATATTTTTCGTTTTCATTTGCTACATTCAGATATTCATTATTTTATATTTTTTTCGTTTTTATTTCTGATTTTTTTTCTTAAAAATTTTTCTTTATATATTTTTTTAATTATTTATTATTTTAAATTTTTTTCGTATTCAGTAATAATTTTTTTTTCTTAAAAATTTTAAAATAATATACTTTTATTTATTTTCTAAATTATTCATTATTTTATACTTTTTCCATTATAAATTGAATTATTTTCCTTAAAATTGATTCTCATAACCGATTTTAGTTTTATTTCTTTTCCAAATCACTTATATTTTTCCATATCCATTTAATTTTTATTAACAACAAGTTGTTCGTGTAGTTTCGCCATTAAAATAAATAAATAAAATCGAAATATATTTATTTCACTTTTAATTGCCACAACACATCTTCGCTGCCATAAAATGGCTATCCACACTTGTCATACGATGCATTTAATGCAAATAAAACGTATTTATACGAGCAACAACTTTCATAATTAAAATCGTGTTACAACACAAAAGCTTATGCACCGGCAAATGCCTGACATTTATTCAAATAATAAAAAGGCACAACAACAACAACAACAGAAGCACATAAATATATATTTACATGAATAAACAGCGAAAATGCATTTCGTATTAAGGTAAAACAACAACGTTGCGTTCATATGTATATCGAAATGCTTGTGTGTGTGTGTTTTCTTAAATGAAAAGCGGCAACGAGAAAAGAAATTAACATTTCTTGTACTGCTATTAACATATCGCCATACACCATGCTGCACACACCCATCCATACAAACATATTCACCAACAACTCAGCGTAGCGCGGCTACCAAACTGCATCCAAACAAGCCGCCACGCTTAAGCTAACAAATACGACAAACCCAAAGCGTCTGCTGTGGCATAGGGCGGCGCATGCGCTATGCTTTTGTGAAACTTTTGATATGATTTTTATGCGCGCTTGTTTGTTTGCCGTCGCATCTCTGCGACTACGTCACTCAACGGTGTCTAAAGAGCGCCTCACGCTTCTTACGCGCTTACAGCTCATTTTTGACTGTCGCTGCTGTAAAAGCTTTCATTTTTCGGCACGGACTTGCATGTATAACAAGTTGCTCGGTTTTATTAGCACGGAATTTTTGAGTGTAATAAAACGTTGAAGAAAACATTTAGAACGGAACTGGAAGATTTGTTAGTGTTGACAAAAGCTTTGTGTTACATTTCGTGGCATAGACGTAGGCACGTGGTGCAGAATATTTAGAAAGTTGACAGAATTGTGTTTTGAAGTGGCTTACATACTCGTTGTAGTCGCTAGAGTTTGATTGTATTTCGAGGGCTTTTATTGATCACACAGTACTTCATTGGAATAATAAGAAAAAGATTCGAAGAGAACGTGTTTTCTGCAAGAACTGGAAGCTTTTCCCAGCGGGTTGCTTTCTACACTCCTATTTTTAAGAGATGATTTTAAGATCCCGAAAAAGGGTTATTCGGATTTACCCCGCACTTTAATCTCAAGTGGTGTGAAACTAACTTAGTATCGCTAAATATAAGGTTTAAAAGCTTTTGACCCGATGGTGATTTCAAATATTCAACAATGTACCTAGGTTTCCGGCTACTAGACACAGTTTGTCCGGAAAGTAATAGGACTGATTTTCTTCCGCCGAGACTGTGCTAGGGGGGGTGCGCGTACCGACTTTCTCCGAGCACCTGCTTATTCAGATGTTGCTTTAGCAAGAAGTGGTGTGTTTCGGTGGCACCAGGCCCTTTTAAAGGTACGGGAAGAGGTCGCTGATGAAGACCGCGCTGGGAGCCGTGCGACTTCGACAAACACCGCAAAATTTTGAACTCAGACCATCGACTGAGTATTCTGGACAAACCGTTAACGCCAAGTTTTACGTGGAAGTCCTAAAGAGACTCAAACGAAGGGTCAATTGGGTCCGACAAGACAACGCAGCCGATTTGAAGTTGCATCACGACAACGTCCCAGCTCACACCGCATTTCGTTGAACAGCTACCTAACCAAGGCCGGCGTCCTAACGCTTCCGCAGCCGCCCTACAGCCCAGATGTGGCCCCCGGACTTTTTTGTTTCCTTGCTTGAAAAGTCAGATGAAAGGCAACCATTTTAAGATGACAGCGGGGATCGAAGCAGCATACACCTCGGCTCTCAAGTTTATTCCGGAGAATGCCTTCCGTGACGTCTTCAATGTTTGGAAATCGCGCTGGCAGCACTGCAAAACGCTGAAGGAGCCTATTATGAAGCTTTTTAAAGAATTATAACGATTCGTTCCATGCATTTTTTTAAATCGACTCAGTCCTATTACTTTCCGGACAAATCCAGTAAAGCAATCAATGAACAAGTTTATCTCATTTTGAGTTTTGGGGTCACGGCAGTAATAAGTTATGATACGAAAACTACGAGGATGAGGTAGTCATAGATCACATTTTGCAGAAAATGCGGAAGAATTTAAGAAAAAATGATTTGAAGTAACATAAGAAGAGCGAAAGTTTGAAAGTGAGAGGGAGAAATATCAAAGGAGCGAGAGGTAGAGCCCAAGAAGCGAGCGAGAGAGATAGAAAGAATACAGTCAAATGATGCAAGCAGTGCGCATTAACAAAAACTACTTTGCTGCCATCTATTTTATGCGGTCTAAAATACAATTTTCACAAAGCACATTTCCAAGTAATTCGCTAATGATTTATTTCTCAATAAATGTATGAGTACTGTGAGAACACTCAATATACGTGTAACAATTAAATGCTACACAATAACTATTTACTAAACAGAAGAAGAAACCGCCTAGAAGCCAACCAATTGAGAACAAAACAAACAAAGAAGCCACAAAATGTCAGGTAATTAATAATAAAAACCACTAATGAAGGTGAAAAGCGAAAAGCGAGTGAAATGCCATCGGCCAAGGATAAAGGGCATGCCAGCGAGGACCTACCAGGCGGTGCATTGAAGTGCAGGGCATTATTTATGATTGCCGCGTCGCTGTTGATATCCTTTTGTGTGTTTATTAAAAATTAACTCAAGCAGTTGCTAGAAGCGGCTAATCGATTGTGTAAGTAGACAGAAAGTGGCTAACATTAATTTCACATAAATATGTCAGAAAACGCTAATGAGACGCAGGCGCATAGCCACTCATGCCGAAATTAGGCTTTGTGGTTATGATATATTGCTGATAGTGGCTTTTCAAATGGGTGCTTGACAAAGTTGGGGAAATTATGATTTACTGCGAGTTTATAAAACAATTTAAGTGTGTGTGTGTGTGTAAGAGAGTCTCAAAGGAATACAACGTTACTTAAGTGTAGTTAATGAAGCAGTGTGTGAAGAGAAGAAGTGTAAGGAGAAGAAGTGTGAGTAGAAGAGTTCAAAATGTTTGACAATTTGGTAAATCACAAGCTAAAGATGATTTATATGCCTTAAAATAATAAAAAGGGCAAAGTATACCTGAAATTTTCGAAACTCTTCCTGCTGTCAAAATTTTATGCAATTCGTTATTTTAACTGTTTCCCGCTAAAATTTTGGATTTCGTAATAAATTTTAAAAATAAAAAAAATCTTGAAAAAACTTAAATTTGTTGCTGTTGCTGCTGCTGCTTCCTCTGCTCCAGCTGCTGGCGCTGGCGCTGCCAAAGGAGCCAAAAAGGAGCAGACGAAGTTGGAGCAAGACGACGATATGGCTTTCGGTCTCTGCGACTAAACAGCTCACACTAAAGATGATTTTCTAGGTAAATTTCTAGCGTTATCGTGCTACTTCACCATTACATACTTCGAGATTTTCGGCGTTAACCTTTAAATCTGCCTAATATGAGACTAATTGACGGCTTATCTGGTGCTAGCCAATATAAGTATGAATTAAGGTAAGAAAATAAAGAGTAAATGGCAGTATATATACAACTCCACACAAACATACATATGTATATAGAAATATTAAAAAAAAATATACTAAAGGACCTCTCCAGCGCTCCAAGATTAAGACTTCAAGCAGCGCAAGTTAATTATTTCTTAATTTTTTTCTCTAATTCCTCTTCAACCTTTTTGGTGCTATGGGCATGCGCGCATAAAAGTCGAAGTAAAGCAAGAATTTTAAGAATTTATTTTTAATTTTTGTTTGCATACATCACACACACACATACATATACCATATATAGTATACATGCACAAATTAATAGAAATTGAAATAAAAAAATAAAAAAAAAACTAGAAAAAAGAGCGAAAAAATGTAAAAATTGATTTTACATCTGCGATCGATTGCGCCGATCGTCGTGCTGATCGTCGCGCGTATCGCAGCGCGCAGCTGCAGCGATGCTTATCAGCAGCCGAGCAAGTTCTGGGACCACCACAAATGGCCAGCACAACTGCCACTGCAGCTCCTAGATACGCATCAGGCTAGGCGATGCTCGATGCTCGATGCGCCGATACGCAAACGAGGTGGCTGGCTTTCAATGCCAACAGTTGCATCGCTCTTTCCACGACTATTTAAAATATTTTCCTTATTATGAACATATTTTTAAATACAAATTTTCGCTTATCAACGGCAGCGATCTTAAAAAACGGTTTTTCCTTTGGCAACGATGCCAGGCGAGACAAGGCGCTGCCAAGAGCGCAGAAGAAGGTAAGTTGGAAGTTGGACGCGCGGCTATAAACAAACACCGCACACACATGTATACTTCTAAATTTATATATGTATATATTATATATAGAAGCATGCGCAGCGTTTGGCATTCAATGAATGCTCACATTTGCCTTTAATATATGCTCAAAGAAATACTTCTACTACGGCCATGTACGCTTGTATATGCAAGGGTATACTTTTTCTGTCAAACCATGCTTTGCCTTGGCATCCTCGGCTGCTTTCCTTATGTATTCATATTTTTTTCATTTCACCTCTCTTTCTCGCTTGCACGCTTTGCACCCACTTCCCTTCTGGCTGTCGCTTAAGTGCATTGCGGTGATACGCACTTGTCGATAAGCCAAAAACATAAAGGCCAAGTTGCCGCCACGTTGCCGCCTTACTAGCCATGGTACGGCCAGCTACTCGTATCGCTGTCGGTGCCGCGTTGCTGCCGTGTATGCATTGTCGCCGCAGCGGAATCGCTCGTATTTCATTAACTCATATTTAAAGGCCCATTCAGGTTTTCAGCCAATATACACCTATTGGCCGATCAATTTGCCAAGTCATTAGCCGCTTTGGGGCGCAAATGGATGGCGGTGCAGAAATTAAAGACACACATTATATTACTTATATAGCAAATATAAATAATCAGAAATGCCCGTACACACATAAAGGGTGCTGGAAGTGTTTATAGTGGCCGATGCCTAAAAGTGCTGCATATTAAATATTTGAAGAACGAACAACATACAAAAGTTTGAACTGAAAAAGAATGTAGAGTTTTGGTTTGTACGAAGTTTAGGTTAGTTTAGGCAAATAGGCTGATTTCTCGTGAGGCCACGAATAATACCACTTGGTCTGCTATAGACGTTTGTCCGTTCTGCGTTTCAGAACTCATAGCTATGGATCGAAAAGACCGTCGCGTACCGATTAAATGCCAAGAGCCTGCCACAAATTTAAGTTTATTGAGGCGACCAATATCTATTCTCGCGAATTCGCCGGGTTCGTAGAAAGTATGGCTACCGAGATGCTTCAGCCTTACTATGGTAAAGCGTCCTCCAAAATCTTTAAGCTCACCGCATGAGTGCCATTGGTGCAGTGCCCAAGCTGAACGCCTATCTATCATTCTAGCGATGTGAGCCTTGCTAAGAGGAGTTCAATGTGGCTTTTATGTTGCAGTCTGGATCAGAAGGCTTTCGCACCCCAGAAGTACTGATCCCTGCTCGTTTCAATCCTGACTTATTTTGGAAATGGATGCCTTTTCTTGGGAGCTCATGTGCTTTATAATTTTCGACGAACCCACAGGTACCCACAAGTTTAATATGGAAGTAGTTTGATGTCACAGGCAGTGAGATCATGTACTCCTGTCACTGTGAGCGAAATCAGGGCCTGTAAAGCAGTTCTGCTATGGGAATGGTTGCACAAGGCCCTTAAAAGAAGCCGCATTTCGGAGAAGTACTACTACCTTGATGTTAGTCTGAAACAAGAGATTGGGAGATCCCGACAGAAGACTCCATATCCAACCTTCCCCTAAAGCTTCGATCCATCCAAGAATAAGCTCACTGTACCTCTTCTTCAGCGACTCCGATAGGTGAGCATATCTCTGGCAGATATGTGCGTGGAGAGGACGTCGCTTTGGGTTACGAGTTACGGTGATCCAAGTTCATAGGGATGCAATCGAAGTGAGGGACGATTTTGGTAAGAAAGGGTAGGTACGAAACTATAGAGAAATTTTAATCACTTTTATACTGACTTTAGGTCTGCAAACGGATCTATATCCCTAATCATGTAATAACAAAAAATAATCTGTGTTGCGGCCTTTCTTCATGAGTTGTATCGGTCTGTATTCGAGTTTTTGCTCTAAACTGCATAAAGAGGACGGATAAACTGAAGATATCTAATTAGATCAGATTATTGATCTGAAAATTGCGAAATTTGAGGTCTAACCAGCAGACTAGATCTGACGCGATTAATGAATATTTGTATATATTTCTGTTTACAGCAACTATGAGTACTTTTTATTAAGAACTTTTAAGTGAAAAATTCCTCATTGTAATAAAGTAAAAGCGGTGCTAAAGTCTGCTGAAATCATAAAACTCCCCGGCACGTCTTTAACCCCGCAAATTCATTTAAAATTGTTTAAAAATAAATCAGCGATAACATGTGGAATTTCAAATAGCACATCCTGTCTACAAATCTATAACGGAAACACATCTCAAGTATTGCATATGATAATTGCTGCGTCAGAACCCAGCTAGCCGCACGTGAAATTCCTCGACAGTTAAAAGTCTGAGGAAAAACAGCAAAAATGTAGACTTTTTATATGTTTTTTATGAAGAAAATTCTGGACAAGGCAGTCAGCTAGATAATTGTGTGGACTGCTTTATAGTTAGCATTTTTATATCTAACATAAAATTGTTTACTTTTAGACCACTTTAGTGCGCTTAAATTAGCATTCAATAGCTATATTTTTATATGAATTATCGAACGTTCTTACACACTTTTACCGATATACTGCACATGGTATATATTAAAATTAAATTTATATTTACGATATCGAATTCTCTTATCAAATACAAATAAAAACACTTGACGTGCAAACAAAGGCCGTGAAAGAAGTCGCACTGCACGAGAATGAAAGCAAGAAAGGTAAGTGGTTAGGTGAAAAAGTAAACAACCGGTAGACGAAAGCATTGGCTATGGTGACACTAAAGCTTTTATACCCTTCTGTGATGATCTTGCATTAGAACTTAGCTATTAAAAAATTGCTATATTTTATGAAGTGTTTTTGGATACATCTGCCCATTCCGCTAAAAAGTTTCATATTCTATTAGATGAAAGATGATACACGAAACCTTGGATCAACCTAGTTGTACCGGATCCTCTCCTAAAACATAACGTTCGAACTGTAAATAAATCCAACCAAGGTCGTCTTATAAACAAGATTTTCATTGATTCATTCATGATCCTCAGCTAAAATCACAACCTAGAAACAGTCGACCAAACCCTATCAAAGTCGTCTTACTGAACATGACTTTTATTGATTCATGTCTTGATTCTCTCCTAAAATCATAACCTTTAAACTGTTGACCAAATCCTACTAAGGTTGTTCTACGAAACATGATTTTCATTTGGAAACTTTTAATCAAGAATCCTATTTATAATTCCGTGAGACCTAACAATAAAAATTTGTATAATAAATTGCACAGTTCTAATGCCAAAAAGCTTCTAAAACTTTCAACCGAAAGTTATTTTTACCAGCGATTTCATAGACCACGATTCTGGTAAAATATCTGCAATGTCAACTTGCCTTAAAGGTAGAGATAATACCTGCGCACTGCGTGAAGGGTATATACACCAAATATGATAATAAAAACTAGCTGATCAAAAGTTTAAGGGCTTCAGCCCAACAATTGCGTATTGAAGTCAAGAAGAATTGCTTCGAAACGCAAGAATACACTCACTACAGAAATCCACAAATGTAAAAGACAACAACAACAACGACACATGATAAATTCGTGTCTACTTAGTAAGTATGTAAATACAACAATAAAGCAACTAACAACGGTACGGTTCGATAGTGTATAGCCGATCGGCGTGAAAAGATAAAATAAGTTCCAATTAAGTGAAGCGACACAATCGAGCGATAACGACGAAACCACTACAAACGCTATACTTTACAGAAATCTTTTTCGGCAATTATCGAAAGCCTGCACTTAGGGAAAGAGCAAGCAAGCAACAACAACAAATGAAATGAAATCGTGCTGCGGCTTGCAGCTGAAGATGCGTCGAGCTTTAAACTGCTTTCCGCTGCATCATTTCATGCGAAGAAAGGCTGTGTGGCAGTCAAAAGGTCGAGCTGACCACAAACCGTAGAAGAAATTGTGCTTTTCTCGCACAAAAGTGACGGCGTATACACGCAGTCACACACTGTTTGCAGCGGCTCTTTGGCTTGTGGTGTGCCATGTGCTTGGTGTTGCGCTTAATGTCATCACTGCCGATGACGCGGCTGACGATTGCCGGCGATAACGTTACACAGCGACAGCGACAGTCGTCCAATTATAAAAGAATAAATTTAAATTTAAGCGCCCAACGTGGTGGAGCAGCCTTTTCACCCCTTTTGTATTACTTAATTTTTCGTTAAAGTTTATTTGTTCGTTTGCCGGTTTATCGGTGAGAAAAATCTCGGGAGCATAGTTTGTTAAGTCACTGTTGGCCAGAGGCATTGTTGGCTGAATGAACGTTTAAAATTATTTTTCAACACGAGAGTTCTTAAATTTTTTCCGAACTACATGCGCCTGCGTTAAATTTCCGCCGTTGATTATGTTAATTTTCCATATTGATTGGCGCACCGTTATTATGTAATCGTCTATGGATCTCCATTGATTGCTTTGAGGTGAAAAAATGACAGTTCATTTTAAATTTGACAGTTTCCTTTTAAAAATTCGTAGCTGGTGTTAGTGTTAATCTAGCGAGTGAGCCGAAATGAATTAATTAAGCGAGTAGAAGAGTAAAGTTTTGTAAGCACGTGGTAAACCTCGTATGAAACCTGATATTTCCAATATTGATATCATAATTCAAGAGCTTGATGCCGTTAGAACGCATAAACTTTCAATTCCTGTAATGTTGGGTGAGTGAACCCACTTTATATCATCACCTAAAAGGCAGAACAACGTATCATCTAAAACATCGAAATTCAGCATTTTATTGTTCACGTTTTACACCATCGAAGCATTACATTTTCAGCTTCCGCTATCAGATATAACCAACATATAACCAATATGTAACCAGTATATAACCGATATGTAACCAATATATAACAAATGTATAACCATTTTATAACCGAAACTTAAATTTTGTTTCAATATGAGTGGTTTCTATTACATCGTTTTCTCCTGTCTGTAAACTTATGAAAAGTGATGTTAGGTTATTTTGCATTTTAGGTGACGATGTATTATTTTATATTTTTTGAAATATTTACACGAAAAAAATTATCTAATGCCACATTTTAGTTCTTTCGTTTTTTTTCACCACATTCCCCACAAATTTTAATAAAAATGTAGTACTTGTGCACATGCAACACGCCTCTCAATTTGGCCGCCTGCATTACATATTTTCGGCTTTCTTCTGGCGTTCACTTATCAGTCACTTCTTGCTTGCCGCGTCGCTTAGTTGCTGGCCTGTCAGCTTCTTACTCAATTTGTCGGCCAACTTGCCGCACTTTTTGTTGTCTTTGTTATTGTAATTGGTTGTCCACTATTTGCCGCAGCAAAATTCGTATCGCCGCATATTTTTCAGACAACCCTCCTTTGGCCCTTTTCACATACGAACATACATAGTTTAATTGTGCGGGATCACCCAGGATGACTTGAATTATGATTGAGCCGCTGCCGTTGCCGTGGCGCGCATTCTGCATTTAGAATGTTTGCAGATGCCTATGCCGACGCCGCACTCGCCTACTACCATTTTGTCGTCATCGTGCGATTGGTTCGTCGTGCCGCCGCCGCTTGATCGCTCATTCTCGCTGTGCTGTGTGCGCGCTTTCGGCTTTGGCATGATCAGTCAGTTGGTTGACTGATTGCTCGCTGGCCCATTTGATTGACCGTTTTGTATTGCGTTGATGGCACTTTTCGTTGCCTGCTACTCGCACATGCCGGTTGTCGGTTGCCGGCTGTCGGCTGCCGGTTTCGGCGTTGATATTTTTGGCCTGCCGCATTTCGTGGCCATTTTGCAGCACCTCATTAGACATTCCAGCGGCGCGCTGCCAATTAAGTTGCTGTGGGCGTGTCCAATGCATATTTTTCATTTTCCATATTAGTGTAGTGGTTTTTTGTTAATTCATTCGATCGGACAGCGGTTATTTATGACATGAAATATGAAACGGCGCGGAGCGTACGCAAAGACTGACATGCTTTCCGGAGGCATTTTAAGCAATGCATAGTGCTGCTGCCTGTATATACTATACAATGTATTATATATTGGTGGAATTGATTTGCCAGCTGCGCATAATTAAAAATTTACGTAATTTTTCGTGAAATAAATTCATTTTTAATGAATTATAAACGACAATACTTTCGTGCATTGAATTTAATATTACTGACAAAGCTTTTGAAATATACTATAGTCACCTAAAATTCAAACAACGTAACATCAGAAAAATCTAAATTTAATTTTTTTAAAGTTTGCAATTCACAACATCATATGACAAATATTTAGCATACAATTTGCAGTTTGCGCTGTCAGATAACCGATATGTAACCAATATATAACCAATATATAACCCTTTTATAACCACTTTATAACCAAAATTCACATTTTGTTTCTATATGAGGGCTTAAATGTTTATTAAAGTTTAATTATTTGCTAAAGGATAATTTATAAATATCTCAACTCAGTTAAATTTTGGGTAGTATTCACTCTTAAAGTAGCTAATTTCATATCTGATCAACGACCGATAAGGGCTGCTGTACTTCATGACAGTGTGCTAGACTCAACTCTATATACATTATATACTGTGGGTAAGATAATAAAACAATATGGACATTCACTTTTGCGGGCGACACATCCTTAGTGGGTCTTAGGAAATGTCCTATTAGAGCGTCAACTGTATTAGAGAAGTACTTAGCTTTAGTCGAACAAAACAGACAAAAAAGCAATAATGGGTTCACTTTGGTAAATTCGAAATGATAACCTTCACAGAGATCTTGGTATTCCCATAGTAGAGAAAAAACGTAGAGCACCGTCGAAAGATATATTAACTTAAACTCCATGAACATCCGAAACGATTAGCTTATGCCTTGTCCAATCGGGTAATCAAACCATCCGCTTGAAAAGAATAGTTCCACCAGGCTTCAAAAGAGCAGCAGCAACCGGGCTCAACCAAAACCTTGAACTTGTTTGGTTTTAAATATATTTAAGGGGATCAATCTGACGGCCAATCCTTTCACAGACTTGTGACACTGTGCATTGGCTTGGTGAAACCTCACTTCATTTTTCTTCAAATGCGGTAATTTTTTGGCAATTTCGTTCTTCCAACGATCCAATAATAACAGTGTTGATAGTCCTTCCTTTTAATTTTATTCCATGCGCATCTCACAATACTGACGCCTTAGCCTTGTCAGCCGACTATTATGTTTTTCCATGCTTTGAAGCGGGTTCATTGTGTGGAGTCTACTCGAATGGCAGTCGATTGGACATGTTTCATCTATTGTCAACCCGAAATCTTGGGTTTATTACATTTGAACATCTCCAAACACAGCTTCGAATCATCAACTACTCGTTGTTTTTGGTCAAAAGTGAGCTCAGGCGGCACCCACTTTGCACAGAGGTTTCTCATATCCAAATATGCGTACAGGGACAACTGAGTGCCAAAGTGAGTGGGATCACTCGTTTCCGCCTCGCTTGATTTCAATGGCAGCGGTCTCCAGCTCATTTCACTTGTCCAATTGCGACTCAGTGGCTCATTTGATCAGTGACAGCAATACAAAAAGTGAAAATTCGTGAATGATACCTGCTGTCTCGATTAACTTCACTTTCGGTCAAAATTATTTTGTTGACTTTTTTAAAGTTTTCGTCGCTAACAACCACTTTTAGGGCGTCCATTGCGTTCACCGTCTTCGCTGGTCATTTCAGCACGTCTAAACTTGGTATACCAATCCCTGAAGGTTGAATTTCCTGGGTTAGTATTCGGACATTCGTCATCAAATTAAGTTTTTGCTTCCACTTTATTTCATCGCTTCAAACATCAACACTTGAATTTTATTTTTATAAATTTTTTTCGTAACAACAAAGGTTGTTTCACTCAAAATGATATAATTTACAAACTATACAAAGCCTAGGGCTAACTGAAAATCACATGGATTTAATGCTAGTAGCGCGATTCATGTGACAGGTCGGTACCTTTCAATTGAGCTCTGAAGTTTCATAGGCCTCCTTAAAGAAAATTGAACGAATTCTCCAAAAGTTCACAAGCTAAAGCTCCACTAAGCCAAATGTTTACTTTCCAAAGAAAATATTTTTCTCCTCCAATCAGCTCTGCGGGCCAGTAGTCCGCATTGATAAAACGACTGCAGCGCCAACTACAATAAACAGCAACAATGTTAAACATTTAAATTTACACCATATTAGGCGCCAAACTGTAACTGCAACTTCACCTGGCACACCTCCAGCCGCAAGGAAGCGGAATATTTAGTCGGCGATAGAAGCCGTGTGAATGCCTGTGAGAATAAATGGGGCGTTTTTCTAATTTCCACACAAAATAAAGCCGATACATAGACGCGCGGCAGCAACTACACTACACAACAACAAACAGCAGCAGCAGCAGTAGCTCGAGTTAAGCATGTAAACGCCTTATCCGCAAAAGTGGAGACACCAACAGCAACAACAACAAACAACAGCAACAGAACAGTTAAAAGTGATCGTACTTTCCTAAGAACGCAGCGCAGCGCGACAAAGAAAAGCAATGTGGCAACGGAAAATTGTCCACAACAACGTGCAACAAATTCATTTGCTGTAAATGTGAAGCGTTGCAAGTGATTACGTCGTAATGACAGCGCGGAAAGAATGCGCGCCGCGCAGTCGTGGCGAGTAATGTCAAGGCAGGAGCAAGAAGTGAGCGAAAAGAGTCGCCGCATACCAGCAGCACAGCTAGTTGGCTGCTGCTTGGCCAGTGCGCATGCGCGCTGTAATGTTTGAACATTTTATGCCACCCATGAAGAAGCAATCACCGGCACTTGACTGACCACAACACCAGCACCATCAGCGCAACACTTACCGGCTGTGTGAGTATATGTGTGTGTGTGTGTTGCTGCTGGTGTTGCGCTGCGAGCCGTTGGTGACGCGGTCGGTGGCGTTGGCAATGGCGTTGTTGACAGTGATGGCAATTGGTGATGGCCGCGCATAAAGGCGAATGCTTTTATATTTTTTTGGTTGGCGTTTGTTGTTGCTATTGTTGGTGGTAATCAACAGCAAATATAGAAAATACCAATAGTGGCGCACAACAACAGCCAACAGTCAATATAACGCACATACTATATCGGTTTACGTATTATTTCCAGGTGGGCAGAGTTGGCGCTAGGGTTCTACAGTGGGCGCTGAAGGGTGAAGATGTGCTTATAAAAGTTTATAATCTTCGAAAGCTCTAAGTTTTCGTTTATGACCGCTGCTATGATGGAGTCAGACAATTGCAGTATCTTTTGAAATGATTTTAAAAATATTTTATTAATTCAGGGTTGCCACCTGCACACATTTCATAATAAAAATGGTTAGAAACTAATACGACGTATTTATAAGACACAAATTTTGCACTTTTAACGCAGTTTTAATATACTACTGGTATTGGCTAATTCAGGGTTGCCACCTGTACAAATATTTCATAACAAAAATTGATAAAAGGCAATATGGCATATTTATAAGACTTAACTTTTGCATTTTTTATCGCAGTTTTAATTTACTATTGATATTGTTTAATTCAGAGTTGCCACCTGCACAAATATTTCATAATAAAAATTGTTAGAAAGCAATATGACATAATAATAGACACAAATTTTGCACTTTTTAATGCAGTTTTAATATACCATTTCTATTGGTTAACTCAGGGTTGCCACCTGCACAAATATTTCAAAACAAAAATTAAATTAAAAATTAAACAGCTTAGTATACTAACATTAAATTTTATCAGTAGACAATTTTTTTTTTATTTTACTCCCATAATTCCATAAACCAGCCCACCGTGCGCTCTAATTCAACAACGCCTCGCTGCAACAAAATATGCACCATGTTGACATAGTGAAACTGGGTAGCCCCATCAACTGTTAGTTGCTGTAATAGCTGTTGATGTAGTCATATTTGTTGTTGTACTTATTGCTTTCTTTGCTGTCCAGAGCAGTACGCCTCCAACCATCAGCCGAGCGAGCGCGGCGACAGTGGCGTTGCTGTTGTGAGTTGTGCGCCGCACTTCCAAAGAAAGCCTATCAACAAATAATTATAGCAACAACAAAATAAACAAACACGTTGCTGTTGTTTTTGCTTATATGTACGTATGCGATTGTATGTGTGTTCCGTTCGAAGTTTAATGGATCGAATTGGTTCGTGATCGTGATTGCATTTTGTGGGCCACAACTCAGCGGCCGCAGCGCTAACAACAACAGCAGCAACAACAAAAACACTTGCTATCTTAGACCAGTTGCATCACACATACAACTAATTTATTTTGTTGTTGTTGTTATTGTTGTTTACAAGCGCTCGCGCGCGTTCGCTGACAATCGTGACAAAATCGCCTCCGCAAAAATTTCAGCCGCAACAACATCATCAACCGCTTTGGAGCCCCGGCAGTAGCTGGCGGCGACCAAAGGCCCGGAGTCACCGCCGTTGGTGGTCAGGCCGGCCAGTGGTGAAATGGAGTTACAAGCATATGGCTTGGTTGTTGCTTGCTCCAGGCTTTCGTGTTGGCCTTGCGATGGTATAACTTTTCGCAGCGCTGTTATGTTTTTCCGCTGTTGCGCGTCTCACTCTTGCGCGCTGCAAGCGCTGCCACGCCACTCTTTCCCTCTTAAGCGCTGCTCCACATACGCCACCGCCTCTGCTGCCGTTGGCAACTGCCTTCGCAGTGATCGCATGTTTTATCAAACTTAATTAAAATTGACAGTTTTGTTGTTGATCAACAGCACACGCTGCGCGGCGCACTTGCGCATTAGACGCTAGGCCTGCGCATGCGCGCGCATTCATTGTGTCCAACGGCCGTGGTGGGCATCGGCAGACGTGTTCGCACTTTCTTGCGTGCGCTCACTTACTTAATGCTTAAGCGCTTTACATGTGCAACAACCAAGTTACAGTTGTTTTTGTTGTTGTTGTTCTGAATTTCCCATTTCTCATTTGTAGGCATTTGATGCTATCATCGCCTGCTCGCGCGCTTAACTAATCGTTTCATAGTTAATTCTTTGTTTATGCCACTGTTGTTGCTGCTGCTGCTGTCAAAGATGTTGTTGTTGCTTAAAGTGTTTGCAGTTTGCCACACCGCGCGCGCTTCCGCCTCATGGCCTGCACTGGCATTTGGTTGTTGTATGATTTGTGCGTCGCTGTCAATATTCCAGTTTGTAGTTAGACGTTCGGATCAGCGACGTTTTCAGCTTCTACAGACGCCACTGGCTGCCACTTTCAATTTAATTTCAATTAATGCCGCATTCACGTTCGCGTTCGTGCGGCTAATTACCACAGAAGCAACTGATTTCAATATTTATCAATTTTTAGAGGCGGCTTTCTTTTTCCTTGGTAATGCGCGAAATGTCGCTCATTAGAGGCAGCAACGCGCTTTATTTTATAATCGACTAATAACTATGCTGTGGGATTCGCAGTAGAGAACTTAGATTTTTTAGAAAGGGACGTCATTAGTCTTGATGTCTGTATTATTCTGTTCTGTTCTGTTCATCGGAGAAAAGAATATATCACTTTTAAGACCGCCCTGAAACTGGTGTGGAAGGAAGTAGCAAGATTCAAGAAAAAACTCAAGACATAATATTGATTAGGCCGACGTGGGACTCTGCATTGTCCGCTCAAACATACTATAAGCTTTTCATGACTCTTTACGTTTTCAGCAGAACAACTAACAAAGTAGTTTTATAAGACAATAAAAATGAGTTTTTGAAAGAAACAAGAACAATTTAATGAATATATTTTGATATAATGTTCAGAACTAAGAAAAGTTTCAACTTTTTTTGTATTTATACATCTTTTGGTAAGGAGCATTAATATTTTCTTGGAATTCTTCAGCTTTTGACAAGTTGCGGAAAAAGTTTAAAAGCCGGAAATTATTACTAGCTCTTAATTTCTTGGAGTCCACCTTAGAGACAGCTGAATACCGGACTACTTAGCTACATGCACGCTTTCAAACAAGATAACCGACTGACAGGTTACCAGATACCAAAATCGCATTTCCTCTACTAGAACACTATAGTGTTTTCCAAGTGGAGTGACAAGGAGTGCTCTCATAAAAAGGAATATATTTATAGATAGCCAGTTGGCTAATAAAGACTCTTGGGGTTTCGTCAAAGTTAATGTAAGAATGACTTGATCTCTTAGTGGATCTAACATGCTATTTCAAGACAAAACTGCAGTGGGTTATAGAACATATAGATATTGCTGGTAACTGCGAAGCAGATGAATTAACCAGAACAGGCACTACACTACAATTATAATAGACTACGGAAAAGAGGAAATTTGTAAGTCTCTAGCTACCTGCAGTTATTGCCAATATGCTATAATATATGTAGTTGAGTCTCTGTGGAATCAATCTTTGACTTACTCAATAAGCAGACTAAAGTACCACGAATGGAATATGAGTCGCATGATATAAGAACTCTAGTGGGAATGCTGTGGTAAGGCTTTGTATAGGAAAAAAGTCGCAACTATCGATAGAGAGTTTTTGGTCTCGGAAGTTAAATAGATAAAACATTTCCTACTGATGAGCTTCATCAGCAGCACGGTGTGATTCAGAGGAGACAATAGATTAAGCGGACCTTAGACCCGCTGGTAACATTAACGCAGTTCATAGGCATTTTGCAATATGTGCATAATCATATCAAAGACGCCGCTGAGGTATTATCCAGTGTGGCGCCAATTGACATCCAGGGGGTCGAATTCGTGCGAATATTCATTTTATCAGAGACGTCTACAGCAGTAAGAAGAGAGGAGGAAATCAAAAGCATCGCAATGTGGCAGCAACGGTGGCAAACTTCATGCAAACGACGGCATACCCACCGACTGATTCCGGACATACATTCGTCGATAGATAGACAACATGGGAACCTGGATTTCCACCTGACCCAAATACACAGTGGCCATGTTTGCTTTAAAAATATCATCAATACTTTAGTTTATATTGTCCAACTAGGACAGAGTGTATAGAAAACACTGACCACGTATTCGATCATTGCCCTCTGATTTCAATTATAAGGGAAAAGCTGAAAACCACACTTGGAGGTAGTCTCACAGCGGAAATTTTGAATGCACTTATGTGCGAGTTCTCTTTAAAGTGGAGAGCTGTTAGCGAAGCAGTAACTCTAATTATGATAAGATTGAGACATTTCCAACTGATAAGGCGTTAGTTAGTTTGTACAATAGTGGAGACTTAAATGTCTTTTTCTCTTCCATGAAGTAATACTAAGTCCATTGATCTCGTGGGAGAGACATGAGATGGGAGTAGGTTAGGTTTAGCCGATTAAAGTCCCTCACTCCGACTTATGTTGCATCCTATTACTATAAAACAGACTGAGGTGCGTTGTTAGATAGCCAATGCCTACGTACTTATAAAGTTACATGCATATTTGCCTCATCGGAAATCGATTAGTCATCAGCACTTATGGTAATTGAGCTATTCACAATCAATATCATGATCACCAACATCATCGTCATGCGTTTGGTGCTCGTGGAGACAAGAAAATAGTGCACGATAAAATAAATACATACACACACAGGCATATTCACATGCGAAATTCCAATAAGGTCAATCATATTTAACCTAAAATAACTACATACAGCAATATGTAAATTAAAAGTCCACATGTGTGTGCGTAAGTGTGTGTATGCAAATATATCAGCAATCAATTGAGCGAAAATTGAATCATTCGCATGATTTGCGCATGTGCTGCAGCATGTGTATGTGTGTGCGTGTGAGTATGTGGCAGGGAATATGTAATTTTATTTGTGTTAATGGAAATCTTGCTGCACGATCGAGCGGCGTTCAAGCGGCCAAGATCAAGCGATCTAGGAAGTACAAGTACAACAAACAAACAAGCGAGAGTTTACTAGCACAAAGAAAGGCAAACACAAGTGGCTGGAGGTTGAGCTCATAAAGCGGCCCACATACACACAAACACATGTAGATTACTTATATTTTATATATAATTGAATTACTTGCCTATGACGCTGTGCTATGCGACTGTTTTGCTTTACATTTAACAGCCTCGCGAGTAATAAAATGAAAAATATGTGCCTTTTTTAATATCGAGCCCATATTTCGCGCTTTGGAGGCATGTACAAGCATATATACACATGTATGTGTCGGTGTGTGTGCACAAGGCGTGACTGCATGCCTTGTAAGCACACCTATTTGATCGGCAATTAGCGCACAGTTGTTAATTGAATTTTTTACATTTTTACATTTTTGTATTAATAACGAACAAAGTCGAACCCCCCTTTGGACGAGCGAAGTGTATAGATTTCACAACAAAGGGTTCTCAACGATTTTTGTTTATAGAAGTGCTACCGAAATTTTATTTCCAACTAGTGCGAGAGTTTACTTTTGGCCTTAAGACTTTAACGATGACACTCTGAGCCAACATTGTTGGAAAAGGGAGCTAAAGCAGAGTATAAACGCTGCTTACTATAGTTAGAAATGAAAAAATTGTCTAACTTAAGTAAAATATGACTAACTTAACAGTTGACAAACTCAACACACAGGAAGCAACTGTCGAGCTGATGTTGAGTTTGTGGTGAGAAATACTTTGTAAGGCTTGAGGAGACAATTTACCACTGATTTCAAGACCGTGCAAGCAATGTAAAAGCTGTGATGGATCATAGTGTTCAAGGATTGCCTTTTACATTTCGGAATTAGAGCACAAAAACAAGTATTAGTCATCGTAGATAGCTTTATTGTTTTTTAAAAATATTCTCCATTAAGAGCTATAGACTTATGCTTGAGGTATCTCCAAATTTAGCGTTCTGAAAGCGTCAACCGCCTCTTCAGGTGTAGAAAAACGTTGACCTCAGTCGATGCATGAGAGATAGCACTGTCGTGGTGAAGAGTTATCCATTTTCGACGATTTGTTTTCCAGATTTCTTGAAAGACAACTGCCAAACAAAAGTTTGTGTGACACTGAGAATTTATTGTACTGCATTGTTCTGTATCTTTTTTTGGAGCGATCGACAATTTGCAGGGGTCCAAAATGTCATGGAATATTGATTGTATTCTGGTCCCACTAATACTTAGACGTAGCTGTTTTAATTTCCTGATAGACACAACATCAGTACTTTCCGCAATTACAACAAATTTTGGACGACTTCACGAAATTCGTCTTGGAGTCATCTATGACCTCAATTGGAGGTAAGCACTGGTCCTTGATGGAGCTTGGAAACCAGTAGTCTGAGAATACCATTTAAAATCAGATAAATCTGCGCAAAGAAAAAGCATAAGGATATCCTAGCCTAAACAATTTCCAAGTCATAACTACAAAGAAAATTTTGCCAAGTAGACTTAAATAAATGGAGGATGGCGTCATGTGTTGAAGTTCACGCTAGTGAGGACAGTTCTCGGAGCGCCATTCACTTGGGAATGGCTTGAAAGGACTATTTTACATATGGCACAAACAGCTTCCGACTTCCGGTCTTAGATCAAGTGGCCTCTGCGTAACCAAAAAACATTCGTTTGAAGGCGAGCTAAATTATTACTAGTTATGCGCCGGGTTTGGGACTCCCCACCTAAAAAACACTCCCAATCAAAGGAGGAAGACAGCCTTTCGCTGTTTTTAACTCAGTGTCTACTCCAATAAAGAAGAAGAAGATTTAAATAACTAATATGTGCACATACCACTAAGGTTCAACGGAAGTGATGGTTCTTTGCTAAAGGGTTCAAAAAGTTTTCGATAGAGGAGAGATGCGCTGACCGCTAAACAGTTGGTAAAGGCTTTTTCACACCCACACATTTACTTTTTTCGAGTCTTGATGGTATATCAAGCCTCTCAAAAACCTCAATAAACAGCTCGCTTCCTCAACTTTCGTATTTGTTTTATCACTTTGTAGCGCTGAGGCACTTAAAACCACATTTTATCAGCGCATCAAAGCACGATCTGTAGTAAATCGACAGCGGTGCACGCTGCCTGCCCGATAATTAACACGCGTGCAGCAGATAATGCACGCATGCGCCGCAGCCAACAATTCAGTGCTTTGGTCTCTAAATTGATTATGAATGGTTAGTAGTAAAACGTTTTTCACAGGCAGCTAAAATATGCATTTATTATGGTGGTTATTGGTGGAAGACATGGCGTGTATAGCAAATCGATTAAACCGCAAATGCTTAGAGGTATGTATAGACAGTCACTCGGTTGGCATGTGTTAAACAATGATGCGCAGAGCTGACGTGGAGAACAAGCGCCACACAAAGCCACCGAATGGTAAATAGTGATTTTTCTGTCGTTGCTTTTCTAAATTGTGTTTTCTTTCGCCGGGCGCTAAGTCAATGCGTTGCGCCTACAACAAAGCAAATAGCGGTACAAACAACAGCAAATTGAAGTCAATAAAATCGCTAGGGCGGCATGTGGCGCTTAAAGAAAATTGCCCAGTCACGTTACGAAACTGTTTACCGAATTTCATATGCAATTACACACAGTGGCAGCAACAAAGATGTGTTGTGATTTTGTAAACGATTTGGCAGGGGCTGGGTTTAGGCCCAAGCAAGAGTTACACATGCATACAGGCACACATGCATAATATATGTATACTGAACTGTATATAAATGAATATATGTATAAGAGAAAAGTAGTGAAATTTTGCCGCCTGCAAACGAAACCCTTTGCGCCTTGTTGCATTTTGTGGTTAAAAAGCGTGGCAAGGCGGCAGCTGGCATTTTCGCCAAAGGATTTGCACAAACTTCCTTCGTAGCAGACCGAAAAATAAAGCAAACTGTTTTTGGCGCTAAGACATGCGAATATATGCGTCTGGACAGGACATCAAGCCACATAATTTGAAAAGTTACTCAAACGGAAAACCGCAGAAAGGATATATGGCACGAAGTAGGATGTAAGTGGCAGCACTGGGGATACACACAAATGAAGATGAGTGTATGTGTTAAGGTATTGCAAAATCATATACACATACATATATCCTATATTATATTTTAGATGTATGTTTATTCGTTACGAAACATAACGACACTGCTTCCTTGGCAGGAAGCGACGCAGGCTTTGGTGGGTCTGTTTACATGTTTACAGTGCGCAGAAAAAAAGAAAACAAAAAATGAGTTTTTTGGCTATAAATGTATTCAAAAGCAAATATTTATTGAAATTTATTGTATTTGTGACCACATCCATATAATGTATAAGTAGTTATATTTCTATTTATATTGCGCATATGTTCACTATGCCATGCGATTGTATTGTATTGCCATTCGTTGGCGCTTTTTGAGTTTAATCAAGCGTAAAGAGCAATATGACTAAGCAAAATGAGCTATATTTTTGGCAGTCGGTAATAGGAATTCATTTATCGATTTTTTTTTTGTTACTTGATGACATGACTTGCAAAGATGCACAACTTCGCGGTGTTTAGTATTGGGTAAAGGCGATTGAAATTGGTTAGTCGAAAAAGTATTTTCGTATTTCAATCAAATTTCAACTTATTTTTTTTTTATATTTACACTAATAAATAAATAAACAAATATTTACTATTTTGGTCGACCACTTTTTGCCATTTTTCCGTCAGAAGCATTATTCCATCAGTGTAAATCGAAATTTCGAAATTTCCAGAACTTATGCTACCGAACCATTGTTGTGCTACACGGACGGATAAAGCATCGTCTCCGTAAACTTTTAAAATTTCATTGGTGGCTTGTGTGGCATTCTTCCCTTTTTTATACAAATATTTCAAAATATAGCGATTCTTTATTATTTTCGCTCATTTTTGAAGAGCTGCAACTTTTTTTCAACTTCCTCGATTTAAATTTTTTTGGTTAAATGAAGCTAAAAATCTCATCATTCCCACACTATATGGTATGATACAATGTGATTGGTAGTGCTGGAGATATACGACTGCAACGACATCTATTGACAAAATACGAAAATACTTTTTCGACTACCCAATATATTGGAAAAGACAGTGCTGAGATTTTGGGATTTCAAAGTACGTGAAGAGTTTGTTCTTATAATTTAATTTCCCTTATCTTGGAGTCTTCATACGAATAATTTAATGATATTCATTCTCCTTCTCCTCTATTGGAGTAAAGCTATTCCTAATGATTGAAAGAACTGGTACGGATGAGCTTGTTAATAATATAATTATGTTTTTTCTGAGATTTACTGTAAAACTACAACCAAAAACTCTTTCATTACTCTCCATGAGATGAAAAAGATAACTTTAGTAGAGCTTGAATTTGTATTACAGATATGTGGAGGCTAAGAAAAGCATTCTTCAACGGCCGACATCCTGCAAAAAAAACCTTGTTTGAGCCAACGAATGCGGAAACAGAGACTGTATGGACAAAAGAGCATGAATATTGGTCGTTGGATCGATGACAGTCCGTAGTTTTCTCGGTCGAATCCAAGTTAAATATTCCTGGATCAGCTGGTAGCCACCCTGCATGGAAAAGGTCAAGCGAACGGTTCAGCAAAGAACACATACAAACAAATGTACGCCAGTCAGGAAGCAGGATGGTCTGGGATGTTTTTCTTATAAAGGACTAAATGAGATTCATTTGATTAAAGGCAGAGTCGACGGTGGGGCGTATATTGAAGTTTTGGAAGCCAATTTGTTACCTTGCATCGAAAGACTGTATCACCATCATACAATACATACATACATTTAAACTACCTCGACAACAGTGAAAATAAATTTTTTGACATAATTCTGCTAACTTTGTGTAGTTTCAATCAGTTTGATGGTATTCTCGAAAAGTACGGAAAAAACTTCCGATTCTTGGAATATCGTCTGGTAATTATAGATAATGTATATAACAATAGTAAAATTTAATATTTGTTCATATCAGTTCAGTGCTCTTGCAATTTTGATGAACTTTACAGGGTGTTTAATATTTTTCTTACGAAATTAAGAGATTTATAAATAGATACATCTTCATTATAAAAAGTTAGTGTTGATATACCCAGGTCACTCAACGGATATTTACGTATGTTGCCTTTATTTTTCGGCTTTTGCCAACTCTGGTGTTGCAATTTGGCAACTTACAACTTTATCGTAAGGTTTGACAGTTTTGATGGCATGCATACTTAGAACGATTTTTCTTACAAACGCTAGTTGTGTTATTTCCAGTAACTTAAAATATTCATCGTGTAAATTTTTGCGTAGTTATTTTTTACAATTTTCGATGTGGATTATCTCAGCAACAGTGGCATCAATGAACTTTGTTGAATTTTTGGCCATTCAGCTCCATGTAAAACCAATGCTTGTCGATGGTATGGCGAGTTCCATCGAGGTCATAGATCATTACAAGCCGAATGTCGAGAAGGTCGCATAAAATCCTTTGCCGTTCCGGAAATTTCCAAGCAAATGGTTGTCTTTTTTTTTGAAAAACTTGACAACCCGCATGCATACCACTAGAACAATGAATTCTCAGTGATCCACAAGCATTTGTTTGGCAGTTGTCTTTCAAGAAATCAGGAAAACCAACCGTCGAAGATGGATCACATGGAACGACAATGCTACATTTCACACATCGACTAAAACAAATGCGTTTTCGAGCATTCAAAACATCGATTTGATGAGTTTTCTTGCATATAGTCCTCACTTGGCACCAAATTATTCTATTTTATTCCTCTACGTGTAAAATAAGCGAAGTGGTCAACGTTTTTCGACACCTGAAGAGGCGGTTCAGTGATATTTCAGATACATATTGAAAATCTATTAGATCAGAAATTTTTTGGGAGTGATGTGGTGTTGTCGGCTTTCTGTTTAAAATAGCAAATAATTTAAATGTCACAAATCAGATATTGAAATGTGTAACTACAAATGGCAATCAAATTGTCAAACACTTAGCAAACAGACTGTACAACATAAATTACGGGAGCAAAGCACTCGTATCACATATCACCGATCACCGACGAATTGACACAATTTTCGTTTGACAATAACGGTAATGAAGACATCAAGGTTGCAGCGATAAAAGCTGACATTTACCAAACAATAAAAAAATGAATGAAAAGACGAAACTTATCGTTTGTGGCAGAACGTTTGAAGGTTTGTTGAAGATATGCAAAACAAAGATTAAAATTTACAGAAAATTTATGAAAATCGAACGAAGTTGCAATTGTGTATGGCCTTCACTTTGCACTTGAAATTTCGGTTAATTTACTTCTAAACAAGCAATAACAACGAGTCCTTGCCATTGACCTTCGCTAGATGATGCTATCAATGTGGGTTGCTTCGAGCGCGTGTTTGGAAGCAGAGCTGAAGTGATAGAACTTTTGTGTTGGTGCTGCGTTATAGATTTGTGGAGGTGCTTGAGAAGGCTTTGTGAGGGTGTCTTGTCTTGGTGGTAAATAGTTGTTTAACATAACCAATTGTGTATATGTATATATTGGGTAGTCGAAAAAGTCTTTTCGTATTTTAAAGAAATTCACAAATTTCGTACATATTTGTTTACTTACTTATTATTATAAATAAAAAAAATAATAAGTTGAAGTTTGATTAGAAATACGAAAAACTTTTTTGACTAACCAATGTGTGCTTATGAATAAAATACTATATATACTCTATGAGATACATATTAGTTTATAGTAGAGAAGAGTCATGAGGAAGTCAATCTACAATGGTACAAAGCGCTGGTATGCGCAAATATTTCCTCAGCTGTTGACACAACACACGAAAACAGCTGCGACTATTTAGCTTCTTAGTAGTCATCTAAAATTAGAAATTTCTTAATTTGAGAAATATTTCCAACGAATTCCGTAATTAAAAAAATCCCCAAAAATTGTGCGAAATAGCGACTAAATTGCGTGTCACGCCGAAAAATGCGCGGACTCACCTTTATTTGGAAGTATTGCGCATATTCGGCATTTGCGCACGCTCTTGCTAATTTTATCACGCTTTCTGATTAAGTTTGAATTAGCGGCTTCCTGTCCGATCTATCAAGTCATCGACGAAATTGACACCTTGCAATCATGAAATCGCCTACTGATTACCACCCAGACTGCCAAGCCCACCAAACGGCCGCCTTGCTGCGCAACGCTCCTGCACTTTGCACACGAACACACACACACAGGGTCGCTTATCTTCCACGAATCACTTATCGGTTGCGCACTTTTCCCGGAATGCATTACTAAACGTAACGGTATGCCACAAACCTGCAACACTTTTTCCCATACCCAGCTGCGTTTTAAGGCTTTTTGTTAATGAATAAGAACAGCAACAAAAGTTATACTGCCGCACACCCATCAACGCCACTTTCTCGGTCTTCGTAGCTGTGAAGCACTTGTCGCCAATAATTTTAATCTAAAGAATGCCTCAAATATCATAAAATCAGTATGGAAAACTTGGTCATCGCCTGACATTAAATGGCAGACGTGTTGTTGTTGCTGGCGGCTCGACTTGACTTGATAACAATGTTACAATGAAATTTTGTGTGGATTTATCTCAACGCCTGCCGTGAGCTGGTGTGTGCGTGCGTTTAATCGACTTCACGTATAAGTGTGTGTGTGTGTTTGTGTGAGTAAATTTTATTGTCAGATACACACACATATACGTACAAATATATCAGCATTTATTTGTAATTATTTGCTGATGTAATGAAAGGCGTTCCCGGCTATTTATTGCACTGCAATAAAAGCAGAGTGATACTATATGCTATATTCGTTTATATGGATGTATGTATGTATGCACACAACTTTTTATTATTTTTTGTTTTCTTTGTTTTTGATTTCGTTCATATTTTGGTAAGCTTTGGCTGACAATTGCCGCCCTCGTAAATAATGTAAAGTTTGGTAAGTCTCCACAGGCGGGTGGTCCTAAGTCATTGGGTAGTTTTCCAGCGCATTTCAATAAGACTACAAGCGTATGTGTGTGTGTGTAGGTATAAGGTTAAGTACAACAAGTAATGCGAAGGTACTAACAACCGTTATGGCAGCACGCAAAATGTGTTTACTTAAGTTTTCACGCCTTACGTTATCGTTTGATTGGAAATTTTTCGTTTGGTGCTAAACGTGCTGCGCATTTTTGCTAAATATTTGTATTTGGTTTGTTTATTGATTGCCGGTGATCCAATGAGATTTCGTGCAGCGCTCGTGTGCTGACTTGTTGACATTGACATAACTGCATATCGAAAATGTTTTGCTCATGTAAATGGAATTTCAGCGAAGTGTTCTCAAGTATATGACACATAAGCTCTTTAAATAATATTGAGATTCTTGAACTGATTAATTTATGAGCTCAATCAATATATATTAAATAAAATATGACTAAGAATTGAAATTGTGGAACACTTGTGAAAAGAAAAGTGCTTCTGAAGAGCGTGAGCTAAGTTTATTAAGGGGCTCCATGGGTTAGCGGATTTCAAAAAAATGGAACTTTTTTTGCCTTATCAAATTTTGCAACACCTCTAGAATATTATCCTAAATTTTCAAATTGATCCGAGTAATAGTTTTGTTGATATATGTAGTCTTGTGAACTTCTGCGCTCGAGGCTAGCTAGGCTAAGTGTGCCTTTTATAAAATCTTTTTTCTCGAAACTGTTTTTTTGAAGTTGTTGGCAAGATTTCTCGAGAACTGCTCAACCGATTTTCAAGAAATTTTACACAGGTCTTTGAGATATAATTCTTAAAGACTTGGACGAAGGATTTTTTTCGATTACAAATATTTGAAAAAAAAAATGTCACGAAATTTTAATTTTTTTGTAAAAATTTCTGCAAAAAGTCCAATTTTTGGGTTTTTTCTTCGTTCAAGTTCTAATTTAAGGTTTTAACTAAAACACGTATTTTTTCGCTTGAGGTGAACCTGTAAGCAGTTATTTTGCTAACGCGGGCGCATCTGTTTTCCGAGAGGTCACCGGAAATGGCGTCACAATGATCGGGTTTAAAATATTTTTTTCCGAAAATTTCAAAAAAATCTTTGTTAATAGTGTATGTTTGTAACAATAAAAAATTCTAACAAAATATTTAATTTTTTATATGAAAAAAAAAAAATTTTGAAAAAAGGCGACAACTGAGGAGAGCAAATGTTGATAAACATGTTAAGTTTAGTAAAAATTGGAACTTGTAGAACAAATACCATCAATTTTATATATCCTCAAAATCTATATCACATATACATATTTTTATCTTATAACCCGAACTAAAAGTGGTACTCATGCCGCTCACGCATCTTATATCCATAATTCACATGTTCACTTAAACTAAAATTCTTTAAAGCTTTTAAAAGCATGTCACCTTATTAATTTGTTGTTTTCATTTACTGCTATTTTTCAATTATCGATGATAATACATTGTTATAAATTTATAAATTTTACATACACACATTATAAATGTATTTATGAGCCTTAAAATCATGCCATCTTTACAATGTGTACCAGGCAACAAGGCAGCAAGTTCCGATAAAGTCATTATTACGATATAAAAAAAGGAATTTATGAAACGAAATTTATTATACGATAAAAACCCTAATAATGGTAATAAATACTCCAGTAACCGATTCACCAAAGAAGGGAATGCCTCTTTTGGTAGCAGCTGTACTTGAGTTGTAGCGACCAATCGCCAATTTTATAGAGGAAATGAATTTCGGCCAAGACATTTTATCCAAAAATATGCGCTTGGCAATAAGATTGGATAAAAGATATCTTAAACGAGTATTTATAGGGTAGTCAAAATGCCTTGAAAAGTAGAAGCAAAAAAACAATTTTTTTGATAAGACGAACATAAATTTTTTCTTCCAATAAACACATGAGAAGAATGCAAAACAGGTTTATGTAATCTTTTCGTAACCTGCTTTACGGAATTATGCAAAAATTAGATAAAAATTTGGAAAACCGTTAATTTTAGCTGCACCAATACTATAATAACCTTCAAAGCTGCATTTTTTGTATCACAAAGTGGTATACAAAAATCTTTATCTTAATTTTGAAGGGTCAGTTTGTATGACAGCTATACGTTATAGTGGTCCGATCTTAGTAATTTTTTCAGAAAATACATAATTGCCTTGGGTAATAATGTACCTCAAGTTTCTTGAAGATATATCAACAAATAACAAAGCTTTCCATATAAGCACTTGTTTGTAATTGTTCAGTTTGCATGGCAGCTATATGCTATCGTGACTCGATCTAAACAATTTCCTCAAAGGTTCAGTCAATGTCTTAAAAAAATATTTCATGTCACATTTCGTTAAGATATCTCATCAAATACAAAAATTTTCCGTACAAGAACTGTATTTTGTTTGGTTAGTTTGTATGGCAGCTATACGGTATAAACGGTCCGATTTGAATAATTTATTTTGATTATGTACCGTTGCTTTAAATAGTAATTCATGCCGAATTTCGTGAATATATCTCTTCAAATACAAAATTTTTCCATACAAGGACATGATTTTCAACGGTCAGTTTGTATGGCAGCTGTACGCTATAGTGGTCCGATATCGGCCGTTCCGACAAATAAGCAGTATTTTGATGAAGAAAGGACGTGTGCTAAATTTCAGTTCGATATCTCAAAAACTGATAGACTAGTTTGCATTTCTCTATGTATATAGACCGATCGAAGGTGCACAAACGGACTCAGCTATTCATGCGATTCAAATATATAAATATATACAAATGTATATACTTATTTGGGTCTCTGATGTTTTTTCTGGGTGTTAAAAACTTCGTGACGAACTTATGTGTCCTGTTCAGGGTATAAAAAAAGCACCTGTGGAATGGAGGACTCTTATGTGTCGTTTGAGTTCTGCACTTTTTTTATTTCAACATCCGATCGAAGGATGTTTCAGAGCGATACGAAACTTATCTTTTCCAACGAAAAATGTCAATATTTTTCCTGTTTTGAATATAATAAACTAGTAGGTAAATTTGCAAAATTTCAGCACCTCCCTCCCAGCAAAGTAAAAATTTCGATATATTGTGAAAAAAATTAATAAAAACACCAATAATTTTTGGTTGCAATTTGTTGTTTGTTTACCCATGAAATCCACCATAAAATCACTGTTGCATATGGAAATCATGAAAGTGTGCACTGCTTGATATTTGGACCATCTGGATGATGTTATATACTCATCCACCATATCTCCATATACTGTATGTAGATATGTATGTCTTTACACATACATACTTGAAACCATACGTGCAATGTGTGGCCATGAAACTCCAACGCGCGTCTAACCCATTTTTAACAGGCGCTCCACCAACTGCGGCCCGCACCATATCGGTGATTGGGAAAGCGGTCAGCGACAGTCGCCTGCTGCGCTATTTAATTGCGCTATAATTCCACATGAAATGAGCGCCAAACTAAAGTAAAAAAAGTGGAAATAAACGAATTCACAAAGAAGTCAACAAAACAATAAAAATCATAACAAACAACACAATCGAGCCGCTGGCACCTCATAAACTTTACGGAAAACAAACTAGAAAAAAGAACGATTTCATATCATTCTTGTACTTTCTATTTGCGATAATTTCGCGTACAATTTAAAAGCCTGTGTGATACGCGTACTACAGCGTCTTTGGTATATGGGCATAACACAGCCATAGCCGGCACAGCAAAGCGTTTGAACGCGGCTATCACTTGGCGTTTGGCGTTTGCGATAACTAACCGTGACCTAGTGCAGTCGGAATGGCACTTCTGTGGTCATTATTGGCGCGAAATAAACGGTTCGCCTTGAACTAGTTACCAAACATGTGTTGTTGCTCTTGGTGTTTGGACGGACGAGCGATTGGGATACTGTGTCGGTTGATGGATTGGGTTACGCTAAGATCGGTTTATTTGTGTCTTCATTAAACAATTTATTTCTAGATCACTGCTCCTTCTCACTCACTTCGAAAAATTACACGCCAATAAAATGTTTTTTTCAAAACTTTTTCCTTAAAAAACACAAAAATTAATAATAATTCTAATAAATCCCTTGAATAGAATTAGCAATAGTCACTTCTGTCTACATTTCTTTTGATAAAGAAGTACCTGTTTTGATTTTCGTTCGTCAACAAATTCATTGAACTCGTTATCGGATAATTAGAATGATTTTTGCGTTTCTTTTTTTGTTTTCTTTATTTTTTTAAATTTTTTTTATTATATTTGAACTAACGGCACATGTATAGATAACTTTCTACTTGTTTACTTATTTCTGACAAAGAACAACACGCTTTACTTACTTGTCTGCATAGCCATGTGTGCAGCTAATAGCCACACCGCTTAAAGTAGAGTCGCTCGCCTTTTTGCATTATTTTGTCAGTAAAAGTGGCAGATAATACCGTTGGACTACGTGGTTTAGTGGTGTTGAGTGTATCGTCTTATTCAACACATTGCATTTGGGTTTACAAAGCTTCAATTCTGCGACGTGCTTCCGGTGGCAATACTTTTGTGGGATCAAATACGGGTATGCGTAAGGATAACGAGAAACGTGCGTCGGAAGTCGTGTCTCTGGAGAATACTGTATTCAAGTGCCACTGATTCGAAGCTAACTAGGCATGTCGTACGAGCAATTTGTCAATCAGGAAGCAATAATGCAGAAACTTAAATTATAATACATATGTATTAGAATAATGATTTACCGATAGTTAGAGTCTAAATCGAGCCAGCGATTTTTAAGGCGAAGTTTGTTAGAGATACATATTTGTTCGTCAGTTTTTGAGATATCCGAATGGAATTTTATACGCAGAAAGATTTTGATATTCTCTTGACCATTTGTCGGAAACGGTCAGTTCAGGCAACTGTACATATTACATATCTTCCTTACAACAGATTATTCAACTTCGCCTTTAGAGTCGCTGGCTTGACTTGATGGTTATAACATAAAATATTCAGTCTTATAAGCCGCTGGCTCGAAAACGGATAATAACTGAATAATCGGTTATATTGGGGATATATGATATATATACATCCGTAAATCAGTCCTGTTAGAGTTAATAATCTGTAAGTGTTCTGTGATCTTAGATAGATTTAAAAATTATAACATTAGATATTCAGTAATTCTGTTGAAAGTTATTGAAGACTATGTTCAACAACTCGACTATTCCTGGAACCAAGTAACGGTAAGGAGATTTATGGAGATTTTAGACTTGTTCCTATATCCATTTCAAGTGGATATTTTAACAAACTGCTTAATGAAGAATACTCTGTGCAACGTAATGTCGGATTGTGCGAGGATTGCCTTTTATATGGCGAGATAAGAGAACAAAAAATAATATTAATCATCGAAAATCGCTATATACATAGTTTTTCAAAATAGTCTCCATCAAGATCTATATACCTTAGCATACTTTTGAACCAATCATCGAAGCACGTTTGCCACTCCGATTGAGGTATCGCCGAAACATGCATATCGAACGCATCAACCGTCTCTTCATGTGTCGAAAAACATAGTTAAATTTTTACGTTTAGGAATAAAAAGAACTCATAAGGCGTCAAGTCAGGATTATTATATCTTAGATGACTCAGAAAACACATATATTGAGTGCTCTGCATTGTTCCTTTGGTATGGTCAGTCCAGTTTATCCAAAAACCGGCAACAGGCTTGGAAGTACTTTGTACGGGAACAACTTTTGTTGGATTTGGCTCATCTGAGAACACTCATACAGTTTGCATCTATTTAGTTTCGGGATTATACGTACAAATCCACAATTCATCACCTGTCACGATTTCATAGATGGGTTCCGAAGCGCCGCTTTCGTACTTTTTAACATTTGTCTCGATAAATCGACAGGAGATTATTTGAGCAATTACCCCCATAATCTAGTTTAGAATTTTGAAAAAAATCGATTTTTTTGCATATTCTTAAAGACTGCACCTTTAAGAATATATTCGCCAAGGAAATTTTTAAAATTCCTATTATTTACCGACTTATAGCTATTTTAGTGACGCAGCGTGCAAGCCGGCTCTATGTTAGTATAGACTGCCTGCAGTTAGACTCAAATCTTTAATCGCGTTTTTCTCGAAACTACTATTTTCAACACTTCTGACATGATTTCTGAAGTTCTAATGAACCGATTAACTTGGAATTTGGTGTGGACCTTCTTTATATATCTCTCTATGGTTGCAACTAGGATTATTAAAAAATGTTGATTTTTACTATTTTTAAAAAAATTTTGATCTTTGCCAAAACACAGGCAAAAAATTCAAACAGTCGCCATTTACTGAAAATTTTTTTTTTTATTTATCCTAGTTCAGACGATAGCGGCATTTGTACTGATTAAACATTTTTTTTTGTATTCTTAAAATATCAATAAATATCTGATAAAAAATTGGATACAAAAATGTTCTTAGTTGGACTTGAAAAAATGCCGTTAAATAGCATTTCTAGACTAGAATACCCCCTTAACAAACTGTGTGAGATTCAACGTGATCCAAAAGTAACCAAGTGAATAATGTCAATGTGAATACAGTCAAATGTTCATAGAATATCGAATATATGCTAGTCCCACTAATGTCTTAATCCCAAGTTAGATCACATGAAAATCTTTAAATATCAGCTTACGGGCAGCATCAATAGTCACAAGAACAAAAACTGATTCTGGATTATCATCACGAAAGCCCTTTTTGAGTTATCCACGACTCGATGAAATTCACCATACCTCCGATAAACACTTCTTTTTGATGGAGCTTCATTGCAAAAAATTGAATTAAGTCCATTTATGCATTGTTGCTGAGTTAAACCATGTCGAAAGTTTGTGAAAAAATAATCGCGTGAACATTTTTACGATTTATTGCCATTTTTTGGCCGAGACGAATATTTTAAGTTACTGTACACAACAGAGATAGCGCTAGTGCGTTAAAACTTTCTGAGCATGTGTGCCATCAAGCACGCCAAATTTTACGATAAAGTTGTGTGTTCCAGGATTGCAGCACTAGGGTTGCCAAATACCGAAATATGACTGACAACCTATGTTACGTGATAATACTCCGTAATTGTGAGGCGTAATCGAACTACAATAAAACAGAAGGTTTGATGATTGCAAAAGTAGTATATTTATTTAGCGAAATTCTTGAAATTACGACGAAATGGGAAACTCCCATCCTCATAACATAATATTTGTCAAATATTATTAGCATTACGTTGAATGCAAAAATGTTTATTTTGACACGCAAAACCCTTAGATAACGCATAAAAAATAATTACATGCAATAAATAACAACATTTACAAAGTCAATAAAAATTGACAGCTCATAGGCTGACAGTTGCAAAAATTCTCGGAAATTAACGCAAACCTTTTATCTTTTTGCTCTGCTGGCGTTTCACAAGAGCCAGCAAATATTGAGATTATGCGCAGTAACGCTTGTAAAAACGCTAAAGTGTTCTTCTCGGAATTGGGCTATAAAAACAAACGGCGCTTCAATGGTAATCTTTGCCGATTTACACCCGCATGCGCAAGCGTACTGGCCAACAGCACAGCAAAGTGAAACGAACAGCTCAATGAAACTCGCTAACACCACTACATGCACGAATGCCTACAATACGAACACTTATCAGCTGTGCAACACAGCATGGCGGCGAAGAGTTGCGCCAAATTAGAGAAAAATAGCCGAGCGTGTTTATCGGAAAATTATTTCCAGTTAGCAGACAAACGTCGATATAAAGGAAAGGTGCAAAAAGTGTGAGGCCGCACAGAGCGCAAATCAAGAATTATACAAAAAAAAAAGAAAAACAAACGGCAAGCGACTAAAAAGTGCAGGATCAGCCAGCAGAGCGTTTACCTGGGCGCTGCTGTTCAGCTACATCACTTATGCATATAATTGAGTGAGTCAAGAGCATGAAAAGCGTATTTCCACATTTTATCGCAAGCGTGTATTGCTATCTGCCGAGATTTTTGCTGCAAAATTTATGTAGCGTGCATAATTTGAGGAAGAGCAGCGCACTGGCACCAGCTGATATTGACAATTGCAATTTAACCGTAATCAGTGGCTCACAGACTCAGTGCCCAGCTTCAGCGGCGGTCCAACCCATGCACTTACTACATACTTATTTATATACGATGTGAGTGTTTGTTGTTGTCATTGTGTGCTGTAATTGTTCCAGGTAATAGGCTTGATGCTGGCAACTGTCAAAAAGGGTAAGATTTATGCCAATTGGTCAGTGCTGTTGTTTTGCGGGATTGCCATTGTATTCTTGCCGCTACTAATAGGCTTGTAATTCTTTTTTTTTGTTGTTTTCTTTTGGCCCTTTTGACGGATCTTGCCAAATTAGTGTACACTTTTCTTTAGTTTTGTTTAAAAGGCGTTTAAGGCGGGGTAATTCAATGATCATTAGTCGGTAATTTGAGTTGGAAAGTGAATCGAAAGATTTTGAGGTTAGGAATGAGGAAAAAACTGGCTATAATTTCATAGCAGCAAGAAAAACTTTAACTTCGGTTGCATAGAAGCTATGATACCTTTCAAAAGCACAGATATCTCGTCAAATGAAAAAGTTTTCCATACGAGCACTTGATTCCAATCGTTCAGTTTGTATGTCAGCTATATGCCAGAGTGACTCGATGTGAACAATTTCTTCGGATATTGCATCATTGCATTAGACAATAACCCATGCCAAATTTCGTGACGATATCTTCTCAAATAAAAGAGTCACCACAAAAGTTTGTATGGGGTTAGTACGTATATATAGACAGGCGGACATGCTGATTTAAATATAAATATTTTATAGGGCCTCCAACTTTTCCTTTGGGATGTTACGAACTTCGCAGCAAACTTATTATACCCAGTTTAAGATATAATGAGAATTTTTAAAAAGTATTGTGGAACCAATTAAGTTGATACGAAGATTTAGTGACATAAGAGATCACAGGTAGCCCTATAAAACTGAGTTTTGAGCAATCGAGTTCAGCGTAAACTTAGTCTTACTTCACAGAGACAAAACCGAAACAAAAACTCGAATGAACTCTCAATGGTGGCGGGTATTTAACTAAACCGAATGTTGCAAGGCTCTTACTTCGCTTAATTACTTCATAAACCAATTCACCCAACGTTCCGAAGAATTAAATTTACATTACAAGTATGTGTATTTGTATAATACCATTAACTCGACTTCGAAAAAAATAACGAAAAAACGCAACTTTTTGCAGAAAATATCGCAGCTCACCTCCCACCCTATCCCTTATTGCTTTTTCAACACACAATGAAAAGCTGTCAAAAGCATACACGAATTTCCCCAGAGCAGTCATGCATATCAATAAGCCATTATAGTCGGTATTAAATTAACACGATGAACATATGTTTACACTGCCACAAGAAATGGAGGAATGCGAGTATAATCGAAGCACAAACGAAGCCACTCGAAGCACAAACGAAGCTACTCGAAGCAATAAATGGAAATGCAAAAGCAGGGAAATTGCTTTATGAGTTTGAGGTTTGTGTGGAGACTATACTACGAAGCTCACCAAAGCATTCAATTCAATTTGATGTTGTGAGTAGCAGTTTAGCCGACAATAAATGCTAATGGCAAGGCAATTTCTTCACTGAACTCCCCAAAAGTATGCTACTATTCAAATTGTAGTTTTTGAAAGCATAAGTGTGAGGACAATGGCGCTGTCATGAATACTACGAAGGATGTTTCCATCAAAAATCTGAAAGAAACTTTCACCATATTGAGAACCGCTGTTCGTGTTGGAAACTACATACTTCGAGTTAGGAATATTTTCCTTGAATTTATGCACCCTCATACTGAAATTTAAGTTATTCTCTACAAAGGCAGTCTAAGTCACATATGTGCGCAGTCGTTGGCTAGTAATTTGCCACAAGTGCAGGCAATTGTACAATTTGATTGTCTTTTTCAGCTGTTTTCACGCAATAAATAAGCATTTTTCTCTGTTTTGTGCAATAAACTGCCAGCGAAGTGAAAATGAATTGCAATTTTCAGTGAAAAAGGGGATAGAAAATATCATCGCACAGAAACACTTTGGAAAATTTTTGCACTTAAGCTCTTAAGGTTGCTTAAGTTCACAGCAAGAACACATTATATGCTGTCATCTATATGTTCTTGCTGATTGCTTTTATTCGGCGGGAGAATAGTCTGTGCTTTAAACGATGTATCCTGTTACAGGAAACACTAGAGAAGATGGAAAATTGCAGCAAGGTTAAAATATTACTCGTTAGGTGATCGACCCAATGGGAAATGACAAGCATTTGTTTTGGAATTTTTTTTGGTAGAAAGCATATTGTCACCTAAAATGCAAAACAACGTTTCATAAAAAAAAATTGAAAATCTCTGTCGGATATATGTATGTAATAACCAATATATAACCATTTTATAACAAATTTTAACTAGTATTTTGGTTATAATAACCAATATGTAACCACTTTATAACCAAAAATCAAATTTTGGTGCTTTCTATTATAACGTTTTTCCTTCACCTGTAAACTTATGAAAAGTGAGTGAAAATGAGAAAAAGAATTAATAAAACTGACTACAATTTACGGAGAAGAACTTGTATAGACATACCAATGAGGTATATCAAGCAAAAAATTGACGTCTCGAAATACTACTGTGGATTTGAATGAAGTGCTAGGAAGTTGGTATGGTTGCAACCGAATAAAGGAATGACAAGATTAAGGCAAACTCATCTCTTGCCAATTCGTAATATGTTTTTTTAGAAACTCCTTTCCAAATTTTCTAATGGGGCTTCCATATTACATTCCCGCATTTGGGGTATGCGTTTGAAAACGAAAGCTTTTTCGGCACTTTCGCTTACGAATTTACCCACAAAATGCAATATTTGTTTCCCGCCATTTCGAGTGTCTAGCAAATTTAATGAAGTTAACGCTAACGCACAGCCGAAGAATGAAGTGAGAGCTGCGTTGCTAGTTGGTGGAGTGGGTGAAGGTAGTCGTCGGGCGCATAAATGCAAATTTGAAACTCAGACAAATATATTTTCACTAAGGCAAAGGCAGGCAGACAAACTGACAGAAAGCGAAATGCTGAGTAGGAAAGGAGAGCTGCAAATACAATTGTTGGCAGCGTAGATGAAGCGTGTATGCAAATGTGTGTGTGTAGTCAACCATAAAGTCAAATTATTTTTTGGTTAGGCAAAGCAACTTTCTGCGAGACAGACGGAAATATGACAGCCAGTCAGACCGTTAAACTGTGAAATATGCAGACAAATGGACGCATAAATCCACATTCATACATATATGCATTGTAAGCTTAGATATGTATGTAACTGTATGTGAGGGCGGCGAAAATTCACTCATTTGTTGTTTTGTAAGCTCGGTGTAACGCATGCTGTAGGTCAGCAGCTGTTGGTATCGCGTGGTTCCGTCTGTTTAGACGTCTATTTGCTTGCTGTGCGCACAACTCCGCCACTCAACCCAACTCCACTTCGTGGCAAAGTTCACGCTTGTCGCAGGTTGTCTATCGCGCTACACTGCGGCATTTTGTTAGCAACATGTTAGTAAATTAATAGATATATCTTCCACCCACAGCATTATTTAATGCCTTGCGGAGTATCGACGAGGAATGCAACATGCAGCGTGGTATGTTTGCACCGAAATTCGAATGGAATTCTTGCGTGAAAGCACTCGAAAATGCATGAAATGGGTCGGGTTATGTTTGTTTATTGCTTGGAAAGCGAAAAGAAATGTGGATGAAAGTTTACGGCGGAATAGATAAAGGCTCGAGTCGGTAAGGTGAATTGGAGGGTGTCCGAGGCCAGTAAAGAAATTTTTTTTCCTGTTATTAGTTCCACAGTGTCTGTCTTGCTGGTTACCTTTATATTTAAGGATTAGGCAACTCTGGTGCTGCAATCTGGCAACTCACAACTTTATCGTAAAGTTTGAGATTTTTGCTGTCATACATTTTCAAAACGTTTTGACATATGAGCGCTATTTATATTTTTTACAGTAACTTAAAATATTCATCTCGCACAAAAAATGGAATTAAATCGCGAATATTTTCGCGTGATTATTGTTTGTAACTTACAACATGGGCTAAATGAACACTTAATCAATGGACTTAATTCAATTTTTGACAATGAAACTCTATCAAGGACTGGTATTTATCAATAGTATGGTGAATCCAATCGAGAACGTAGATCACTCCAAGATTCCAACATTTAATAGTGCATGAAAACTTGATTTTGAAATTTATTTTCTTGCTGGATCTTACGCAATTTATCGAATGCTCAAAAAAAAGGTCGATTCTTCTTCTTGATTGGCGTAGACATCGCTAGCCGATTCGCCAATCGTTCTTCCTTTTCCCTGCTCGGCACCAATTGGGAATTCAATGTGTAGCCAGGTCCTTCTCCACCTGATCTTTCCACCGGAGTCTTCTTCTTCCTCTGCTTCCCCGGCGGGTAGTATGTTGAATACTTTCAGAGCTGGAGTGTTTTCATCCATTTGGACGACATGGCCTAGTCAGCGTAACCGCTGTCTTTTAACTCGCTGAACTCTATCAATCCGTCGTATATTTCATACAGATTTTCATTCCATCAAATGCGATATTTACCGTGGAAAGTTCGCTAAGGACTATAAATCTTTCGCAGAACCTTCCTCTCGAAAACTCCTGACTGTTGTCATCAGCCATGACTCCGCACCATAAAGTACAGCGAGAATAATGAGTAACTTCTAGAGTTTTTTTTTGGTTCGTCGAGAGAAAACTTTACTTCTCAATTGCTTACTCAGTAGCACCTGTTGGCACGAGTTATTCTGCTTTGATTTCCGAGGCTGACGTTGAGGTTGGGTTTAATAATGGTTCCAAGATATTCGAAATTATCAACGACTAAACAACAACAACAATGTAGACAGCCAAGCAGCAATCAAGGCGACTGTAGGAGCATGATGGGGATACCGCACCGGCCGCAGAGTCTGTTAAAATTCGCGTCAAGCGTAGGCATCCTAAACGATGACTACTCCTCGTGGACTTAGCAAGGGAACTTCACCTGGCATCGTAGAGGTCCAAATTGGTCTATGCGTGGCTTATGGTCTACCAGATTAACCTAACCTAGATTAACATAACGACTTCAAAGCTATGACTGTCAACGACTGTTTGTTTGATGACTGGAGATATTTCGTCTTGCCTTCGTTCACTACCAGGGTGGTTGGTTGGAAAGGATGCCTGTAACTTTGTATTGAAAACTTCGGACCACTAGCTCATGTCACGCCTAAGCTTATATTGTCATTTTTTTCAGCAAGGTTTCAATACACATAGTCATTGCTTTTACATTGAGTTCAAGTTTTCAGACACTCTCACTTTCTCTCTTAATTTACGAAGTTCCATATTAAACCCTGCAAACTTGAAATATTTAAGGAAATCAGATTCGGAACAACAATTACTGAAGTAGTAGCCCAAGCAGCTGAAATTTTCAATTCCCAAATGGGCGTAAATATGAAATTTGCAGTTAAATTAAATGAAAAATGGGCGCAACACTGTGGCACGCAGAAAAAAATTTTACATTAAAAAATATCAACGGAAACCACTTTCCCCTACAACAAACAGAACGAAATTTTAATTTTCCATTTCATTTGCATGACAGTGAAAGTGCGAATGTGTTTGTGTGAGTGCCGAGGTAGAGTGAAAACTAATGGGCGTACAATTGCAAGCGGACACATGGGACCATTCAAACTTTTACCGAGAATTCATACGAAAATCCTCGACAAGGATAATGTAACACATAAACATGCCTTTCGCCCAGCAAATGTTGCATGTCGCTTATGATGATTTACTGTTGACCGCAAAAGTATTTTATTGTGCCACTGGTGGAATTTTGGAATTTTTAATGAAAACTAAAACACCTTTTCACACACCGCCGCAGCCGCAGCCGCTCGGCAACCGTTGCACACCTTTGGCCGCAGCATTCAAAATGCTTTTGAATTTAAAATGCGAGCTGGGCGTGCAATATTAAATTGTTGCTGGCATTGTGCGGCAATTGCATGCCACATAGAACGTGCCACAAAGACGCATAGGCTTTCGAATGAAACAAAAATGGGCGTTGCGCCAATAAATTTGGGATTAACGAATTGCTCAACGAAAATAAAAAGGACACTTTTCTGTGCGGCAACACGCCTACACACACACACACGCACGCAAACAATTGCGCTACATTGTGCCACAAATGAGCGGAAGAGTGGAGGAGTGCATGAAATGTAGTGAAATGCAATGAAGGCGGCTGTCGAATGGTGGTGGTTTGTGCACGTCGACGTCGGACAGTGAGGGGCATGCAAAATTTTGTGGTTTTCCGGTAGCTGAAAAGGTGTTTTCAATGCGCTTCCGTCGCTTGTTCAACGCCACAAAGTGTTATTGTGTTGTTGCCGGCAGCCCAAGCGCAGCGAAAGCAACGCTTCTGTCGCCGCCAACGCCTTTGTCTTCACATTATTTCTCTTTGTATAGCCTTTTCGGCCCTTAACGCTTGCATGAGTAGGCGTTCTCGCTCATTTATTGCAACATACTTGCAACGGTACATTATGCGTTTAACTCGTGTGTGTGTGTGTTTGGGTGCCTGTTTTGGCTACAACTTCCGCTTGCGGCCGCTTCAATGCTCAGCTGCATTAAGATTTTTCAATGAATTCCAATTTTTTCTTGTTTTCGACAATTTGGCCACGGTCCAAAATTCGTTTCGAATTACATTTCATTGCAGAAAAGTACAAAAGCGCTTTTCTTGTAATAAGGTCAGCAGTAATGTAGCAAAGTAAGAGGTGGAAAAAATAGCATCTTATAGGCCTTGCGCTGCCAAAAAGGACATGGCTTGGCAGCAGTAAGATCTTTCGGCGAAGGAGTAAATGAGGTGACTCAGTTTAAGGCAGAGTATGGATTTCGGCAATATTTGTTTCCAAATATGTGTATATTGGGTAGTCAAAAAAGTCATTTCGTATTTTGTCAATAGATGTCGATGCAGTCCTATATCTTCAGTGCTCCCAATCACATTGTGTCATGCCATATATCTGTAGTGTTGGAAAAGTGAGATTTTAGGCTCTGTTTAACCAAAAAACAATTAAGTTTGAGGAAGTTGAAAAAAAGTTACAGCTGTTCAAAAATGTGTGAAAATAATGAAGAAATTCGCTTTATTTTGAAATTTTTGTATAAAAAAGGAAAGAATGCCACGCAAGCCACCAATGAAATTTGTGAAGTTTACGAAGACGATGCTGTATTAGTTCGTGTAGCACAACAATAGTTCGCTCGCTTCCGTTCTGGAAATTTTGAAATTTCGAATTTCACTGATGAAAGTTGTATGCTGATAGAGTAATGTCTCTGGCGGAAAAATTGCAAAAACTGGTCGACCAAAATGTTACAATTTTTGGTTATTTATTTATTAGTATAAATAAACAAGAAAAAACGTTAACTTCGGTTGCACCGAAGCTAAATACCCTTCACAGGTGCATTTCTGTTAGTAACTATGTGCTCAGTTTGTATGGAAGCTATATGCTATAGTCAACCGATCTGAACATTTTCTTCGGAGATTACATTGTTGACTTAGAAAATAATATATACCAAATTGCGTGAACATATCTTGCCAAATGTGAAAGTTTTCCATACAAGCATTTGCAAAATTTCTAAACGATATCTTGAAAACTGAGGGACTAGTTCGTATATATACAGACAGACAGAGAGACAGACAGGCGGACAGACGGACAGACAGGCGGACATGGTTAAATAGACTCAGCTCGACATACTGATCATTTATATATATATTTTATGGGGTCTCCGACGAATCATTCGCATTTCTTGGTATGCCCAGGTGAATGCTTTTCAATTTCCTGACCGAACTTTGCTTCCTCAGCATAAAAGTCTAATATTATTCCAAGATTCCATGACTAAGTATAATCAATAGAAATGTGATTAAGCTTCTGCGAAACTTTATTGTCTACCCCACGTCAATAATGTTGCTTTTAAGACGTAAGATATACTGAGAAAAGCATGTATAAGGGTGGTTCTTAATGTGTTGGTAAAAAAAGAATCGAAATTGAATATAACCTCGTATTTAAAAGCAATTAAATCGCTTCGTTGTTGTTGTTGTAGTTTTAGAAAACATTGCTAAAAATAATCGAATCGAATAATCGAATAAAAGTCCGGGTCCTTACCGGTTATTTAGACCGGACTATCGTGGCAACGGCAGTTTCTCCTCTTCGCTGAGCGTTTTCTTTTCCACAAATGCTTAATAACTCTATGATTTAATGGAATCTGTATGCCTTCAGTTATAAGTGAGGACCTTTCGATGTCCCGGGGTTAAGTGCAAAGCTTCTATCGGTCAAATTTTGCCATCACCGCTTTTCTAGTCGTAAATTTAGTATTAAGTCAAAAGGATGGTATAAATATATTTCTCTCTAGGTCCATTCCGGTTATTTAAACTCGACGGACGTGGGAACGGCACCGGTTTTGTGAATATAACTATACACCCTAATACCACAAGCTTTTACGATATTTGACATAAATACACGCTTAATTTCAGAATGGCAATGCGCTTATATAGAGGAAGTAATGCAAAGTGGGACGATCTACAATAAAAGATATAGCATTCAGTTTTCGTACAGTAGTTCAAAAAATATTGTTGCCTATTCTGTGGTAATTGCATATACGAATATGTCTAGAAAAACAAATACAAAAATATTTTCAAGACACTTAGAACATAGACTTTAGAAATCATATTTATACTTTTAATTTTAATTTATTATTTTTTTTGTTTGCAAAAATTCAGCGGGCATTGACCACTGTGCTACACTTATCGCACATGCCAAGGGAATGATTGAAATGCCGAACCACTTGAGATTCAACTATCAGTAATAAATGAAATTTAAAAGAATCGATTAAGTAAAACGTGAGTAAGGTGGACAGTGCCATAATATATAGTAGCAGCGCTGAGCGCGGGCATGTTGAAGACCTAAATAAATTCTTCAATTGAAATATAATAAAAGTGTCACTGAAGAACGCTGAAAATGCGTGGGTTTTCTGTTATTAAAAAGCAAATACAATTATACAAAAATACATATTTTATTATACTATTTTGGGGAAACCTAGTATATTTGACATCTTTGACATATTTGGAAACTTTTGACAGTTGGACGTTAAAAAACGATAATTGAACCATATGGTGGCGAGTGAATCGAGGAAAGCAACTAAAATAATAATAAATGAAAAATAATCTCAAATCAAAACTTGATACTAATCTTAGATCTAAAGCAACAAAGAAACCTATAAACGTCTACATAATAAACCTTTGTCGCTAGAATGACATCATAAACCTAATTTTTTGATTGTACCTCCAGAAATCCTTAATCTTTTGATGACATGTGCCTGCTTTTGATGATTTGTATATATTTTGCTGATAGATGTATGCTAAGTTTCTCTAGAGAGGAGTTATTAAGTTAACTGTATTAAAAATGTTTCGAAAACAAGGTTAAGTTAAGTTAGGTTCAGAGGTGAGATCCGTCACTTGGACAGCTCCGAATGTCGATCCTTTGTTGAACCTGATAACTTCTATATACTTGATCATAAGACCCATATAGATCGACAAAGCGCTTTAAGCTAATCACAAAATTGTTGAAAAGGCTAATATCAGTTTCGGCTCTGTCTTTCGGTTGAAAGTAAGATTATCGAGGTGGTTAAGCCTCAGGCTGACAAAGGCGGGGCAATGGGGAAGAAAGTACATGGATGGTTCCACCTCATATGAACTTTGTTCAGCGTAAGTAGTTCAAGAGATCTTTTGCGTTCTACTTTAAGCCAGATGGATATCGCAGTTGCAGTGCTAGAAAGCAAGACGTCTATGGAGATGCAACTCAGTCTCAATCTGATGAGAGCGGAACAAGGATGCCCTTCTACCTATCTCATCGACTTTGCAGTTGCCAACAATACAGCTATGACCAGACACTCAAATGATTCTGATAATGAAGTAGCTTGATAATATTTATAGTTAAGACAGATACTTCAACACTAACCTTAGCAAGCACACCGCTAGTAATGCAACTCTGCTGTCGGAGTGAATGCTGACCTACCTGAAAGAGGTTGCACTTCGTATCAGTAAGGCCACGAGTGGATTCTGCGACGCAGTGAAATAAGTTGTCAGGAATGCGGTTGAAGGAGAAAAGAATTTCAGCGTTTCCTTGTTCGGCAGACAGGTGAATTGCTTCGAAGTGCGTTTTAAGACTCAGGGAAGCTGAGTATATGAAAGGGATACTCAGCTTCCCTGAGTCTTAAAACGCACTTCGAAGCAATTCACCTGTCTGCAATGCTGCGGATGCCATTTTTGAAATGGCATTAAGTGCTATTGTAGTCGGTAGTGCACCAATGAGAGATGCTCTATGGACACGTAAAATCTTTTTAGCAAGAGTAGCCTTTTAGATCTAGTAAAGAAGAAGAAGAGCATTTCGAGCGTCTTTCACCAGAGGAAGGCGCCATAGCACATTATTCGCCTGACTTTTTAGAGTTTGTTTGTAGAAAATTGAAATCAGAGAAGGACAGATTCCTTTTAAAACAGAGAGAATTCTATACTATAAGGAGAAATATAAATATTTATTGATTAGTGAGTACATAAATACGAAATCAGATGAGCATTAGTCCGGAATATAACTGAACGAAGAAAGAACTATCAGAAAAAGACAAACATTAAAAACGAAAAGTCAACAGGAAGCACTCAAATAGTTAACTTCCCGAACAAGTAATGAACAATTTCATTAAATGACTTTGTGCCTTTACAGTCATATATAACATAAGCAATCTACGCACTTTTTGGCAAATAATAGCATTTCTCTTTAATTTCGGAAAGTCCACAGGGAATGACAGAAGTGTGTGACCGCTGCTGTCATTGTTACGCAGTCACTAATCGTGTGCGTGCGCCTTGCAGCCCTCCGACTGTGCCTCTGTCTATTAAAGACGCTAATGATGACAGTTGCGCTGTCACGTGCAAGCCGTTATGTGTTACTTTCTGTCAATATTTGCGAAAATGTCACATTTCCGTCATTGAACACAGACAGGCACGTTTTCTCAGTCAAATTGACTGCTCTCAGGAGTGACAACTTTTAGTTTCTACACAAAACTGTATACGAATACATACAGAGAAATATATATATGTATACAATATATACATATATTATTGTAATTAAGTGTGCTGCGTTTATGTTTCCTCTGCCTGTCAGCTGCAGTTGTCGAAATTTCGCCTATGTCACGTCATGTTGCAGCCCGCACACACGCTTTCCCACTAAATCTTCAGAGATAAACATATGCGCGCGACTTCTTGTCATATTGCTTATGACTTTTCTACTCCATTGTCTATGATTTGCAATATTTTGTCAATAAATCGTTTGAAAATATGACAACTTATTTCTTGCCCCACTTTAATACCCCGTACAGGCGATCGCTATTGATTTGTTTGTCAATGCTGCCGAACAATGGCCGAATTTGAGCTGGAATATTTGCCAAAAAACACGTTTGCTGGGAAATATTAAACTAAAAAATCTATAAAAGGTAGCAATATACATACACACCGGCGCATGGCTGTTTTTGGTGTCTTTACCGCCAGTCTCACGTGTGACAGCCAAATATTTTTACACTTTCGCATTGTTTGCTCTTGGCCGGCTGCTGTCATAATTCATGCGAAATTCATAAATTCAATGTTGGTTTTAATACATAATCCTTTGCCTTTGATATATTGGCCGTTTTATGTTTGCACAAATATGCCACAAGACGCATGCCACATGCCACATATGCTGCTTTCTACTACAATGAGTGTTTGAGTGGCGCATCCTAATAAATTCTTGAACACTTTGGAGATTATAGTGCGATCGAAAGCATTATTTCAAAGCTGATAACTAAATTTATGGCATAATTTTTAGGGCTGCCATGAGGTTAGTCTATTTAAAACTGTTTGAAAAGGACAAACATAAAGAAGAGAGCGCGTTTTTTTTATATTTTCGTAAATAATTGTAAAACTTGTAGCTTAAGTTTTATCATTTTACTGATATTAAGGGAGGTGTGTGTCTTTGATAAATTTGAGTTTAACATGCCTAAATGTAGGCAATACGGTTTATATATTCTCTTAGTTACTTTATTATAGGGGAAAGCAAATGCAGAATATTTCTTTCGGATTTTATATAGTATTTTCAATAAAAGGTTTAGGTAACCCACCAATTTTCTTTGTCATTGGTACTGATTTTTACGTGGCGGGTCCCAAACCCAGCGCACAGCCCTATGTAGGGGATGACTGGCGCGCTGTTGTTAACTCGGCTATAATCGCGTAAGCGGTTTCTACGCCAATTAAGAAGAAGAAGAACCAACCAATTTTTGGCACTAAGCTAGGCGTTTGTCTTTGATAAATTTAAGTTTAACGCGCCTAAAGGTAGGCAATGCAATTTATATGTACTCTTAACCATTTCATTATAAGAAAAAGCAAAATGTTGCGAAATCTTTCGGATTTCATTCTTTCAATATAAGGTGCGGGTAAGCAACCAATGCTCTATAAAAACTAATTTCTAATAACTAACTAATTTTCACTATAACAAAAATGTACTTACATCGTCTGTATTTGTTAAAATGGATCAGCACAACACATTGTAACTCTAAATATGAATATATAAGTATACAAATAAATGTTGGCACTTTGGGCAAAAGTCTCTTCCTCTCACTATCTTCGAATCTATGACTCTGCATGGCCTCTTTGCATTGTCTGAAAGTAATATTACTTTAAAATTACACTCAAAATATAGTTAAAGAAACCATAGACATAAAATTGAATGAGTCAAATATGTAAACTACCAAAAGAAAATATACAACAACAGCACCAAAAGCAACGTCTAACATAAATTACACAATTTTATGAGCACGAAAACTGTGCCGAACCAACTAACTTGAATCGTATTTCTATGCAGATGACAAATTAGAATAAATTCCAATGGTGACAATGCACACATATGTGAGACCTATGAGTCATAGCTGTTGTCATCCGAAAGTTTACACACTCGTGAGTAGCGAAAGCTTTAGCGAGTACTCACAAACAGCTGACCTACATACTTATAATCAGCTGCTTTGGCGGCGCAGCGCCATGGGAAAGGCAGACATCAGCAGCTCCAGTTCCTGTGAATGGAGAAGGCGGCGTTGTTGAACTGCCGAAACGAAATTCCTGCAGTCATCGAAAAGTAAATAAATACGGGCATACCAACACGAGTGTAAATTATGTGACGACATGCGTTGTCTGGTGAACGGCAGAGGTCGACAGAGCCCGACGCACCGCCGTAGGCCAAAAATTTCGAAACTATTTTTATGACTTACGCAGGCGAAGTTTGCGGCTAAGAAAAGAGATTTATTGTTGTGTGTTATTCAGGAGAGTGAAGGAGTGGTGTGGTGGTCCATACGAATGAGAAGATGAAGAGTTTTTGGCGAAAAAGCAGCGATGGGCGCACAATGGCGCAAAAGTCGGCAACAAAGTTTAGCTGTTGGCACAATCGCTTGAAATTTACATTGCAGGCACATTTAAAGGACACACGGTTTAACGGAGACGGCGAGCAATCGCTTGAGGAATATGCAAAACACGAATGTGTGTGTGTCGGTGGTAAGGTGCCGGCGCCAAGCCTGAGTTTAAGTATTTGCTTATACACTCTGTGTCGAGAAATAAATAACGGGGCATAATGCAAAAAGCAAAAACAAAACAGTCTTGAAAAAGTTGCGAAAATGTGAGATGCGCACAAAAGTTTTCCAATCCAGCGAAAAGCAAAATTGGTAATCAGATAAAGGCATTGATTGAATTTTATGGCTGCTGCTAGCGCACGCCAACGATAAGGATAATTACAGCACGGAAAAAGTTTGGTAGGCAAGAAGGCTATTGATAGATTTTGAAGAGCTATGCGGTACGCAAGTGGTTAAAAGGGGCGCTTGAATTGCGCAACCATAAGAGGTATGTGGTAGGCTGGCTGGCGGCCGGTTGAAGCAGCTGCCTGCCGCTATTTAAATTTGATTAGGGTCTTTATGTTGCTAATGCGCCGGGCGCAGATGTGTCTCACACAATTGTGAGCATACTGCAAGTAGCAAGTTTGTGCGCCTAAAAGCATGCTTCAACTTCCAGTCGAATTGAGTGAACCTTTTCGGCAGCTGCGTCGCGAAATACAAATAACTAAAGTATCCCGAGCGCTATTGTCTTAATTGTCTCATAAGAAAGTTTTGCGGCGTTTTACGCACACTTGGTGCTTCGGCGAAGACAATAAAAATGCTTGCGTATTAATAAAGTGGCATTTAGTGATGGAAAAATTATATATTGTCACAGGCAGCCTTGAAAAAAATAATCAATTGAATTGCAATCTAAGGATAATTGTGGTAAAGTGTTGGAAAAGAATACCACTAACACTATACTATAACCAAAATATAACCAAAAGTATAACCTAAATTATAACCAGTCAATAGAATGGCAATCTGCGAAGAATTATGGTAAAGTGTTAGCAAAGAGCACCACTAACCATACTATAACCAATTTATAACCCAAATTATAACCTAAATTATAACCGAAAGTATACACAATAAGAACGTATTTTATTCAAATATTTTGTCGTAAATGTTACTGTTGTCAATTAAATCGCTGAACACTATTTTCATTACAATTTATCAATCAATGGGAGTGTGACTTCGATAAGATATTTAACAAAGCTCCTAGATGTAGGCAACGCTTTCCATTAAAGCGCCTTGATTTACATACAAAATTGCCAATTATTGCTTTTCAAAATATATATTCATATGTGATAATTATTAAAAACAAAACTCCTAAATGTAGGCAATATTTTCCATCAAATCGTGGGCTTTATATACAAAAATGCTCAAACCTTTTCCAACAAAAATATCCATTCAAGGACATTACTACACTATTTCTAAAATAATCACAAAATTATTTTTGTCTGCTTGAGTCAAAGCGACGCATAATACCAACACAATTCCTTCACCCATAAAGTTGAGTTCAAGGTATCTTTTTTAGTACATCAGCATTTGCGCGACCAAAATAAACTGACTACTGGCAATGGGTTTACTATTGACTCCACTGTGACACATAAAACTAAAATAGTACTTTGTCGGCAAACGTTGGACAAACTTCGCCGCTGTTGCCAAGCGAAGTAAGGCCATAAACGCACACATATCTACACAACTGTTTGCTGACTATTCACTGTATTTTTAGGTTATCGATAACTGAATAAATATTAGTCTCTATTTTTTCAACTCACTCCTTTGAAGTTTATATTTCTATCGATTTTGCTTCAGTTTTTTTATAACAAGAATATTCAGAAATAAATAGTCTATGTGCGTATAGTGAATTTTATATTAAGAGGCGGTAGTATAGTATTGTTATTTAATTTCACTGTTGTAGTTTGTCTCATTTTTTATTATCCTGCGATGGCGTCATCAGTTCTGTGGATGTCCTTTTTTCGCTTTCGTATTTGACTTGCGTTGGCGTTGTGAAATTTGTATGCAAGGGAATTGTGTTAGTAATAATTTCCCAGTCTTCTTACAGCACAGCTAAAAACTTATGAATGAAGTTTGTGGCATACTAAGACACTGAGAAATTATTCTGCATAAAAATTAAAGAAAATATATCATTATATTTAAAAATTATGAGTCACGTTGTTTGTCCGAGATGGACTCCTAAACTACTGAACCGATTTTAGTAAAATTTAGCACACTGTGTCCAATATGAACCAACTTAGAAGATAGGATAGTAAAAACAATTCATAAAGAAAAAATACAGTGAAAGCTCTATCAAATGAACGCTCTGTTAAGCGGACAACTGCATTAACCATGCACATTGGCCGATCCCACAATTTGTTGATATTTATTAAGACTGTACTTAATTGTAATTGTATAAAGGACAACTTAAATGGCTGAGTATATCGTCGTTGATGAAAACCAGAAAAGTTAGCCTCATACAGCGAAAGAGATTTGAAAGGGCCAATTTAGTCGACAGAAAAGTAATAACGAATTGTGAGGCTGTAAGAAATATGTGAGAAAAAAAAGCGTATATTTTTGGGTCTGTGAGGTTTGTTACATTTATGGGAACAGTGCAGTAGAAATATCGCTGCCTTTAAGATAAATTGTGTCTCTACTTTTTGAGAAATGTAGGTTATGTTAGTTTGGTAGCCCTGCCTGCCCCTTGCAGGCATAGAATAATTATAGTCCTTTAAAAACCAGATGGAGTTCAATTACGAAGTCCATGAGGAATATACGTCCTTTAGGATGCCTGCGTTTGACGTGAATAGACCTGTGGCCTTACTAAAATACCTCCTCCTGTGTCTCATACCGTGACAACCCAAAATGCTTAAAACTTAGCCTGCCCAATGCGGGACAAGTGCACAAGAGATGTTCCATTGTTTGCTTGGGGTCTTGCTCTTGCTATTTTCTGCAGTCTTCTCGATCTGTCAGTGACATTCTGCAGGCGTGGTTGCCTTCAAACTGAAATCAGTGTGTATTCTAATCATCTTCCAACATACCTCTCTATCGACTGTCAGTAGGAATTTTGTACATTTCCAATCTACCGTTTCACACATAACTTTTGCAGTTTTGCACCCGGGTAACTCCTTGCGTCATATTTTTATTATCATTACCATGCTTCTGTCCAGATCGTTGTATTGATATTGCATGGACTTTTCAATGTTGATCACATTTTTGAGTATCAGACGTACACTATTTTTGGCAATCTCGTCCACTATCCCATTATCCTCGATTTCTTTGTGACCTGTCACCCAGTAAAAGGGATTTCGGTTGCTTCTGGCGACACTCTCCACTGCTTCCCTGCCCAAGACTTTGCTGGTCGATATGTGATACGAGGTTACTGCCTTGATTGCTGCTTGGCGGTCTATGTAGAAGCCGACTCTGGAGTTCGGAGTTGCCTGCTGTTGCATTAGAGGCTAGCTCCGCGGCTTTCGAGAAATGTAAAAAAATATCAAAAATGTATAAGCTTTACATCAACCACTACAATTTTTTTCAGTGTGCTTCAGTGTTAAACTCTGAGACATATCCAATTCAAACGCTGACGTAGTTTTTCCATGAATTTACGGTACTCTCTATTTTTTTTTAAATGTGATGGTGCATAAATGTTATGACATCAGCTAAATTGTGATACATCAATCAGCAGATTGACAAGTAGGAGTGGGAGTTGTACTAATAAAAAAGCAAATGAAAACAAACTAGTTTAACTCCTGTCGACCTCACTGGTTAGTTATCATGGTAGTGTAAGTCCTAATGACGACAGCATGAGGAGAGGTCATATCAGGCATACAAATATAGACTTTCGTGTGAAAAAGTGCGTCCACAGCTAATATTTTTGGTGTGACAGCATTACAATTATTTGTCATTCGTGGCGTTTCGTTGGTTCTTAGCAGCCTGTCGGCTTTGTGCTCTCATAATATACCATATACTCTTTATTTGTGTTTTCTATTTCAGCAAATTTGAATGAGCACAGTTTGTATTTTTTTCTGTATTAGTATGTGTACACATTCTGCGGGTAACGCGAAAGCAACCGCTTGCTGGTTGCTAAGTGAGTTAGATAGCTGATGACGTCGACTTTTGCCGGTTCACTGATGACGTGTACGAATTGCGGCTGACTTTTTGCCACCAAGGATTTTTATATGTAAGGAAAAAAGCGAATTACTCAGTCTTAAAACGAGCAGCCGCTAAATTTAGATAATGTCTAGCACATCATTTGTCTTTTTTTTACTTTTGGAACTTATTTATTTATGAACACGCTTCATTAGCTCGAGGCGATTGCGTGTCAGCTTTTAACGTAGTTTTTATGGTCAAAACTTTCGCTTTTGTTGCCCCTCTTATTCAATAATTTAGTGAATTTAACGCGTGGTTGTCATTAAGTGGCACGCATGCCCCGGAACCTGGTCAGCGCGGCTGAGTCATGCAACACGCATACTGAGGCGATCATAGTCTGATTATATAATGAATTTAATATGAAAGCTGCTACATTGTCTTTCGTTGCGCAGAGTAATTTTGTGGCGTCATTACTTTGTCCAATTTTGGTTAGGTGAGGCGTAGAAAAGGTGAACATTTAATAATTTTAAGATTAGATAAGTGAAGAGAGATCAGGACGTATGCTCTATCTTAGCATGAACTGCGACATCAGGAAGATAAGAAAAATCTTTAACGAGGTAAAGAAAGTGCCAATTTTTTTTCAAAATTATTTGAGCAATTTAGGTAAAAAAGGTCAGTGCCCTTGTACGACATTTTAACCAGAAACAAATATAGAAATATTGACATTAACTACGCCGTAACAAAATGGTCGCCTGGATGTACTGAAACGAAGGCAGAACACTGCACTTCGAACTACGACTGGATGCTTCTAGAAGTCTCCTATCAAACAATTGCAAAATGAGGCCCATATGCACCCAGTTAAGAAGCATAATGAACTCCTCTCCAAGCAGTTCCTGCTGTGGTGCTTCGCAGAAATCATCCCTGCTTGAAGCGGAACCGCCTCCTAGGAGCATCAATGGATCATTCCTCAACCACGTCAACGACATCAAACAATACGCCGACCAGACTTCGGACGCAACTAACTTCCGACAAGCACTAACCGCCATTCACATTGAAGCCATCAACAGCTTAACCGAATCCCTCTCAGTGAATGGCCTACTTGGAGTCAAATCACCATCCATTGCAGACGAAAAGCTCGAGACCCTTGCACAGCTTCTTTTTGGATACTGTAGCAAGTTAAACTCCTACTTACCCAAAATAGACCCCGACATATCTAATATATGTTTTGCGTGCAATGAGTCTCCGTATGACACTGGCCATCTCTTTGCTTGCCCCACAAACCCTACTCATCAGACATCCCTTCTTCCTTTGGTCGACCCGGTCGAAATAGCACGTTTCTTGGGCTTACCGTTGGATAACGTCGACGACAGTTTAACTAATCCTTACCATCATAATGGGGATTAGGTACCCGTTATAACAACTTTCGATAAATTATCTGTAATTAGTAAGGAAGACGAAAACGGTTGTGAATGGATCGAATTCGATTATTATCTTTCCTTCCTAGTGATCTTTAAGTTTAGATGAGTTCGAAGTAGAGTTCCGCCGAACTTCATATAAACTAAGGGATCAGTAAGGCACTATTTTAATAACCAACACGGAGAGATGTATACTCAGCACCATTCAGTCGGCTTCGCTCAAATCTTTTATAAATTAATACGCCTGTTAAGGCATTAACAGTGTTTCCCAAATATCCCACCAATAAGAATCTCACTAATGAATTCCCGCTAACAGCCTCTTTGAGTTCTGGCAAACGAAAAAAACGTGTTTCTTAAATAAGCAATACTTCCGATGACTTCACGATCAATGATCATGGTCTCGGCCAGTCATAAACATTAAAGCGAAAAAAAATCGCAAGCATTTGCGGTTGAATGAGCTTTTACGCTATTTTCACCGCATACTTACATAATAACTGCATGTAAATAACTGCTAAAAACACGCCTCAACGCCGGGTAATAATGAAAATCGAAGTCGTATGGCCGGACTGGACGGGCAAACAAGCAGGCAGCGAGCCTGCAGACCCGCTAACGCCCCAGAAATGAGTGAATCAAATAGCAAAACAAAAGTTAGAAGCGAAAACTATGTAGTAAGACAGCAAGCAATGCCAAGGCTGCACACAACTAAGTGAAGAAAAAAGTGCAGCTAAATTTCTAAGCAGTGTTTAATGCGCTAAGCAGGCGCAGGCGCACGCGACTGGGGCACTCAGCCAACGAGCCGAGGCAAGCAGTTGAACCGGCCAGCATAGCCAACCAGCCAGGCGGCTGGTCCGCTAGCCTGGCAGTCAAACAGCCAAGATTGGCAATTGGATTTCATGCCAGCAGTGGAGCGTACGATCGCGCGATCGCTTGTTGATCGCCTGATAACAAGATTAGAAAATAAGATTTATCTCACAGATTGATAGATTCGATTACCGATGGTGGAGTTGTTGGCGGAGGCGCGCCAAGTATTGCAGGCCGGCATGTCGGCTGGCTGGCCGGCATATTTGGAGGTGCAACTGCCACAGTGTGGAGCGCAATGTGCTGTGTGGCATGAAAATAATCGCCTACGAACGCGCAATGCAGGCGGCTGGCTGCAAGGACGCGAATCATTTGCAGCTCGACGGCGTGGTAATTACAACACAGGCAGCATGCACAGGCAGCGGTAGTGCAGTTTGTGCTGCGTTTAGTTGCGCTTCGTTAGACAGCAATTGACTGCGGCCGCCCCCACCGCGCGCTGTTGCAAATAAGCATTTAATAGACTTTTAACTGGTTTCTGACCAACTGCGGTTGTTGTTGCGGCACAAGCGCTTCCTGGCCAGCCGCAGCGCGCACCTGTACATGCAACTGCGCTTGTATGTGCCACTTGCAACATTGCATTGGCAACGGCGCTGGCGAAATACCGTGCTATCTGTGCATATTTACTAATTTAATAATTCAAAAGCATTTAAATTCCTAATCATATCGCGTAAAATGTGGCAGCCACAACCACAACACACGGCTGTGTTGCCACATGTGGCAACTTGGTGGTAGTGGTGTGGTACGACTGCTTGTAGGATGAGCTTGGATTAGCTGTCGGCGCAGACGCAGGCGCATTTAATCGCGTTGTGGCATGTAAACGAAGTAGAAGATGAAGAAGAAGAAGAAGAAGAAGAAGAAAAAAGTTGAGGCATAAGCGTGTCTGCAACGTTGTGGCTAAAATTCTCACCACTCACCGCTGCGTTGGCGCAACTCAAGCGTGCAACGTGCACCGTGCAACGTGGCACATGGCACTTTGTGGCAAGTGTTGCAAGTGCTGCTTTTCCAGTTACTTTCGGTGTTAGCCGCTTAGTTGTTGCCTGTCAATGCTACACGCTTCCCTTTACAGCTACCAACAGTTGCTGGCAACAGCATTAACAAGTGTTTTGCGGTTGCTGCCGCAAACAACAAAAATCGCAACAAAAACGTATTACAATTATTGTTGTTGTTGTAGGATATTACTAGCTGCTTTTAGTTGGCAATTTGTAGCCGAACAAGCTTCGCTGCCTTTTTATGTTGGCCGATATTTGTGCGCTTGCCACACTGCCTTGTTGCCGGCTAGTTGCAAGTGTTTCAAGTGTTGCGTGCGCGTTCTTTTTATAATTTTCTGTGCTTTTTCTTGTTGTTAATCAGTGCTGGCGCGAGATTATGGATCACTAGACGCCGCCTTCTCTTTTTCTGCTTCATTTGGCGGCTAAGTCATCAGCGCTGTGTTTAGGCGAAAGCTCTTTGGGTCTTAATGCTAAATAATTCTATAAAATAGATTACCATTTTTCTTACTCACACTTCTTGAACGCTATCCGAGACATTTATTAGCGATTTAAGTAAACTTTAATAAATGTGATTAGTCTAAGTGATGATATAATCTGCGAATTTGCGGCGGATTGCGGGGCGTGTTTCTGAGGTGTAGGCATATAAGTGGTGCAGTTTTGTTAAAGATATGAATATTGCTGAAGAGTGGTTTCAATGGTCGCCTACCAGTCGTTGATACAAGGTATTTAGTTTCGCAAAAGTGTATACAAATTTCAAAATCTGTAGTTGCTCTTTACTAATAAATATTTCATCATTTCCATCCTCACATCGCTTTTTAATTATTCTACAACAAAATGTTAATTGTATGAGATTTTCATATACAAATATTTGCGTTTGTCATCAGCGGTGAATGGTGAAGGCGCCTATTGCTAAGTTAACACATTTCCCTCGCATATGAAATGTATATGTCGATGACATTATCTTCTATATTCTAATTGATTTTTTCGTGTTTCTTGTTAATTTTTGCATTTTGTATGAGATCAACGGTAATTTCGGCTGTACATGTACCTAACTGCCATTTAAGTAAACGGTAAATTGCTGAGCGTTTAAAAATTTCGAGAGACGGCAGGCAAAATCTAACAGTGTGTTGGCACGCTCAGCTCGTTTAGATGGTTTGATAGGCCATGCACTTCATTTGCTTAGAGTCTCGCCTTAATTAAGAGTGAGAACGAACGTTCATACATCCCATCTTCTGATCCATACATGCTGTTGCCTGTTTAGAATTTGTAAGTGAAATTCTTATTATAAAGCTTTAGGAACAAGTGATTTTGTACATCTTTGTCTTAGAATATTTGAAATTTATTTTTCATCTAGGACTACCAAGAGAAGTTGGAGAAATTAAGCATAATGATATTGCAACTTACTTTGGGTTATTAAAGTTCGAATATATGACTTCGAATTCGCTTTACTAAGTAATTTTGTTTGATGACAAAAGCTGATATTATTGAATTTTTTCGCAGGCAACTTCACACTTAAACGCTTTTCCGTTATATATTTGAACAGCTGATAGAGGTAAGCTTGCTCGTAAAAAAACTTCTAAAACCTTTTGGGATAGTTTATGCTTGGTGCGCTATCGAAGATACAAGATCGAAAACAGCATTTTCTGCATATTTTACTACTTTGCTATCAAAAGGATAAAAATGCAGTTCAAGCAAGTCAAAAATTATGTGATGTCTGCGGAAAAGATGTGTCAACCGAACGCCAGTACTAATATTTGTTTGAAAAATTTCGTTCCGGCAATTTCCATCTTGTGGATGTACCATGTCATGAAAGCATCTTGAAGCCGGCGTGAATAACACAAAGTCGTTGGCATCTTGGCCGAAGTGGATAAAAAAGTCGTTAGTCGGCCCAAATTATCGAGTAACAACTCGAGAGATCACTAAAAGATTAAATTTATCTAACGCGGCCATTCATAAGCACATGGAACGTCTAGGATTAACTTCGAAGCTTGACACATGGGTTTCTCATGGTTTTACAAAACGAAATTTGTTACGTCGCATTAACGAATTTGATTTACTTATCAGACATCAAAAAGTGATATATTTTGGAAACGCATTATCACTGGCGATGAAAAGTGAGTTCTTTACAAGAATTTAAAGCGCAAAAGATCATGGTTTACAAGGCTGAACCCGTCCAAAACACTACGAAGGTCGATAGTAACCAAACAAAAGGATATCTTATCTGTTTGGTGGGATTTCAAAGGTTTCGTTTATTTTGAAAAGAAATTGCGTTGACAGATGTGTTGGGGCCACGCACTTTGTTTATCTTTAGCCAACACCGTAACCCAACGTCAGTGATCTTTGTTTAAATATAGCGAGGATAACAACCGAAGACCAATGACATTTCAGTTAGTTTAGTTGCTCAATATAAAAGGCGTTGCGTTCCACCAGGATGATAGGAGACCTAATACATGTTTGATGACTCGCCAAAAGCTTTTGTAGCTTGAATGGTATGGCTAACACAATCACCATATTCTTCAGACTTTACGCCTTTTTATAACGTGTTCCGATCTCAGTACAATTTTTGGATGGGTGAACCTTTAACTCAAATCAGGACGTTATAATCGCTTGCATCAGTTTGTTGCCTACAAGGATCAAAAATTTTAATAGCTTGTAATCAATCTCTGTCCAAAAGATAGCAACAGGTAGTGGATAAAAATGTAGAATATATAATTTCAGAAAAGGTTTTACGCATAAAAAATGTGTTTGAAGTGCAAAAAAAAAAACGAAATTACAGATTTAGTGAAAGGCACAATAAAACTGCGAGCCTTATTCTCCTATCCAAACATTTGAGCCTAGTTTTAGACAATCAGCTTGTAACCTGCAATATTATTAATAATCTTTGACTCGTATACAAATAGGAATTCATTCATTTTCTTTCCCTCAACACAACCTTTTCTACACTTCTTAACCATTTTATAATATATTTTTTTCAAATGGTATTCTCAAAAATCATTATCCTTTTTAAATTCTTCACGATTTTCCAAAAAAAATTAAATAACTATTCAACCCTGAACCTCTAAAGAAAAATTCTTGGAATTCCTCGAACGAACAACCCGCTTCCGTGTGCATTTGTTGCTGCCTCATCGCTGAAAATAGCGTAATTTTGTCATGCAATGAACTTGCAAGGAGGCGCCAAATGCATTCAACTCACAATTACCGCTAATTGTAGTAAAGTTTACCGTAAACTGACGTTTTCGTTGTTTACACATAAAATTCAATCAATCGTGCAATAAAAATATTGTCGGTGAATATTTGTTGTTACTTGCGTTTTTTACAATAGATTTTCCATGTTTTCTGATGAAACTTTCGTTTGATTTCTTCGCTTCGCACTGCAATGGAAACAAATTTGCGTGTTGTTTTCTGTTAAATTTTCCACAGCTGAAACAATATCGAAAACTGTCAACTTCTCCACAGTAGACATGCGAAAATTAGCATTGCAATGCCAAACGACGGCGACGACGGCAAATGCAAAAGCGCGAAAGGCGCGCGCAGCCGCAGGGTTGCCTGCCGGGAGAGCGTAGCTTAACTGCTAACTGGAAAGCAACAACAACTTCGCGTTGCGTCAACTGTTGGGAACAACAAACAGACAGTAATCAGCATATAACTAATTACAACGAAAATCGTTAAAATCAACTAACAACTACAATGTCGGCAAGGAATTACGGCCAACACTGGCCCAGCAACAGGGCAGCGAGCAGCGCGGACACTGGCTAAATGGCTTAGGGCTAAGCTAAGCGGCCGGCGGGCATGCGGCTGTTGAGGCGTCTGCCATCAACGTTTGTTTACGCGCGCATAATGAGTTTATTAGATAGTAAAATGACAATAGCAACAACAAAAACAACAGCAACGAAACAAATGCCACGGCAATAAAACCACTAAAATGCCATTACAATAATTTGCATAAACAAATAAAGCATCGGAAAAATACCGTAAAATTCCGACTGCGCCATGACTTCGTAAAACTAATGAAACAGCACACCAACAAAAACAACAACAACGAGAAATATTTAGGTATGCACCTTACCTTTTCATGCTGTTAAATAGCTTATGATTTGAGTTAATTTTTTTCCTTTAAATTTCGGATAATTATGAGACTAATCAGACATTATTGGTGAGATGGTTCAATCGGTACAGTGTTAACCGCTTAAATGTTCTATGCTTAATTGGTTCTGCTCAAATTGAACAGTTTAAGATAATTGATATTTTTGTCTAATTAATCTAATAAAATTATTATCTATCCATTGAAGAAAAAAGTGGATCGGTGGTAATATGATTAGAATTTCTTTCTTTGGTATAGATGGTTTCAAAATGATTACTGGTAGACATAAGCACCACCACCTAAATAAGGCTATAGGCAAGTCCAATCTCCTGAAAGTGCTCCGAAAAAAGATGAGGAAGATTATTTTGAAAAAATTATCTCAAATCTAAAAAACGAAAAAATTAATTCTTACAATAGTTAATTTCAAGAACCATCGAAGAATTTATCAAAATTTTGATTTTTCGACCAAAAATTTCGATTTTTCTGACTTAAATAAAATAAAATACATTGTATAAAATGTTATTCCTTCGATGATTAGCTGACAAATATATCCAAACAGATCGTGTCAAAACTTCAACAAACTTCAAACCTTCAACAAACCAAATTTCTCGTTGGGTTCTGCCTGTTTCTGAAATTTTTTTTACCGACTCAAAAAAAACAGCCTTTCGAGAAAAATTCATTTAAAATTTTTGGAGCCAATTCCGCTAAGTTAAGAAATTCTTAAAATTAAGCTTATATCTCCAAAACTATTTCCTGCATTAATTTCAAAATTTCAGAGAATATTTTCAAATATATGAGTGTTACTTATGATAAATATGAAAAAAAAAAATGGAGTTTTTGAAATTCAAAAGTCGATATAACCATTTAAGCTGGTTCAGACAAAAATCCAAACTTTTTTTTTCACAGTTTGATTGTTTAGATATTAGAAAATATTGCTCTAGAAGGATTTTTCAAAATTCAAATTATTTCCCAAGTCACAGTCATTTTAGAGTCACTTCAACTGGACTGTTTGGAACTGTGGATGAAACTTATTGAAGAACTATTCGAAGAGACTTTTTCTTTTTTTTATGAAAATTTGTTTTACCTTTGCAGATTCTTAATAGTGCGACAGTTTACTGATAATTACATTATTTTTCAGATGACCGCAAGAATAAAAATCATGGCGATGAGCACAAGGCCTTTTTTTCTTTTCTACTTCAAGGACTGAAGGCATGAATTTCATTTTCTTTCATTTTATAACATAAAATTTAATTTAGGCTATAGAGAGACTATATGTAATAAAAGTCAAGCGATCATTTTTGTGAGTAACTGTAATTCATTTGCCTGTAATTATATTCACATTTGTGTTAATCAGTAGTTGCGCGCATCGATGACATTTTTCTATTATGAAAATCAATAAATACACATATAAATATTAATTATTTATTTCACTGGAAATATTTCTGTCTGCTGCCTTTGCGTATGTATATTTGCATTTTACGCACCCATAATACGAAAACAAATAAATTAAATTAAAAACAGCATAAATTAGTTTTTATTTCCTGCTACTGATTACGCCGCTCAAACGATTTTGGCGACAAGCTGGCATATTTCTCGCTTGCGTTACAGACCCAAATACACTGCAGACTTTTCGATTCACTTTTTATTGCTTTTACAATCTGACATGTGACCGCGCTTAGTGCGCACCTTGAGCATTTTCGCTTTATCTGCGCGACATAACCAAATCGTGATTTTTATTTAATTTATTGACTGCGCGCCACTTGTTTAAATTTCAATGACTGCTGCCAGCAATCTTATTATTTTCGGCATAAAATGTGGGGTAATTTATTAATGTGGCACATATAATGCTAATTAATAATGAGTAGCGCATAAATAAAGTGAAACGATATGTTACCGTTATGCTCTTATAAATACTTCTAAATAAATGACAGGCTCTCTCCAATGCTCACGCGCCGTTTCTATATTTTTACTTGCGTGTGTTACCGTTAATACGCGACAGAAGTTACGAGTGCATACGTCACCCACGCTGCGTGGTCTAACTACGATATAATGGATATAGTTTTGAATATTTTTTGGAAAGCTTCAAGGTAATACGTGAGCCTAAATTTTAACTGTTCGTGAGAGAAACTAATATTCTAACCAATAAAAAGTTGGGAAAGAGAATGCGGAGAGCCCCAGATGCTTTATGATCGTCTACCGTTCACCGAAATCTGGAACTTGATTATAACTCCACACAATCTAGGTTATCAACGTCATGTCCTCTATAAATAACTAAACAATTTACAAGTGCTTCAGACAGCCACTAATTTGGTCAATTAACAGGAAAAACAAAATAAAATCTTAGATTGGCACGCATGAAAATTAAGATAATGAAATAATCAGTGGCACTGGCTGGCTGAGAATGCTTTATCGCATCGTAAAGATCAGCCCGAGGCAGGTCGGCGCTCTTTGAGGGCGAAAGACCTTGTGGTGTGCCGAGTGGCTGAAGTTCCATTGGTCGATGTGTATTGTTTACTAAGCGCTAATCGCCGATTGCTGACATGCTGATCGATTGCAATTAGTGATATTTGCGTAGCAGCACACGACAGACGTAAAGTCGCGAGGTTGAAGTCTAATTATTGCGTTTTGAATTATTTTCAACGTAAATACCTATTGTGTGATAAATCAGAACGAAAATGATTTATTGATGATTACATATATGATATTTTAGTAGAAAACGGCGAACCTTCCCCGAACTTTTCAAGAGCTCATAGAGCGACGCGATGTCACTTGGGAAGGTCGTTCCATACGTCAGTCCGAGTTGCTGCGAATCGACTCTCTCGGTCTTCATGTACACTCTCAACTACCGCTGCTCGTCTTCACTATGTGCTGGACGAAAAAAGTTACTTATATAAAAACCTTGCCATATCCAACATAGTTCCATTTAAGGCTGATACACATATTATAGCGACCCTTTGACTTTTCGATAGCAGTTTTGTAGTATGATTTGTCTTTTGGTTCAGAATAGGCCGGAGTTTCGGCGATCACACATTTCATTCGAAGAAAATTTCTTCCCAGTGAGCATTTTTTTGAGATCTGAGAACCGGAAAAAGTCTGGGGAAAACGGTGGATGCGGAAGCAAATCGAAGCCGAATTGATGGATTTTTACCATCGTTTTCACTGACTTGGAACACGGGGCTTTGCCATTTTTCGGCGATTTCGTCCTTCAAATGGCCCAATAGTTCTTTGTAATAGTTGCTATTGATGTTACTTCCTTTTTCAATGTAGTCAATAAAAATTATTCCATCCGCATCTCAAAATACAGACGTCATAAACTTGCCAGCCGATTGTTGAGGTTTTCCACGCTTCAGGGCGGGTTCATCATATGCAGCTCACTCGAATGACTATCGATTGGACTCCGGAATGAAATTCTTGTGCCATGTTTTATCCATTGTCACATATCGATGCAAAAGTCCGGGCTTATTACGCTTGAACATCTTCAGACGCTGTTCCGAAACAGCAACTCGTCATTGGTTTTGGTCAAAAGTGAGCTCGCGCGGCACGATCGAACGGATTACGAACTATACTCTGAGAACTTAGGATTTGGTACCTTGAGTGAATACTTTTCGTCTCAAAAATTGCCTTTCACGGTTCATTTTTAGTTTCAAGGATATATAAGGAAACATTTTGAACTTTGTCTAAGCTCAAAAGTTTTGAGATTCGCGTAACGCACTCTTAAGTCTGAATATCACATTTTCTCTCATCTGAGTCTGAAATTTCGTGTGTAGAAATATATAAAAAATAGACGAGTCCGTGGAAGTCCTATAAGCAGTTACGTACAATTATTGCCAGAAAAATTCTGTGGCGACTTAATTACAATATTTATAGCGCAAGGAGAGGAGCGACGAAATGGAAAGTTTCAGCAGAGCATGAAGCATTGCCAATACCACTAATTGCAAAAGTTACGCATGCGCGCAAGCTGCTAAGCATTCCGCTAGCATAAAAGAGCGCCTGTACACTGGACATTGAGACGCCAAGGCCTGACCTGCCTGGATCAAGTAAATATTATTCCAAAGTAATGTAATTCCATGTAAGCAGACTTTGCACCGGCGGACGGACATTTTACAAGGCGTCTAGAGGAACAGCAAAAGACAAAAGTAAAAACAAAAACAAAAAAACAAAAACAAGAGCAACGCATTCATATGAAAAAGTAATTAAGTCCAGATTAATTTACTAGAGCAGCGGACGAAGCAGTCAACAAAGTGAGCGCTGCAATAATTGCCTGGCAAATAATATGGAAAACAAATATAGAAATGAACTATCGTAAATAAATGCGAAAAGGGGCCGGACAAAGCGGCGACCGGCAACAAATTATTGTTGAAACTGAAATTGAAGTTGAAGCTCAATGAGCGGCGCCACGCAGCCACGGATGGTGGGATGGCGTGCGCTGCACGGCTGCTGATAGGACCTGATAGGACTATGGAGAATCCACTAGAGGCCACAGATAGATGACGGCGCAGGACAGCACGCTGCAGTGTTTTGCGCTGCTGCAGGTGCAGGAGTGCGGCAAGCGAGGTGGGCAAATGTCAGCTTTCAGTGTCACTGACATTGAATATCAACAAAGGTTAAGGGCTCACTGCACGGACACGAAGGACAATTGAGCTGAGCGGATGCAAATTGAATAAAATACGGAGATATACATTTATATATTTAATAAAGCATTTATGCTCTTATCGTTACAATGAAAATAATGGAAATTTTAATAGGAAACTGCCGGCCGTCGCTACGAATTGCCAACGAGTCACTTGAATGAGATCTTTAGGTGTGAGTTTGAGGTGAAAACCCCGACGATTTTTACCAAAGTTGTATTACAATCTGCTTGTTTATGTGTGTGTGTGGCGTAACGGCAGACAGGAGACGCCAAGCCAGCAACGGCTAGCGCCATCAACAGCCCAATATGTCTGGGAACAATGATAAAAGCGAATGAATGGACGAACGCAGAGCAAAAGAGTTCGACAGTTGGATGCGACATGCATGTGTATATGTATGTATGTAAGCAATCAAGCAGGCGACCGGGCAGACACAATTGATTGCTTGAAACAAGCGCTGAGCATAAAAATCAAAGAACAAAAAATCAGAAGGAAAATTGTGATGTGAAGAAAAAACATGAAAGAGTAGAGATCGCAGCGTTGAGAAGTGCCAGAGTGAAGCCACATAGACACACATATACATATTGTTTTCTCCTGTTGTCATATTGGCATCAATGCTTGTTGTTCTTGCCGCTGCAATTGTCACTGCCCTAGCCCTACGCACGCACACACACATACATACATACTAGATGCATACATGCATCAATAATGCATTGTTCGGCTTGTTAAGCGCTTTGCCTGCTGCCTGCTGGCGTTTGACCAACTGTGCTCGCCGCCAATCGCCGCTCTAACAACTGCCCTGGCTGCTGCTGACTGATTTGGTCTTCTTCCTGCTGCATGTGTCTTCGCAAATACATTTGTGCGGCATGCGCTAGTATGTGTGTGCATGTGTATGTGCGTGCGGCGTTTGTTTGCCCACTGCAATCTCAAGAGCTTTTATTTATTTACATTCCAGTTGAGGTCAAGTATGGTTTTCGATTTTCCACATCGCTCGTTGCTGTCGCCTACTGCCGCCGCCTTACCGCTCCCCACCCGCCTTTGTAGTCGCGCTGTCGTATGCGCCGCACCGCATGTGCACATACATACAAACACACAATATTTTTCCCATTTTCTGAAGTGTTTTTCAATAATTATTACTTTTCCATTTTTTATTTGATTTTTTGTTTTCAACGCCTTTCGTAAGTTCTTCGTCGTTGGTTTCATTCTTATTATTATTACTTGTTTGTCGTGCCTTTTATTTGTTTTTTTTTTGTTTGTGTTATTTCTATTTTTCCTACAATGCTGCCGGCGCTTGCCTGCCCTTCGTTTATTTTTGTTTCTCACATTTTCCAAATATTTTTATTACAAATTTTAATTGTGTGATTCATAAACTCATCTTCATTGTTGCAGCTGAGCGCATAAATATTTTCGTGTCTGTTATTTTAATATTGTCTTTTATCTTTATACATCACAGATTGCCTTCGCACAGCTTAAAGCTTAAGCGCGTGAACTGTTTTACAGTTGAGTTATTTTCAAGCTTGTGGCGTTTTCGAAAATCTGCTCTGACAATAAGCTGATTTTAATAACGCTGCAAAGATATTAAGACTTGAGAAATTCTCACGCCTTCGCTGACAGTTTTCGAGAAATAAAAATAAATATTTCTCCAATTATAGGTTAATTTATTGTGGTGGGCCATGCATAGACCAGTTCGGTTTTTTTAAATAATTAAAGTTTTGCACTGTGACCAATGGTCATCAATAGTGTTTGGTTCCTTACGATAGCAGATGGTGTACACTTGAGTAGTCCATGAGGATCCTTTAGGATACCTGCGCTTTACGCGACTTTGAATGACTCTGTAGCTCTACTATCGATACCTCTGCCAACGTACACACAGTATTCTATGATTCAATAGTAATATACCAAGGAGTGTTCAATATTCGCGAAAGAGAGTAATTATTTTTAATTTTCTCGCCGAGACTAAACATTAAAGGAGAGAAAAGTTTTGAAAAACCTATTTCCATAACAAATCCATAAATCTATAAAAAAGATAAGAATGCCTGTTTATGTGGATATTAAGTCAGTTTCCTTCAGCGAAAAAGCTTTCCGCTTACAGTGAATATTTCAAAGGTTTTAAATTCTTAAAAACATTATCGATATCACAATAGATACGTACGTATTAGGTTGCTATAGCTAGACTGTCGCTCCGTCTTTTCATTTCTGGTTAACCCGGAGAAAAAGTTTGGACATCAAAATACCTAAGGCTAAAAAATTGTAGTCAAATCAGGAGGCTGAGAAGAGTTGGAGATAAGTTCTATAGAGATGGAGAGACAGTGTACAGTATAAATATAATATATATGAAGTAAATAAATATAATTTACTGTAAACAATTATAAGTTATGTTCATTAAAAAGTTTTTCCATTTCATAGGATTTACCCCTTTAACCTAAAAGTCTTTTCGCACAGGAGTCAATTGATCTATTAACCGGACTTTGCTCGATTGAAGCGCTAATTTTGATTGATTTACCGTACAAAATTAACCTCTTATTTTACTACATTAGTTCTTAATCGAATTCAAATCGAGTTGAAACTGAATTGTAACTCTGGTGGTTTTTGTCCATACTGTAAATTTGGTTGTGCCCATTGATAAATTAGCAATCAGCTGGTGGATTTTAGTCCTTAGAAAAAATACAAAATGTATAACAAAAGCAAATATATCAGCTGGGCGGTAATCGGGGCTATGGTTAATCGAGTAGCCGGTTGTGGGAAAAGCGAAAACTGGTTCCTCAATCATAATATTAATGTACTCATTTTATTTGGCTGTTCGAAAAGGCATTACAGTATTCCGATTTTCTCTAATCTCTCGAAGAAGATGCCAACTTATTTATGAATTCCTACTATTCTTCTCGAGATGAGATATTAAGGGGTTACATGGGTTTCCTCGGGTAAAATATAGCCATTTTTTCAACCACTTTTTCTCATATAAAAACTAAATATTTTATTAGAATTTTTTATTTTTACAAACATACACTATTAACAAAAAAATTCTGAAATTTTTGGTAAAAAATATTTTAAACTCGACCATCGCGACGCCATTTCCGGAAACTTCTCGGAAGAAAGGTGCCCCGCATTGACAGAATATCTCCTTACAGGATCATCTCAAGTGAAAATACATATTTTTCCATTAAAAAAGGAACAAGGCGAATTGATTTGAAGAGAATTAAGAATTTTGAAAGCCAAAAAGATTGCGCAGACTTTCCTTCAGCTCCAATCGCTTAAGTTTTTGATAAACAAAAAGCCATCGAATGGTAAGTAAATTTCATATACATTATATCAAGCTTAAGCAAAAATGCTTGCCAACATTTCCCATCGCCTTTTCGTTTTAGTTCACCGTCATTTCCATCAGTGCGCATTCAAGGCTTAAGCATTCACTTAAGCAAATCATTTACAAAACCTTTATTGACATTTTCATTAAACGCGCACAAACACGCGCACTTAGAGAGCGCCGACCAGTGCGCATGCGCATGGCCAATAAGCTGACGATGCAATTTGTACTGACAAGGCATAAAAGCGATTAAATTTTTAACTCTACTAAACTCAGGCGAACACTGAAGGAACTCGCGCAAATATGGGAACAAACGAAAGCAGCGCGCACTGCACACATACACATGTGCATGGAATAAAAGCTAAGTGAAATTAAGAAGCAACAAAAACAACGCTTCAACGCACTCAACGCCAGCATAAAATAATATTGTATAAATAAAAGCGAGTAAAAAGCAAACAGCGCCAAATGCTAGGCGCTTGTGGAAAATGGAATTATGCGCATTGGAATGCCGCGCTTGCATGTGTGAGTGTGTGTGTGCTAACTGCCTGCTCTACGCACTGCCACTTCAGTTCAGGAAAAATAAACTGCAAACCCAACTGACATTTTTATATTCATATTCATGCCTTTTTAACAAGGTGCGATAAACAACAAATTAATGAGCCAGTCACCGCCACCAACAAGCGGCCGCGCTGAGTGGCGAATGCGGACAGCGGCGCAGCAAACAACAAGTGTACGCAAGGAGTGAGGCATTTGGCGCATATGCATGTATGTGAGTGTGTGTTTGCGCGCATAAGTGTCTAAGCAAGTGTATAATTGTGCTGTTGGGCGCTGGCAAACAAGTCAGTGAGCAAAGAATGCGCGGTAAAGTACCAGCGGCAGCAGCGCCCGTGGTATGTGTGTGTGTGCGCTTGTTTTGGTTAGGCTAAGTCGGCACTTGGCATGCAGTAATGACGCTGCTGCCGGCATTTCAAAATAAATACAGTTAAAAATAAGTAAATAAATGAAATATCAAGCAAATAAGTGCTTCAAAGCAAAGCCAACGCGATTGCACGAGGAAGCTGTTGACGCCGCTGTTAGGCGAAATTTCTGCAAACAAACCATAAACGTGCGATATGCCTTATCTGTACTGGAAATTCTAATTTAATTCAGTTTTTTCATAAAATTTTATGACAACTTTTCGCGCGCATGCGCAAAGTAACAGCAAAAGCGTTGCGCATGCGCAAAAGCCACGTAAAGAAACAGCATTTTTGTATGTATGAGTGAGTGTGAATGTATGTGTGTGACGTCTAGGCTTTGCGTCCGTTGCGCTAAACCATTCATAATTGTCATTTATTTATTGTGGTATTTTACGCGGGTTATTAAAATGAATTTTTCAACAGCCCGTAGGACTAATGAGGCGCGCATCGCCCATGCGAAGAAGCAGCAGGAGAAGCCTAATATTGTAATCTTAAGCGTATATACTGGTTTAGGCAAAAGTATGTGGAGAAATATGTGTGTTTGTGGCAGCACTGCAACCCGATCGGCAATTTGATCGAAAGCTGTGATAAAGCGCTGCAAGCGATTTTACAAAAAATATGAAAAAAAAATACAAAAATAAAATGAAATAAAAATCGAAAGCATAACAAATATATGAAGAAAAAAATGGTAAAAAAATATGAAAACAAATCGTATAAAAATAGAAGTCAAATAAACCACAAATGACATTGCGCTAAGTAGCCTCCAAGCAGCCTTTATTAACACCCAAACGCAGGCGGCCTGCAGCCTGTGGCCTAAGTAGACTGCCACTAAACTCAAGCACGCATGCTGTACTTGTATGTGCGTCTGCTTGTGGGCCTGCGCCAGCTTCAGTCAGCCACATGTAATCAACATTTGTGGCATATCAGCGTACGCATCGAATGCTTTGTTATTTAAAATGCCACCCGCTGCGCAATTTTTGTCAGACGCAATGGCCGGCCGGCAGTGCGGTAGAGAGCGGAGCGCAGTGTTAGCGCGCCCGCGCAGCCAACAGCCAGAGATGGACAACAGCTGCCAGGCAACGGCTGGCTTATAGACCATGTATGTGGCAAGTATGGATATATACGAGGCATTTGTGTACATAAAATGTATATAAATATATATATACCTGATATTGTTTGTAAATATGTACACTCATAAGTATGTATATATATAAATATGTACCACAAATGCGAAAAACAAAATTAGCCGCAGTTCAGCGCGCAATTTACGCGCCACGTAATGCACCTTCTGCGTTCTTGTAAACAGAACTGTGCAAAAAAAATACAAAAAAATTACAAAAAGTATATAAAAAGCCACATTACTTTTGCTTTCAGCGTAAAATGTACAAGTCGCTGCCATCCCAGCTGGATTTGCATGCGTTTTGTAATTTGTAAATGTTGCATGTAAGCTGTGGCAGGCAATACAACAGCGCCTAGCGCGGGTGGTGCGCCGCAGTGGCGGCTAAAAAATCGAAATTTAAATTATGATTTTTTTATTTTCGAAATTGCAGCACAAAGCAGACGTTTTTGAAAGGTTTAAAATGAAAAATGAAAAAAAAAAAATTGAACTTGCAACATTTCATCAAGACGCCGCTGAGCGCGCGGCTGCTTAATCAAAGGCTACCACCGCATGCTTTTGCAATTTGTGGCAAAACATACATACCTACATATCCATGTATGTATGTATGTATATGCATAAATATATGTATATATGTATATGAATACGTATGTGTATATGCACGTATGCCTTTATTTTGCTGCATGTTCACACCATTAAGCGCAACAACGTTGCCTGGCAGCTCGTAAGTGTTAAAAATTAATGCATCTGTCTCTTGGCGGCCGCACAGCGCTGCGCCTAGAAATAGCCAACAAGTGATAAATGAGCGCTCGCACGCGCTGGCGCTACGATGCACGAAGAAACCACGAAGAAACCAAATCGCCACAACAAACACATACGATAAACGATAAGTTAAGCATTGTTATTGTTTTTTTTTTTAATTTTTTGTGTATGCCTTTGTTGTTGTCGATTTAATGTTCTTAGCTTGCATTTTTTACACGCTCTTTTGATTTTGGTTAATTTTCATATTTCTTCGACATGTGGCTAAATTGTTGCATGTTGCATTTTTATCGTTAAACGCGTTAATTTATTGCTTTTTAATAGCAACAGATATTTCACAGCTCATTTGCAGCGCTGCGCTTAAGCGTAGATGAGCATAAGGCACACACACAAACACTCACTCCAGAATGAGCGCAGATAATGATCAAGTGCTGATATTGCGCTGTATTGCCAGCGTTGTGACCGAGCTGCCCGCGCCTAGGTGGGTGCATATGGCATGCCATAAATCGCCTTGTCTGCTCTAAACACCGTGGAATATTTCAAAAGCAATAAAATCGTAGCTTGTGGTGTTTCAATAAATTATGCAACTGATTGAATTGATAAAGGCGCGCAAATGCAGCGCATTCTTCACTAATTAATGTTATAAAAATTAAACAAAAAAAAAATAATAATAATAAAATTATAGCTAATTTTACTATTGAGTACTGTTGTATAATAAGATTAAACAATAAATCGGCATATTACAAGCTTAAGGGCGTGCTAAAAAAAAAATAAAAAACATATTATAAATATACTTTTACTGGCCAAGACTATAAAAATATAGCAGCCATACAAACATATTAAATTTAGCTTACGTGAACAGTAGTAAATTGATGAAGCAATATTATTTTAATTGCCGCAATAAAAAAGGGTGATTTTTTTTTCAAAACGTTGTTAAGAACATGTAAGCAGATTAAAAACAAACGACGTTAAAAAATATTTCCAGAGACAATATATTAGTAATATAAATTTTGCTAAATTAACCAGCATGCATTCCATTAGCGCCCGTTTTTGCTGAACTTAACTTTCAACAGAAGAGGAAGACACTCCTTTGAAAAGTCCAGGTATCTTCGCAAATGAAAAAGTTTTCTATATACATACATATGTAAGCACCTGATTCCGATCATATATTTGGTAGTCGAAAAAGTCGTTTCGTATTTTGTCAGTAGATGTCGTTGCGGTCGTATATCTCCAGTGCTATCAATCACATTGTGTCAAACCATATAGTGTTGAAAAGGTGAGATTTTAAGCTTCAGTTAAGCAATTAAATTCGGAAAAGTTGAAAAAAGTTACAGCTTTTCAAAAATGAGTAAAAATAATGAAGAAATTAGCTGTATTTTGAAATTTTTGTACAAAAAAAGGAAAGAATGCCACGCAAGCCACCAATGAAATTTGTGTAGTTTACGGAGATGATGCTGCATCAGTTCGTGTAGCACAACAATGGTTCGCTCGCTTCTGTTCTGGAAAATTCGAAATTTCGATGTGCAAGATACACCTCGTTCTGGTCGGCCTATCGTTGAAAAAGTTGATGAAATTATGGACAAGATTGACCAGGACCGTCACATAAGCAGCCATAACATGGCTAGGACACTCAACATTCATTATCAAATGGTTTTGAACCATTTAAATAAGGTTGGATACAAAAAGAATAGCGATGTTTGGGTACCACATGAATTGTCTGTAAAAAATTTAATGGACCGATCTGTGAATCTGTGCTGAAACGAAATGAAATCGAACAATTTCTGAAGCGAATGGTAACGGGAGATGAAAAGTGGATCAAATACGATAATAATGTGTGAAACCATGACCATGATCTTGGTCCAAGCGTGGAGAAGCTCAACAAATGGTCGCAAAGCCAGGATTGAGGACTCGAAAGATTATGCTGAGTGATTGATGGGATTGGAAAGGAATCATCCCCTATGAACTACTCCACCCTGGTCGAACGATTAATTCTACATTTTACTGTCAACAACTCAGGATATTTAAGCAAGCAATCGAAAAAAACGTTAAGTACTGATCAGCAGAAAAAGCTTCGTCTTCCATCAGGACAACGCTGTACTACTCATATCTTTGATGACTAGGCAAAAACTGGGAGAGCTTGGCTAGGAAGTTTTGATACATCCACCATATGACTCTGACCTTACACTATCGGACTACCATTTGTTTCGGTCAATGCTGAACTCCCTCAATGGAGTAAAGTTGTGTTCAAGAGAAGCCTGTCAAAATTATTTGTGACAGTCTTTCGCCGAGAAACCAGCAAAGTTTCACACTGATGGAATATTGTTTCTTCCGGAAAAATAGAAAAAAGTGATCGACCAATATGGTACACATTTGGACTACCCAATAAGAATGGCAGCTATAAGATATAGAAGTCATATATTAGCAATTCCGCCAAATGAGCGGTTTCTTGGGGAGAGTAAAACATATGCGAAGTTTCAGCTTGATAGCTCAAAAGCTGAGGGACTAGTTTGCGTGTATGAAGACAGGCGGACGGACGGACTGATGTACATGATCAGTTATGTATATAATTTAACATTCTTGCTGGGTATTACAAACTTCATGGCATACTTAATATATTTCATAGAAAAACATCTGTACAAATTGCAGCAAAAATATTAATGCAACAAAATTAATGTTATAATCAATAAAAAACAATAAAGAAAATCTGATAAGACTTCTTCAAATCAGTATCTATGGCATGATAAAAGTTTGAAAATCACTGCGTGAATCATATGCGTATGCACAGATTTTCCCACAACGTTTTAAATGGAAGTTGCAACACTTTTCGTTGCATGTTGCATTCAAATGCAGGCTGTCGAGCAACGCAGCACTCAATCGTCGAGCAATTTTAGGCAAACTGAAAGAAAGTTTGAGCGAATTTCCACTTGGGAAACGCTCAAACAGAAAAATGCTATAAACAACATGTTTGCTGCAGCAAGTTGCAGCTGCTGCTGCATGCAACATGTATACAGTTGCGGCATTGTATGTTAAAGGAAAATGTTATGCAACAGCAGCTGTTAATTAATTCGCATGCGAGAGATTGTAGCTGCTGCAAGAGATGTGCAGTGCAAAGAGAGCTTTGTATGGGTAGTTGCAGCGACGTTGGCAGCGCAGGCAGCAGCGCAGAAATCAACCCCTAATGTTGTGGTGGATGTTGAGCGCAAATGACAGCGGATATGAGGAGTGAAAATGTCGAATTAGGAAAATCAATCGTGGATACGAGTTCACTCGATTTTTTTAGCGATGTGCGGGAAATGAGTGGAAATCGTATATAAGTATAGATTTTGGATTGATGCAGATTGAGGTTGTAATTTCTAAGCGCATAAACGGAGCAGTAAAACTGGCTTTCGTCAATATAGAATGTTGTATACATATGTAGATGATATCATCACCTAAAATGTAAAATAACGTAACATCACTTTTAATAAGTTGCCAGGCGAAGGAGAAACGATGTAAAAGAAACCCATCATTTGGATCAATACGGTATCCTCCGAGTGGTCATGTGAATTTGCTGAATAGCCAGAAGTTACACGAAGGTGAATCAGACGAATGCGGTGGTTGCGGCATGATATTAGTTGAAAATGTGGCGAAATGATCACAAATAACCAATGCAGTATCGCACATAAGAGACTATGGGTCCAAAACCGGTTCGAGATCTGTAGAACATTTCCCGCATAAGTGACTTTTCACTTTTTTTGTCTCTCTGTAAGTCGACCCACCTTAATATTTATACTCATATTGCAGTGATTTTTTGTTCTATATGCAATTATCTCAACTTCCTCTCTTCTTTCCAATTTTATACTTTTCACATCTTACTATTATCCGATTTTCTGCTTTATTTACAATCCGCCGAGATGTAGGCAACACGGCAGAGTTAAGTTTTAATGATTTATTGCCTACAATTAGGCGCTTTGTACATTAGTATGAGATGATTTTTGTTAAAGGAGGAAATCAAAATGTATTTTTTTCACTTAAAATATGGCCAAAATTTTTTAAATTTAGTCTTTCATAAAATATATTTAATTTCTTAAAAAAAAATAATAATAAAATACCTGAACAAACTTTTCGGGGTTATTTTGTGTTAAAAAGTGCTATTGTGAACCAATTTGTAAAGTACTTGGTCAATTTTAGTGATTTTATACCCTTAGGTTGGATGGATATCTGATGATGTACCTTGATTTAATGAGACCTCTTGTGGCATAAGTGATAGTAAGTGCTTATAAAAGTAAGGCAAGTAGCTAGACCAGGATTGTTCGCTCACATGCTTCAAGATCATACATAGCATGACTGTGCTCCAGGATTGGTCGCCCACATGTTTGTCAAGCATGGCACGACTCTGATGCTACCAAAGAAATCAAGGCTTCAGCCGCGCAAAAGATACATCGTAAAATTACGCTTTAACTACAGGTGTCAACCCTTCCATTTGTATCTATATACACACTTATGCGCATAAATGTAGAAATAGAAGTTAAACAACATTTAATATCATCATCAGCAGTTGTAAAATGCCACTACAGGAGCTGATATCATAATTTCTGCGACCATTTATGATTTTCGCCACCACGACCGCCACCACCGTGCCTCTAACTGCATGAGGAGCGCTAGCTAATGCAAACAAGATGTAACGAAAGACGAGTATGTGCGGTAACATGCTATTGCCACGCTGCAACATAACAATTCCACTTACACAATGGGCCACACACAAGAAAAAATGACTCAATTTGCAACAGCAACCCCTTGAGGGCAATTGGCAGCTAGTGAAACGCGCAACCAGTTAGCCACCCGTTAGTTAGAGTAAGGGCACAATGCGACGAACGAAAACTCAGCTACTACCTGCAACCACTTATAGGTAAATGGCAAGCACAACAGACTATGCGGCATGCAACATGCCACACTACATATATACTTTCATATTACATGCATATTTCTTGCAAAAATATTTATAGTACAAGCCATGCCACATGCCACACGACCGACACACACACGCACATGCACGCCGAAAACCTGCACCAACTTGTGGCCAACACGGCTGTCGGCTGGTGGCTGGTGCCGGTGTAGCGGTGCAGCTGGTTGGCCAGTGCTTGGACGTAGTATGTGGGCAGTTGGGTCGCACAGCACAATTGGCTGCCGGTTTGGCTGTGGACGCACGCTGCTGCCTATGCAAAGACAGCCTTCTTTTGTGTGATTTTTGTTTTGTTTTGATTTTGCGAAATTTTTCCTTTCAGAGGCTCAATTCACCGCTTAATTTATGCATGGAGAGCAACGCTTACACACAGGTCTCAAAGCAACATAATAACAATGTACAAATAGACGCGTCAGCGAAGGCAAATAGTGGCCACACTTTTTTCCGCAATATTTTCGCTCTCCTTGACAAAGCCCTCCACATGGCTGGCAGCTCTGTGGCAGCAACACATGCCGTGCGCGCTTATGACAATCGTAAAAACGGCGGAATCGCCTTAAGCCGTGTAGTGGCAGCGGCGCATTGTAGCCGGTGGACGGTTGCCGGATATGTGCCACCATTGTGTGCATGTGTGTGTGTGTGTGCTTATTTGATTTTGCTTTTGTTGGCGTGAAAGCGTTGCTCCAGTTTGCCACAGTCACTCAACTAGCGAATGATGAGTTACGGCGACGCTGCGGAACCGAAATAGTGACACATACACAAGCACACATACATACATGCTAGCGTGGTAGTGCCACAGTCACAGTCACTCCAACTGCTACTCGCCACATTGTTATTGTTACTCCTTTTGAGTTGCAAGTATTTGTATTGAATTTGCCACCACCGCATTGCCGCTGCGCCAGCGCCGCCACAAATCTCTCCAACTATCAGCTACATACATACATACATACATACATATAAACAAACACTCACACATATTAGCCTACGACTGCGATTGCCTGTCACTGCCACAGCTTTACTCCCATTTCGTTTTTCTTTTTTTCTCTTTGAAAGGCAAAGCTTTGTGGTTTCTTGTGCTTTGCTTGTTGTTGGGTGGGTGCATTAATTTCATTGTTGTTGCTTTTTTTGCGTAGTTTTTATTTGCATTTCATTTGCGGTTTTTATGTTATGCTGCGCGTGTGAGCAACGCAGCTGCGTTAAGCGTAAGCTGTGACTTCGTGGAGGTTGGCGTAGCCGATGGCTGTGACTGTGACTGCGGACAGTGTGTCATAAAAGTAGGTATACATGGGTGTACATTAAGCTTCATAGGAATAGTGAAACGGAAGTCGATAGAAAACCATTTCCATTTCTACGCTACCGGATTTTAAACCCGATATTATCTCGATGTTCTAAACCTGTTTCTATCGGTAAGTATTAAACTCGATTTATCAGCTCTAAAGTTGACAAAGATTTTTGGTAGTTGTTTATGGATCTCGCAAGGTAAAATCGCTTTTTGGTATAAGAGCATGGAATAGTCCCACAAACCTGAGTTTTTGGGGAGTCTGTCTGTTCCGTCAAGCGCTTCCCAAGCTTTTCTTAAATATCTTTGAAGTTTCACCAACTAATGTGCTGATTTTCGACAAGATCGAAGTGCTCTCGCCTGAGCTCACCCTCAAAATCTTGAAAGCAGTCACTTAAAGTTTATCTCATATAACAACACATGACAACGGATCATAAGAAACCTTGGGCATATTAATATTTGAATTATTTCAAGAAAAGGTACTTTAGCTCCGCTAAAATTAGAGTAGGAACGCGTCGGAGCTCTTACCAGTGAGCTCTTTTCCCTCAATAAAGCTAGATTCTCTCTAGTTGTGGGGATTCTAACGAGCCATTGCTCAAACGACGTCCATGCCGTATCCAAGGTTGAGAATTATCCGAATGCAAGCTGCAGAAGCTGTATGGAAGAGGACGTGGTGGAAATATCTCAACCCTTTCTTCTTGAATGTTTTGAGAGCTCACACTTTCAGTTGTCTCATCGAGCTGGTGGGAATATATTGGGTAATCGAAAAAGTCTTTTCGTATTTCTAATCAAACTTCAACTTATTCTTTTTTATATTTATATCAATAAATAAATGAACAAAAATTTGGTCGACCACTTTTTGCCATCTATTGACAAAATACGAAAATACTTTTTCGACTACCAATAAATGAATCGCCTCAGCAGGAAATTTTATGGGCCAGAAGGGGTTCTGCTGACTTATAAGCCCTAAGGACTGCGTATAGTCGTCCAAGTGCGATCGCTGGATCAGCCGTCAAACCTAACATATCTATATTAATCAGTACAGCATTCAATAATCGATCAAGATATCGACGCAACTGCTGCTTCACCAACATTTAACGCCAATAAAATATTGCGCCAAGTTGCTAAAAATCGCTGACTTCAGATTTGCACCTTAGTTTCAGCGCTGTTGCTGCTGTTGTACTCCGCATTAACACATCGCCAGTACCGACAACGACAACGACGACGACGAAAAGTTTCGCTTGCGGCCTCTCCATGCATGTGCTTCCAGTGGCCTGTGTTGCTGCTGCCGCCGCTGTTATTAGCCTGTGCTCTGTGTCTCGTGGTCTTCGTCGAACCATTTCTGCACGCTACGCAGTTGTCGCAAGCCGCAGCCGCGCCACCACCAGCACACTGCTGGCAGCCACTCGTGTTTACACTGTCTTTGCGGCGCTGCCACGACACTATTTGCCTTTGGTGCGCATTGCGACTGCGTTGCTCCACACGCCACACACGCACACACTTGCTGTCATGCTGCCACGCTGCCATGCTGCCGGGCGCTGGTGGTTCGGCCAGGCCAGGCCAAAGCAACGATTGGATTGACTACACGTTGTGCGCTTTTTGCCTGCGCCTCAGTTTCGTATCGCATTTAGTTGGGTTCACACACTCCGTACACTCTGTGGAACACACCGCTGGCGACAACAACACACACTTCGCCATCGCCATCATCATCAGCAACGACCGCCGAAGAACGTATTATTCGAATGTAGTGCGTCGCACAAGTCGACGAACAAGTGAGTGAGCTTAGGCTGTAGTGCCAGTAGTGCGAGTGCGAGTGCGAGTACGTGTATTAAGGCTGCCACAGCAGTGACTGTGACTGTGGAAGCGCTAAGCGTCGTAGTGCCGTGCCACCTTAGCACCGTTGCGCCACGATATAGTGCCCGGAATCACCGTCAATCGGCAGCCGTGTGTCGTCGGGGCTGGGACGGGACGAGGCAAAAAATATCAAATAAGCAAACAAGTCAATAAATTAAAAAATAAATATAACCACATATAAATACAACAACCACGCCAGCACTTGTGCATATCTGTGTGTGTGCATGTGAAAAAATCGAAAGAAAAGTGTGCAAAGAAAAAGTGAACAACAACAACAACAACAGCAACCACTAACGGATGGAAAAGATAATGAAAAGCAAAGCAAAGTGCGGTGCGGCGTGAAGTGCAGTGAAGAAGCGTGTCGGCTGTAGCACATAGCCGTGCATGTGTACGCGAGCGCGCCGCAAAGTGGTTAAACTATTAAGGTGAATGTGCCACACAAAGTTAGTAAAATGCTTTCATGTGCTATTATTATTATTACTACTCGCTTTAAAATATGTTTGCTTTTCATTTAAAAATTTCAAATAACTGTGAAAACGCTAAACTCGCTTTATTTGTGAAATTCGTTAAGTTTGATTAGCAGAAAAGCGGTCTTATGTGTTGTTCTTGTAAATAATTGGAACTGTGATAGATAACATGCAGCAATAATGTTTCTTTCAGCGAAAGGATTTTTTGTAATTTTTATAAGAAAAACTTTGCTGTGAACCTCTTGACCAGCATTTTGCCTGAGACCCGCTTAAATGCTTAAATAATGAATTTACTTTTTTTTATTTTTTTTTTTAACTTTTTGTTTTTTAGTTTTTATTTTCTTCACCAAAATTTTGCTTGGAGTTCTCTTAATTAATGACTTTTTTTAATTTTTATAAAAAAAACAAAAATTAGCTGAGGACTTGGGGAGTCTCTTGACCAGCATTTTGCTTTAGGTTCTTTTTTCTGATTTGCTTTGATTTTTATACAAAAAGTGAGATTTTATGAAATCAGAAATTTTATTATGTTTCCAAGCTATTTTTAATATTTATAACAGTACTACAAACTGCAGTAGTTTTTCATTAAAAATTATAGAACAATGCATATCTCAAATCATTTCGAACAGCTGGCGGATATTATGCCTTAGTTCTGCTTGGAGCGTGAAGTATTGAAAGGAGTGAGTGAGAGTGTTAGAAAAAAGTAACATAAACCCTTTTCCATACCCTTAAAATTAGTTCAATCAGTTATTAGAAACAACTCAAAGAGTTATAGATCAAAGCTCAATAAATCGGCTGACACTATTCATATTACAACCGATTTATTTATAGAAAAATATACATTTTCGAAACTGTCAAGATTTTTTGCAAAAAAAATTTTCTCTATTTAATTTTAGTTAAGAATTAAATTTAAAAAAATCACACGCGTTTCTGTTATTGATAACCTACTGTGTCTGAGCTTGATTTGGCCTTCCCCTCAAAAGCGTTAATATCAAAATAATTTGGCTTCATAACTATTAAAGTGAAGCGCCATAATACTTACATATGTTTGTATGTAAATACATATATGATATGTTACACGTTATGCTTTACGTTTCTATATTTATACACTTAATTGCCATAAATTATGATAGCCGTGTAATAAAGACAGCACCATAGCCAATATGGCAAGGAACGTTGCCGCAACAATTTAGATAAGCAACAGCAAGCAAAAAAAAAACAAAAAACGAAAAAATATTTCACCCTCAAAGCAGGCGTGAGCAATGAGCAACAGAAATATATTCAAATCACCTTAGTCGTTTTAGACTACTAAAACATCCACTATTACATGGCTAAAGCCGCTTAACACCAGAGAACGTCCAAGTAGGACATAAATAGGACAAAGGTACGAAATGATATTTACACGCATATTAAGAAGATCTACGAAACAAGAACAAACGTCGACTTCGGTTGCAACGAAGCTGGCATATCCTTCACGAATAACAAATAAAGAAGCTTCCATACAGCAGTTTGATTTTCATCGTTTAGTTTGTATGATAGCTATATGATATAGTCAACCGATCTTAAAAATTTTTTCACATATTGTAGCGCTGTTGCAAAGAGTAATCTGTACCAAATTTCGTGAAGATATCTCGTCAAATGAAAAATGTTTCTATACAAGAACTTGATTCTGATCGTATATTTTGTATGGCAGCTATATGCTATAATGATCCGATTCAAACCAATTCTTTGGAGAAAGCACCGTTACTTAAAAAAATAATACCTGTAAAATTTCATGGTGATATCTCGCCACATAAAAAACTTTTCCATACAAACACCTGATTCCAAATGTTCAGTTTATATGACCGTCATATGATATAGAGATCGGATCTAAAAAATTTCCTCAGATATTTTAGCGATATCTTAGAAAATAATCAGCACCAAATTTCGTCAAGATACATATCTCATCAAATATCAAAGTTTTCCATACAAGCAATTGACTCCGATCGGTCAGTTTGTATGGCAGCTATATGATATAGTAATCGGATATAGACGATTACGCGAAATGAGAAGCTAATTGTGTAAAAATGGACTTGTGTAAAATTCCAGATCAATATCTCAAAAACTAAGCGACTAGTTCCCATATATAGAGCTAAACGGAAGAAACTTGGCTAAATCGACTCAGTTTTTTTAATACATTAAAGCTTTGCATACATAACTCTAGTATTAAACTCAACATTTCCAAACTCAAAATTCCTAAAACTACAAAAATTCATATCAAATCATCTCTACAGGGTCGCTTTAACTTTAAGTTTTGCGTGTGGGTGTAGACATATCAGTCATATTTGCCTACCCCCATGCCAGCAGCTCATTCGACATTTTCCTTCGTACGTCTGTCCTTAGCGGCGGTCCGTGTCCAACGATTTAATCGAGCATTGTCACTTTCACTAAACCATGCAGCACTTAAGAACATAAACTAACATAGAAGCGTCGCCACCAAAAAAACCTTTACTCCCACTCTTCGCCCACTTTGCTGCTTTGACTTTGTTGGACTGCGGCAAAGCTTGCGTTATTGAAGTTCTTAAATTACAATGACTAACCAGAAAGTCAACCACCACTTACTTACGAAAATATGCCCGTTTAAGTAGTGGAAATGACATGTCTATTCCTGGATTTTACGCTCCTTGGCTTTTGCAAACGTTGCTGGCTTGGTGAGGTATTTTAATCGTTTGCTGTAGACCGTTAGGCATTTTTATGCTTTTCCTTTAGACGTTTGGGTATTTTTATGTTTTTTGCGTTGAGTTGTTTTCAAAAGGTTTTAGCTGGTTGGTGGAATCGTCGTTTGCTTGAATTAAATTACCTTACGATTGAAGCTAGAAGGAATATAACTGATTAGGCGGTTTGGAAGAAGGTCCGAATGTTTGCGGTTCATCAAATAATAAGGTGAGTTTTCTTGAAATTGGTGAAATTAGGAGAGAAGCTATGAAAACATATTTTAAGCAAACGAATTATGGGACTCTAAGTTGGTCTGTTGGAATATTTGGCTTAAGCCAGTATATCATACTTATATTGAGTTCCCTGTAGTACAAGTATATTCGGGGATTTATCGTTAGAAGAAGGCATAGAAGATTTCTTTACTCGGTGAGAATGATTTATTCACATTGAAATAATTATGTTAAATAATATATTATTATCCAAATTTTGGGTATAGAATATGCTCATGAATATGTTGGCTAAATACAGGGTTGTAATATTAATTAAGACTTATGAAAAGCTCAATAGAATAAAGAGAGTAAATGTGAGCCGTAAGATCGTTTCCACGGCAGTCGGGTCTAAGTAACCAGAACGGACCCGGATTTTTATTTAGCCAAGCATTGTCAACTCGACTCCATTCCTCGAAATTACTTCAGGAATGTTTTATGCCACTACAATAACAACAACAACAAGACAATGGGAGAACCAAATCGTTATATTATTCTCATGAATCTAGACTTGGCTAACAATCGGCAAAAATTAAAGCAGATCAAACACTATGATTCTAAACATTGTCTTTTATATTTTATAACCCACATTCTTCTCTAAATTAAGATAGATTAGAAAAAAATTACACTGAAATATTTCGTTCTCAATGCTCCTCAAAAGTTGAGACTGCTTAATTTCTGTACGTGACTACAACGCACCGGTCAGCTGTTTACGATTTTGACATTTGGCGTAAAGTTACACTCACAATTGTAGCAATTACTCTCTTCACGCGCTCGCTGCCACACTTTCTCTCGCAATATTCGCTCTGCATATTACTTTCACGCACGCTTTTCCGCTTTGAGCCTTGAGTTGTGTCACTTTTACACTTTGCTCTTAACAAAATGCCGCTCACAAGGCTTGTTATGTGCTTGCTCTCCCGCATTGCCGCATGTATGGCATGAGTGTGCGCGCGTGTGTTCGGACTTCGCCTTACAAAAACACCTGAGTTCTGAGAACGTTGTCGCAGCGGCAGCAACACAACTAAATGCCGATTTGGTTAGTAGTTGGGGCAAATGTGAGAGCGCAGCTGAAAAGAGCAATAACGGTAGCAGCAATGGCAACGAGGATGCCAATAGTAGTCGTAGTTGCACACATAATAATGTACTTTTTTGACATTTGTGTTATTTCGTGACACACAAATCAATTTCGTCGTCGTTGTCGTTCGGTGGTGTGTTACGTGAATTTTTCCAAGCGAAACGATTTCATGAAAAGCAGTTATTGCAGTGAAAATTTAGCTTTACTTCAGTCGAATAATGTCAGATAATTGTTAATTTATAAGTGTGGAATTCGTGATTGCTAAGGCTATAGACGTTTCTCAACTTTTATGAGGATTTAGGCATACGCACTGCTTAAATGCGAGGTGCCTTCGGTGAAATTGGTGAAAATGTGTTAAAGAGTTGCTGGCAATAGTGACACAATTTTCACGCACATATGTCTACACACGTAGCATTGCAAAGTGTTATGCGAAAACCGGACGGTTTTTGTGGGTCCCCAATGACCGCTAGCGGAAGTCGGAAGCGGAAGTCGCTTGAAAATTAGTGTTTCGCGTATGACTTGGCGGTGTTTCGGTTGTGGGTTTCGCTGAAAAGCGCCACTTAAGATGTCGGTAAGTGCGGCAAAAGTACGTTAGGCTGTCGACCAAGGCTCAGGCCTATATTCAACTGCATTTTTTATTAAATATATAGTTAGTAATAGGTGAGTATATGCCTCTAATCCAGCAGCTACTTGCAGCACATACACGTAGTGACCTGTCATTTCGCTGTGCGCTCCATTCAAAGGCTGGCAGCATGCGAGAGCAGCCAACAACGCACACACATAAACATGTAGACACACAAACAGCACAAAGCGAACACGCAAAGTGCTAGCGTGCAGCAGTGGTTGCTCATACCACACAGCGCACCAGCAACGCCACTGCTGCTTTGCTAATCGATTTTGTTTCCGGCATTTTTCACGTGGTCGCAGCCAACCACTCTGCCTTCACTCGCTGGCACATACATATACTTACGTGCGCATTGTTGTTGTTGATTTGTGTTTTGCTTGCCTGTTTGTGTTTCGCTGGCAGGTCGCTTCAGCGTTTGTCATTTCGTGCCTCTTTGCTTGAGTAAGCGTCAAGCGCGCCGTTCCTTCATTGCTCACCAACTTTATTTGGTGTTTTTTCGTAGTTTTTGCCACAATGCTCGTGCGCGCGTATGTGTGCGCGTCAGCTGTCTAACGATTTTTCCCCGAAAACGCATAGCAAATGTTTGCAAAAGTGTAGCTATGACTATGCAGCGCGTTAACACCGCTCAAGGGGGCCAAAGTCGCCGCGCGTAGTGACCAGTTTATTGCCACTTTGATGACTTCTTGGCTCCACGGCTGGCCGCTGTGGGCGCTGCAGCTGGCTACATGCTCGACGCATCTGCAGTTAAGTGCATAAGAATGCGTGCACGTGTGTGTGTGCGCGTTGGAAGTGTGCAAAAGGGGGCCTGTCAGCGTCTGCAAGTCACCGCTTGGTGCACATTTTCCTGCTTTTCTTCTACAATACCTTCATTGTTGTTGTTGTTGCTATTGCGCCTGTTGGTCTGCGCTCGGTCTGCAGTTGCTGCTGAGTACTGTCGCTGTTGCTGTTGTTGCCTGTAGCTGTATATCTGCGTTGTGACCTATCGACCGGATTTTTGTTGCTGGTGCGTGCCACAGCCGATTGGGTATGTGTGTGTGTGGATGAGTGTGAGCGCTCAAATATAATAATTCTGTGTGCCCTTTCACAGCGCTCAAAAGTAATGTACGAGCTATTGCAAAGGCCGACCAAGAAGAAGAAGAAAAAGTAAAATGAAGTGAAATATTAGTAATGAAGCTGTTGCAAGCAAAGTGCAATGAAGTTAAGTGCTGGAGGTAGCACCCTGTTCGGTGTGTGTGTGTGTGCGCATAGACAAATATAGTACAAATGTCTGGCTAAGTTTCGTGCGCGAAATTTTTTTCTCTCCTTGCCTTTGCTTTCCATTCGCATCTCCCTTTTGTGCTGCAATTTCTAGCACAATTTCTTGCCACTTTTTTCCAGCAGCAAAACGCTCTCGCATGCAAATTACATAATGTGAGGTACGCGCATATACATATACGCACATACATACTCAGGTGCTTGTGCGAGCGTATGTGTTTCGCGTACGGAACAGCTGACCGCCTGTCGCTACACACATTCTAAGCCGTATGATCGCCTGTCTGCCCTTACGTGTCTGGCAGCGCTCCCCCAAAATAGTGCTTGAAAGTGCAACTGCCGTAAAAAATTTCACACAGTTGCAGAAGTAAGCGCAATGTGACCGGTGCTGCATCATGCCTGCACTAACGGTACTTTTTACTTTCTCGGTGCAAGGCAGTTCAAACGTGGCACACAGCGCGTGCGGTCGTGGAATTACGCGTACATTGGGTGCAAGTACAATTTAGTTGCCCAAGGTGGGTTCTAAGTAAAGCGGAAACTCTTTATTGCTTGAATATTCCGACAGTTAAAAAGCAGACTGTTAATTAAAAGTGCGCTGTCAAATTTTGATTTGTTTTAAGCAACGTACGCTGCTTACAAAAGTAATGAATTAGTATTGAATAACTGAATGAAACTAACAATGAACTAGGCCACGACTAATTACACAGTGGGTTTGCTATAAAAGAAAATTATTATTGATTTGATAATTGGGAATAATAATTAGTATTGAATAACTAAATGAAGATAATAATGAACTAGTTAATGACTAGTTACAAAGTCGTTCACTTCTAAAAGAATGTATTTTTTCGTATATTTTGTAATTAAGTAAAGTAATTGTATTGAATGCCTAATGAAACTGTCAATGAACTAGACCGCAACTAATTACACAGTGGTCCTTATAAAAAAATTTTTTTTGTTGATTTGGTAATTAAGGACAATAATTAGTTTCGCATACCCAAATGAAAATATCAATGAACTAGTCCTCGACTAGTTACACAGTGCTCCACTTATAAAAAAAATATTTTTTGTTGATATGGTAATTAAGGACAGTAATTAGTTTTGCTTACCCAAATGAAAATATCAATGAACTAGTCCGTGACTAGTCTCAAAGTGGTTCACTTCTAAAAAAAAATATTTTTTTCGTGTATTTAGTAATTGAGTAAAGTAATTAGTATTGATTGCCTAAATGAAACTGTTAATGAACTAGACTGAAACTAGTTACAAAGTGGACCAAATATAAAAAAATTGTTTAAGGTCGTTTGGAAATTAAGGATAGATAATAGAACTTATTTACCTTATTCCTATATTTTTATTATTATTTTGTAGCATAAAAATTAATTTATGAATTTCAACATGGAAATTTTATTTATTTATTTAAAATATATAAAAAATTTTTATCTTTCTATTATTGCAGATACGGCGAGGCGTTATCCAACGACAGAAAAATTAAAAATACCAGCATAAAAGAGACATTTTTTTCCCGTAGCTAAGTAATAACGAACTCGCTGCGGAATTTAATTTTACAACGAATATCTCCATAACTACTGAAACTGAATATCGAAACAAAAACAAAAAAATATATAAAAAATTTCAAACAGAAAATTCAGTTTTGAACAAAAAAGTACGACAAAAATATATTTATTATAATAAATAAAAATAATTAAATTAAAAAATTAAAAATAATTAAATCAAAAAAGTCGAATTCCGCGTAGATGCTTTATAGCAGAAAATATTACTAGTGCTAACCGAAATTAATCATTTTCATTCACACAAATAAGTTAATTAAAGCTTAAATTTTTACTCGCCGCTGGAAAAAAGCATTAGCAAAAGTTAACAAAGATAACTGAATTATATCAAAAAAGCGAAACAACGCTAACAGTGCATAACAAAAGTGTTCACTCATTACTTATATCGCTGCTTCCATATTTGTGGCGTTAAAATAAAAAAAAAAAATTTCAAAAGAAAAAAAGTATAAGAAAATTAACTCAAGAAGTGAAAATTTATTAAATTATATTTAAATTAAATAAATATAAAACTTAAAATTAATAAGTATGACACTTACTTTACTATGAAATAAAATAACAAAAAACAACAACAATAACGCAAGCATAAAAAAATCTATGGAAATTGAAAAAATATTATTGCGCAATGTTAAACGAAAATATATTTGCAAAAGAAATTATGTTTTTTTGAAAAAAGAAATAGAAATATATGTATATAAAGTATAACTAAAAAAATACACACGCTAATATTTATCAAGAAATATTCCGAATAAAAATTTAAATGCAAAAAAAAAATTTATTACAAAAAAAACGAGCTAAAGCAATTAAAATAATTAAGCAAAACATATACACAAATTCGATTTAACGAAAATATTTAATTTGTTTTCGAGAACTTCACCAATGGTCGCTTGTGGTTGTAAAGCGTAGCCGAATGCGAATCTTAATTACATGCAAAATAAATGGGTACAATGAGGCCAAATAAATACGATGTGAGTATTTTATTAAAGTTTATGAAAATATTATAAGAAAAACAAGCAAAAATGCTAACTTTAGTTGCACCGATGCTGCAATACCCTTTACAAAAATCGAAGTTTCCCTGAAAGAACTACATTTTGTTAGTTAAGTTTGTGTGATAGCAATATGATATAGTGGTCTGATCTAAAAAATTTCTGCGGATATTATAAGCTTGTCTTAGAAAATGATTTATACCGAATTTCGTGAAGATATCTTCTCAAATGAAAAAGTTTTCCATACAAGTACTTGATTTCGAACGATAAGTTTGTATGACAGCTATATACTATAGTGGTCCGATATTGGTCGCTTTCAATAAGTGAGTAGTCTCTTGCGGAGAAAAAGGCGTGTGCAAAATTTCAGAGCGATATCTCAAAAACTGAGAGACTAGTTCGCTTATATACAGGCAGACAGAGGAACATGGCTAAATCGACTCAGCTGATCCTGCTAATAATTTATATATGTACATATATATTTTATATAGGGTTTCCGACTTTTTTTCGGGGTGTTACAAACTTCATGGCAAACATAAAATAAGAAAGAATAATTAAAATGTTTATGAAAATATAAGATCAAAAGAAAGATAAAATTCAAAACAAAATCTTCAAAAAATATTTTTTCAAATATTTCCAATATATTTTTGCATAAAATATTTGATAAAAAACTACAATCAAGGACTTTGTTGATAATTATTTTACTAACATTTTTTTTATAATTTATTTTTATTTTTTTTATAAAGTTAAAAATAAAAAACTTTTTCTTTTAATAAAGTAAGAAAGAAATATGCAATGTCTAAATTTTTGTTGAAATGAAAACAAAAAAAATATAAATATTGTATTAATAAAACATTATTCTAATATTTTTTAATAATTTTTTTATGAAATATTTTTTTAATAAAAATAAATTTTCTTAATAAAAATATTTTTTTTTTTTTTTTTTTATAAAAATATTTTTTAATCAATTTTTAATAAAATTTTTTTTTCTTTATAAAAAATTAATCTAATATTTTTTAATAATTGTTTTAATAAAAATTGTTATATTAAATTTATGTAGAAAAAAATAAATTTTTCGACATTTCGTTATATATCCATTGATTTCTTGCAATTATCTGCGTAAATATTTTCTGTCACTGTAATGTCTGTCATTTACGTTAAAATATTATTTCGAGTCTCGAATATTTTGTGCGCGATAACACGAGTTGTCGCCATTAACTAAATCAACTATCAGCTATTTCAATGCAATGCCACACCTCTTTTTACCGAATTCTGACCTAGTTAACGGCAACACTTCATTGCACACTTATGTTTACAACTTGGTTCAATTATTTTTATAAAAAGTAAATTTCCAAACAAATTTCGCTAGTAATCCGATGCAAAAATGCCAATTTCTTTTATTTACACGAATCAAAATAAATAATTTGTAGTTGTATTTACACTTAATTTATTTTTACTCAAGTGTCATTTCTACTGTGCGGCACCGCTTCGGGTGTCGCGGTAGTGTTTTGCAATTAAAATAACAAATGACAGTTGAATGAGTGGTCACTGCCACATGGCAGTACATGCGACCGCTTGCGCACACATGTAGACAATAAATGTGGGTCAACGAACTCTAATAATGTTTAATAATGTTATATGAGCATATTGAAAACAATATGTATAAACAATGCCTCGCCAATTTGTTGACAAATGTCTGCTCATTAGTGCGAGTATTTTTGCTTTCGTGCTAAACCCGAAGCTTGGCAATTTAAGAGAGGGATATGCGAGCAGACAAGCTAGGTGGTAGAGAATCGTTGGTGGAGTGTGGCGCTTTTATTTCTTTGCTAAAGTTGAAATTTTAATAAGTATAGGGTATAAGTTTTATTCGAATCTAGTCTTGAAGCTGCATGTCATACATCTTATACGAGTAGCTTCAGTTAGCCATATTTCATGGTGTCGTCATGTTTTACCGGTTTCTGAGAAGCTTTTTGTGAAAACTAACTTCGTCTATATTTTATGAATTGATTATACACATTTTTTGCCAAAAGATAATATAAAAATCTATCATAATGTAGCACAAACTATAATTTTAGCATTTGTGTTTATGGAGGGCCTTAAATCTCTTTTGGATTATTTTCAAGGGTTATTTCGATCTAACTTTTATTGTATAATAACTAAAGTCGAGGTTTTGAGTCAAACTAGGTTAGGTAAGGTATAAGGTCTGATTCAAAACTCTATGGGTTTCATTTGGCTAAGTATTTGTTATTTGTTTTACCCAAAAACTCCTTAAAGTGCATCATCTCATAGATCGAAGAAGCGTTTTTAGTTTCCATAAATTTACTAAGTCCATTAATATCATTACCAATTAATTCTCTAGATTCCCTAAAGGTGTGCCTATCGTGAAATTTCAATCCCAGGCTAACAAAAGTCGGCAATAGAAAAAAGGGACAATATGATTCCACCTCGCCTCCCTCCATACATGGTATTTAGATATTCAGTCGTATCGCTTATGAAAAGTGCCCAGTAAGAGTCCCTGCAATAACTGCGAGACTGACTTTGCTAAGTGCAGCTAATTTGGAGGACCACTTACGATTTACTTTGAGCCAGAAGGATCTCGCAGTCGCACAAGCTGTAGTTGTTGAACATCGCCTTCCAAGCTCACTGGAGGTTCATAGATCCAGAGCTAGAGCGCAAGACGTCATCGGAAATCTCACTCGATTGAAATTGTGGTAAGGGTGCCCTTCCTATCTACCGCTATATTGATGACAGTCAACTACACTTGAAAGACGCTACAGTAGTCTGGAGGGCTGGAACTAGAGTTGATGATGAGCTTACGACTGAAGGCTGTACCTCCCTTCTACCCTCTCTCTTAACTTCGGTCCATGCGCGAGGAAGTTTTCCAACGGCATCTCCCCACCCACAAATCCCCACAAAATAAATACGGAGAATATAAGACTTTGTTAAAATTTGAAACAAAATTTATAGCATAGATGAAAATTGTAGCCACTTAAGTGCTCTGCTTTCGCTTTAAGATGAACTAATTTTTTGTCCTATCAGCGCCTGTGTCCAAAAATTACTTATGGCTGGACCCGAAAAAATGTTATTGCTTAATATACTTCCGACAACCGTGAACATTGTAGTTAAGTGTATTGCTGCTAAGTGTGCTCTAAGGCTCAGGGAAGCTGGGTATATGAAAGGGTCCAAAAAGGACACGCCGAAAATCTCTCCTCCTTCAACGGAATTCTTGAAAACCTGGATCATTGTGTCACAGAGGCGGCTTTTAAATTTATTAATCTAATCACAATGAGGGATGTGTGGATGGGAAGAGTTTTATGATGAAGAGCCACAGTGAGCCTTTTTATGGATGGGTCGAAGCTAGGAGGGAAGGTTTGCACTCACTTCGGCAACAGAGCGGTAACACTAACTAACAACCGCTCCAAGCTAGTCAGGGAGTGTCTGTCATCACTGTAAATAGCATCTAGACACACCAGACTTGTTTGGGTGCTTGGTCGTAGCGGTATTGCTGGCAACTGCAAAGCCGCTGGGCTAGAGGGGGCACCCTGGCACCATCCATATCAAAATGATGCCGCCTTGGATCTCAATTGGCATCTTGCGTTTTAGTATTGGATCAATGGAACTCGCAAGGTTGGTTGACAACTAGCTCCTATACGACCACGAGATCCTTTAGGCCTAGAGTAGAGCGCAGGAGATCTTCTGAAATATTTGACTTTAGCAAAATTGATCTTTCCGAAATAGTATGGGTTCTTACTGGTACTTACGGAACCATCTAGACACTTTCTTCTCCATTGTTCAGCCTTTGCAATACTCAGGCTGAAACATCAAGGAAATCTTTCTTCTGAAGCTAAAACAAACTTTGGCCGACTCAACAAATTTGTGATAGGCACAAAGGGCTTCGTTGATTTGTAAGGGACTTATGATTTATTATAAAGGAGTATTAGGTGTCAGAACGAATCGGCGTTCAATGCTATCAAAGTTGATTCCTCTTAGTTACGTTCTCATAACCTAACTTAACCTAACGCAATAACTTTGCGTTACTATCAAGCGGTCTTATTCTAACTTTTTTGAATGACATAAGCAAAAACACAAAATATTTATATATCACACATACATACTTGATTAAAAATGTGTTTATCACCTGCCAAGTAAATTATACATTGCTTTACGACTTCCTCAATTTAGCCAGCCAATAACTCAGAAAAACTCAGCCATCAAGCGCAAATTTGCGCTGACACACAACGGCTACCGCGCTTTAATCCGCCGGCAACGCTTTTGCACAGCATACAAGTGTCAATATATTTATTATTTATTTACAGCAGATATGTAAAATATGAAAAATGTAAATAAATGTGAACGCAAAACGTGTAAATACACGGCAAATCATAAATAAGTCATAATCACTTGTAGTTGCCTGCAAATCGCTGATAGCGCGTATGACACTTGTGCGCATGCGCTGCAGCGTGCGCTGTAGTGTGACCAAACACATGTCAAAGTCAATCTTATCGCAGCGCACTTTATAGTAAACATTTGCCCGCGAATGGCTTGTGCTCCACCGAAGTGCAGCTTTAAGTGTAATTAACGCGATATTTTCAGAAATATCGGCATATAGCTGTAAATATAGTGGTTGCACAATTATGAAAATCGCTTAATTTATGCGGCAAATAAATTGAGCGCAAATTGCACTCACCAGCGGCAGGGAGTTGAGCTACGCGCGTTCAACGATCTCTCCGAGTACCGGAAGGTTTGGAATCTTTCCAAAAATCTGCTTTTATTTGCCTCCTTTATACGCCGCTTACTTGCATTGTAATCCGCTTAGCACGAACGAGCTAGCGCGTAAAATTTTGACGAGCGTGACAGTGATTTTGGCGCGTAAGCCGCTTAAGCGCATTTACACTTTATGGTGTGGCATTCTGCGCCGGCGCACAAGCAGCAAAGCGCGCAAATCAGAACTCCTTTGCCACTTAAAGGCGCACTGGCTTGAGTGGCGGCTAATTGACTTGATATGTGTGTAACAGCTGGTGTATGCGCATTTGCAACATTGTGCGGCATGCATGCTGTTTCACGCGCTTTCACTCTTTTTTTATGCAATTTCTTCGCCGCTGCCACTTTGCCACCGCTTGCCGCTTGTAAATGGCCACACACGTTGCTGCTGCCGCTGTGGCATGATTATGAGAAATCATCCGCGCTTTGCGGCAATTAAAATTCCGTTGTTACAATAAATTCGCTGAGTTGATGATGTCATTGCATTTTTCGCTTTTCCTTTGCTGTTGCAACAAAAATAAAAATATTTGCAAGAAATTGCGTATTTTTAGCCTTCGCCGATATTCTCCAATATTTACATTAATGCCTCATCATTTGCTCTTCGATGTATCGTTTTACATTTGGCCTCCAGTCCTCGCTTTTAGTGCCCCCCAACTGGCCGGTGTAGCTCAGCGCTACCGCCGACATGCACCAGCTGTCGAAATTGTTGCATGTTCGATCGGCGCGATTGCCGCAGCAGCCGCCGCATGCGCAAATATGCCAGCGTACATCAAACAACAACAACAACACGCATGCAAAGCAGCGGCGCTGATATCTTCATGCCTTCGCTTGACTCATATGCACCCGTGCGCCTGGCTTGTCTAGCTTGCCTGTGTGCTGGCGGAGTCAATCCACCGTCTGCGCGCTGACTCTGTGTATGTGTGTGATCTTGCCACTTGGCCCTTGGCTTCAATCAATTGCTACTGTGTGAACGCGCGTTGTTGCTCTAGTTACAAGCGCTGCCGCGAAGCAGTGTTGTTGCCGCTGATGCCACCGTCATCGGCTTGGCCACCACCAGCCACGGCAATCGGCCTGGGGCGGCTTATCTCGTGACATGCCGTTGTTGCTGTTCCTCTTGTTGCTGCTTTATCAGATGCTATTTGTTTTTGTCGCTCATTTGTTATTTCTCCACTGTTGTTTTCTGCTTTTTTGCTGCTTGCAATTGCTTTGGGTTATTTATGTGGCGGCGCGCAGTTTATTGCCGCTTCAGCTGCGGCAGCTACAAATTGAATTTGCATTTTTCGATTCATTCGTTTCGATTATTGGCGCTACTTGTGTTTCTTCGTCATCGTCAGTTTGCTCTTTTGGCTCTTGTGTTTGCTCTTGTCGTTGTTGTTTTGTCTTGCCTAGAACTCGCTGCCGATCGTTGGATCTCTGGTGCAATAATCATTTACATTTGTTATTCAAGATTAAGGGCAATTGTTGTTGTTATTATTATTGCAACTCTGCTGTCCAATGTTTAAGTCTTACAAATGGAATTTTAATTGTTGAACTATGATTTTTACCCAAGAGAACATCGTATGTAATCGAAACAGTGTTGGAAAAATGTCTAGTAGGCTGTTTCATGCTTGCAAAAGCCTAACTTACAGCTATTTAGTACTTATTCTTAGAAATGAAGAAGCCTTACGTTCAGTGACCGAGAAAGCAGGGTTATGGGAGACAATTCCTTCCGGAGCCGGATTCCTCAGACACGGTTCTCCAGAATTTTTTTTTTCAGATTTTTTTCTCCCATAATTGAGTAATCAGGCGACCCGCATTCCATATTCTTCCATTGTCCTTGGACGGACATTATTCCTGGACCCTGAGTTTTCAGGGCGGCCCGGTGGCTGCAACAATTTTTTGGAAATAAATCATGGGGTTCCATAATTGATTAATTACGGGATCCCCATCCCATATCCTTCCCTCACCCTGGATTTCTCTCTCGAAAGCGATTTACTCCTAGACCCGGAGTTCTCAAGGCGGTCCTGTGGTCTGCAACTATTTTTTAGAGACAAATCACGGGGTGCGCATCACATATCCTGTCCGTTCCCCAAATTTCCCTCAATCTCTCTCTCTCTCCTTTTTCCTCTCCCCCTATATGGCCAGTGGCATATAAATTCCAAGTTCTCAAGACCCAATTATAACTTTCCAACTAGTAATTGTGTAAACAATAATCCAAAAAGTTTTACTACCGAACTCTATAGGTTTTGGGAAAAAAGGTCTCTTACTCGGTCTGAAATATTTTGAAGCTCTGAGAGATTCTAAATAATTTTTCGATGTTTTTCATACTGTGACTAGTAAACAGAATTACTAAGCTTATTAATTCCCATATATCACCATGAAATACGGTAATGTCGTAGGGGAACACGAAAATACCAATATTGAGAGGATTGAAACTCAATGGATTTGGTAGAAAAAACTGAGTATGTTCCACCTAAAGTGTCTAATGTCTCGAAATTTGAGACATTGGCAGCCATTCTTCATTCAGCGTTCATATATTCAGTTTTCATATTTTTTGAAGATGGGATCTTAAGCTTAGGTGTTCTGTGGTGACCCCTGCAATGTAAATAAACTCCCTTTTGCCTAGATGTGGGTCAAACCACGTCAAGTGGTCCATGCAAATTTCGAAAAATCTCCGATTTTGAAAATTAACAGTTCATTAGGAATGGAACCAGCCGCATACCCCGTGATATAGATATGTCGTTAAAATTCTTTTTTTTTTGTTAAAGTTCTGAATTTTATCGTCCTCTAAATTTAAAGCTTCAATAACGGAGATATTTCGAAACTTTCATGAACCACTTGACGTGGTTTGACCCATGTAGTATATGGTATGCCTTGTGTTTCTAGTTTTATAAGACCTGAGAGGTTTCTCTAGGGTCCATTGCAAACCATTCTTGAAAGAGCTAAATGGTCTAGGCAGCTGGGATATGTGCCTCTCCTGCAGGTCAGCTTAGCTGAATTTTCATTTCCTTCTATTCCTATTTGAATGGGTACCCTTGTCATGTTATTTTCTGTTTGCATAACCTAACGAAATTAATCTTAGTATTGGCCTTACGGACAGCCTTAATTGCTGCTTGGCTATCTATTACAACGTTTATGAACTTGCGGTTCCGAGCAGGAGATCACGTAGTCTAGGGTTCTTTGCTTCAAACAACCTCTGAAGGAGCTTAATAACCCGGAACAGGTTAGTGGATTGAGTCTTCAGCAGCCACCGAGCGGAGAGACCGTACCACTGTATAAATTTCATTTTTGTTTGTTCTAATCTCTTTTGAATTACGTAAATATCGGATTGAGAATGTAGAAACACTGAGCACCACTAATACGCTTATAGAGTTGATGAAGCGCGTCGGGTACTCAGCTGTTAACAGCAGCTGCTGATTAAACGCCAACGCGCAAAGCACTTTCAAGAATTGAAGCGCGTGCGCATCTATTTAGAAGAGAATTCTAGCATACAAAAGAACAAATGTAAAAAAGTCGTGAGCAGAACATTGAGCAAACCAATGCTTGCTTGCTTGCTCACTTTACATTACAGTGCCAAATCACTGCAGATAATGTGTTGAGCATTGTTCTATTTACAGACTTTTACTCAAGGTGAGATGTCCTTCCACCACTTAAAGCCTCTAGCCACTATTTTGTTATTGGACAGCCGCTCAGCAGCGATCCTGCAACCTTGACGCCAGCGTTTTGTAGCTGACAATTTATGTCGTTGCGATAGTGTGGCGGTGAAGTGGCAAATCGTCACTCAAAGTGGCGCAGCATTTACACAAACATTTTGCTACTTGCTGCTCAGAGTGGGTACACACAGTGGCACGTCTGCCATTTTTAGACAGCAAAAAATCCATGCGACCAAATAGTTGCAAGCGACTTTAAAAATAAATAGCACACGATGAAAATAATGCTACATCATTTTGGGACGCGTGTTGTAAGAGAGTATGCACAGATGGACCGACGAACGTGTGTGTGACCACAGCACATGCGTGCCGCACTTGAGCCGCAGTCTTCAGCTGTCAGCGCGGGGCACGCGGCGAGACTGACGATGGCGCTGTGGCGCGTAGCCGCATTTAAGCGAACTGAGTGGGCCGCTTTGCGCATTGCCGCCAGCAGCAAGACAACGTGCTGTGCTCGTGGGCGTACAATTTGCGCACTGCTTTGATTTCTGTGAATTTATGTTGTGTACGGGGCCGAAGCGTACACCAATATCGAGCCGCGTATATGAGGCGCGTGTGAATATTGCCATATATAGGTGAGTCGGCGAACGTGGCGTTGCTGGCGTCGACTTGACTTTGAAATGTGCGCATGCGCGTAGACTCGGCGTTGTTTGTCTGCATATTTCGGCTTCGACTTTATTTCTCATTTATGTCACAGACGTTTTATTTAAGACTTTTTCACATTTCTTGGTGGTCAAAGTATGCGCATTTTTAGCGCGAATTTTATGCGCTCGGACATTGATGAAGTGCAATAGTGGCGGCTGTTGGGCGGGCCCCGGCCGCTTTCCGACCCGATTGCCATGCGTACGCACAAAACACCGAACAATGCGTACGTGACGTGACATGACATGATTTGACGTACATATGTACTGTGTTCACATACTTCCATGTAAACGTTTTCGCAACGTACGAACTCGGTCCGGCACGCAGTATGCGGCAGTTACACGCGGCGCATGTTCAGCGAAAAATGCTTGCAGTTGAAGGAGTCCGTGCAAACTGCCGGACAACACGCGCGCGCTCACACGACCGCGCGTGCAATAGAGCCCATGTACCATAGGAAACTGATTAATGAGTCTTTGTCACTGGTAATCAGTCAGCCAAATTGTTGACCCGCTTTAGCCGTCAGTTCGCCATTTAGACAGCGGATCTCAACTGTACAGTTGGTGCCTTAATTCCCATCCGGCGTGTGCTTTATTAGTGGCGCCTTAAATTTCCAGCCACATAATTTGTGTACCGCTGCATTAATTCCCATCCGGCGTGGCATTATCGGCGTCACCTTAAATCAGCAGCTACCTAATTGGTCCACCGCCAGCGCGCGCATTCACAGTCTGTTTCCCAGCGAAAATTGTAGGCGCCTGCAAATCATGCCACTCAAACTGCTACACCTTGATTTACACACATTTTTCCATTCAACTGAAATTTAATCCTGTGCTTTTGTAAGCCTTATGTGTGAATCTTATCGCGCTCTCTGACACTAATTGTGTGCGAATGTTTGCGCAATTTGTCTGCATAATCGGATTTAGTGCCTTGCTGCAACAATATTTAAAGCTCCGTGGAAAATTGAAAATTTTAAAATCACAATATATTTTTGGGAGGTTTCGGATATATTAAAACCTCGTCAAAAGCAGTTAAGCTCTAAAAGAGCAGAAAAAGTTTGGTTGACTGATTGATTGAATAGTAGTCGGCCCTCAGTGAAGAATTTGAAAACACCGAGTTTATCTGAGGCATGAAGAAACTTCATTTATTCTCTTTGTTCCCTTTCCGTTCAACGCTGGTGTAACTTTATCCGAGTAATTGAAATCGTTTTTTGAAATTCGTTCCTTCAAATTATTCAATTTTTAGTAATCGGATTGTGTCTTAGCTAAAAGAGTGGGTGCATTCGCTAAATATACTCCGCCTACTTTGTGTTTTGAATTTTTTCATATTTATGGAATTTAGCAGGCAATCAATGGAATTTATGTGAGTATGAGAAAATTAGTTTAAAGTTCTTAATCTGTTTTTTATGTAGCTAGCGGCCTTCTGTGGACAATTTAAAAATATCAAGTATATCTGAGGCAGATAGTCAAAACTCAACTTCTTTTATTATTGCTCTTCTCTTTCATTTCAACGAAGTGTAAGCAATTCAGAGCGAATTTAAGCCTTTTTTGAAAATCGTTCCATCAAATTAATTAACATTTTCGCAAGCTAAAAGAGTGCGTATATTCGCTAAATATACTTCACGTACTTTGAATTATGGCTTTTTTTATATTTATAAAAATTTGTGCAAGGAAGAAGAAGCAGCGGTGTAGAAGTGTGAAAGTATTGGGAGGATACTTGTCATTAAAACAATGTAGGAAATCCTACATACGAATTAAATTCCTCATACATATATGGTTGGGTGACATGCACTTGTACTGTGGTTTCCACAATTAAATCATTTTTATACAGTTAATGTGTGTTTCAGACTTGCTATTGCCATTTATAATTCAAATATCATCATTTCGAAAACAAAATACAAAGTCTACACTTACAAAATACGATAAGAAAATTATGATTAAATAACTTTTGGAATAAGTATAGCTTGAAAAATTGGGTTTCACAAGTTTCTGAAAACTCTACAAAGTCTCCAAAAATTAAAATATATTAAAAAAATGTTAAAATATAGTTTTAACATTCTATTTCTGCTTTTCGTTTTCATAAAAGACGCCCGAATCATCGTTTTAAAAACTCTACACTTCTAATATGCTGTAACAAAATTATGGTTAAATATTTTTTGTCATAAGTATAGCTTGGAAATTAAATTTCACAAGTTTCTGAAAACTCTACAAAATCTCCAAAAATCAAAAATAATTAATTTGTTAAATATCGGATTTTTTTTTGTACATTTATAAACTTTAAGCACTTTAGTTATGAACCTTGCTTGAGAGGAAGGAATATAGCTTAGTGATCAATCAATTACTAAAAATCTGATCAATTCGGATTATTCAAAAAATTAAATAGATTTACTTAATTGTAATTAAATACTTCTATAAAAAGCAATGAGTGAAATTCCTACAATTCCAGCAACAGCGGCTAGCGAATTAAATAATTTATACACACTTGTCATATAATATCAACGATGACAAATATCACGCCGGCGCTGCGCTAATGATGACAGCAACAGCAATAAATTACTGTTTACACCATGTAATTCAATTAGCAATAGAATACCAATTACACGCACTAACACATACATACATACTCGCGCTTATGCATTGGGATATACAACTCCCAATGCAACACTGCAGGACAACAAGTCCCAGCGCGTTTGGGATTCAGTTGAAGTGTCAGCGACAACAGCGGAGGATAGTGTGTCAAGGGTGTGATGATTAAGACACAGAAAAGGCGGCAATGCGCAGTTGTCAGCGAGTGCAGTAAGAGCAGAAACGACGAGAAGCTGGCAATGCGGCAAATCGCTCGTAAAAATGTCACGTAAATTCTATGTAATTTTTTTATTTACTCACAACTATATGGATGTAAGTGTGTGTATGTTTGTGTCAGTAGTCACTAGTCAACCAACCGCATTCTCAACATTTTGTTACAACATCATTGCATTTTAGTTGTGATTGTCAATCGATAAACCATTGTTTAACTATACTCTTTGGTGGCAATGGCTGCTTGTGCGAGGGCAGCGGCGTTTAGAAATTCTCCAATGACAGCTGATTGCATATGCAATTGAATGCTGCATGCAATTAGCGAGCACATTGCATTAAATGAGCTTGGGAGAAATACGAATCTCTAAACACATACACACTTTAATTATTTATATTTTTGAGGTCGAGCAATGTGTTGGCGGCGGGCGGTAGTTGTCCCATTTGCATCACCAGTGGCAATTGAACAACGCAAGTCTAAAGGCACAGCACTAAATAACTTGCTCCGTCAGCGCCAGGCCATACATATTCATAAGAACATATTCCGCAGCTATCGCATTGCCCGATATCTGTAACTGTTATGTGCGGCTTTTTGCATATTACACATGTGAGGTGAGCTATTGCTAAGCGTTGCGGCCGCCTCGGCGTGCGACCAGTTGAAATGCGCCGGCAGCTGGACGCGCAAATCTCCGTGATCAGCGTGGAGTGGGTAAATGTGGAGCGATTTATTTCATGCACGGCACTTAGACACATAATTTTTCTAATATTTCTTATAACGAAATGCCGTTAATTGCAAAATATTTATCCGCAATTTTTTGTATGCATGTATATATGTTTGTATGTATGTATTTATGTATTAATAACGCTTTGGCTGCACAGCTTTCAAGCGTTCGCTATTAGCATACTACAGCTTTGAAAATCATATGCCAAGCACATATACCATACATACATACATACATATGTATATACATGAAGCAAGAAGCAAATATAATACTTATTTTGACAGTCGCTCGATCGTTGCTAAAGCGAGCCTGCTGTGCGCTGGCATATTTTGATTTGCTACTCAAGTGCTTGACACTTGACGTTTTGCTGTCGACAAGCATTTACCGTTACTGTCTCGCTAATAATGGAGGATTAATTTAATTGTGACCGCACTGAATTCGTAAAGTGCAAAATTTCGTGTTAATTTTCGCAGTGCAAGCAGGCTTCAGTTGTCTATTCGCATGCCCAGCACATGTGTTGAGTTGGATGAAATTGAAAGATGAATGAATTCTTTCAAGTGGCAGCCATGCATGCTAAGTATTATGGCGTTTTGAGTGAAAAACAAACTTATTATTTATGCATTTATCAAAATTAATGTGTCGTAAAATTTTATTGGCTAAACCGCATTAGCCATATTGCTTGAGCGCACTAGCCTATAGCATACTTGTATAAGAGATAAGTTGGGCAACTTGTGAAAATTGTCTGGATTAAAAATCATAAATTTAATTTTTCAGTTTTGGAATGCAATTTCTTTCAGTTCATATAGCGCTGTTGTTTGTAGTAACTCCAGTAACTCTCCAAACTCACACTTTTTCAAAAGTGGTTGTAGAGGGCAGTTAATGCTTTAAATTTATAGGGCGTCCGCGTTTTTGAAATTTGTATAGTCTCCAAACTCTAGACCTTTTTAAAACTGGTCGTAGAGGACAGTTAATGCTTTAAAATTACATGGCGCTGTTGTTTGTAAAAAATTTTGAAAGTCTACAAACTCTACACTTCGTCAAAACTGGTTGTAAAAAGCAGTTAATGCAAATGCTTTAAAATTTGCTGTTGCTTGTTAACACTTTTGAAAGTCTACAAACTCTACACTTTGTCGAAATAGGTTCTAGAGGAAATTTAATGCAAATTCCTAAAAATACATGGCGCCGTTGTTTGTACAAAATTTCTCCAAAACTTTACACTTCGTCAGAACCGGTTGAAGAACGCAAACAATGTTTAAAGCAAAGCAACCAAATATTCAACAAGCTAATTTATGCACACACCGCTATTTTAATAAGTCTCCAAACATTCTCAAAATATAATATTTATTAAAAGCAATAAGGTTTTTGCCTAACTAAGCAAATAAAAAATTATAACTTCAACCTTCAGACCGCTGACCACGTACCACAAGTTAAAAGCTTCTTTCTTGACATAAATATGACATATCAGTATGTTATGCCAGTCAAATGAAGACTCAAGCAAATAAAGTAAAATGAAATAAAATGTATGGAGTATAAGAAAAACATGCGCAAAATATGCGGTAGACGCACGTTGAATTGAGTGACAGGCGAAACATGCTTGGAAAATCAATTACACGCATGTGACAGCCACAGCAGCAACAACAGGAACAACAGCGACCAACTCGCGAGCAATAACAGACAACCAAATATGGCAAAAATATTAAAATATGAAGAAACGAAATACGCAAAATGACACAACGGCACTTGGGGCAGTAGAAGCAGTAAAGGAAGGCAAACAAAAAATATTAAAAAAATAATAACCACAATGGAAGCATAAAAAATCACGCACTTAAATACAAATAAACCGCCAATGGCAGCGGTGAATTATGCGGTGGCATGCACGTACAGAAAACCGTTGCGCATGCGCGAATGCAGACGCCGGCTGGCAAATTTAAGAAGTTCTTCATTTCTGGAAGAAGCATGTGAAATGCGACGCTGGCGGCAAATAGGTGATATGAAATCAAGCTAAAGTGTGCAAAGAAAATGAAGCGACGGTGTAGAAGTGTGAAAGGATTGGGCGGATATTTGTCATTAAATAAACAATAGGACATAGGAAATCATGCATGCCTATTGAAATTTGCATAATTGGTTAGATGACATACATTTGTGCTGCGTTTTTTTAAACTATATTTATATAGCTAATGTGTGTTTCAGACTTGCTGTTGTCATGTTATAATGCAAATATCATCGTTTTAAAAACTCTACAAAGTCTACACATTCAATGTGCTATAAAAAAATTATAATTAAATAACTTTTGGAATAGGTATAGCTTGAAATTTGAATTTAAAAAGTTTTTGAAAACTCTACAAAGTCTCCAAAAATCAAAAATATTAGAATACTTTGCTTAAGTGTACTTTTTATATTCTATTCCTGCTTTTCGTTTTCATAAAGGTAGCTTGAATCATCGTTATAAAAACTCTACACTTCCAATATGATATAAAAACATTATCAATAAATAATTTTAGGCATAAGTATAGCTTGAGAATTGAATTTCATAAGTTTCTGAAATCTCTACAAAGTCTCCAAAAATCAAAAATATTTAGTTTGTTAAAATATCAGACTGCTTTGTTAAAAATACTTTTCACATTTTATTGCTGCTTTTCGTTTTCATTAAAATCGCTCGAATAGCATGAGCTGCAAAAAACTCTACACTATTACTTGTCAATCACCTCTTTGCAATTTCATAACAGCCTCTACTTCAACAAAGTCATCGTCTCCCACTCTTTCACATTCTTCATGTTTTTTCTTGCACATTTTATTTATAAATACTTTTTTACTGCTTTCTTGTTGTACTTCTTTGCTAAAATTCGTCGCCACATAAGCGCATACACGTTGGTAATATGTATTATCAAAGCCACAGACAACAACGATGTTGTCATCCTCACATGCCTGTCAGTTGTCGCATGCAACACACGCACTCTCATTTATGCACGCACTTCAGCACTTGCGCATTCATCACGCTTCCCGTCATTATCAGCAAATGTTGTCATCTAATTGAGTTGTTCTGCCAGAAAAATGCGCAAAAACGACAAATACACCGACCATAATGACAGCCATAACAACCGCTTGAACAAGCTTCATAAAAATATTACAGTCACACAAATCACAGGCACGAGCAGTGCCAACAACAACAACAACAACGGCCGCAGCTGTAATAACAAAAAGCTGTAGAAGCGCAGAAATCGCTGCTGAATGATGTTAAATTGCCGCATTGGCGTCTGCATGCAACAAAATCGCAGCCAAAGCGGGTCTTCTGCCTTCTCTTCACCCAACGGTGGTCACTTCAACTGACGCTGCTGCGGCAATCAACCTCGGCCGTCAACATTTGCATACATCAAACGCACAGCAACATTTTTCTTCGCTTGCTGTGGTTTATTAAATTGTTGTTGTTGCGTATGCACCACCACCATCACCACCGCAGCAACCTATTTGCCTGCATCTTCATTATATGCTCAGCAATTGCTCTTTCATCGTCTAATCCTAATAAAATAGTCAATATACAAGTATGCAACATTAATCGCTCAACGGTTTGATCGGCAGGCAACTGCTGTATGAGCTTGTGTGTGTGTTTAATTTATGCGGCAAGAGCATTACGTGGTATGCAACATTAGCTGCAAAATTGTTGCACTTAATCGCACACATGCATGCGAACGCAACTCGTTTTCAGCCACTTCATCAGTTCATCCGTTTGTCAATCGGTTGGGGCGGCGTGATGTCGCGCCGCTGGCTTGTGCTTCCTAAATCAAATCCCGTTCGGCTGGTCTGTTGACATGGCTTATCAGTGCTCGGCGAAATTTATGTATATTAACCATGCTGGCGATAATTGGATTATTTTCAATTTCATTCACGGATTATCGGTTGTCGTAAACACGCGCCGGCCAGCCCACAGCGGAGTGTGGAGGTGGAAGGCAAATTGACGTAAAGCATTGATTAATCGCCTTTGGTGCTGGCGCAGTCGCTATCGAGGTGTTGAAAGGAGAAAATAGGTGTTTATTGCTATCCTATGGTGTGGCGCACGGCTACTGTTTATCTTACGCAAGCGGTTTGTTGTGGAAATTTCACAAAAAAGTTAATAAACTACGTAAAAACTTGCTGATGCTCTAAGAAATTGTGTTTATCGATTGAGAGTGTGGTGTAAATTTGTTTTGATATTTGCATGCGGGGCTTATTTGATGGATTGCTTTATGTGCAGGTTTAAAAAAGCTTGAAATATGGTTTTAGTAGAAACGAGAAAGTCTCCAATTGCAGAATACGCAAATTTTTAATAAGTAAATGTGTTTTTATAAATACTAGAATACCAGCGTAGGCAATATGCAAATTTTTAAAAAGTCTCCAAACTCTCCAAAACTTTAATTTGTATTTAAAACTTGCTAACAACTTTCTCTGAAAAAGGCATAAACGCAGTGTGTTAAGCACATTTCAAGTCCAGTTTCTATATACATGTGTAATTTTTTGTTGGATTACTTTAAATGCAGCTGCAAAGGAGTTTGAAAAATAGTTTTGATAGAGAGAGGGAAGACTTTACCAGAAAAATGCACTGATGTTTAGCAAGTAAAAACTTTTTTAATCAATATACAAGTTTCTTAAAACTGACCAAACACTCAAAAATTTTAATTTGTGTTTTAAACTTGGTTATAACATTCTTAGTAAAAAGCATAAGCGAACACAGTATGTTAAGCACAATTCAAGTCCAGTTTCTATCCACAAGCGCAATTTATTTATTGTGTTGCTTTGAATACAGCTGAAAAAGAGTTTGAAATATTATTTTGGTAGAAACAAGAAGGTCTCCAACAGCAAAACACGCAGATTTTTAACAAGTAAATGCTTTTTAAGTACCAATAGCATATAAGAACAGACGATATACAAGTTTTGAAAAACTCTCCAAAGTCTCCAAAAATTTAATTAATGTTTAAAACTTTGTAAAAGCTTTCACAGCACAAAATTTAAGCGTGTACAGTATATTAAGCACAATTCGTGTCCAGCAAATCGTACAAGAAAGTGTACAGGTTTACAAAATAGCTTAAAATTATGAATCTTTTGTGTCTGCTTCTACTCCTTTTCTACCAGAACTCGCTTTAGTTATAATAAATAACCTTGTATATATCTGATGATATTAAGTATCCACTTAGCAGCTAATATTCCCAATTATTATTATATTTGCGCACTTATTTCCGTTAATATGCAATAAATCAACCATTAGAGTTATCGGCATTCAAGCGCGCAAGCGAAAATTAAAGTAAGTAAGTAACCCGCCACAACTCAGCAGTCACAACTGCGTTTGGTAGCAGCAAATATCATAAGTTGCCTAACTTCAGGTGATTTATATGCATTGCAGTTGCATATAAATCATTCCAAATGTACGTAACGGTGCAATAACTCAGCGACATATAGGCGCAATACTCCAACGGATACATAAATATGTGCGCAGCGAAATACAATTGAAATGAGACTTGCATTCGCATTTATGGCCACTTTGAGAAGTTGTTAGAACAATTTATTGCCACAAATTGTAGCAAAACGAAACTGCATGCTGCGGTAAATGGTTGAAAGGGGGTAGCGCAGCGTGTATGTATGCCCACATGCGCGGCAGCAAATGTGTTGAAATGTGAGTGCATTTTGCCGTGGCTGTAGATCACTTGGAAACATAAATTCCAAACTTTTTTCCAACTGCCTTTTGTTTACATTTTTCTGAGCAGCGCTTTTCCATTTTCGAGTGTGTTTTCAGCAAACTTTTCCGCTTAAACCAGCGCTCTTGGCATCTTTTTATTTGTGTGTGCGCTGAGCGTCGGTTATGCGTTCAAGGTCATGTTCATACATTTTAGGCCTTCCCAGTTATGTAAGGAAATAACCGGCGGCAAAGAGACCACGCACACTCACTCACTCAGAGAACACAAACATGCATATTTATTGTGACATTGAAAATTCAAGTCGCGCCATGTTGCCGCAAGCCCACCTACTCTTACTGCTTCATCTTTTCCTCTTCTTCCATTTCTTCCTCCTCTTCTGTGTATACAACATGGCATTTTGGCGCTTAAGTGCTCCGCATACTGCGAATGGCAAGCGCTCAAGTGCGGCCTACAACACACACACACACATACACTGACACAGCTACATTTTTTATGTACATTTAGCAGTTGAGCGCATTTGTTGCTGCTTGTTGGCGCGGGGCAACACATGTTGCCGGGGCAGCTAACACTGGGGTAAGCGGGTAAGCGCTATTAAACTTGACGTGCGTTTTAATGTCAACAGCAGATGTTGCAATTAATTTCACATTTTTTAAGCGCATGTTCTTGTAAAGACTCACTTTGTTCCAGCAGCACAGCGCATTGTGCAGCACGTTACGTATACGCGGCGTTGTACCGTCTCAGGCGAAAACCAAGCGCACGAGTGAGCGGCAGTGCGGCCTTTTCTCAATGTTAACAAGACTTTTCGTTAGCGCCCTTCTCTCCCCCGGTTTTCTTTTTCTATTTGCTCGCACATTTGGTTGTTGTTGTTGTGGTTGTGCATACCAGTTTAAGCGTTTAACTAATTGCATAATAAATTACATTTACAAGAAATTTATTATCACCAGCCGGGTTTTTCGGGTGCTGCCTTGCGACGTTTGTGCGTAAAATGTTTGCGTTTGAATCAACTTTTGCGCGTGTGCGTGTGTGTGCGCGCTTGTGTAAATTCTTTAAGCTGGTATTTATGGAATTTTATAAATTAAATTTTGGCCTACAACTTTGTAGTGCTAACGAGTAACGAGTGAGAACTCTTTTGTTCAAAAACTAGTTGATTTATGGCAATAATAAAATTTAAGCTAGAAATATTATAATTAACAAACTATTTGAATGGGAGTCATAAATTGCGCTTAAGGAAGGTGTGACTTGGGTGTAGTTGAATTATTGAGATTTTAATTAAAAAGTTTATCAGATGGCTGGATTAGGAATAATATACTCTATCAGTTTCATTGTGTTTAAAAGTACCGAAACTTCAAGTACATGCAAGGAATGATTGGACAATAGTGCACTGATGTTTAAAATGCTTGGAAAATTATGCAAACTCTCCTGCAAAATTTCATTTGTAACAAAAGGCCAAACGCCTTAATAATAAGTTCAAAGGTCAAAAATCCATTTTTAGGTATAGTTTAAGTCTACGAACTCACCTTAAAAATGATAAAATGTTTTGATTTCTGTTTCTAAGTTGTAACTATGCGTTAACAACAACAAACAGCATACTTTAAACAAAATTGTCCTTCTTCAAGCAAAAAAATATTTAATTTAAAACTTTTTTCAAACTCTCCACTGCTCACAAGCATTTTGAATAAGAGTTTTGAATCGAAAAGTATTTTTATACTCTCAAACGACTTGTCAACGAAAACGTAGTTCACCAGTTTTTGAAACTCTACACTTGTCTTAAAACTTATAAAAATTGTAAAATGAATTAAATTTATTTTATTAAAGCAAAAAATAATATTTTATAATTTTTTCAAACTCTCCACTTACAATTTTTATCTTAAATATAACTTTCGAATTCAAATTCCTTCAAAAAATTTTACTTTCAGACTATTTGCCAAAGAAAATGTAATTATCAAAATTTTGAAACTCTACACTTTTTTTTAAATCTCTGCTAATTTATAGACTTGCTATCTTAACTCACGCATATTCAACACAACAAATTAATTTGGTATTTTTAGTTACTGAAAAGTCTCCAAAGCCGCACTAAACTGCGCTTTTTCGAAAATTAAGCTGACATTATATAATTGACTAAATTAGAACTGTCAAAACCAATCAATTTTATTTATAAACGTATCAATTTCCGCAGCATTAATATTCTTACGAGCGCCACTGTACGCAATTATCACACCTAATTAAGCGACATACATATGTATGTATGTTTACCATATACTCTACTCATAAATAGACATCAAAATTAATTGGTTTTATGTACTATATGAAAGTATGTATGCATATATATGAGTCATATGATCGGCCTAAGCATAGGCTGTGCGCCAGATATTTCACTAATTAAGTTTTATGTATCGCATAATATTTTCATATATTTTTAACAGCAAAGATGTGATTATGTAAGCTTAATGTATAAATATATATAGTGTATTTTGTGTGCAGTGATTATGTAGTGTTGGCAAATGATTCCAGTTCTGGTCAACTGGATTTGGGCAACATGAATTGAGAGCGGCATGATTTTAAAGAAGTAATTAATGTATCCAAAATTGAGTGGATTTACTTAGTTGTGGTGCGCTAACCAGTTTAGTCAGGCTTAAGTGATGCACAGTGGCGTGGTATAAGATGGCAACAAGATAGCGCAATTTTATAGTGACGGCGGATTTTCCTAACAGTAATGATATTTACATTAATTTTACTGCATTGTTGGTGCTTTTGAATTTATTTGTGGTTTGGATGAGAATTCTATTGTATCCGAAACTTTAGCTGAGATGCAAACCTGTCTTTAGTTTGCTGTTTTGAAAAAAATTCTAAAAATTGTCTGCACTGTGACACCGTGAGACTAAATATTGGGTAGTCGAAAAAGTCCTTTCGTATTTAATATTTAAATCGCCTATCGTATAAATCGCATTTTTCTACACACCACTGTGCCCACAAAGCCATTAGCTTAAAATGTTCATCAGTCAATTGAGCGCTGAATATTAGCAATTTAATGACGTTCTGCAAATAAAAAGCATTAACATTTGCAGAATCGGGTGCAGGTGTTATGCAAATATACAAGCAAATAATAAAATAGATATGCGCCTATGTTGTAAAGTGTAAATAAAAGTATTAACTAATATTGTAATTTAATATACAATATAATTTTAGAAGCATTTAACTATTTTGTCCTTGCACTAAAATATTGCAGTCATGCCGGTAGTTGCCATATTGTAACGCAGTAAAACTGCGATTGACTTTAACTAATTTTCAAAAGCGTATATAAATTACACAGGCTCTTAAAAAATATATAAATACTAGAAAAATATTAAAGAATTAAAAAAAGTAAGAAAAATGTATAGATATCAATGTTTAAGCTGGCAACGCTTAATGAAGCTTACTAACTTGAATGCGCGGTGTCCAGTGGTGGTTGGTTTACCGAAGTAGGCAACTTCAAATCGAACAATCATGTAAGTCAATCAAACGGATGTCGGGGGGCCTTGAAAGCATAATAAGCTGTTTTTTTGGGAAAACCACAGGTTGTTCCCAAAGCGGCCGCTTAATTTTAAACAGTAAAGAAAAGCTTCAATGAGAGGTCAGAACTACTGTAACTTTAAATTTCTTCACAAAAGCTGCGAATAATGATTGCAAGATGTTACAACTATGGTTGTGTATCTGGAAGTTGCTAAACTGAAACTCAATCTCAGTTTTCACTAAATATCGAAATTTATAAAATGTGTGCCCTTTCTTTCACTTTGACATTTGGACACAAGAAATTCACTGGAAACCAATAGTATGATTTACAAATTTTCATACAAAGTCTGTTTGGGAGAAATTTAGTATGTAAGTACACATTCTTGCAACTTTCCACACCGCTTCCTGATGCAATGCATTTAGTAGCACAACAAGCTACTTGCAACAACTTAACTTACTCATTGCCAGCAAACAAAAAGTAGTGGAAAAAGAGCAAAGGCATTGTGTATTTGCAAACCGCAATAACGACTGCGTTCAACATGCCACAGCCTCAGCAGGAAGGCAGTAGTGGCATGCGATTTGTGCAAAAGTGTGAGGCAGATGATTTCCATCGATTGTCCGGCCGCGACGCGCATACTTAGGCGCGCAAGTCAATGAGCAAGCAACACCTTCATTTGCTCAAAGCTACTTGCTAGAGAACAGAAGACTTAAATGCATATGTAGGTATATGTATGTATGTATGTACATATATAAAAATGCGCACATTACCTACTATGTGTCGCTTCTTAGCAGAAAGTATGTATCTAAGTATGCATGTAAGTTAGTAAGTGTAAATGAATGCGCATTTGTGACGGATGAAGCCTAACGAATGCTTCACAATTAACACCATATTATGTTGGCGTGCCGAGAAGCTGAAGTAGAATGCAAAATAAATAAGTGAGAAAGGAAAAATAAAAACAAAAATAAAACTAGAAAGAAATAGAGTGCTTAAGCAAAGGTAGCGCAAAAAGTGTTGCAATGCTTAAAGGCGCGAAAATTTTGCAAGAATTTGAAGAGAAAGAACTTTTAAGTTTTTGATTAGTGGAGACTTTGGAAACTTTTTGAAAAATACTACTTTAAAACGCGAAGGATTTGCCAGAATTTTAAGAAGTAAATTATTAATTATTTTCTAGGTTTTCGATTAGTGGAGACTTTTTGAAAACGAATAATTTATTGTGCGCAAAATTGCAAGAACTTTAAGGAGCAAAATTATTATTTTTTTAAGTTTTCGATTAGTGGAGACTTGGAAACTTTTCGAAAACGAATACTTTAAAGCACAACAAATTTGCAAGAACTTTAAGAAGAAAAATTATTAATTTTTGTTTCAAGTTTTCGTTTAGTGGAGACTTCGGAGACTTTTTGAAAACTAATAATAATAACTATTCTAATTTAGAATAGCAAAAGTATTCTATTTGTTAAAAACTTTTGGTTAGTGGAGAGTTTGTAGACTTTTAGAAAACTGATATATTCTTTACAGATCGTGAAGAACCTTTAAGCAAGTAAAATTTTAAGTAACACAATTAGGGTTATAATATCATACTTTGATTTAAAATCGACTTACCACAGCTTCGGTCCAGATTTATTGCACGAAGTCTGAAAAATAGCAAAAATATTATTGTTAGAGACAGTGGAGAGTGGTATCTTCTAAAATAGAACATTTTCGTTTGCAGATAGTTTGTAAGAATTTTAAGATGAAAAATTAGTATTTTTTATGTTTTTCAATAGTGGAGACTTTCTGAAAACTAATACAATACAAGAAAACAAGAAGTTTGCAGGACTTTAAGAAAAAATAGGATCATTTGTTTTAAATGTTGGATTAGTGGAGACTTTGTAGACTTTTTGTAAACTAATACAACATAGAAAAGCTATTATAATATAGCAAAATAAGCAAAAATATTCGACTTGTTCAAAATTTTTGATAAATGGAGAGTTTGGGGATTTCTAACAATTTACAACTTTTAGCTAAAATTTGAATTAAAATCGACTTATACTGACATGCCATTTGAGAAAGTTGTATTCATTTAATATCTGCTTAGAGAACGGTTTCGAATGTGTGTATAATCAAGAACTTTCACCACTCCGAAGCTGCCCTGAACCATATGGGTAACATTTAAACTGTTACAACAACAATAAGTAGATGTCTCTCGCTAAATTTACAAACTTTTGCTTATTTTGCTCTGAAAAGTATATATTTCTTTTTTGTTGTTTTCAGCGAGTTCTTTTACGCTAACTCTAGTGGCAAAGCTTATAGTACTAAAATTTTCTAAAAAAAAAACGCGGAAGCACGAAAATGAGTAAACAACCTACCAGTGAGTTAAAATCAAGAGAGGAGTAGAATACGTGACAGATCGTCGGTGTCTTTGCAGACAACTACTCAGCAGCTGCTCAGCGGTTATTTTCGCGACTTTTGCATAAACTTAACACTACAATCGGGCGCTCTCATGCCTAACGGGGGCCGAAGTCCATAATACTTAAGCATACAACCATTTAGCTGGCTGTCCTTTCAAATGAGGTGCCATTGCTGTCAGTCAAGGTTCTAAATGATAAAAGCTGGCAGTGGCAGTGACAGTACAAATAGCAACAACAAAGCGCAAGCGAAAGAACGTGTGTGAGCGTGTTGCAAGCGTGCTTCTCAAACACAAAGCGCAGCGCGGCGATAAGTATGACCACATGTGTGTCTGTGTGTGTGTGCGTGTGTAAGTGTTTGCGCTTTCATTGGCTTGTACGCATGCGCGGTTTTCAATTAAAAAATCACAACCACAAAAGTGGTCTACCGCTGACTGAGTGACTTAAACAAGCAACAACAGCAATAACAACAACTATAACAACAACGGCTTAGCTAACACACAGAGCAGACAATAACTGCTTAACTACAGACTGGCAACTCTAGCCATTTTCCCGCACAAATGCTCGCTATGTAAACATGTGTAACTGCTTACCCGGTACTAATACACATACATACACATGTGTGTATGTTTGTATTAATTACCAACTATTTGACCGTCTAACATGCCGTTGACGTTTTAGCCTGTTCATTGGCTGGCATATAATCAAACAAACAATTTCTAATTTCATAATCAGCATGTACGACAACATGCGGAACAACGTTTAAACAACAACAATAACAGCGACAACAACAAGCGCAACTTTTACCACTTGGTGGTTGCGTCAAGTTCGTCGAATTGTTTGCACACGCATGACAGCACAGCAGCGAGTTTGCTTTGTTGTTGTTTTGCGGCTTTTCGTGTTGGTAGACACCATAAACCTAATATGCAAATGTGTGTGTGTGTTTGTTGTATTTGCATGTAAATGTGAGTAACTCAATTCGCGCATTCGCAGAATGTGTGGCTGCCACACAACGCTGCCACCATCGCCAGCACACCGGTTGTTGCCGCTTGCAACACGCAGCCGCTAAATGTTTTTCTAACACCGCCGCCATTCCAGTTTGCCTTTTCAATTTTGCAGCAATACCACGAGTTGTGGCATTGCTTGGCGGCTTGTCGGTGCGATGCTTGGTTGCACGTTGAGTGCATTTGAAGAATTTCACAGATAAAATCATAACAATTTTATCTTAAACTTTATGCCAATTTAGATAGAACACATTTCTTGGAGCAAGTTGCCGGAAAAAGCATGTGGAATAAGCGAAAGGAGAAAAGCTGGCGGCGATCGGCTGTCACAAATCAGAAAAGTAATACGAGTTTTGTTCTAAAAGTATCGCGAATTTTGTATTTTTTAAGGTCAAAATTGAAAATTGAATCACCTCCAGCGTTTTTCACCGTTTTTTCCAATCCTCAAAGCACATAAAAAATATTTTTATGATCTCGTATAGCTCCGTCTTCGATGCAGTTTGTATCCCGTCACCTTCGACTTAATTTGGTGTGCCTTTTTCGGTCTTGCCTCCTACGGTAGCTCCCATTGGGATGATTGAGCTTTGTTTTCCATGTCATAACCAAAAACCCGTGATTCGTCACTAGTAATGAACCTCTGAAGCAGATTTCAATCGCCGCGGACTGAGTCGCTTAAACTCCTGAACAATGCCAAGGCGACGCTGTTTTTGGTCGATATAGGTCAGTTTTGGCATAAACAACAATTTCTCTATTGGTTATTCGACAATTGGCCAATACAATTTTCTTCATTTCTCAATGTTTTCTTCAAAAATTAATATTCAAAGTAGCCTTGAACCTTGTCAGCATAAGTAAAGAATATGAATAATGCAAAAAAACCGCGATAATTTTTGTGAAAACTGCGTAATTTATACCCAGAAATTTTTTGTCCATGACGAGTTTTCAAATTTTCTTTTTCTTGACATTTCCATATCTACATTTATTGTAGATCAGTGAGCTTTCGTAGTATCTAACAATGAGGGCACTGAAACTATACCAAAAGTTTTGACTTTGATTAATGGAGAAATATTTGAGCTTTTTTAGCGAAGAATAAAAGTTTTTTTCATTTCTTAAATATGTATATCAAGCTTCAACATAAAATACAATAATATACAGCACAGCAAATTATTCATGTAATATTTTTTGTCAACATATTTTGTGAAAGCTTTCAATTGTGCTGAAGTTCTAGTTCTACATGATAATCAATTGCAAGTTCAATATGGAGTTGCAGTTCTAAATATGTTGGTCAACATTTTTTGTGAAAGCTTTCAATTTTGCTAAAGCCTTAGAGCTTTCATAAGCACTTCTCTGTCTACAAGATTATCAATTCCAAGTTCAATATAGAGTTGCAGTTCTAAATATTATTGGTCAACATTTTTGTGAAAGCTTTCAATTTTGCTAAAGCTCTAGAGCTTTCATAAGCACTTCTCTGTCTACAAGAATATCAATTTCAAGGTCAATATATAATCGTAGTCCTACATAATGTTGGTCAAAATTTTTTGTGAAAGCTTTCAATTGTGCTGAAGGTCTAGAGCTTTCATAAGCATTTTTTTGTCAACAAGATTATCAATTCCATGTTCAATATCTAATTGTAGTTTTACATAGAAGATCTTACAGTTTATTGTGTGCTTTCACTAAAAGCTTAGGCTGACACTTAAATTTCTACAAAAGAAATAAATCAGAAAGCTCTAAGTCACATTCAAAAGCTCTCACATGCATTTTTAAGTATATTTTGGATATTAATAAGAAATAAAATAATTTAAAATTGTTACCATTTTAGGGTGTAAGCTTACAACATAACATGCAACATAACCATTTATAAAGTTTGTCTAGGGTCAGCTCAAAATAAACAACTAAATATGTGCAAGCAATTACGACACAACAACAATTTTATGTTTTCTTAATGACTTCATCATTCATTGGAGCCAATGTCACCAAGCTGTTTGTAAAAAATTTTCCCATCAATACTCATTGCTAATACTTTGCGGATGGCATAAAGTGCCAAACTCATTAGCCATGTGGCGCGTGATACCCGAACCAACGTACCGACGTTTATATATATGAACACGTTGACGTTGCCACCTTTCGGGCAAATGACAAATGATGCACAGCAAGCCAATAACGGTCAGCAACGGTTGCAGCGGTCGGAACGGTCGCAACGAATGACGGTCGGCCAAATGGTCGACTGCCCAAATGACTTTAACCTACATTTCTGCATTTTGTTGTTTGCTGTTTGGCAGCAAACGTTGCTTTCAACACTCACTTAGTACTTGAACTCGTACGAACTGCATGACTAAGTGTCTGCAACAGAAGTTTGCAGATAAAAGCACATGTAATTATGTAACCAGCAATACGAGGCACATGGCAAGCGAGTAAGTACATTAAAGTAAAAGGAAGTTAGTGTTGCAGTGTTCCACTTGTCCATTTGCTGCTTATCGTGAGGCTGCCATTTCGTATTTGCGGCTGTGTGCACTCGAGAATTTCATATGAGCTCATCAAATGGCTGTGCTCAGTTGTTAAGGAAGGATGCTACGCAGTAGGTTGCAGTTGTGATAATTTGTTGCAACATTATGAACCGTTAAACCAGATATTTGGGGGACTTTATTGCGCAAGTTACTCGATGGACGTGTAGAGGTGTTTGATATTAAGGTTAAAAGTGAAACAAGTGTCAAACTTCGATTGTTGGAGCTTTTGGATGTTGGAGTAAAGAGGCGTTGCTGCCCCCGGTGACCTTAAAATATTTATGTATATGGTGTTAAGTTACAATTTTCTTGCTATGCTATGATATTTCAAAAATATATGTATACTCTGCATATTTTTATGAAGGGTTTGAGATACCGCTAACATTATATATGTAAGCCTGAATGTAGGCAACATGTTTCTAACTTTACTAATATTTCAAAAAAGATGGAATGAAAATTGGCCATATTGAGAGTTATAAAAAAGAGGGTAAATAAGTGGAGAATTACTTCCAATAGCAAGTATTAACGGCCACCTTCCTCCTATTTAAACCCTGTTACAAATTTACGTTTTGCTATATGTTACAAACATCATTGAAAACAACAGTAAACAATTCAAGGAAACATTCACTAGTTTAGGAACTAAAATTAATGCAAGTAATTAGTATCCTTCCATTCGGTTTCGTAGATAACGAACTACTTTGGTTGGAAGCATAATGTATTAGGCATACTGTCAGCAGCAAACTCAGGCAGTAATTAATTATTAAACGCGACTGTAATAACAGAGTCAAAGTCGTACTAAAGGGGATGGCAGGAAAGTGAAAGTTTGAGCATGTTGGAAAAGAACTGAAACAAAAAGTGAAGAGCTGACTCAAGCCAACATGAAGCACGAAATTAATATATTTTCATCACGCTTGTTAAGTTTGTCAGCGGAGAATTAGACTCGGCTACTCAAGTAGTAATTAATTTACGGGTTGTGCACAGAAATCGAATTTGACCTACTAAAGCTGATGGAGGTAAAAAGGAGAGAGAGAGAAGGAGGAAAAGCATTGGGGAAATATACTTATACATATGGGAATAGACGACAGTAGACTGTTAGACAGAGGTGTATGTATGCAGGAAGCAATACTGGCTAAGTGTGCGCGTATAAAGCAGCATTTTAGGCGTTTAATGGTTGGAAAAGGTTGCACGAGGGAAAGTGTTTTCAATTAGTCTAAAATAATTGAATTAATTATGCTTTTATGAGATCGTTGGAAAGGAACAGGGGGAATATAAAAAGGACAAGTATAAATGTGAAAGCTGTCGGAACATTGGTTTGTGAATCATATGATTTTGAGTGAAGCAACTTTGGTTACTGTGATAAAAGTGGATAAAAAATGAATACAAATAATTTCGAGTGTTTAGAAAATATTGCTTTTTAAAGTGAAAAAATACAGTTGAAGCAAGGCCATGGCTTGATGGCGTGTTTCCAGACATTGCCTGAGGAAAATCAACTACAAAGGATTAGTATACTAAGTTTAGACGTGGTAGATTGAGCGCTGAAGACGGAGAACGTAGTAAACGCCCAAAAGAGGTTGTTACCGACGAAAACATCAAAAAAGTCCACATAATAATTTTGGATAATCATAAAGTGGCATAAAGATGGCAGGCATCAAGCAAATTTGTGTATGCTAACGCTCGGTGAAAAGTGGGTGCCTCGCGAGCTCGCTTTTAGCGAAAAACAACGACGAGTTGATGATGCGGAGAAGAGATTGGAGATCTTCAAGCGTAATAAAACCGAGGTTTTGCATCATTATGTGACAATGTGTGAAGCATGGTGCCATCTTTTCAATCCGAAGTCTAATCAACAGTTATCCGAGTGGACTGCAATCAGTGGACCCGCTCCAAAGCGAGGAACAAGTGTATGAAAACGACGGCAAAAATCCATGAATTGGGCTTGAAATCGCTTTCGCTTCCACCATTTTCTCCAGACCGGACCCAGAGCGATTATTTCTTGTTCTCAGATCTACAAAGAATGCTGCCTGGGAGGAAATTTTCGTCGATTGAAGAGCTGATCGTCGAAACTGAAGCCTATTTTGCGGCAAAGAACAAATTGTACTACAAAAGTGGTATCGAGAGATTGGAGGATAGCTATAAACAGTGCATCATCCTTGAAGCGAACTACGTTGAATAAAAAAAGGAAAACTGAAATTCTTAAAAGCAAAGTCAAGCTTCCCAAAACTTCCTTGAATATATAGCGATGTTACCCCGTAAGAGAGCTTCATTCAACTGTTTATTTTGGAAATTATTCTTTGTAAAAAATGAAATATTGTGGACAAAAGTTCGAACTTGGTTTTCTAAAGTCAATAATGATAGGAAAATAAATCTAAATATTATATTTTCACCCAACCATTCTTGCTTGCCAAGAAAATTATGCATTCAAAATGTAAAGGCAATACTGCGTTGCCGAGACTCTCTTCCGCGCACACATACCGAAATATTTTCGAATAAGCCATTCTAAAGATATTCAAACATAAATTTCACATTTTTAAGCGCGGAAATGAAAATGTGTAAATCAATGCATTTTCAGCAATAAATTAGAAGGAAATCGAGCGAGCAGCCACACGGCGACAGACAATTGTGTAGCGCACTGCGGGTGGTGGACCGGCTACAGCAGCGACTAGCTGCCGCATAAATACCTGAACACACACACAAACACATTTTTTGTTAATACAAACACACAAGTTATGCATGTGTGTGTGTGTGTGGGGCACTGCTGCGCTTGCCAAAGATTTATCTTCACCAAATATCACAAATCCGTAAATCTATGTTACGGAAATGATTTCGTGTCGTTTGTTAACGACAACTTTCGTGCAAGAGAACGACTTTTTGCTCTTTCCTGCGGTATTTGGATTTATTAATTAAATGATAGATACTTATTTGTGGCATTCAGGCGCGTTGATATTCACTTGAAATGCGCTATGGAGCAAATTATTTTACTAATATTCATTTTATTGATTAAAAATTTCTTTGTAAAATACCTTTTGCAGTGATATACAAAATTAGCAGTGATAGAGACATTTTTTTATATAATATTGTGCTGGTTTATAGTGGGAGCGACACCCTCAGTTAATGTTGGCAGCCAAAAGCCCCGCATTATCAGCAAAAAGTGGAAATGAATGAAGCGCACATAGAGATAGCTATATAATGTCGGCATAAAATACCGTTATTTTATTATACGACATCTTGTTAAACACATTGAACTTCCTGTTTGATTTAATGCCAAAATAAATTAGCGCTGACAAAAGGTTTGTCGTTCAAGTGAAATTCTATGAATTCGCTCATCACTCGGTGTCGGTCTAAATACATATGTATATTAAAGCGGGTCGATTTTCAGGTAGTCAAGAGAACCGAAAATTCGTGTTTGCGGGAAATGTTCCTTGGATCGTGCTGAAGAACTTTGCCCCAGAGATTTTGGGTCAAAATCCGGTTTCGAGCCAACGATTTCCACAGATCGCCAAAAACCTATTTTTTCCTTACTTTTTGTTATTTTATCTACCGTTTCCAGTGACTTTTCAATCTATTTTGAATGTAATTTATTTTTTTTTTTTCAAAAACTATTTTCATTGGTTTAATAGTTTTCTAAGAAAGTTACTGCTCTACAAAAATCGTGGAGGAGCTTCCCGTTACAATAAAGAGCGCATAATTGAATAGACTTTCTCAGAGGCGTTTAAGAACCTATTTTTCAGCGTACGAAGTGAAAAAAACCCTTCGTGGTTTTTGACCCCCCCTAATACACATATATGTCTGTATATTTATATAAAGAAGATTTCTTATATGTCTTCAATATCATAATCGCGATTGTTAAAACAATGTGCCATATAATGAAATTGCACTTTCCCTACAAAAAGTACCGTAATAACTGTTATATTGCCTTCTTGGAACTGCCTGTCTGACTTTCGAAATTATTTAAGGCGTGATTATGTGTTTTTCTTCTACAAATACTTGCAAAACAATTTCTATTTCTGATTTTGTTGTAGGGTTTTACGACGGAGTTGGCGCTAAGCTGATAACAATCTACTACCACAAGATGAAGAGCAAGCATTATTTTATTGTAGATAACCAATTTTATTATGCTCATAGTGCAGTTGTTGTTGTTATTAATTTGTATTATACATTTAAATTAATATTATATATTTTATTTTTGCAGGTTACCACAGCTTACGGTCTATGCCAAGATTATTTACCTCCTGATGGTGAGTGAAATTTATAGAACAATAGAACGAAGTATAGACTTAAGTAGCTGGAGTGGTTATTATTGTTTTTTTTTGTAAAAAGCAACGTAAAAAATTAGAAAAAATTAAGAAAAAATATACAATATGAATAATAAACAAAAATATTCCGAAAATTTTTAAAATAAATTAGTTTATTTGGAACAGAGTTACCACCAAATCGACCAAGCACAGCCTTTAAGTATTTTATCTATAGTTATATTCAAATGGAGTTGCCTTTAATTAGAAAAAATCCAAAACAAGTACAAACGTTAACTTCGGTTGAAGCTATAATAACACGGTCCAAATGCAAAAGATTCCACTGTTCAGTTTGTATGGCAGCTGTAAGCTGTAGTGACTCGATATGAACAAAATCTTTGGATATTTTAGCATTGCTTTAGCTGAAAGCCTAGACCAAGTTTCGTGAAGATATCGCGCCAAATTAAGAATTTTTCCATACAAGCACTTATATCCGATCGTTCAGTTTGTATGACAGCTATATGCTATAGTGGTCCAATATGGGCGGTTACGACAAATGAGCAGCTCCTTGGAGAGGAAAGGCGGTATGCAAATTTTCAGATCAATAACTCAAAAACTGAAGGACTAGTGCGCGTATATGAATTTATTTCGGAGTTGAGTTGCAATCGATTGACCAAATTGAGTCTGAACAAATTGAATGCCAAACGTAGCAACATGAAGAATAACCACTAACGGTTTTTGAAGTCCTCGAAATACTTTTGGGATGGCCTTCAGCTCCTTCAGCGAATTTTGTTTTATCTCTTCGATGAATTGAAAACGGGTTGCACGGTGCTGCAATATAAGTTAGATAAAGCGGAAAATATCACACGGAGTCAAATCTGTTGAATACGGTGGTTGATCGATGGTATTCATTTCGCTTTTGGCTTTAAATTCGGTCAGAATCGTCGCTCGATGTGATCGTTCGTTATCATCGTGTAAAATCCATGAATTTTTGAATCCACCATCCCGCCGTTTTCGACGTATGTTTTTACGCAATCGCCTCAATACGGCCAAATAGAGCTCCTTTTTGACCGTCTGTCGCTCCGGAAAAAATTCATGATGCACCAAACCACAAATATCGAAAAATTAAGCATAATCTTGATTTTTGAGTGGCTTTGGCGTTGTTTTTTTGGTTTCGGCTCGTTTTTTTCCATCCTTTCCGATGATTGTTCACTTGTTTGCATGTCAAACTCACGAACCCATGTCTCATTGGCAGCTATAATGCTCTCCATGAATGTGGGATCGGAATTCGCACGAGCAAGCATGTCTAAAGAAAACTGTAAGACGTACAGTAAACCCTTTTTGAAAAAATATCCGCTTTATTGGTACCAGTCAACCAAGAACGCGTTTCATACCCGAAATATGCACCAAAACCATTCGAACGGACTCCCGAGAGGTATGACTCTCTTGCCATCTCTCGTAACACTTGTTTGACGAATTTCAAGCATCTTACTCTTCACTTTTTTAATATTTTAATCAGCTGAAGAGGTCGAAGGTCGTCCAGAACGAGGCATGTCTTCAACGATCTCTCGACCGTCTTTAAAGGCTTTGTACCACTCGTAGTCTTGTGTTTTTGATGAAACTGAATCACCGTCAGGCTTTTCCAACATTCACAACGATTCTGCATACGAAATTTTAGTTAAAAATACAAAATTTCATTCTTTGTTCGATATTTCAATCAACGCACTATTGAGGTGATACGAATGAGCCTTATTTGCCCATACGAACATGGAAAGAAATGTGAAAAAATTTCTACAAAAACAAAATTATTTTTTGGTGTAAAAAAACTGAAATTTAACATGTAGAAGTCAGACACAAAAATATTGTCTACCGGAATAATTATTATTATATCAATTTTTTTTTACTTTGTTTAATAATTTTTGTTTTTTAAGTGTTTTTTTTACATTCTCAAATTAATATTTAAATAAAAGTAAAAGCCCATTTGCTCGCTAATTAAATTATTATGCCGGAATTATTTGTTTGCATACAAGCTGTTGGCGTTTACCTTTTTCACTATACCGCCACTAGCACATACAAAAATACGTACAAACGAGCAAAAATTATGAAATAAAAAGTTTATTTACACATCCGTGATTGTTTATGGGCAAATTGTTGACATTTTTGAAATTCCAACAGCAGGCTAAAACTGTCTATCACTCACTCACTAGCTGTGCCAATGCGCAGAGTAACCCAACGAGCGTAACTTGTGAGATAGCAAGTTATTAGATGGTTGATATTGAAAACAAAAAAATATAAAAAAAATACTAAAATAATATTAAAATATAAAAAAGCCCTATTAAAATATATAAACAAATATTAAAATATAAAAATAAGACTAAAATTAAATATAAATCCATTTAAGGACTTTTTTCATGTTTTGAGATACAAGTTAAGATTAAATTAGGTGTAAAAACTGTTTTCATATTCTGATATACATATGATGTGTAAAAATATGTGGATGCCACCTTTTTCACTATACAAAATTCTTGCAATCCTTTTCCTTCAATTTCTCAAAACAAGTCAGGCTGCTAGTTCCAGCAAAAGTGTTTATGTGGTTATTTCGTTTTTCAGCTTTTATGTGTCAAAGCTTGTTAAATATTTGTTTTTAAATTGTCGATGTTTAATATTTAATTAATTTCATGTGTACTTGCATATACTTGAACTTCGCGTTTTAGCCGAACACGGTTTTTTATTTCTATTTGTTTTTGGTTGCAACATTATAAACAAGTTTGAAAATAAGTAAAAAGCATATAAAACTCATAAATATAAAAAGGGAATAACGACAAAAATAAAAAAAGCAAACGACAATGCATTCAAGCAGACAAAGCTTATGATCAGCGCTATAGCGGGTTTAGTGACGGAATCGGAAGTAGAGATCAAGTTCTGAAGAGATCTGTTGAAAAATTTTTACGAGTTCGACGCCAATTATGAGTATGTGGACTATTGTAATTATAATTGGTTAATTGAAAAGTCCCCGGCCTACCAGAATTCGTTTTTTTTATTGAACATAGTTCCATTCAAGGGTGGTACACTGATTATAGTGATTCCCCCAACTTTTCGATACCATTTTTGTAGTACGATTTGTCCTTCGCTACGAAATAGGCCTCAGTTTCGGCGATCATCTCTTCACTAGACGAAAATTTCTATCCCGCGAGCATTCGTTTCAGATCTGAGTACAAGAAAGAGTCGCTGGTGACCAGATCTAGAGAATACGGTGGATGCGAAGGCAATTCGAAGGCCGATTCATCGATTGCTGCCAATGCTTTCAACGACTTTTGACGCAATATTTTGATGAAGCGACGCTTTCTTTTTCTTCAAATGCGGTCGTTGTTCGGCAATTTCGTGTTTAAAATTGTGCAATAACGCCTATTACATAGTCACTGTTGATTGTTCTTCCTCTTTCAAGTCAGTCAGTAGAAATTATTCCATGCGCATTCCAAAATATAGACGCCTTAACCTTGCCAGCCGACTGTTTCGTTTTTCCATGCTTTGGAGCGGCTTGATAGTATGCAGTCCACTCGGATGACTATCGATTAGACTGATGCGATAGTGCCACGATTCAGGCATTGTTTCATATCGACGCAAAAACTCGGCTTTATTACGTTCGAACATCTCCAAACATTGTTCCGAATCATCAACTCGTCATTGCTTTTGTTCAAAAGTGAGCTCCCACTTTGCACAGCCCTTTCTCATATCCAAACATCAATCTTTAGAGTGCCTGCTATCTCGAACAACTTCACTTAATGATCATCAAAATTATTTTAGAGACTTTTTTCTTCGATAACAACATCTTTTGGGCGTCCACTTTGTCGATCTTTGTATCCAGTCTAACTTAAAATCATATGGATTTAATCCTAGTAGCGTCACTTATATGTCACGCCAGAGAACTTTCAATTAACCTGTTATTCTAATTGTAAAGTGTTCATTATTTTCCGAACGTGATTTATTATTTAAAGTGGCAAATAATATTTTAATTAAAATACCTGACAATACTTAAGCACATGTAGGACACGTTTAGTGTGACAGTTAATTCATAGGCAATTCCTATGGGTATAATAAACGTATTATAACTAACGATTATTCATCGCCTAATAAGTTTGTTTAACGCGAGGGAGTGAAAATTAAAATCCTCAAACGCAAAATATAAAAGCAACGCTTGTCCTTTAACCATTTAGTTCGCATTCAGCGCTTTGCGGTGTGATAGTTTCTCAAAAACAAAACAAAAAAATGTTTCGATTGATTTTCTACAACGCTTTACTAATTCTACACTGTCACGGCAAGCACGCTGATATTGTGAATTTAGTGAATGATTTGAGTGAGGGTTTGACTGCCACAACGAACGTTATCTACGACTTCAACGCAACACCGCATTTGACTGTGATTGCGAAGAGTTTGACTTTGCCGAAAATCATAATTACAAAGAATTCTTCCTACGAAATAAGACACACTTTCGATAAAGAAATGTTGAGTGTAATTTTCTTGGCGGACACCCTCACGTTGGACCAAAGCTGGCACAGTGTAGTCTTCGGCACTTTCAAGCGTTTGCACCACACCGATGTGCTCTTCTGCTGGCCGCGGGAATTCACTTCTGCGACTGATATTTGGTTGACGCTCTTCACGCTTTATTGGCAGCAAGGCTTCCACAATTTATTGGTGGCAGATGTGCGTGCGCAACTACTAACTCTGGCACCATTTCCACAACTGCGTGTGGTTAATACTACTTTGCAGACATATCTGAGTCAACGCCACAAGACTTGGCGTGATTTGAAAGGTCACCGCTTACGCATCTCTTACGCGCACGATCCACCACGTTCGCTCATCCATCGACAGTCGGAAACAGGAGAGTGGCACTTCGATGGCGCTTCGTCACAGATATTTGCGGCGTTCGCGCAACGTTACAATGCTACGATCGCGCCTTGGATCGCAAGAAACTCCGGTGATATTAATATAGCTCGCATTTGCAAGCAGCGGCTACAGGAAGGAATGGTGGACGCATGCACCGATTGGACAATGCACAGCAAAGAAAACATTTCGAGTACGCCACTACAATTATACGCTTACGAGTTGGCAGTGCGTTATGCGCGACCACTTTCCAAGCTGTACTACTTTCAAGTGCCCTTCCAAGCGGCTGCCTGGCAGGCTATCGGTGTCAGCATTTGTTTGGTGACGTTTGCCACATCTCTCTTGACGCGACTGCAGCGCGGTGAGTGGCAAATCGGTCGTTTGGGCTTGGATGTGTGTGCTAGTTTTCTATATTTATCGTTTGACCTGCGGCCAATGCAAACGCACCTGCGATCGCTTATGTTGCTAACGCTTGTAATTAGCGGTTTTATGCTCAGCAACTTGTATCTTGCCTATCTGGCGAGCATACTCGGCAGCGGTGTATATGAGCCGGAAATAAAGACGCTGCAAGACTTTGGGCGCAGCAACATAATCGTTTTGACATATGAGTACCAACATGCTAGTTTAATAAAATTTGGCTTGCCAGCGATTTTGGAAGAACACATGGAAATTGTCAGCCAAGAGCAACTTTTAGTACATCGCAATAATTTCGACACACGCTACGCTTACATGAATCCAGAGATAACACAGCTACTATATGACTATCAGCAAAAATATTTGCGACGCCCAATCATGAGAAAATTGGAGAAACCGATACTTCGCGCACTGGGAGGACATTCGATCAAAGAGGGTTGGCCACTAGAGGAGCTTTTCAACAAACATTCCTTGGAAATGTTCGCCGTTGGCTTGTACAAGCGACTTAATGAAGATCAGAATTTGAAAACTATCCAATTGGGTTATTTTAATTATGCAAAAGAAGAGCACTCAAGTGTCAAACCTTTGGGTCCAGAATATATTGCTATGCCGGCGTTGCTTTTAAGTTGTGGCTACAGTTTGGGCTTTATAGCACTACTGCTGGAGTTCCTGTGTTACAAATTGAAAAGGTTTCGGGAATAAGTTAACACAAAACCACAAGCACATATCCAAATATGTATAAAATAACAGTTATATTGTCGAAATATAAAAAATTTTATGTAAAGAAGGACTATATATATTGGGTCGAAAAAGTATTTTCGTATTTTGTCTATAGATGTCGTTGCTGTCGTATATTTCCAGTTCTACCAGTCACATTGTGTCATAGTGTAGGAAAGAGAGTGACATTTTAAGCTTCATTTATCCAAAAAAAAAACTTAAATTTGGCGAAGCTGAAAAAAGATGCAGCTGTTCAAAAATGAGTGAAAATAATGAAGAAATTCGCTATATTTTGAAATTTTTGTATAAGCAAAGAAAGAATGCCACGCAAGCCAGCAATGAAATTTGTGAAGCTTACGGAGAAGATGCTGTATCAGTTCATGTAGCACAACAATGGTTCGCTCGCTTCCGTTCTGGAAATTTCGATGCGAAAGATGCAACTCCCTCTGGTCGACCTATCGTTGAAAAAGTCGATGAAATTATGAAAAAGATTTACTAGACCCGGCACATAAGCAGCCGTGACATCGCTACGGAACTTAACATTCATCAACTAACGTGTTTGAACCATTTAAAAAAGGCTGGCCACAAAAAGAAGCTCGATGTTTGGGTACCAGAAGAATTGTCTGTGGAAAATTTAATGGACCGAATTAACATCTGCGATTATTTGCTGAAACGAAATTAAATCGAACCGTTTCTGAAGCGAATTGTAAGAGGAGGCGAAAAGTGGATCAAATACGACAATAATGTGCAAAAAATGTCATGGTCCAAGCGTGATGAAGCTCAAAAAATAGGCGCAAAGCCAGGATTGACGCCTCGAAAGGTTATGCTGAGTGTTTGTTGGGATTGGAGCTGCTTCAGCCTGGACAAGCGATTGATTTTACGTTTTACTGTCAACAACTGATGAGATTGAAGCAAGTAGTCGAAAAAACGGTTAGGACTAATCAACAGAAAGGCTTTTTCGTCCATCACGACAACGCTGGACCACACACATCTTTGATAACTCGGAAAAACTGGGAGAGCTTGGCTGGGAAGTTTTGATACATTCACCATATAGTCCCGACGTTGCACCATCAGACTGTCATTTGTTTCGGTCAATGCAGAACTTCCTTAATGGAGTAAAGTTGGCTTCAAGAAAAGTCTGTGAAAATTATTGTCTCAGTTTTTCGCCGAGAAACCACAAAATTTTTACACTGCCATAATGGCTCTAGCGAAAAAATGGCAAAAGGTGGTCGAGAAAAATTGTACTTATTTGGTTCTTTGAGGATCATTATAAATAAAAATAACAAGTTGAAATTTGATTAGAAATACGAATAGATTTTTTCGACTACCCAATATCTCAGCATGAAAAGAGTGTGAGAGAGAAAGAGAGAGAGAAATGAGAGAGAGAAAGAGAGTAAGTGAGGAAAATTGAAAGTTTTTTTAATTGTTTCTATATAAATGCCTACTCTATTATTAATTCCGAAAACTTTCATTAATTTCTAAATATAAATTCTAAAGCGATTATTTTTTAATTACCATAGAGTCGAGTGTAAGCTCATGTAAGTCGCATTTAACGTATAATTTACACCATAGACGACTCCTTTGGGTCTAGCAGACATATTATTAATGGCAAGCAAGCACTAATTAGACAGTTTGCTAAATATTAGTTTTGAGTACTACATTACAACAAAATTAGTTTGCAAATAAAAATCCTTAAGCGCAAAATATAAAAGCAAACTCTGCGCCCTTCAACCTTTCAGTGCAGATTCCGCGCTCTTCGGGCCACGTTAAACATATTTTCGTAAAATTAGAATGTTTCGATTGATTTTCTTCAACGCCTTATTAATTCTACACTGTCACGGCAAGCACGCTGACATTGTGGATTTAGTGAATGGTTTGAGTCAAGGTCTGGCTGCCACAACGAACGTAATCTACGCCTTCAATGCACCACCGCATTTTGCTGCGATTGTGATGAATTTGAATTCCTCGAAGCTCATCATTACCAGAAATCTAACTTACGAAATAAGACACACTTTCGATACAAAAATATTGAGTGTGATTTTCTTGACGGACACCCCCACGTTGGACCAAAGCTCGCACAGTGTAGTCTTCGGTACTCTTAAGCGTGTGCACCACACCGATGTGCTCTTCCACTGGCCGCGGGAGTTCATTTCTGCGACTGATATTTGGTTGACGCTCTTCGCACTTTACTGGCAGCATGGCTTCTACAATTTACTGGTGACAGATGTGCGTGCGCAACTGCTAACTCTGGAGCCATTTCCAGAACTGCGTGTGATTAAGACTACTTTGCAGTCATATCTGAGTCAACGCCATAAAACTTGGCGTGATTTGAAAGGTCACCGCTTACGCATCTCTTACGCGCACGATCCACCACGTACGCTCGTCTACCGACAGTCGGAAGCAGGAGCGTGGCAGTTCGATGGCGCTGCGCCACAGATATTTGCGGCCTTCGCGCAACGTTACAATGCTACGATCGTTCCTTGGATGGCGCCAAACTCCGGCGACTTTAATATAGATCACGTTTGCAGTGAACGTTTGCGTAAACGCCTCGTGGATGCTTGCAGCGATTGGGCGGTATACAGTCCGGAGGTGATTGTGAGCCCGCCACTACAATTATACAACTGTCATTTGGTGGTCCGTTACGCGCCACCACTCTCCAAGCTGTACTACTTTCAAGTGCCCTTCCAAGCGGCTGCTTGGCAGGCTATCGGTGTCAGCATTTGTTTGGTGACTTTTGCCACTGCGCTTTTGACACGACTGCAACGCGGCGAGTGGCACTTCGGTCGCTTGGGCTTGGATGTGTGGGCTAGCTTTCTATATCTAGGATTTAATATGCGGCCAATGCAGAGCCACTTGCGAACGCTTTTATTTCTAACGCTCTTCATTAGCGGTTTCATGCTTAGCAATTTGTATTTGGGGTACCTATCGAGCATACTCGGCAAGAGTGTTTATGAGCCACAAATTAGGACGCTGCAAGATTTTCGGCGCAGCAACATAACCGTTATGGCGCATGAGTATCAGGATTTTGTATTTAAAAAATATGGCGCTCCAGCGATTGTGGCCGACCGCTTGCATATTGTCAGCTATGAGGAGTTTCTAATGCATCGCAATAATTTCGACACACGCTACGCTTATATGAATCCGGAGATAACACAGGAACTATTTGCTTACCAGCAGAAGTTCTTGCGACGTCCAATTATGCAAATGTTGGAGAAACCGATACTTGTCGCACTGGCAGGACATGCGCTCAAAGAGGGTTGGCCACTAGAGGAGCTTTTCAACAAACATTCTCTCGAAATGTTCGCCGTTGGGCTCTACAAACGGCTGAAAGAAGAAGCGTATCAGAAAACCATAAGTTTGGGTTATGTCAATTATGCGAGAAAGGAAAGTGCGGGTGTCGGACCGTTGGGTCTAGAATATATTGCCATGCCAGCGTTGCTTTTGGGCTGTGGCTTTAGTTTGGGTTTTGTGGCGCTACTGCTGGAGTTGCTGTTTTATAAAATCAAAAAGGTGCGGGAAAATGCGAAAGCACAAGCGCGTAGCTAATTTTTTAACAAATAAGTATTATTGTCAAAATATTCATACATTATATATATTCGTATGTTGTAGATATGTTAAGTAAGCCTATCAAGTCATTGAACTGCGTTAGTGGCCATGGAAAATTACGCACTCTGCGCAAATAAATGCAAACACCCGCACAAACCAAAGAGTTCTTTTATTATTATTCGACTTCCTATAATTAGTCAATGTCTGCAGTACAAAAATTTAATAAAAACAAAAAAAATGTTATTGGCATTTCCAAATTGCCACACAAAAAGCCTTCCGTTTATGTGTCAGAGGGTTTTGACGGCTCAAGTGGGCAGCGGACTTCTTGGCTTTCAGTTACATTCGCACAAGCGAAATGCTGATAAGTTATCGATTATCAGCGATAATGCATTCTTGCTTTGAATATTTTTTCGCTTTCATGCAATTGGAAATTACTGGCGCCTGTGGTTTTTAAGAAATCAGCATGAGCTCCAAAATTGTTTAATATTTTGTCACGAAAAAGAGTCGAAATGTGGTTACTTTTCATACGTCACTAGTGGCGTGCTGATATATGCTTTAAAAATGCTCTGAATCGTGAGGATATAAGGCATTTCGTAAACCGTTTCAATCTATAGAGGCTTGATAGTGGCATAGGTTACTTCTATGGTTACTCTGCCTAGTGCACAGTGTATTGATTCTGAAATCAGCTAAACGGTTTGGAACTTAACTAAATGGTGATATATTTCGAGGTTTCCTACTATTTTAAAGAAAAAACAGAGCAACTTCAAATTTCTTTCTTTGATATTTGTTTTTGTTTGTTTATTATTTCTCAGATGGTCAAATCATTCAGTTCAATTTTCAATGACTCGTTTGAGCATTTCGACTGGTAACAGACAAATGACACGCGTGATATTTTGCTCTAAGACCTGAATTGTAGCGGGATTGTCCGCATAGAATTAAGACTTGTCGCAGACAGTTTTAACAAGTGAAAGGCATTCGTTAACAAGCAAGCAAACGGAGTAGTGCTAGCAGGCGCTGGGAGATAAATTAATTGTCTTTTGAATATTTTCTTCAAATAAAATATCTTTGTATACTTTTAATAATACTCTGGAAATAAACGGACATTCTTGACACACTTTACATAACTCCACAACAAAAAGTCTAAAGATGTAATATCATACGAACTTGCTTGCCAGCCGACCGACCCGAAACGTAAAACTATCTGCTTTCCGAAATGTTCTCTTAATAAATCTATTGATTGATGCGATGTCTAGGAAGTTGCGCGGTCTTGTTGAAACCAAATGTCGCCGGGATCAAAAGCTTCAATTTTAGGCATTAAATAGTCGATTATCATGTCGATGTCGCCTGGGAAGGTCGAGCGGCTTCAGTTCTAGCACAAGCTGTATTTTGTTCGCTTTCAATTTGAGAACTCGACGTAGTGAGAGAGTTGCTGCGAACGGTGCTAAATCAACTTTTACGGTCTTCGCAAACTGTTAGAAAAGGCTTATGAAGAAAGTGCCTCGTTAAAATTCAGTCTTGTGATTTGAGATAGGTATATTCCAAAATGAATTACCTCCGAAACCTGTGTAATTTTCAAATATTTTCTTCCTTATCCACAACTTATTTAATACAACTGTAGTTTCAAAGGGATATTCGCACTATGTATTAAAAGTGGCTACCAACATGTTGTTAAGTTAGTTTGAGCGCCACTTAATCAGCGCCTATACAAGTATTAGGCAAATTGTTATTTCCGCTGAAAAAAGTTAAGGAATTTTGAAAATAAACAAAAGATAATATAAATTTAGCAGCCTTGAGAATGTAAACAAAGGAAACCTTGTAAAAATTGCTAAATCATTTGTAAATCCATTTGAAGCAGCACTCCTACTGACTTAAGCCATACTAAGCGCGGCACTAAGGCATTTACTTACTAAATATATTTAGTAAACAATAATCGGCTGCACTTTGCTAATTATATGCGACTCGATAATATAGATAGAACTAAAATAGATAATATTAAATTAAATCAGATAACGGCAAATCCAAAACAAAGCAATTGTGGAAATTCTCGGAAAACACTTCAATTTTAAACCGGTTTAAATCGGTATAAAGTAGTTGGACTTCTGTGTTTACAAAGAAAACTGGGGAATGCTTAAAATATTTCTAATTATTGTGAAATTGTTGCTAAATTATTATCTACAACGCGTTATTCTATTGCGTTATCTCTGTAAGGGTGTTTACCTGTCGAGGTAATCAAATAAAGGCAGCATATGTAACTGACCTTTGCGGTATTAAACGGTTTTCCATTGACATTGACAGGCAAATGAAGCGGTTAAAGCTGGTTGATACATATATTTCGCTCGAAAAGCAAGCCCAAAGCTACGGAATTTGTGCAGCTCTACAGCTTTGTCGAAACTTTAGCTGCTCAATGTCACAATTATTTATTATGAAAAATTTAATCGACAAGGCCTCTAAAAAACTTGAGTGGCTATTCGGCTCAGCCTACAAATAAGGCGTTGATAGCATAAGTGCTAAAAAGCTTTAAGGTCATTCGATGCACCCTTAATGTCTTCGTTACTGTCATTGCTAAAAGCTAACTGCCAATGAACCCTCAAGAAACGCAGTTGTATGGACGGCGTGGGTATGTCATCTAGCCTAACCTCGAGTACACTAATTAACTAAGCATGTTGGTATTTTATCAATTTTCGGCATTTTTGCTAAGGTCGTTCATTTTGGCGAAATAAAATTAAGAACGCACAAAAATAACAAAAAATATGTCCAATTGTATGAAAGTGCGAGTAATTGAGCAAGAACGGAAGAACGTTGAGGAATATGTGCTTGCGACACAAGTATCTTTTTAATCATATCTGTCTGGTGGCTATCTATGCCAAACGATTGGGCAGGTCGGTGCGGGTGGTGCGAGGCTGGCACTTGGAATGTGGGTACTTCACCACACTTTCGACACGTTCCACATGCTATTGTGCTCGTAAAACAAATTAAACAGAAATTGTTGTAAATTAATAAAATATGTAGCAAATATGGGGGGTTCCTACATAACCCAGCGTGTGTTTTGAGACCTCAATATTGCTGAAGTTAGACGAAGACTTTCCGAAAATATAATTTTGTGTGTTTATTGCTAGCAAAAAACTAATTTTTTGGAGAGTTTGTCTTAAAAGCATCAATGTGGTAGCATTACGAATACTTTATTAACCCTAAAGAATTTGTTATTCCCGCAGAGTATAATTTGGAGAGTTTATTTTTGGTGTTTGGTGTTAGAAGGAGGAGAATTTTGGTTAATAAATGTCAATGTAGCAGCAGCAAAAATACGTAGGAGCTATAGCGCTTATATAAGTTTCTAGATTTGAAGTTGGAGACTTGTGGAGACTTTGTAAAAATGTCTGTAATCCATGTCTTGAGCGAAATTCATAGAAGCGTTTGTTTTACGCTGGATAGTTTTGCTAGTGTTTAAATTAATTTTCAGGTTTTTCGTGGGAGACTTATGGAGACTTTGTAAAAAGCCTGCAATGCATGTCTTGAGCGAAGTTCGTAGCAGCGTTGCTTATACACTTGATAATTTTGCTATGTAGACTTTGGAGAGTTTATATAGAATGGAATATTTCCATAAAAAAGTAGTATATGTAGATAAGTAGGCAGGTAGCGTTGATGTCTAACGACGCAACGCGGCCTTTGGGAGAGTTATTGTGAAACCGCAGGAACTAAAGCCTCATCAATCCCTTATATCCTCGCTGAACCCCCCACTGAAGTAGCAAATTTAAAAGCTGCTTGTTTTTCAAGAGCGGCATTATTTATAACAAATATTTCAGCTTAATAATAATCGTAAAATAAAACTTTTTTTACATGTTCAGAAGAATGTAAGAAAAAAGGCGAAGGCAACCAAAACTGCACAGGGTACATAAAATGATGTAGTGGAAAATTTCACTTGAAACATTTGCGCAACTGAAATCTGGTCTCCTTGTGCATTTCTTTGTTGTACGAGTATTTATTTGTAAGTTATATTTTTCTTCTCTCTTTTGTGCACTCTCCATTTGTCTGCGCCCATTCACTGATTCCCCAGATAACATTGGAATTTATAATTTCGACGCAATAGGCTCGGCCATACCTGGTATTAAATTGTACGTTCGGGAATGGAAATATTTAAGCGCCTGCGATTGCACCTATAATTATTTGGCATGTGTCATTGTTGTGAATTGCGAGCACTTCAGTAAATAAACACGTGTAACATGTAATTGAGTGATGATAAAATTTGTATAAAATGTATAAATTCCAGAGGAATTTGAAAGTGACTGATAAGAGGTAGCAAAGAGTTGTGTAGTCTTATATTATATATTTAGTTATATATAACTATGTTATATGTATGTTATGTTATGGTTATAGTTACGTTATATCCATTTCTTTCTACCCACTTCTGGCTAGAACTGGAGCTGTAAAAGAGATATTGGAAACCGATTTCAATACAAAACACTTACGGTTGATTATAAAATGAAAGCAAAATCAATTATTAAGCTTAGTATGTAGACAGTTTCTTTGGAGAGTTTGGAGACTTATAAAAACTTGAAGAAATTCAATAAGAACATGAGAAGAAGTATGAAGAATAATAATTTTATTGATTCTTAAAATTTTATACATGTGTAGAGTTTGGAGAGTTTTTAAAAACATACAAAAACATGAGGAGTGGTATGGAAATTAAGGTGTGCAATTATTTCCTTGATTTTTACAATTTTATATATGTATGTGTAGAGTTTGGAGACTTTTTAAAAACAACCATATTTTGACATTTTTTAGAATGAAATCACAATTGAAACGTCATGCGCTATTAGTTATGTATTTTGTAAACATTGACCCTTTTAGAAATCTTTTATTATTTTTACTAAAGTAATATGGGCTTGAGGCTATTATGTGAAGTTTGTTAAGAAAGTTATAATGATTTATTTCCAATAATGATATCTCACATGTTCGCCTACAAAAGCCATTAACGCTAGTGCATATCCGATAACCAGGATCATACCAGGTATTTGAAAAAAATCCAGATTCAGGGCTGCGATAGTTTCTGCATGCTCATTGTGAAAATACTTAGTGATATTCATGCGCCTTGCGTCTACATGGCTTTCTAACTGTAGGTGCTCATAAATGCCGGTTTCAAAAGCGCGCTGTAAGAAAATATTTAGGACATCTTCGAAAAAAGTTATATTCCCTATGACAATACCCGCCCACACACTCTTAGTAGGCTTACTTAATAGACGCATTCTGCAATGCCGCATATAACTTTGTTGACTTAGTAGCAAACAGCATTTGTCATTAGCACACATATAGCCATAGCTCGTATCTAAAGCTAACTGTTTACGCACGAGCATATCGACTGGCACCAACCGAATGCGTTCAAAGACTTCCACAGATGCATTGTAAGTGTACAGCAAAGCAACATCGAGCTCATGAACTAATATCGAGAGATTATGCTGCTTCAAGTCCGCTATATCATTGATTTCCTGCTCATCGATATGCACGCTAAAGATGCTCGAGAGTAATGCCAAGTAATGTGTGGAGAGCAAATAACCGAACACCACCAGCGTTACGTAGAGTAAACGCTGCGTGTAACCCGAAAATGGACGCAAGCAAAATGGTAAAAAGAGCAGACAAGCGACCAAGTTAAAAAACAGCTGATCAATGCACCACCGGGAGTACCCACACCAACACATCAAAGATAGGATAGCGGTGAGCGAGATGAGCGTGAAGCCGACCAACAGCCACAGTTGCAAGCTAAAGGGTGCGGTAAAGTAATGGAACATTGGTAACTGGTGTGCACAGGGCACCAATAGCTGGACATCATACAGATATAACGGCTTAGTCAGGTACAACTCTCCGCCAACAAAATAAAATTCGGTGCATAACTCGATTCGCTGCTGCGCGATCATCTCCCTGCATCTACCAAAGCTGTACTTTTCCGGAGTTAGAACTCGTCGGAGCGTTGCATTGTGTACGGTCGCAAAAATCTTTATTAAACGTGGTAAAAAGCCATTAAGCAGCACTTTTCCCTGCTGGTCTTCATGTAACAGCGAACGCGGTGGACTTATGCCACCGTTGAAGTGTAGCGGATAGCCTTTCAAGTTTGTTTGTGCATAATATTCATCGAAATAGCCGCTGAGCGTTGTATTGACTAGCTGCAGGCGCGGAAAGGGTGTGTAGGTGGCGAATATGGTGGCGTTTTCCGCGCTTACGAGCAATACATGCAAAAGCCGCTGCTGCCAACACCACTCGAAGAGCCAGCGCTGTTCCTCGTACCCATACGCTACAAACAACACAAGGTTATGGCTTAAGCGCCTGTTGGTAGGCAACAAAGCGTATAGCTGTTGTAGCTGCTCCGCAAAGATGTGTGCCAAAAAGACCACTGTCAGCACGTTCGTATTATGCAAGTCTTCTAATTGAGTTGCAGCTTTTGCTGAGGCCAGTATCCTTGGTGGCAGTTGTTGTTGCAAGACCGCTTCAAATTCCAAGCTAGCTTGCGTATTTGTGTAGAATAGCGTGGTGGCTGCATTAATTTTGGCATTAAGCGCTTGTATAACATACTGCAGATTTGTTGGTGTCGCGTCTGCGTAGATACACAGGGAGCTGCAAAGTAGCAAAGCGAGCTGCTTCATGGCTCAAAGGCATAACAATGCTGAAAATAATTAAATAACGTAACACGTTTACTGTTTCATAATTATATTTACTATCCATACCACAACAATTGCTGGTGAAAGTAAACTAATCACTTAATCAAACACAAATAACGTTATATACGGCAGCGTAAGTTCGTGGCTTCTGTCTTTGAAAACTGGACTCTCAGGCTGTTTTATGTGAGTTACTAGAGACTTCTTTAGTGGAAACCGTATAATTTATTGAATTTGGTTCATGGCGCTCAACCGAGAATTCTTTATAAATACTTTCACCTTCATTCGTTTTTACGACTATAATTAATTTTTGTAATTAAGGTAATTGAACATCAATAATGAATATTGCTCAAAATCAGTTTCAACAAATATAGCCATTCAATATACATTTCGACTATCTTCCACCACCTTAAACCACCAGAAGGGCCTGCACTGCACTTTTATATCTACATGTATGCGTCCAGTTCGAAAATGTACTTAAACGCAGTCGCCACTTTATTGGCTTTGTTATTATCCACAAGTGCAAAACTACAGCGCATATTAGTAAAGCTTCATTAAGTCATAAAACTAGCGCACGCACCCATTTATTATACTGCGACATGCACAAAGAACTCTGCAGACAACTAATTAAACAACTAAATGCGTCGAAACTTACTCTCAACCCTAGCCACAACCTCAAGCTCAAAGCGTTTCACCATTCGGATACCTTGATGATCGAGAGATCCCCGCATAGAAAAAAAAGTCCACGGAAGGCAATGCTGGCTTGGCTACACAAACAGATAATATTTATCGAAGTACCGTTAGCAACCGAACACAGTACAAGTAACCATCTTCAAACTATATCAATAACTGTACCCACATGGCGTTGACTATTCGATTGGCGTTGGTCGTATGGTCTTAATATTGAAGTCCTGGACCGAAACCAGCATGAAGCTTTTCACTTATAACCACTTTATAGTTTTCGTGGACAGGATACAACCTATTCAAAACATATACAAGCTCACACAGGTCCAGGACATAGCAATACGCACTCTTTTATTATTGCCAAGTTTACAACAGCGCGGCAATCTTTCTTCCTTTCCGCTCAAAGTGTAGCCAGGCACTTCTCCACCTGGTCTTTCCAACGGAATGGAAGTCTTCCTGTTTCTCTGCTTCCCCCGGCGGGTACTGCGTCGAATACTTTCAGGGCTGAAGTGTTTTCGTCCAATCGGACTACATAACCTAGCCAGCGTAGCCGCTGTCTTTGAATTCGCTGAACTATGTCAATGTCGTCGTACATCTCATACAGCTCATCGTTCCATCGGTTTCGGTATCCGCTGTTGCCAATGCGCTAAGGACCATACATCTTCCTCAGAACCTTTCTCTTGAAAACTTCTAACGCCTACTCAGCACATGTTGCCATCGTTCATGCCTTTGCACCATATAAAAGGACGGGAGTAATGAGTGAATTATAGAGTTTGACCAACCAATAACCAACCGAAGACAATCTTATGTACGAAAACACTGACAAATTTGTGCTGAAGGGCAAGATACCCGAGTTGCTGCGTTTATTTGCTTGACACTCGTGCTAATCGATGCACCGTTGCCTTTAAAAAAAATTGCATTACGTAGTACTTTCGGAATTTGGATGTCTGCGCTGATGCATTTTCAATGACCAATATTATACCAACTACTCATCCAATATCTATTTAGATAGGTTATATGCTATTGCCTTATCATATAGAAGGAAATGGCGCGAAGAACTAACGATATCTGGCGATAGACGTTTTCTTTGGAATTTCTGGAGATCAAAAGGAACATGCTTGAGCAGTTGAAACGCCGCTTTTGGAGATATCGAAAACATCTATGTACATATGAATCAACTGACTCGATGATTCGATAAAGCGCTTTGATACAATTTTCTTCGATAAGAAGCTTTATACGATACGACCAGAAGACTGAAGATTTCATATTCAGGATATTTCCTCCTTAATCCAGCGAAAGTTGCCTAGTAGTTCTCATCGAAAGTGTGCATATATTTCTATCTTATCATCTTCAATCAACATATTCACTCGAGAAACCAAATTCTTACAAATACTGTAAGATCTCAATATAATCCAGAATTAAAATCCCAACTTCTGGTCCACTTTCTAACAGCACTTTATAACTATATTTATATGATAGTTATAAATCCCAAACAATCCACTTCCGACACAATTTTCCGACAATTAAATTAATTGTGCTATTACACTTTACTACTCATAATTAGCTTAATTCATCTGTTTCATTTATTGAAATACACTCAAAGGTTTACTGGTTTACTACATCATTTTTCACAACATTTACAACGCTTTTAAAGCGCTTAATGGCACAGTCTAAATATGAGCGTGACACATCCGTTTGAACTCGCAATTTTTTGCACGGCTTTAGTTCTGTCGCTACAATTGCAAGCAACAAACGCTCAGCAGTCGAGCAAATTTATAGTCTTACTCAGTCATGGAATCAGTGCGCGTACTCTATTATTCGTAGTAGTCAACTGATAAAGTAAACTGTGCGGTAGAACTCAAGGGCTTCTACCATGCGCAAATGTTTGCCGTTGTAGTACTGGAAGGAAACAAGGCATCGTATCAAGAACACCTCATAGGTCTACAGAGAACTCTGCTCGATAGTCACCACACTCATATACTGATTAAAGCAACCTTGACGCCTCAAACGAGGAAGCGAACACTGAGTTCATCGCGTTGGCTCTTTGACTGGTTCTGGTTTCTTAAATGTGCCAGTTTTAGAATCCTGGCAGAAAACGCACCGAACAGCTGTGGAACTCATCACCTTCACACCGTTTCCGAGTTTGGTTGTTCACTACACAACTCTCTCGAATTATTTACAAATGCGAAAACGGACAATAAACTTCCAAGGCGCAACGATAACCGCTGGAATCGGAAATAATCTACCACTAGCACTGCTTTTTCACAATAAACAGGAAAAGCTTGAGTATAGAGGTATGGTATCGAATTTTTTACGGTTATTCGCCTGGCGCTACAATGCCACGCTCGAGTATGCGATTAAATTCTGTGTGAAACTCGGTAAATCTGCGGCAGAGACGTTTGATATGTCATGGATCTTTGAATATGATCCCGAGACAAAGAGGCAATCTTCCGAGCGGCACACGCCGATGTCTTCTTGCCAAGGTCAAGTTTTACGTGGAAGTCTTCAAGGGACTCAAATGAAGGGTCAATCGGGTCCGATAAGACATCGCAGCCGATTGGAAATTGCACCACGACACTAAGGCCGGCATCCCGACGCTTCCGGAGTCGCCCTACAGTCCAAAGGTGGCCCCCGGACTTTTTTTGTTTCCTTGCCTGAAAAGGCCGATGAAAGGCAAGCATTTGGAGACGACAGAGGGAATCCAAACATCATGCACCTTGGCTCTCAAGGTAATTTCGGAGAATGCCAGCGCTGCTTCGACGTAGAAGGAGCCTATTTTGAAAGTTCTTAAAGAGTTGTAATGATTGGTTGAATACATTTTTTTAAGTCCACTCAGCCCAAACCCTGCATTTGGTTCTATCTTGTGACATTTTGTATAAAAAATTCATGATATCCAAAATAAAAGCGAGAAAGACAGATAAGGATGGAGAGTTGGAGCATAAAGTTGTTTTACCGCAAGTTTGAGAATCCAATTAAGAAAAGGATTAATTAGTCAAATGACAGATTCAAGCTGCTTGCATTGTGGTTAGTTATGAAATGGGTATTGACTTTCACTGCTAAGTACTTTTCTTTAGGACATAACCAGCCGTTCCTAACCAACAATTAACAATCACACGAGAAATTACTAATAACTACTTTGCCGTAAATCTGTAATCAGTTGAATTCTTAATTACAAGTATAAGAATATTCAAGTCGGCATAAAGGCCATTTTTTGTACATCTTTACCATTCAATCCGTCAGTTTAAAAAATGTATTTCACGCAGGCGGTTGGCTTTGTGATTTTCAGCAGCGCTTTATTGCCTTTAGTGCAGGCCACAAACCAACAACAGCTAACTGAAATTATAACCGATCTTAGTACAAGAACCAATGCAAGCACACTGCTATTCTACTGCGGCAAACATAATCTGTGTTGTGAGCAACTAATGAGAGCACAAAAAGGGCCGAAACTTTGTCTTACCACGAACCGCAGACTAAAACTGAAAGAATTTCACCATGCCAATATTATGGCCATCGTATTACTTAAAAGAAATAGTGCAGTGGAATTGCAACAGCTCCGAGGCTTAGAGGAAACTCTGCACGGTCGGCAGCATACTCATATACTGTTCGTCGAGAATCAGCCGCTAACGCTACGAAACAACAACAGTTATCTCCCAACTTCGGCACCAACTTTGCGCTCATGGCGTTGGCTCTTCGACTGGTGCTGGTCGCAGGGCTACCTAAACGTGCTACTATTTAATGCTTGGCCAACCGAGAACCAAAAAGCTAAGGAAATGTTGACCTACACACCATTCCCCAGTTTACGTGTACACTATACAACCCTTACTGGATATCTACAAGCGCGCAGAGAACCAGTAAACCTGCAAGCCTTAATCTTACGCACTGGCATTGGCGATAATCCACCACGCGCACTGCTCTACCAAGATAATCAGGGAAATCATATAGTTAGTGGAATGGCGCCGGAGCTACTGCGTTTATTTGCCTGGCGCTATAATGCCACACTCGAATTTGTGCGTGTCCCAGTGCCGCCGAATAAACTGTACACGGCACTGTTATGCGTTGAAATGCTCGTCGCCGACCAGTTGGACGTTTGCGCTGATTTTTTCCTTACTAGCGACGTGGTGCCGACTAGTCAAAGCGTATTCCTGTTTAAAGGCTACCTAATTGTGCGCTACCCGCAACCAATCGACAGCTATTTGTACCTCTTCAAGCCATTTTCGCAGCCGGTGTGGCGGGTATTTTTGACCACTTTTATTTTCATAATCATTTTTACCACCGGAATTAGTCGGTTTCAGTTGGGTGCTTGGCATTTTGCATACTTTTTACTCGAGGTAATTCGTAGCCTCTTGCAGACCTCCTTTAAATTAACATTGATCCGTGGACGTGTTCAACCACTGATGTTTATGCTGCTTGCTTTGTGCGGCTTCGTTATATCTTCAATCTATTTAACTTGTCTCTCCAGCATATTGACTACACAAATCTTTGAACGTCAAATAGAGTCCTTCGAAGATCTGCGCGATCTAAACATACCCATTTTGATTACATTGGAAGACCAGCAGCTTGCGGAGTTTTACAGCTTTCCGGACATTGTGCAAGAGCTATTCGAAGTCACGGCACTGGCTACAATAAAAGCGGCACAGAATGTACTTGATCCCCGCTATGCTCAACTCATATTTTTCGATAAGTGCATGATGCTCTTATATAGACAACGTTTTCTGACGCGCCCACGTGCCATGGCCTTAGACGCGCCCGTTGAGATTTTCTCCGGCGGCATACCTATGAAGCGGAACTGGGCTTTTCAGCACTTGTTGGATATACATATGTTACAGATGTTTGCGTATGGCTTGCATGCGCATGCCTTGCAACAGGGGTTAGAGGAATCATTGCAGCATGGCAACTTCAGCACGTTTCAAACGGAGTACCGTGAGGTGGCGCCCCTAGATATGGCGTATTTCGAAATGCCGGCTCTGCTGCTGGGCTGTGGGTACGCAATGTCCTTGGGTTGTTTTCTGTGCGAGGTGCTGATTTATAGGTTGAAAAATTATTTTAAGTGTGGTGTTATGACATGAAATGGTTGCGGAGGCTTTTATTGAGTTTAGGAGAATTTAATATTAAAACGTTAAAAACCCTTTTGAAAGATGACATTAGTATTCTTAGTACCGATTTTTAGAAAACCTTTAGTTTATTAAACTTCATTTCAAATTATCCACTGTATATTGTTCTGAATATTTTAAATAGTGGTATCGGTCGAATGATATATTTTGCTGTGCGCTGTATTCATTATAACTATTGCCGTTTCTTCAATTTGCACGCTTAAACTATGTGTAAGCTTCGTGACCAATCCTAAGCATTTTCTAACCTCTAAATGACCGTTGAAGAATTTGGAGAGCCCACTCAGAGATCAACCATAGCAGTCACATTCTACCTTGGAGTGCGCGATAGAAGATATATAGTTGATTTAGGATTTACATTTGGTAATTGATAGGGCCTTACAAGTATGTAAATACTTCAGCGTTGGAGTGTGACGTGCGGAGTATTTTCGAAAACCCACATCTAGCAACACGCTGAAATACTATGATTGTTACTGCGGCGTGGAGGGGCACCCTCAGCACTGAGAACCCCACGCGAAACCAGTTATAGTTGGTCAAGAGCATACGCTTTAGGCATAGCGGTGCAGAACAAAGTGATTTCATAAGAGTAATATTATATAAGCTATATATAAGTTATATATAATATTTACATTAATTTATGTTTACCACACTCTTGATTTGAGTTGCCACTTGAAAAAGCTTGTTTGTTTTTTTAATGTAAATAAATGTCAAAGTGATGATGATTCGAAGATTTGACTTGTGCTTTCAAAGGCTTATGCAATGATCTGACGTTTTTCCAAAGTTAACAAGAATTTGCTGTTTTAATAAGACCATACGATCGTTATTTTATTGCGAGCAAATTAAAATTCAAACTCCTAAGCAACAGAAATCCTAACTTCTTGCGTTCCATCAATTAAATTTTCTCTTTATTAATAACACAGATTTCCTTTGCATAATGGCGTCTAAAACAGTGAATGTCGACACAAACACTCCATTTACAATCGCATTCCTTAAACCCAAAAGCTTTGCTTATCAGATCGGCGCAGCAACTAAACATTTATTCATACGACATTTTGTCATTAACCCAGCCCTTGCTGCAATCAATGCCAATAAATCCAAAATTTCCTAATAATGAAATATTACTGCGATGCTTATCATGGTGCGGACGCATTAAGAGCTTTCATGGCACCCAAAGCTGCAGGCTGAGCTTTTGAATTCATTACATTGATCTTATCAACAGAGCGATTTATTATCATTAAGTAAAAGCAGCTCCGAGACAATACTTATACATAGAAGTAATCGTTGTGATTTGTTTGGGCAATTTCGGTGAAGCTGCGTGTGGTGTGAAATTTGAAAGTGCGAAGCTTATCTAAATTAGTTTTTAATCTAAAAAACGAGAAATAACAAAATAAATCAAACGTGTTCGCTATGGGAATTCCAAAACAAAATTAAAAGTAATACCGAGTGCTTGGTGGAAAAGTTAGTTCTTTTGTCTAAGTCTGTGTTTGTCTCAGGCCTGTTGACTTTGCTAATGTGTTGGCAAATATCGCACTTTCAACCATTTTCCGTCCACAGACGTGTGACGAAATAAGGGAATGTGTGATTTGTGGCATGTTGCTGCATGTACTTTTGTTTGTTGCAAACAAAATGCAATGCAGTGGGGCTCAGATACTAAGTACATCGAATAATTATAGCGCTTGAGTTTAAAAATATATTTTTTGTTTTCTGTTTATACTTTGGCGCTATCGCACTTTTCCTATAGCCAAAGCATTCGAAAAAATTTTTGGTTGTTAAAATTGTAAGCTCATGCTTGGGCAGACTTTCTTAGAGAAAGAAGAATTTATAAATCGGAAAAATATTCATTTTTTTTACCCACCCTAATGTATATGAGTAATAAAAGTAGGTAAAGCTTGATATCTTTATTCTAAGAAACCTCCCAATAGATAAATACCTCGAATGCATAATTGCATAAATTAAAAATCAATTTAACAAATTCACTTGTTAATATCATTGCTCAGCAAATTCGCTGTGCGTACTTATATTTCCGAACCACCTGTCGCGCATTTTCAACACATTAAAAATTGAAAAAAAAAAATTTAAAACCCTCTGCTACCCAATTATGGCAGCGCTGCGCATACCAGACATTTCAAAAGTTTTTTTGTTTCCCTTGTGTACACAAATACTTACAAAATTTGAATAAATACCTAACTTAAAACGATGCGTGGCGGAATCTGATGCGCCAACGAAAGGTGAAGAATGATGACAGGAGGCAAAGTTGATTGAAATTTGAGAGTCGACCGCCGCCAAAAAGCCAGTTTTGTGTTTATTTACTTTTTTTTCCTTTTAAACTGCTAAGCAGCTGCTAAATGCTTAACTAATTGAGTGAATGACAGACTCAAAATATAATTTTTAATTAATTGTTAATAATTTCAATTATTGACATGAGTTAAGGAGCCCATCAACACCACGCAGTGGCAATAAAGAAGGTTCAAAATTAATCAAATACATATAAAAAATAAATAATAATTTGATGATTAATTGCGTGTTGTGGTGAGTTAAGACAAAATAAGCAGCTTTAGGAAAAGCTCATGTGAAATAGAGTCAAAAACAAATGCAAGAAGTCTTCAAGAAGTTGTTTTAACGGGACTCACATTCCAAATGTTAATATTATTTACACTGCAATGACAAAAGTACATTCTAAAGCTTTTAAAAGTTGAAAGCTTTCATAGACAAAATTTCATAAGCCAGAAATTCAACATAATTCATTCTAAAGCTTTTAAAAGTTGAAAGCTTTCATAGACACAATTTGATAGACCAGAAATTCAACATAATTCATTCTAAAGCTTTTAAAATCTGAAAGCTTTCATATAAACACTTTCATAAAGCGGGAAGTTAATATACTATGCGTTGGTGTTCGAAATTTAGAAAGCGCTAACGATTTTGAACAAGTTCCAGCATTACTCGCAACGAAATATATTAGAACTGATGGCACTAAAGCTATTCGAAAGCTCAAATTAAAAGTATTAGTTTAAAACTTAAAAGTTTCCAAGCATATAATCTGCTTATTTTTATTTTATTCTTAAAAAGAAAAAAATAATAAGAAAAAAAAATAAGCAGATTTATTGAAAGCTTATGAAAAAAATAGGCAGAGACAATTACAATAAGTCTTCAAGAAGCTTCTTTTAATTGCTAATATTAATTACACTGCAATGACAAAAATTAATTTTAAAGCTTTTAAAAAGTGAAAGCTTTCATAGGCTCAAAATCAAAAGCCGGGAAGTTAATATACAAGTACTATATTTTGGTGCTTGAAATTTAGAAAGAACTAACAGTTTATAACGAGCTCTGACTTACTCACAAGGAAATATACTACAACACATGCTTTAAAGTTTTTCGAAAGCTCAAAAAATAAATTCAAAGTATCAGTTTGATACTTTAAAGCTTCCAACTAAATAAATCCGTACCATAAGTTCCATAAAAACATAGTCGAAATTTTTCGAAGTTATATAGTAACTGTACATTTTTAAATACATATTTTTCATTACATAATGATTTTTTAATATTTCCAAAGAAGAAAATCATGCCTGAGTGCTATGTTTGCAAAAAAATGACATGAGTGAGCTTTCGGCACGCTTTTTATTGACAACTTGAATTTTATCTCGCCGGAGGTGTTTGCTTGAACACGAATTTCTTGTAATGCGTTTGTTGTTTGTGTCGTTTTTTCAACTCATTCGTGTTATTAATGCTAATCTGCGAACCAATTTGGTAGGAAATGTTCAGATATGAAACGGTGGCAAATGTCAAGATCGTTTGACAACCTTCCGTAAAATATTTAATTGTAGGTATATGGCAGTATGTGTGGCTGTTGCTTGGCTCGTTTTGATATGCGCTCGCTAATTGTACTTCCGCTTGTTGAGCTCGTGTCGTTATTAATTAAATTGTCGAAAACGTTACAAAAAGGCCTGGAGCGGTAAAGCACGGAGTGATATTTTTTTCGACGCATTTTAATTTGAACACAATGGCGATAAAAGAAAAAATACGAAACAAAATTTCGAAAAATAGAAGGGATTTGTTTGCAAATATCGACTTTTTTCAGTAGATATTTTACTAACGAAATGTAAGAAAGCAAAAACGTTAACCGCGGCTGCACCGAAGATATAATACCCCTCTGAAATACCAAAGATTTCTTACAACAACTTGATTTCGACCGTTCAGTTTGTATGACAGCTATATGCTATAGTTGTTCGATCTGTATAAATTCTTCGGAGCTTACATTATTGTCTTAGATAATAACTCATTCTAAATTTCGTGGCGATGGCTTATCAAATGAAGAAGTTTTCCATACAAGCACTTGGTTTCGAGCGTTCAATTTGTATGGCAGCTATCTGCTATAATGCTCCGATATCGGCCGTTCATACAAATGTTCAACTTCTTGAATAGAAAAGGACGTGTGCAAAATTTCAGATCGATTTATCAAAAATTACCAAATTCCAAATTTGGTATCCCCGCAAAACTAATACGGCTGTGTAAGCTGACGTTGAGCAACACGAAAAGCTCCGTCCAAATCGGGAAGGACCCTTTCCGAGCCGTTCAATACCAAACGAGGTTTCAGACAAGGCGATTCCCTATAGTGCGACTTTTTCAACCTGCTTCTGGAGAAAATAGTTCGAAAAGTAAAGTCCTCTCTCGACGAACAAAAGCCAAACTCTATAAGTCGCTCATAATTCCCGTCCTGCTATATGGTGCAGAGGCTTGGACGATGACAGCAACCGATGAGTCGACGTTACGTGATTTCGAGAGAAAGGTTCTGCGAAAGATTTATGGTTCTTTGCGCATTGACCACGGCGAATATCGCATTCGATGGAACGATGAGCTGTACGAGATATACGACGACATTGACATAGTTCAGCGAATTAAAAGACAGCGGCTACGCTGGCTAGGTCATATTGTCCGGATGGACGAAAACACTCCAGCTCTGAAAGTATTCGACGCAGTACCCGCGGGGGGAAGCAGAGGAAGAGGAAGACCTCCACTCCGTTGGAAGGACCAGGTGGAGAAGGACCTGGCTACGCTTGGAATGTCCAATTGGCGCCTCGTAGCGAAAAGAAGAAACGACTGGCGCGCTATTGTTAAATCGGCTATAATCGCGTAAGCGGTGTCTACGCCAATTAAGAAGAAGAAGATATCAAAAATTAAGGGGGGTAGTTCACCTATATCTATAACACCTTTTAGGTGTTACCCACTACGTTGCAAACTTACTATACCCTGTACAGTTCGGGGTATAAAAATAATTAAATAAAACAATAAACTTTATGCTACTTTTCAATTTTTCGCAACTTATAAGCAGTAAAATCACAGTTAACTGTACAATAACTCTGAATTTATTTACCAACAATTACTATTAATATATTCATTGTTTATGGCCAGTATATCCATTTACTCATTAGACAAGAGCAAAAGTCTTTTAAAATTGCCAAATATACATATTATTTTAGGCGCAGAGGTAACGGCAAACCAATAAAATGCCAATAAAGTAAATTGAATAATCGCTACCACTTTACAGTCAAATTAAACTCTGACGCATGCGCACAGTGGGGGTGCCGTATGCGCCAATCGCCAGCTGGAATCGAATGTTAGTTTTCCAATTTTTCTTTCCGAAACATTTATCCGCCATAAATTTGTAGCTTAGTGAATGGTTAAAGTATGTATTAAAAAGCGTTTGACAAGGAGCCGCAACCGCAGCCACAATCGCCCGCAATACGGGCGCTGACGGCAAAGCAACCGTTTTTTCATAACTACAGAGGTTTGCTCTTGCTTAGCAACGCATTAAAAAATAAAAAAATATACAAAAATAAATAAAAAATTTAAAAAGAAAATCATAAAAAAAAAACACATAAAAAATTATAATAAAAAAAATAAATAATCTTAAAATATATATTTTAGTTAGGAAATAAATATCATTACCGGTGGTTATGTAGCATTACCAGTATTTATGTACCGAGTACGAGGCGTGCGTAAATGCCCACATAACTGACAAGCCAAGTCATACCTATCGATAAGATCTTGCACCTACTCGATCGATCGATCGCTCGTGGGGGGTCCTCCACCGCCGCCGATCGCTATCGAACAGGTCACAGTGAGCGGTGGCATGGTGACTCGCCATCGATAGAAGTTATCAGCACATTTATTAATTTTGAATGCAAGTTTGGCCGCTGTTGCTTACGGTAGCTTAAGTAGCCTAGTAACTGAGGTCTTGCCACATAAATTTTTCATATTGGCTTTTTTGTGGCCTGAGTTGCTGGCGCGAAATATGCGACATAAATATGCGTAATGCCAAATAAGCTGGGAGAGTTTGGTAAATTAGTGCAAATTTTGGCGATTTGGAGTGGTGATTTGTTTTAAATTTAGAATTAGAATCTATATTTACATATTTTTTTTTGTGTTGATATAAATTTTGTCTGTCATTTCTGTAGTAATTTGTCATTTGAGTCATTCATAAAAATAAATATAATCGAAAAACTGTAAAACTAAACTTAAATCAGCTATACGCGTCTCTCTCTCTCTCTCTCTCTTATATTGAAAGCAATTTTGAGCGCTATTTGTATTATTTACAGTAACTTAAAATATACTTCTCGTCCAAAAAAAAAATGGAATTAAAACGCGAACATTTTCGTGTGACTACTTTTTACAACTTTCGACGTGGATTAACTTCGCAACAGTCCATCAATGAACTTAATTCAGTTTTTGACGATGAAGCTCCATTAAGGACTAATATTTTTCGATGGCATAGGGAACTAAATCGAGGCCGTATATCACTCTAAAATGAATTACATGAAGGTCGTCCAAAATCAGTTGTTGTTCTGGAAACTTTTGATGCTGTGCTCAAACTGCTGTCGTAAGATGGTCATGTGATCTATCTTGAGATTGAGAAAACTGTAGGCACTGGTGGCAGCTGCATACAATCAATAAATCATGAAGATTTGATTTTAGAAGCATTTTTTTTCATGTTGGATGCCACACAATATGTCAATAGCTCAAAAAAGGTCGATTGATCAAGAGAAATGTTAAAAAAATACAAAAGCGGTGCTTCAAAACACGTCTATAACAACATGACAGGTGATAAATCATAGATTTACGATCATGACCACCGTGACAAGAGGCGAAGAAAGCTTTTTCATGGATGGATCGAAGCACAAAGGGAAGGTTGCAGGGAAAGTTTTCTGTCGGGAGTTCTCGGTCACCTCTTGTTTCAGAGAGCCAGACTTCAACTTTAACGATGTGAGGCTTGTTTTCACCCAATCAGATAGCAGAGCTGCTAGACAGAACTTCAAGGAGTTCATGATCTCACTAGCTGTGGCATCCAGCTACTTCTATATTAAACCTGTCTGGATGCCTGGTCGGAACGGAATCGTCGGAAACTGTAAAGCCAATTAGCTTACTTACATTAGGATAGGAATAGACAGGTGTTCCCTTGTCTTCATGTATTCAGGCGCTAGTTCTATGCAAGTTGGCGAGCCTTAGCAAGCGTTGGCCAGTAAGCAGCACCTGTAGGTCTTAGCAACATTAACACGACCGCAATGATAGGTGTCCTAACTGGACACCTTTCCATTGGCACTCACGCGGTTAGACTAAAGATTTTGGAGGACATATCTTGTCAAAATTTCAATGAGAAAGATGAGGTGAAAACACCTATAAACTTTCTTCTTCACTGTTTAGCTTTCGCAAGCCTAAGTTTAAAGCAACTTCGGTGTCATTCTTTTTACGAACCCGGTGCGGTATGTGGCTGGCTTTAGGCGCTTGGTAAATTACAACTGATTTTGATCCGTACTTATGAGTTCTGGGCATCACAGCGGACAAGCGTGTCTAGCAGTCCAAGTGCGATTATTCGTAGTCTCATGAATATCAGCCATTTATCTAACCTAAGCTCACCTAACATATAACCGGCAAGAATATCTCCGATTTATAAGAGGAATGTGTTAACAAGCAAGGATTTAGAGATATCTCTCCGCAGGGGCAATAAAATTATAAATTTGGAATGGTTTAATGTCCTTAGTTTTTACTTTTTAATTCTGCCCCATAATACTAGCTCACAGTCATCTATAAAGATAGGCTTATTGTTCCGAAAGCGATGTTCTCTGAGTTCTTCGCAAAATCTTTTATAAATATTTACTAAAATGTAAGTTTTATGTAACCGTTCTTTACATCTTTGTTCCCTTCTTTCTTTTCAGGTAAGTTCAAACTAGAAAATTCTTTTCCTGTGACAAAATGAAAGGGTCTTCATAGGTAAGTCAAAAATGTATGAAACTTCGCTTCTGGATATTTATAAATTATGCCTCAGTTCGTCGACTAAAACACAGAGATTACATGCTCTCCAAGAACAGGTATTTTCATGCGACTAAGAACTGCCAATCAAGGTCCGTAACTGTCATACTTCACCATTAAATATTTGGTATTCGACGGCAACCCTAAAACTGGTTCACTTTTGCCCTAAATCGGCTCGAACTGCATGGTGTATCGGTTTGCTGTTGAATGCAACCTGCTCCCACTATAAGCCATTGGTCACGGTTTTCAGTATGGAAATTAATACCTCTTTTGTTATTGTTATTTTGTGGTACTTTTTTTTTTTTTTTTTTGTTTTTGCGCTGCACTTATGCTGCGCTCTTATAACTTTTGTTGCTCGCTTGGGAGACAAGTGCTATTAACACTCGGCATAATGCGACATAAAAATGCACTTTTCGATTCGGCAATACTGCAGTGTCAACGACAACAATAACAACAAACTAGCGAAACTTAGCAGCGGCAACACTTCGATTCCAGCGATCGTTGGAGGAGGCAACTGGCAGCAATACACTCGACAGTTGCAGTTTATCAGACGCGCACACACACGTTCATACGAATTTGTATCGTTGCATACATATATTTAGTCGCATAGTGCACTTTTCCTTAGTATTTACTCTTTTGTTCTCTCACTATTTACTTTTTATAATATTTTTTTTATTGCAAATTAAACAAAGTGTCCAATGTCAACAGCAACGTCAACAATAGCACCCACCATAATGGAATGTTTTGGCTGCCAGCGCACTCTTCACTGCTCATTGACCGGTCTCTCCACACACACAGCGATGTGCCGATGTGTCTAAAAGCAGTTGCGCTATTTCGCTTGCCACCTACAATTTTTTGTTTTGTTGTTTCGTTTCGTTTATTGTTTTCAATATGCAAATGGCTCAGCGAATTTGTTGGCTTTTCTCATTTTCGCTGTTATTGAAATATCGAGTCGGAGAAAAAATGTCACAGCGTTGAGTAGTTTGGAGGATACTGTTGTCTGTCGGTGCCTGTGATGTGCGGAGTATAGATTGATGCTGCGCGGACCTTCATGCAATCACTGATGCATGTGAAGGCCAATGACCAAGTGCGCAAAAGTTGTTGTTGCAGGTTAAGTGAGATAAAATGGAACTGATTTATGTAGTGAAACAGAGATTTAGTATGCATGACAGTAAAATTCGAATAATCTAAATGGAAATGGTTGGCCAATAACTTGGCATCATGTGATTTGAGGAGCGCAATATGAAAATCCATGTTTACATCAAAATTAGAGTTTATAACGATGATGAGATACTCATTTTTTAAAATAATAGCAACATATGATTTAAAATCACGTCAATATCAGTAACCTATTGATGCGATATCACATCAAGCAATTGAAAAATTCATAAATAGTTCAGTCTAATAAAACAATCTTAATCGCTGTGAACTAATATCAAAAACTAGCTAAAATTAAGTATGGTCGGTTTCGATGTGATGAAAAAAGTCACATGCTACCATTTGATATAATAAGAGCATATTGTATGATGTGATATTTAAACTTGGATTACTGCGTCACAGAGTCTACGCGTAGCGGCTTTTTCTCTGCTCACATGCAGACGAAGGATATGTGGATGGGGAAGGATCACTGGGAAGCTGAAAAGCTTTTTCCTGGATAGGTCAAAGCTATGTGGGAAGGTTGGAGCAGGAGTTTTCTGCAAAGAGCTCTCCGTCAAACTTTGCTTTAGGCTACCGGACCGCTGGGGTTTTTTCAGGAAAAAGTGCTTGCTATTAGGTGACGGTAGACATACTCTACGCTACGAAGCCTAGTTTCTTTCAGGGATATGAGCATTAAACTCCGACAGCAGAGCGCCAATACTAGCGTCATGTCAAGAATTGACTATCCTCACTAGAAATAGCATCAAGGTACATCATTATAAAACTAGTTTGGTTGCCTGGTCATAGAGGAATCGTTCGCCTTAGCAAAGCCGATGAGCGGGCCAGAGGAGACACCCTGGTCCCGCTCACATTGCAATGGGACCGAGTTGGATCTCAACTGGCATCTTGCGTTCTAGCACTGGACCAATGGATCTCGCGTGCGCTGGTTGACGACCCGCTACTGTGCGACTGCAAGATCCTTTTGGCCTGGAGTAGCAATGTTAATACTGCCTCAAATAGTAAGAATTCTTACTAGACACTGTTCAATAGACATTAATGCAATAAGACTAAAAATCTTGAGAGCACAAGTTGTCACAAAGTGTATAGAAGATGGTAGAGGTGGAAACAGCTAGGCAATTTCTCCTCCAGATCTGACTGAAATCTGTTCTCTTTCATTTTTGGCGTAGACACCACTTATGCGGTTAGAACCAAGTTTACAACAGCGCTAGTTGTTCTTCCTTTTCGCGTCAATTGGAGATTCCAAGTGTAGCCAAATCCTTCTCCACCTGATCTTTCCAACGGAGTGGAGGTCGACCTCTTCTTCCGCTTCTCCCAGCGTAGCCCCAGCGGCCCTTAATTCGCTGAACTATGTCAATGTCGTCGTATAACTCATACAAATCATCGTTCCATCGAATGTGATATTCGCCGCTGCCAATGCGCCAAGCACCTTAAATCTTCCATAGAATCTTTCTCTCGAAAACTCGTAAAGTCGACTCATCAGATGCTGGCATCGCCCATGCGTCTGCGCCATATAGCAGGGCATGGATGATGAGTGACTTGGACTTTGTTCGTCGAGAGAGGACTTTACTTCTCAAGTGCCTACTCAGTCCGAAGTAACACCTGTTGCCAAGAGTTATTCTGCGTTGGATTTCGATGCTGACTTTGTTGTTGGTGTTAATGCCGGTTCAAAGATAGACGAAATAATCAAAGATTTCGAAGTAATGGCTGTCAACAGTCACGTGGGAGCCAAGTTGTGAGTGCGACCACTGTTTGTTTGATATTTCGTCGTACCGTCATTCACTACCAGACCCATTTGCTTCGCTTCTTTGTCCGACCTGGAGCAAGCAGAATTAAGACTAAAATCTGTTATCCTCCAGCAAACATCCACCACTAACAGCACTGTCGAAAGATTTCACCACCACTGAACACTAAATAGTTCAACCATTACTGCCCAAAACATCCCTGCTCGTAATATCAAGTTCAAAATTTATCGAAGCTAACCACAAAAGCGGATAAGTGCAAAAGCGCGTGTAATAAAGTAACAGAACACTTGCAAAATATTTCAATAACTCGACTAATTAGAGAAAAAGCAAGTGCGAGGAAGTGATTTGCGGTTACAGGGAGCATTACGAATAAATTTTCTGCCAAACGGCCTTGCAACAAATAATACGCGATCAAATAAGTGAAAAAAGCCAGTGCTTAAATATTTGCATTCTCAACGGAACGAGTAAAAGACCAGCTGCTAATTTCGAAATATGCTTGGAAATAAATATATTTTACAAGCCGCTCAACCGCAATTGCATTTTTATGGCATACCAGCTGGTGCGAATTACACAAATTTTGCATATGATATTAATTATTATTTGTTGTTGCTGCTTTGAATGGTGGTCAGACAATGCGGCCGCTACAAGCCACAAAGCAAATAACGGTAACTCGCTTACAATTTACTTTTACTTTCATTTGTTCAAAGGCATCCCCAATTATTTGCCGACTTGCGGTCGCTGGTGGTCGGTATTTTTACCAGCGGAGAAAAGCCGCGCGGATTTGCGGTTTACTAAAGCAGCGAGAAATTTCGAAAAGTGAAGAAAATTAATTGTAAATATATGCTACACTTTGAGATGTGAGTGCAGAGAGAGAGGAGGTTTGCGAAAAATATGAGCGACAAAGCAAAGAGGGAACGGCAGAAAGAGTTGGATAAAAGGCTTAAACTTTTAATATTTTTAAGGTGAATGAGTGCGCTGAAGAAAAGAAAAAATTAAAAATTAAAATAGAATTTTAAAGATTTGTGTAGGATTTGCAAGGCTTTCTGTGATTGATCTGAGATTTTATCCACTGCTAGACAGATTTTCTATAAGTTGGTTACTTTGACGGTTACTTTAACAGTTACTTTGACACGATTATCGTGGGACGGCAAAAATTCCGGGTTCATTCCGGTTACTTAAACCCGAATGTACTGGGAACGGTTACGAAACTTTGTCGGTGCCTGTGATTCGGGACTTTTCCTCAAACATAATGAGTTTCGAAAACTTTTGAGAGCTCCGTCTGTCCATTTAAAAGTTATTTTAAGCCAGAGGAGGTATATACCCCATACAATTTCGGTTAGTTGTCGTGCTTTAATTGGTTGAATGACATGTTTTCAAGATCACCAATACTTATCCACTTAGGACTTCCTGTCTTAGACATTTCACAAAAATTTACGGTAATCAGAGAAACACAGAAACTAATTCAGGATGTGAGTAATACTTATGGATGTATACACATACATACATGGAACTTATTCATATATTACTCCAAAGCCGCCAGGAGTTGAAAAAGTGCACCGTAAAATGTTGTAAGAAATGGCAAACAAATGACATTTTTATGTCACACAAGAGACAGGACATAGCAAGGAGAAGAAAGTGCGCTGCTGAAGGACACCAAAGGGTTAGCGTACCAATAATGTGCAAGTTGTAAGCACAAAGTGAATAAAGTTGTCATATATCAAATGCTTGCGCATCCTTTAGAGAAAACACCAACACACACACACGCGCTTAAGTACAAGCATTTTATAGAAGAAAGCTGCGTTTGTAGACAGAGTAAAGCAAGAAGGAAATTCAAGGAGCCAGGCAGTCGCCAAGTCGCCAAAGGTACAAATAACGCGGCAAGAACAGGAAACCAAAACGGTATGTATTGAGCGTGGAAAAGGCAGCATTGGCGGCTGGTAAAGGGCATTTCTTGTATTAAGGGCCCTTGCGTGGAAGGGTGATGTGCGCAAATAACGACCAGAATCCCGCTGTTTTCCCCCATTTCTTCGACCCAACTGAGCTAAAGTATTTTTCGATGTCGTGCAGTGGCCAAGATGACTTTTCCGCCAATTTTTTGCCGCGTTCGGGTTGTCAACTCACAAATAAGTGCACACACACACATAATCACTCATGCGAGATGCCAACTAATGTCGTTGATAGCTTGAGAAAACAATGAGAGTAAGACCTATCATTTACACTGACAAGTGTGCGGCACAAAAAATATACAAATAAAACAATGACTTTCAGCGATTTGTAAAGGGGGAAAAACGGCTTGAATACATCATGAGCGTTCTTGGCAGCCCTTTTGGCAGCAAAGCGACAATGTTAGCCCCTCTGCAAAAAGGGTTAGCATGCTGGAAGCCAAAGTGGGTGGGCAGACGGGCGTTTGAAAGTGTCACTTGTACAGTGTGTGTGTGTGTGTGTGTGTGTGAGTACGTGTAACTAGGAAATAGGTTGGCTCCCCGATTGCACTACTCGCTATGCGGTTAGTTAATGTCTACTCACATTTATGGCGGAAGCTTTATGTGCCGCGCCATCTGTGGGTGTGTTTGCTCGAGTTCAGTGACCGCCTCAGCTGCCAACTTTTACGCTAAGAGTGCGATGTGTTTATTTTTAGGGATTTCCCCTTTTTTCTCTGTATTTACTGACTGCATAAATATTTGTTAGGCGCGCCGGCACTAAATGTTTCCGGTGCCGGAAATGAAAGATAGCCCAGAAATGAGTGCTTTTGCACCGGGAACATTCGCAAATGTTCATTTATTTGAGTTGGAAAGGGCTCAATTGTGTGCAGAAACGCTTTTTTTGTCGCTTCTAAAATTTCGAAACGCAATTTTGGAGGGATATTTTCGTAAATTATTTAATAGCGGTTTTCTATTTTGTATTTTGGTCGAGATTACTTTGGAAGTACTGCTCTAGTTTGAGATTAAGCTCATTGAAGATAAGTTTGAGAGAAACGCTCATTTAAAAACATATTTTTCCAGTCAACTATCTTCTAACAGGGATCCCATTTGGACAGCTTACAACCCCGGTCCGGTACTGGATCATAGGACCCTTGCAAGTCGACAAAGACTTTAAGCCTATCACCAATTTATTTAAACGGCTAAGGCAGTTGTGGCTATATCTTCTGGTTTGCCGAACGTAAGGCTATCGATATGTTTCCTTCTGAGTCGTACAGAGACTAGACAATGGAGCAGAAAATGCTAAGAAGTTTCCACCTCATCCTCCGCCATACAACTTGACAACTTACCACATAAATAGCTGTTGATCAGTGTCCAGTAAGTACTCCTACGATTATGGAAAGATGAACTTTGTTTAAGACAAGTAGATCATTAGATCTCCTGAGCTCCACTCTAGGCCAAAACGATTTCGCAGTCGCACGGGAGCTGCTCTTCGACAGGCGACTAAGATCCCAATGGAGGTCCGACACAGTCCCATACTAATGTGAGCGAGGCAAGGGGTCCCCCACTGGCTAGCTCGTCGGCTTTGCAATTGCCAGCGTTTTCGCTGTGATCAGGCGTCCAAATGAGTCTGATGCACTATTCACTCGTTCGAAAATTGCTTGAGTTCTTCATAACGACCTTTGTTCATGAAGTTTATGCAAGACGGCTGAAAGATTTCCCCACTTATCTCAATATTCAGTCGGAACCGATACTAAGGTTGTCTGAGAATTCCAAAGTTCACTCCATAAAGTCATGTGTAGTTATTGAGCTCATCAAAGCGGTGATTTCTTCATATACCAAAAAAAAATAGTTCACCGACTCTACTAAAATGTACCTACATTTGCACTTCTCTGCTTTATGACCACTTCTATCACTTTCCGACACAAATTCAACTCCTTAAAATTTAATTACTTCGTTTTTTATTATTTTCCTCGACATTTCCTTCGCATACTTGCATAATAAAGGGTTTCTAAGTATTTTCAAACCGTTCCAATTCGCGTGCTAAGTTGCACTTAGCGACTTTGTTACCCGCAAGACTGTTGAGTGCGAGTATTTTGCTTTTTATGCGTCCACTTGTTTACTCATTTATTCTAAATTTTATTTTTTTTTTTGGCTTCCTTATGTTTTTTTAACTCTAATTTTAGCGTAATTACCGTTATTGCATGTACAGTTATGTTGCTTTTTATGCCAATTTAATGGCTGCGTTCACTCCACGTTCAGAGGGAGTTACACGCAAAGTTGTTTCAGCATAAGGCGGGGAGGTGACATGTTTTTGTTGTGCAAAATATTTTATAGAACAAGAGATAAAGGAAAGTGAGTGTGTAATATTGGGTAGTCAAAAAAGTATTTTCGTATAATTTTTCGTTGAAACAGCTATGAAATTATGGAAAAGTTTGACCAAGCTCGTCACATAAGCAGCCATGACAATGCTAAAGAACTTAACATTCATCAACTAACGGGTTTGAACCATTTAAAAAAGGCTGTCTACAAAATGAAGCTCTATGTTTGGGTATCACATGAGTTGTCTATGAAAAATTTAATGGTCCGAATTAACATCTGCGATTCTTTGCTGAATCGAAATGAAATCAAATCATTTTTGAAGCGGATGGTAACAGGAGACGAAAAGTGGATCAAATATGACGATATGTGAGAAAACGATCATGGTCCAAGCATGGTGAAGCTCAACAAATGGTCGATTGGTAGGATTGGAAAGGAATCGTTCACTATGAGCTGTTGCAGACTGGTCGAACGATTGATTCACTATTTACTGTCAAAAACAGATGAGATTGAAGCAAGCAATCGAAAAAATAGTCAGAACTGATCAACAGAAAGGGCTTTGACTTCCATCAGGACAACGCTAGACCACACACATCTTTGATGAATCGGCAAAAACTAGGAGAGCTTGGCTGAGAAGTTTTGATGCATCCACCTTATAGCTCTGACTTTGCACCAGCGGACTACCATTAGCAGAACTCACTTAATGGAGTAAATTTGGCTTCAAGGGAAGCCTGTAAAACGCAGTTTTTCACCGAGAAACCAGAAAAGTTTTGCATTGATGGAATAATGTTTCTAGCGAAAAAAAGCAAAAAAAGTGGTGGACTAAAATGATACATATTTGGTTCTTTTAAGTTCATTGTGAATCCAAAAAAATTAGGTTGAAGTTTGATTAGAAATACGAAAAGACTTTTTTGACTACCCAATAGTAGATTCGAAAGCTGAATTCAAGCGCTTCGATATAATTTAAGTGCTTAAGCTTAAAATAATGTAAATCGAAAATGGAAATTTAGAATGCTATGGATATCTTTTGGATTCAGCGATTAGACTTACTTCCTGAGAAAAACTTTTTCAAAACTTTTTCTAAGTATCTTATCGAAAGCTTGTATTGCTACCAGCTTTTTATTGTGTACTAATTGCTGAGGGCTTACGCTTTCAACACACCACTTCTATGATACTTTAACTCAACCGTTACGTAACGCACTTACACACCGTTAGTTGAAAAACTGCACTCAAAGACCAGCTGTGGCATTTATCATGTACTCATGCAAACGTTCCTCATTTCCGTTTGAAACGAAAATGCAAGAGAACCGAAAGAAAAATGGAGCGATTTTATAGCTCACTTCCGTGCAACATTTCCGAAAAGCTTTTACAATTTGCTCTTGCAAGCAAATTTTTCTGGCACGAAACAAAACAGTATATCAGGACAAAACGCCGGCTTTAGTGCGCTAATCTGCCACAACCAGTGTTACCACCTTTATATATGTTATATTCCCGTCATTGGCCAGCTGCGGCCCCGCTTTCATTGAGTTTTTGCTTTTCATGCTTTTATTTTTGCATTTTGGTAAATATTTCCATTTGCATTCGCGCGCCTATAACGAAAACACAACATTTTCGGGTCCATCAACATGATTTATGACCAAACTAGTAATTACGAAACGTGTGTGGCCACCTCTTTTTGTTTTTTACTCGTTTTTTTGTGGCATGCATGCGCCCCCAACATTCTTTGCAGGAATTCCTACATTTCGCGAAATTACAAAATTCGCTTTTATGGCTGATTTTCCGGTCTATTGATTGCTGTGTGCTTCGGCACCACCCCCACTACCCTAATTCTACCTTGCTCATACCATACTTGGGTCTGTTTTGGCTTGCCTTTTATTCCTGCCTCTTGATTGGAATGTTCGCTGGACTCGTTTGTCATTTGTCCGCCGCTGAGTCAGTTTTTGCGTGGTTTTGGTAATTGAAATTGACATTTATCGGCGCGTAGCATATTTATGCATATTAATGGCGGGCTGTTTGTGAAACGGTTTGTCCTTTTGAGTATTGAAAATGATAGAGGATAGAGCAAGCAAGAGTATGAGGCTGTATACAGTTGTTGTTGTAATATATTTATGGAAATTGTTCGAAGTTTAATTATTTAATCCAATATGGTTCGTTTTTGTCTGCCCTTTTCTTACTCACTTTTTTCTTAAACACCTTTGAGGCCTTTGAATGTGAAGGATCAAGTTTGACCCGGACCGTCAAAAATCCAATACGGTTAGCTTTTTGTTTGTCGTTTTTTACTTTTAATCGCTTTCTCGGCTTATGGATAAGCAAGATCAAATTTGACCCGGACTGAGAAAAAATCTACAGTTTTGTGTATTTAAACACAAAACTTTATTATCGCTTTAAAAATAGGTTGCTGGGCCAATAAAAACTTCTCTTCAGTCAGAATCGCCGATAACGGTTCACTATAGCATATAACTGTCATACAAACTGAACGATCGGAAACAATTACCTTTAAGGTAAGCTTTTTCATTTGACGAGATACATATACATACGTATTATATATTCACGATATTTACAAGAATGCTTCGAAGTCGATTTTAAAAGTGATTACACCGATCCCAAAGTTTCAATTAGCTCGGGATGGCATTTTATAATCCTCGTTTTTGACCTTGGCAATGTAGATACTTCGTCGGATTTTTACTTTCCCAGCACTTACACCAAGCTACCTGGCTGTCTCCGGACCGAAGAGCCACCAACCAGACCGATCATGTTGAGAAAGACGGAAGACACGTTTCCAGTGTTTTAGACGTGCGTGCGCACCCAGGACCTAGCATTGTATCGAGAACCCCCTGAGCTGATCTAGTGACTTATGCCCAGCGCATTCCGAAATTATATAGGGAACACTTTTCCAGTTTGCTGAAAGCATAACATCAAGAGATGGTGAACCCGATTCACCAATCGATGACGATGGAGCAGACGTTCCATTGCCCGACCATGAAAAAGTTCGTATAGCAATTACCCGTCTGAAGATCAACAAAGCGGAGGAGACTGATGGATTGTCGGCCAATTATGGGGACAAAACTGATAACGGGCATGCAGCAGCTCTTTTTTTAAAAAATGGTCAGACGAAAAAATGCCCAACGATTGGAATTTGAATGTGCTCTGCCGAATCCAGCAAAAGGGTGACCCCACAATCCGCGCCAACTACCGTGGGATAGGCCTCCTCAACATGCCATATAAGGTTCTAACGAGCGTACTGTGCGAAAGATTAAAGCCGCCGATGGGAGCAGAGGAAGAGGAAGGCGTCCACTCCGTTAGAAACACCAGGAGAAGAAGGATCTAGCTACACTTGGAATCTTTCTTCTAGCGGAAAGGAAGAACGACTGGGCGCTGTTGTAAACTCTACGGCATCCGCGAAAGCGGTGTCTACGCCAATAAAAAAGAAGAAAAAGGAACACTTTCACAGACATAAGTATATTTATCCAGATATTTATAATTATTAGCTATAATGATTTCCGCAGAAGTCAACGTATTCCTTGAAAACTGAAGCCAGACAAAGTTCATTGGCATCGTGAAATCCAGCTAGTCAAGCATAACTTCAAATGAAAATTTTGCATTTATTTATGCAAAATAAACGGAACTGCATATATCACTTTACACACATGACCATACTTAACTTTTCTAAGGAAAACTAGTCACCAGAACCACAGAACCCAAGAACAATGCAAAAACGAAATAATAATAAAAGCAGTGCGCTGAAAGTATGTGTGGCAAAGCCATTGACGCGGCCGGTGATGGATTGTCATATGCAGCTCGCTCGGTTACACTGAAATGACACACACACCAATAACAACAAACACCTATGTGCGGTATTTGTTTATTTATTTTGTATTTATTTGTTTAAACAAATAAATAAGCAATGAAGCAGCAGCTAAGAAGAAGGCGCTGCATAACAGCAGAAAAAAAGAAACAAGATCGAAGAAATATGAAAAGTTAAAGCGCAAATAGAAAATCGCTGGACTTTTGTGGGAAGTGCACAGTGGAAGTGGAGTGTTGTAGTTGCATGAATGCGCGCTGTACACTTTGTATATTCTTGTGTATGTATGTAAGTGTGCTACATTGCATTTATGGCAAAAGGTTAATGACACATAAGCGCGCTATATGTGGACTGCCTGGGCCGCACGGCGTTTTGCGGCAACTCTGGCGCTCGCTCACTCGCCGCTCAAACGCTGACACGTCCATGCGATATCGACCAAGACAATTGATATTGACAACAAAAGATATGCCGGTGTGCCATAGGTGCTGTAGGCACACGCACACATACAAACATACACATATAGATACTTAGTAGAATGAAGGCAACGGCGCAGCAGTGGAGGAACTGGAACTGTGCGGCTATGTTTATTTGTTTATGCCTTTGAGGCTTATCACCAGGCGATAATGAAACTTTGTAGCACTGATATAACTTCGGTGATCAAGTGTCGTAGTGGAAGTTTACTACTAAATTGAGTGTCTTTATATCTCTACATAAAGTATATGTATCTATATTCCGTTATTATGCTTTGGGTTTAAGAAGCATATACCAGGTACATACATATGTATGTATGTATGTAAGTACTTGTGTCCGTTGCGCTATTTGGTACGTTTTCTGCTTTACGTTTCACGTGAACTGTGGCTTCCCCATCATATCGTCATTTAAACCAGTTACCTACTTTCGGGCTTAAATGCTTTTACTCAGTTTAACATAATTATTTTATCTTAGAAGCTGCTCCTTTGTTGGAAGAGTCAATATCGGGCCACTAACGGGTGATCCAACGCCAACACTATAACCCATCTTGAGACCCATCATTCATTATTGGATAATATTCGACCGAATAGACCACGTCCAGCCTGTAGTGCATAAAATATACCGGCCGTAGCTGAAAGTATACACGAAGACCATGAAAAATCGATTCGGCGCAGTTCGCAGAAACTCGGACTGACGTATGGAACAACTTTACGTCGAGATCTTAAGAAAGAGAAAGCTAACAAAATACATCCTGCATAAGAACTGAAGTCGCTCGATCTTCCCAAGCGACATCATTTCGCTCTTTTGGCTCTTAAAAAGTTCCAAGAAGATCCGACGTTTTCCAGCCAAATTTTGTTCAGAGATGAGACCAATTTCTGGCTCAATGGGTATGTAAACAAGCGAAATTGACGCAGTTGGGACAAAGAGCAAGCTGAAGAGTTTTAAGAGCTGACATTTCATTCAGAAAAAAACCTGGGTTTGATGTGGTTTGTGGGCAGGTGGAATCGTCTGTCCATATTTGGTTTCAACAAGGCGAAGCCACTTCCCACACATCTCAACAATCAATGGATTTAATGAGAAAACGATTTGGTCAGCAGATAATTTCATGTTTGGGGCCGGTCGATTGGCCACCAAGATCATATGATATCACACCGTTGGACTTTTTCCTGTAGGGATATGTTAAGTCTAAAGTTTATGCCGACAATCCCGCTTCGATTTAGGCTTTGGAGCAAAAATCACAGTCGAAATGCAGGAACGAGTCATCAAAAATTAGACTCAACGGATGAACTTCGGAGCAGTGGTGGGATATCGGTAGAAATTATACAGCTCGAGTCACTATGGCATATATCCGACATACTACAAACTGACCGATCAAATTTCTTTCAAGGCATCTTTTCTATTTGTCAAGAGTATTACAGCTTCGGATAGCCGAAGTTAAGGTTTTTTTTTTGGTTTACCTTGTCATATTCAATCGATTAACCCATAACTCTTCGTCATTTATTCGCTACTGAAACTCTGTTATACCAGACTTTCTCATTGATTGTGTTTCGAACTCGTACTTCTGCGTCAAGTTCTGCGTTGAAAGTTGTCAAATATTATTCAGGCCCTGGAGGTTAGTCACCAGATCTTTTCTCTCATTTGCGTAGCTTTCTATTCTCTCATTTGTCAAGCAGTTTTTAAAGGCAGCGAGAGAGTGAGTAATATATCTTTGCAATAGAAATACATTCTAAGCCATTCCATTCGCAGCTTCCAAAGCAATTACTTGCATTATCGAAAGTTAGAAGTTTACAACAACCATACCGCCTGGCGTTTCGCCGCCTGACACATTTCTATTTCACATTAGAATGCCAACTGTGCGCCAATGTTCTCCGATAAGCAATATTGCCACTCGTAAAACCGTCTAACATGCCGCCAAATACTCAAAAGCTCATTAGGTAGAAAACGAAGAAGAAGAAGAAGAGGAAATATTTAAATACTGCTGGCCTGCTGTTCGAGTCTTTAAAATGTCTTTGCTTTCATACGTTAAGAGCGCAAACAACTTTATTAAAGCCGCCAGCCAGCCAGCGTCTGTTGCACACACCAAAAAAGGACACTTTGATGGGCCGTAAAATGTCTCCAATAACTATTTCACCAAATCTGAATGTAGCTGTCACACAAACACCAGCCTTCAGACATCTAGGCATAAACATCAACGAGGCAAATAAACAGAAGTGAAACAATGGTGGACACAACAGTGTCGGTAATTTTAATTAGGTACAATTTTATAGTTAAATTTTAATGCTGCTGTAAATTTCCTGCTACCTATGATCATCGTTAAAGCCGATAATGATCATAAATACTCAGCAATGACGACGAGTTCAAACGAATTGTGGGGGAGAGAATAAGCAGCGGTTCGCCGGTTCCCAACAGCTGTGGCCAGGCAGAGAAAGGGTTATTGGCGCTGCGGATTAAGATACGCAAATGTCACATAAATGCAACAAAAAAACAACAAAAAAAGAATTGGCAAAATATAAAAAATAAAAGCAACAGCAAAGCATTAAAGCGTGCACATAAAAATCAGTTTAGAATTTCATTTAAAAAGTGAAATTTATGCCAATATAAAAGTGGACAAAGTAGTAGGCGATTAAAGCTGAGCAGCAAAGCAGGCGGGAGGCGTTGCAGGATTGACAGATAGCAAAAATCGCACGCACATGGGCACGCTATATATGTACATACATTTATATATATCGGAGAGAGGATCTGTGGGAAATTAAGACAATCTAGCGTTTTAATCTCAACTTTACAGCGCTTGGCCACCAGGAACGCGATTTCAGGCGATTTTTACACTTCGAACAATTTTTATGCGCATAACCTATCTGGCAGCGCGATCTGTCTCGTTCACCTAAGTAAGGTTTTGGGTGGCCGCAGGCAGTTTTTATGATTTTATTATTTTATTGATAGCAGCAGACACAAATCTTAAGCAAATTAGTTTGACTGTTGGTGTAAAAAAATTTCAAAGAAAAAAATGCGCGCTATGGAGCTTTAAGCTTTAAGGATCTATATTTGTATGATGTTCATTGCTTAGGATTGTGACAAATGCTGTATACGAAATAATAAAATAATGAAATAAATTAATAAATAGTTTTCAAAGAAGACAATGCGAACTATGGAGCTTTAAGCTTTTAGGGTACTACATTTATATGATAATTTTATTAACAGCAGCAGCTACAAATATTAATTAATTCAGTTTGTCTGTTGGCGCAAATAATTAATTCAAAGAAAACAATGCGGACTATGGAGCTTAAAGCTTTTAGGATACCATATTTGTATGATGTGCATTGCTTTGGATTTTGACAAATACTTCGAAAGTAAAAAATAAAAAACTAAGCACCGAGTTAAAAATCAAAACTTTTTCAAAATCTTCTTGGCAATATTTTTTTAATTTAATGTTTCCGCTTGCCGACTTGATTTGCCTCAGTCGCATGTAAACAACTCTCAAGTAGCTCTCATTTTGACATTTATTGATTGAAACCTTGTTAATATGTATACACACTTATCTACTTATTTGCAAAATTTGTACCGACCATCGATAAAATGCCACAGCCAACTACGAGTGTTACTATTTTTAGCTTTTCGTGCAAATTTTGTTCTAACAAATGTACAAATATTTGTCCGATTATTTATTTATAGCATTTTCTTTGAAATTTTTATTAAGTGTCTTTCATTTTGACAGTAATTGAATGAACTGTAGCGTGAGCTGTCCTATAGTGTATAATAAAGTAATCAGTAAAATCTTAAAGTGGCACGAAATTATTGTAATTAAAATCCAAAGTAAATTGCAGTGAGTTGCAAAATGAAAACACGAAGAGTGGTGCGGTAGAGTACAAGTACAGAAATAAAAAGAATATATTTTTATATATTAAGTTTGCCAAGAAATTCGTAAAACGCATGCATTATATATAACAGACCAACTGAAAAGTCCCCGGCCTTCCATAGTAAAAAACTTTTTTAGCAAAATTCGTTTCTTTCATATTCAACTTAGTTCCCTTCAAGGGTCACACACTAAAGCGACCCCCTAATCTTTCGTTAACAATTTTGTATACGATTTGTCATTTGCTTCGGAATAGGCCTCAGTTTCGGTTAGCCACTTCATTCGACGAAAATTTCTTCCCAGTGAGCACTCTTTTGAGATCTCAGAACAGCACATACTAGTCACTGGAGGACCCAGAACTGGAGATTGCTGCGGATATGAAAGTAACTCATGGATGTTTGCCCCCATTTTCACTGACTTGTGACACAATGCATTGACTTGGTGAAACAGCACTTTCTTTTTCTTCGAATGCGACCGTTATTCGGCGACTTCGTCCTTCAAACGGTCCAATAACGCTTTGTAATGGTCGCTGTTGCTGGTCCTGCCTTCTTCAAGGTAGTCAATAGAAATTATTCCATCCGCATCCCAAAAAAACTCCGTTCACCGTCTTCGTGTGCTTATTTCCACACGTCTAAACTTAGCGTACCAGTCCTTGTTGGTTGATTTACCTGGAGCAGTGTCCGGAAATCCGTCATGAAGCAAAGAATTTGCTTCAACTGTAAGTGTTGTTGTTGCAACGGCAGAATTCTGCCGAGTTGACAGTCCTTGACTGGATAAAAAATCCGGGTTCAATCCGGTTACGTAGACTCGACTGTCGTGGGAAGATGGTATAGTCTGCGTTAACGGTTGGGGTTGCACACCACTTTCACTTTCGCTCTCGTTTCTTAGTTTCATTTTGTTCAAAATGCCAAAATCAATTCCGCAACAAATGCACAAAATATGAAATTCAACTCACGCCTCTGACCACGAATTCGCTTCCAGTACAATTTAGGCGTATAATCCGATAAATCCCATCCAATTCAATTTCAATTACAACCGAAAAACGGACCAACCAATCAACCGACCCACGAACTAACCGCACGCTTCACTTGGCTGCTTTTCGTGTCGTCGACGTTCGTGTCTGGCGAGTGTGCCACTTTGTTCTCTTGGAAATTCCTCTTTTCCAAAGCAATTTTCCTAAAAGCTTTTTTGCTGTGAGATCAAACATTTGCGATAAGTCGCACAACCGCTGACAGATTGAGCTGTCCGGTCAAGCGCACGCTGGCGTTGTGGGCGCTGTGTTGTTGTACCTTATCGCATTATTGGCTTTTGGCAAAAGCGAAATCCACTTGCCACACGCCATTTGCCATTCGGCACTTGCCACTGTGGCGGCCGCAGCACACAGCAACAGCGACCTCCACTGCAATAAGTAGTCGAACGGGCGGCGCCTGGGTCACGACTGTACGTAATCGTATTGCGCTGTGCTGTGCTGTGCTGGGCCGGACTAGCCGACTGCCCGGCTGCTGGGCGGCTTGGTGGCTGGACGGCATGCCGCCGTCGCTGCTCAAGTGTTGAACGCTTTCGGTGCGATTATTGTGATAAAACTTGCACTACAAGTGATATTCTTAGTAATGCTCTTTGCTTTGTGTTTGTTGTTGTTGTCCATTTGTTATTGCTTTTATCGACAATGGCTCAAAGCAATTGCCGTAACAATGAAAGGAGCAAAAATTTATTGCTTGCGAAGGCAAACAGTTAAAGAGCAACAAATTGAATTGTTTCTCGGCTGCTGCGTGCAACAGACATACAGCCAAGCGTTGCAGCCCTTGTTGCAGTTATATTTCAGAGGTTTCTTTTTACTTTTTGCTCGTAGTGGCTTGTGGTGGCTTGCGGTGACTTATGGTGTTGTGTTGCCGCTGACAGCTCAGCATGCTTGCCACAGCGGGCCGGCGACGCGGAGTCAAGTATCAAAACGCAATGCGTCGCAAGCAGGCATAGATACATAACAACAACAATGCCAATATATTGCGGTTCAAAGCAGCAACAACGGCAGCGGCTTGGGAAATGCCGCCACACAATTAATGGTGGCGTATTTTGTTGCAATTTGTTGCGATAACGATGTGGCATGCAGGCGCAAGCCAGTCGCCAGCTGGAGCGCCCGCAAGGAATAGGCAGCCAGTCGCAGCAGCAGCCGCATTGGAAAGCAGTCGCTTGCGGTAGTAAACAAAAAATTAAACCGAAATGCTGAATAAAAATATAAAATTTCTTATCTCCAAAGTGTGGCATGTGGCGGTTATTGGCCATTTGCCGTGACTTAGGGTGGAACGTGCGGCCTTTGATGGGCGGTGCGGCTTGTGCCACTGCGTGTTGCACACTAAATCTCTCCGCTTGCGTGCGTTCAGCCATCAACAAATTGCTCAATGAATTGTTAATAATTTTCTGCAAGTGATTTTTTGAGCTTCCTTTTTGTGGTGGGAGTGATTATTTTTTACAGCAACTTACAAATAAGCATTAAATCTTGATGCTGGTGTATGACGCAAGCTACAACATATTGAAAGTTTTCAAGCAAAAATGATGGCTGTAATCAGATAAAATTTGGAATTTTCGTAATATGAGTGAAATAAACTAAAAATAAGGGAAGAGAAGTTAAACTTTTACTGTACTGATGATTTCATTAAAAATTTATAAACGACTGGAAGGCTCAATTTCGAGTCGCTTTGGACGTTAACCAGATGTTTTGCTATTCCTGAAAACATTCCTACGACAACTTAACATGTGAAAACTACTAAAACTCTGTTAAAAAAATCTCTTTGAACTGCTCCATATAAAGTATCCATATTAATCAAACACAATTACCCAAAACATTCATTCAGGCGACCCCCACATAAAACGTACTTTGTTTCTACAACTGTGAACTTCCCAATGGGTTATATATTACCTACATCATTTTCGGTGTAAATGGTGTACAGTAGTTGCCGTGGTAATCCAGCTCAGCTATCATACGCAAAACCTGCGTCCACGTCGAATACCCCTGGCAAGGTGAACAACTTTGAGAAGGAGTCTTGATAGGGTCACTCTGGGGTAATCGGTTTAAGGGTCAACAAGGTTGCAGCGTCTGTTTACCTGGAGGGTCGGCTGCAAGCGAGCGTCTGTCTCGCTATATAAACATGATCAGCGATACTTGTCTCTTCAGATAGGATTGTGCCGCTGGGTTTGGAGCCCACCACGTAAAAAATGTAGTTCCAACAAAAGGAACATGAAACCGTCTGATATTGTCCTCTTCAAACGTTGACGACTACAGCATATTCACAAACGAACACGATTTACGGATATATGTATATCTGAAATGTCCGGACCCTCTATATAGAAGATGAGTGTCCTTGAAAAATACAAAGTCGCCATCACCGCACTCCAGAAAATGCGATGCACAAATTTGGTGTAGGATTTATGGTTGGTCAGAGCCACCTTGTCTCCAGATTCACCTCGATGAGTGAAAGGATGTCCCTAATCTGAACTGTAATGACACTGTCTCCTCTAAAATTGGTTGGTATTGTGGTGAGTGAGGGCAAGACAAAGTATCTGGAAGTCTCGTGTTGGGAACTACGCCACTATTGGCAGCTATAAATTTGAAAAATTATATCTCGGAAGTAGTATAATCTAAGCCTGGAAATCAAGCGCAGAATAACTCTTGCCAACAGGTGCTACTTTGAAATCGGTAGGCAATTAAAAAGCAGATTCCTCTCGCGACGAACAAATTTTACGCTTTGTAATTCTCTCATTAATCCCGTCCTATTATACGGCGCAGAAACATGGACGATGACGACGGAAGATGAGAAAGTACTTGGCGCATTCGAATGAACTATTCTTGGTGAGATCTTCGGAGCTTTCGGAGTGAGCGATGACTATCGCAGAAGATGGAACCACGAACTGTATGAGCTACATGGCTGTAATTCAGGGCATAAAAATTCAACACATGCGCTGTTTAGGCCATGCCGTTCGAATGGAAGATGAATCTTCTGCGAAAATCTCCTTCCACTCGAGACCCAAGGGTGAACAACGGAACCAAGGACTCCCATGCATCCAATGGATAGACCAAGTGTATAGCGATCTGTCTGCACTTGGGACGTACGAGTACAACTGACTTGAACTCGCAAAGGATAGAGGCAACTAGCGAAGTTTCGTGTTCTGGGCCCAGACCAATCCCCGGTTGTAGTACCAAAGAAGAAGAAGAAGACATCAATTCAGCCATACCCATCTGTCCGTCTGTATATACGCGAACTTGTGTTTCAGTTTGTGGAATATCTATCTAAATATTTGGAAACCTGCTACACTCTAAGAAGCTACCCATTTAGTATAGGTTATTATTTAAGGCAATGTTGCAAGATCCGAAAAAATATTCAGATTGAACGAACGAATTCACTGAACAATTTCTTTGACACAGTTTTCTTGAATTTACAAATCTCTGACTCCACCAAGAAGCCACATCCACCACCTGTTTGCGCGCCCACATTAACGCCAATCAAATCAAGCGAATCCCACTTAAAGTAATCGCCCAAACACAATTACCGCATTAACCAGCAGCAACAACAACAACAGCAAGTGCAACCACAGCGAAAATCAAAGCGCAAAGAAGCCGTAAGCAGCCAAGGAGCAGCAGGTCACGCTTTTAGAGCAAAAAGGCGTCAAAAAGTCTCGAAAAACCCGAAAGCAAGGAGACTTGTTGGCGAAAGAGCGCAAAAAATTTTGAATATTCTAAAAAAAGCCGGCAAGTAAGTGCGAAAGCGTGAGTTGGCTGCCTGTTTTGCATACCACCGCGTTGTTGCTACTTGATTTCCTTTTTTTAAATTTATCGCTGGCATTGTTGTTGCTGCATGCCGCACGTTGCAACGCCCTTTGCAATTCGCTGTGCTTCATTTGCGCGCTGATTTCAGTTATTATCTGCTGAAAAGCTGATTGTTATGTGTGGCAACAACAACAGAACATAATAGCAGTACAACAACAATAGCCAAGGCGGTGGCCACAATCAGCGTTTTGTATGCCAGCAGCGTTTCCGGCATTTCAAGGCCTTAATGTGGCATACAAAAGTATAGGCCATGGCTAATAAGGCCCCGGCAGCAACGACCCAGCTGTTCGGAGCACAGGCGTATAATCGCAATGAATTATTTGCAGCTAAAAGCAATTCAGGCATTTAAATATGGGTCAGTAGTTGGCTTAAAAATATATTATACGCATATAAATGTATACTTTTTATCTGAGGACCCTCGATATATTAAACATTTGCATTTAGTGTCTCGTTTCAGTCGATAATCACTTGTTTATGCCTTTGTATTTATGGCACTCCCCTCAAGTAGTTGAGCGCTTCTTGTCACCTGTCTTCGTATGCCGTCACATAAGAATGTCGTAAGGGTTTAGCCAGTCAAAAACTTTATACCGGATATTTCGGATCATAATTCATTGTTTTGCAAATGTCATGCTCAGATCATACATTTCAATGCATTGAACTTGAAGCTACACCTGCTTTACCGCCTATCACTTTGATAAATTAGCTAATAGACATTTTAGATCGCCGAATCCCTTCATGAAATTTATGACAAAAACAACTTTTCTTTACTAGACTTTACTGACATTTCTCTATCACGCATAAAAATAGTTCGTTTTGAAGTGATATACATATTTTCGTGTATGCTTTTGATAATTCGAAACTTATAATTTTTCATTAGTTAAAAATGGTTAAAAATACTGACACACAGAAAGTTAGTTCCCTCAAAAACATAACAAAAAAAGTAAACTTTGGCTACAACGAAGTTATAACTTTTGCATTTTTTATAGCATCAAAGAGTACAAAAAGATCTTTTTCTTGATTTTGATGGGTCGGTTTGTATGGTAGTTATATGCTATAGTTGTCCGATCTAAACAATTTCTTCGGAGATTTAAGTGCTGCTTCAGATAATATTCTATGTCAAATTTCCTGAAGATATCTCGTCAAATTAAAAAGTTTTCCTTACACGGTCTTCACACCGGTCGTTCAACTTGTATGGCAGCTATATGCTATAGTGTAGTAGCTGTTCCGACAATTAAGTAGCTTCTTGGTGAGTGAAGAATGTGTGCAAAATTTTTGGAGGATATCTCAAAAACTCAGGAAATAGTTGGCGTATAGACAGACAGACTGAAGAACACACAAGCGGATATGGTAGGACTTTATAGATAACTTTAAAATTCTTAATTTATTCGTTATATGTCATCCCACTCAAAGTAACCTCACTTGGTCCCAACACATTTTTTCCAATCCTCGAAGCATTTGTTAAAGCCAATTTCCGGAAAAACTTAGCGATTAGCGTTTAATATCTTCATTGACTCAAAGCGGTTTCCCCAGAGCGGATTTTTGAGTTTGCTGAATAGCCAGAAGTACGTACGAAGCATAACACTCAAATAGTATTCTTAGTTGATAGTTTGGCCGGTCGGCAAGAATTCGGAGTGCGCCACAACTCAATAATCGAAGAAAACTGTCAACATAACTTTGAATTTTGACCTGCTTTGATGTGGTTTTTTCGGGTTCCACTCACCTATATTCGGCCGACTGATTGTCTGTTTCCGGGTTATAAACATAGATCCAAGGCTCATGGCATCCTGGTAGTCGGAAAGCATTGTTTCACAGACCTTAACGCGACGCTGTTTTTTCGAAAAAAAAATGAATGATTCTGGAACCAATAGTGGCTTCACTTTTCTTAGGCAAAAATGATATATCAAAATGATTTTTATTGATCCTTCCGATATTCAAACGATGCCAGCAAGATCTCTGACTGCTAATCTCAATCACCAATTTCTTTACTTTATTGACGTGGTGATCATCAGTTGATGCTGGTGGTCGTCCTGGACGTGGTTCATCGGCAACCCGTTCTCGACCTCTTTGAAGGCCTTGTCTAACATTCTGATGGTTCCGGCACCCGAAATTTGATTCCGCGCAAAAAATTTATTGAAACTTCTTTGTTGAATAATTTCACTTATTGTAAAAGTCGCCGAGTGCTCTTAATGTACTTCAAAAAGACAAGCGTAAACTAAACACTAATGATAATATACCTGACAGCCTTGAAAAATATATTTCGAGGAATGGGTTTTCGCGAGAAATTTAATTTAAAAAATCCTACTATACATAACACATCATATCGCCTCATGCTTTGAGCATATCACATCAAATGAACTCTAATCAAACCAACTAAAAAATCAAACTATGTAACCTTAAAATCCACAGCCTACTTATCTTGATGCAATAGAATTCAGTAGAATACTCCACAAAAAATATATAAAATAATAACAAGTGGAAGTGATTGCAATCAATAAATTAAAAATGAAATATTTTGTAAGCAAATAGTATTCCTAGAATTCCCAAGGTGATGCTCAAATTAATAACCTATAAACTGATCAGATATTTGCGCTTAAATCTCTAAAAAGATATACGCAATTAAAAAGTACTTCAGATATAGTTACGAAGAATTTACGAAGGCTTCTCACTGACATTGAAAGTATAAGAGAACTCACTCGTGGTAAACGTGCGCCAAAAAACGTAAGTCAAACCAAAGAAAGACATTTCGTGCGGTATGTGTGAGTCTTTTACGCTGAAATTTTCTGTACTTCCTAATAATTTTTTTCACAAATTGTTTACACTTTTACTATCGATTCCTATTTTATCTGTTTTCAGTTTCAGCGGTTCAATGTTGAGCTTTTTTTCAATTAACCTGTGGACACTTTATCTACGGCTAGACAAGACAGCAGCGAGTCGGTTTTGCTATCTATATACTGCAATGCTATCATGATGTCAACTGATTTGATCCAATGTTATAGACTTGTTGTTGTCAGATGTGGTTTTTACTACGACAAATTGTAAGACTCATAAATCTCAAAGGTTACATGACTTTGTCGAATATTTGCAGAAATTGTCAAAGGAAAATTTTAAATGCAAAAGCAATAAAAAAAAATTTGAATTAAACAATTTTGAGGAATTTAGAAAATGTTTGGCTTTTGCAGAAAATCCCACTCCAATTCGAGTTTACCACTTGCATACCAAAATTGTTGCCAACATCAACATTTCCCTTTAGACTTATCATTCAGCACTTCCACACTCCACCCGCGGGTTTTCCCCACAGCAAGTCGTCGTCAAATTGTAATCTGATAAAACAGTCTATCATATTTGCTTGCTCTAAATTTAAATGGCACTCCATTTTTTGATATCTCAAATACCACAATTTTTTATTTCTACATCCTCGTTGCTCTTTCAGCTTGTTGTTGTTGGTATTTGGGGTGAAAGTTATTTTTTTAACACATATAGCATGTTTTGACAAGCGCCAAGCCTCTTTTCTAGCAAAACGGCGTAAATATTTGTGCCGAAGGAATGTGAAATAAATGTTTCTCGGAAATCAACAAAAATTTTATTTATAGAAAAAATCTTGTGGGACGGAGCAGCTAATAAAGATATGAAATAAGTTTTGTTTAGACAAACTTTGAAAAAAAAACAACTTAAACGGGCTGTAAGTTATTACAAACTGCACATAGGCATATACTTTTAGTATACTGAACTTGTGGAACACTCAACATTTGTATTTTTCTCAGCGCTTTGAACTTGTGGAACAGTGTTCTTTCATCGTATTTTATGTTCAACTGATTTATAAATTAATGCAGGCTTCTTCTTTTAATTAAATTTTTGATTATAGTATACCTCTATAAGTTTGTATAAAACGTTAACAATCAAATAGAGATTTCGCTCAGTAACTTTACATATAACAAAACACAATTCAGCCTTAATAGTTATATATTTAGCAGTAGGTAATCTAGATACTAATTTCTAAAGGCTAAACTACCTATTATTATTGAAAATTACCATTTATAAAGCCGCTGAACTTGTGAAACACTAATAATTGGCTTGCTTAATAGTAATCAGTTTAATTCATGAACTAAATTCAGGTCATTTGAAAAGTTCCCGGCCTACTATAGAAAACAAATTTTTTTTTTGGCATTATAATTCCTTGGATTCAATATAATTTCTTGGAAGAATGATATACTAATTATAGCGATGCGCAAACATGTCTATCTTTCGAAAACATTACAAATTGTTCTTAGCTTCAAAATATTCCTCAATTCCCGTAGTCATCTCCTCATTCAACGGAAATTTCTTTCGAGCTAGCATTCTGTTGAGATCTGAGAACAGGAAATAGCAGCTGGGGGCCAGACCGGGAAAATACGGTAGTTTCGAAAGCAATTCGAAACCCAATTCATGGACTTTTGCCATCATTTTCACTCATTTGTGACAGCACACTCCATCAGTTATCGAAGTCGTAAACCACGCCTTTTTTCTTAATCAATTTTTTATTTAGCAATAGATTTCAACACGGGCGAACTGTTATATAAAGAAAATTGTGAAATTCCCTCAATTATTGGAATTAAAACTTTTTTAAATCTTTACAACTGCAATGACTTTGTAAAATTTTGAATTGTTTACATTGTCAGATTTGCAAAGACTTATTTATTACGTATGTATGTATATCAAGAAAAGAAACGTTGCTGATTAGATTTATATACCCAATCAAATTAATGACGTGCTAATTCAGATAGCTACGTTTTGGAGTCATAAATTCCATATCTGCATACAAGTATGACTTTTCAATACAATTACTGGCATAATTCTAATGGGGCTTTATGGAACGTTGGAATGTTTAACTATGTACATACTATCTACTGAATTTCGAGCTGAAAATTGTATCAAACAATTAAAATTTATTGAAATTATAAGTCGAAACTTCTTAAGTTTGTAATTTTCTCTCGAAAAGCAACACACAAACCAAAATTTGAAAAAAAAGATATTATACTCGTATTGCAAAAAGTAAAAGTAATTTATAAACAATTTGAAGACTTGCTTGCTTTTTAACCACAACTTCGAAGAGGCGCCACACAACCAGCCACCAAATTAACCCAAAATTTTAACGATCAACGCCCACGAGTCGAACAAAGATCGACACGTCAATCTTAGCTGGCATGGCGCACAGCAATTAGCCGCAATTGCCGAGTTTACAGGCCGGCAGCCAGCAGACGGCAGCTGCGAAACTTGCAAGCCGTTGCCCACCCACGTTGCAACGTTTATGTTTAGGCGCTGTGATTTTACCGAAATCTTTTATGGCATATCTGGCAAAATAGCGATGAAATGGTTAATTTTTTTTATTTAAGAAACTGTTAAAAGCTTGTTAATTAGCAGATTTGAGTTTTCAGCAATATTTCTCACGTTTTAAATTGAATGAATATGTGCAAATGTGTTTGCCGAGTTTCGAAAATGATTATTTAGATGCGTAAAATATTGATATATTTTTTCTTAAAAAAAAAATTGTGAATGGCTAGTGTTGTGAAGTGACTTTTTCTGACGTGATATTTCAAACTCCAAAGAAATACTTTCAGAGCCAAGTTTGGAATTCCTTCTTCCTTCCTAACTTTAGAATATCCTTAGCAGGCAGGTAATAAAGTATGAGGCAGCTTATAAGTCTGGGACATTCTGTTCGGGTTCAGAAATTCGGGCTACCCACGACTGCCACTTCACTGGTGTTTCATAAAACCCTTCAAAACTATTTCAGCAAAGTTTTATGGCTACTAAATTCGAGATCACATAAGAGGATATTCTATAAAAGTAAAAGAGCACCCAGATCATACTAAAAAGTAATCAGTTTTCAAAAGTCACAGATAGACTAAAAAGAAAATTGAACTAGATCAAAGAAAAGTAGCATAAAATAGAATCCAAGAACTTATAATAGTCACTAAACAATTGACAACGTCAGTATAATTCCGAAGATACGACATTACAAAAATTAGTTCATGCCTATTATCTTTAGACAGATTGTTAAAGAACCAAAACTGTCGTACTATAAGATCGTGGTCGAATTGCAGTGAGTCAGCACAAACAGTGGCCACGCCAGGATTGATGGTCAGGAAGATTTCGCTATGTATGCGTGGGATTGGTAGAAACTCATCTACTATGAACTATTTCCCTACGTGTAAGCTCTTAATTTGGAACTTGGACATGTGTATATCTATTCGAACACCAGGAGCCCTATTCTGTAATTCGATTCGAAAAAAATTACTTGAATTCGGATCTTTGTTTTCAGTAAATCGAGTTTCGCATTTCTAATCCTATTTTCTAATAAAGTTTTCAAGGGATTTTGAGTTGTAGAAAGCAAAAACGAAAAGTGTAGGTATTTATGCTGGCACAGGGTGGTACAACTTACACATAATTATAAGACTGATCCAAATTTCCAATTGATTACATTTTCGAATCGAGATACAGAATATGAACCCTGTACTGTAAAGAATTGGAATGTCTGAAGGAAGGAAATGCCCAGAACCAGCCAGCTTTGGCCAATAGGAAAGAAGTATGGGAACAAATGCTGAACAACGCCCGTCACATCGATAGTGACTCGCCAGAAGCTCCGGACGGGTATAAGCGTTCGTTCTCTTCTCCACCTCTAGTATTTATCGAAACAAGGATCGGCTTTACTTACATATTATGTTTTTGATATACATGCTATATGTTCATATATATATTTCCCTATGAGCTTGATCAACTATGCCCCAATATTCCAAAACTCTATGACTCCAAACGACTATCACTTATAAGAGGTTGCCACCCACACTCACCCACGTCACTCCCAGCCACTTTTTACCACCGAAGTGCACTCGGATCAATCAAATACAAACCACTTAACGGTTAACTCTTAAGGCAATGCAAAAGTCGAAGTTGCAAAGTAACGCAATAATATTGCTCATTGCATGTACCGAAATGTTTGCACAAATGATTGGCAGATTTAGACACAATCACAATGACATGTGTACAATTACAACAACAGAACAAGCAAAATAATTTGCCAGCTTTAAATAATCACTGTGAGCAACTAATTTGCGCTGAAGCACATTTCAGATAAAACCAAAGCAAAAACACAAAACCATTATGCTTATCTAAGCGACGCACCATTAATTGTAGGCTGCGGGGAAGAGGAAGCAGCAACGACACTTCACGGCAGAAGTGAATAGTAAATAAGTGGATTTTGCGTAAAAATAGCGGCGTGATTAATTAAATTACTATGCGAAAGAATTTCACAAATTTACTGTTGTTTCTTTCATCGGCGCTTGCAAATTCACCTGGCAACTGATCGGTTGGGGGAGTGTACGAATACCAGGTGTAGATATGGGTACGTTTGAGGCGTCAAAGAAATGTCAATATTTTAACATATAGAAATGTTTCATGTTGTGATTGCCATGAATTCACTTTATGATATCTATAAATATGGTGACGCCACGAAAATATTCAGTTATTGGCGACAGTCTTCGATTTAATCGAGAAAGCGTGAGTACGCGAAAGAAATTTATTGTTGGTATGTGTATAACGATCTGGTATATAATGACTTTGCTAATATTATATATAGTAAAATGCGATAATTTCGGGTCTCTTATGATGAAATTGGAATGATATTGGCTTACATACATAAGTAGAAGTGGTTGTCGAAATAACTGAGAGTTGTAAATCGGATTTCAAAAATTCATAATTTGATGAATTGTTCCTTATTTTAATTATTGTTATTGTTTATCTTAATCGAAGTTACCTTTTAAAATTCTGAAAACTATTCCACAATTGAGGTTATGATATGTAATGCAAATTTCAAGCGCTCCTTATCATGAAGTTTTTTCATGAACCATTTGAGAATTAGATGTGTATCGAACGAAAATTGTATGACCGAGTATCAAGACAAAATTATTAGAGCTAAAATAACAGTGCACGCTTTACCAAGCTATGCACAATGACACCTTTCTTCTTCATCTCTTTTACTGCCGTAGACACCGCTTACTAATTTCCTTTCTAATACAGCAAAGTTCCAAACCCTTTTTATTACGTTCTGTGCTCATATTGCTCTCAACGCCAGCGAGCGCGTAAATAGCGTGCGCTAACTAGAGCATATCTCTTATATCTGCAGCTGGCCATGTACTTTAACAGCTTGTATTTGTCAACTTTTTGTCGCCTTTTCTTGGTCAATATCGCCATTGATAATCAATTTTTTAATGCGTCATAATGTTCAAATGAAGTTATCCTGCTCAAATTTCACTGATTATCACGGCTGTTAGCAATAAAAGCGCGAAAAATGCCTTCATTTTGGCCATAATGTGTGCGTTACTCTTGTTCTTTTTTAGCCAAAGCTCGCGCTTTTACGGAAAGTTTTATAGCTCAGTTGAAGCTCATAAAAATTATTATTGTCTGCAATAATAATTACACCCACAATGCTTGTAAAAATCGCATGAAATCTGATAAACTTCAGTTATCGCTCTGTGAAATGAAGCTATCCGATTGTTACATTGTCTTTAAGCGTGATCGCCAAGAAGATAGCATTCTTCTGTGATTTGCTATTGAATTTCATGAGCAATTTTAACTACCCAAATGGAGATTAGCGATTTTTACAGTGCCATTACGGTGTATTTTGGGATCTCTTCGGTATTTCCTCGTGGTCGAAATAGCAGCACTGCCTAGAGGGCTATTTTTAAACTGTTCTGTGGTGGCACTTGAGTTTAGATTAGTGATTAAAAGCACAGAGTGGGAGCTGGTGTTTTCTATGCCAAACTGGATACCAAAATCACCTTTCGTTTGTCAGGCGTCCGTGTTCCAAGCAGATATCACAAATAAGGAAAAGCTGTGTTTCAAGCGGAAATTATAGCAATTAAGGAAAGCCTGCTTGTACTGACAAGGAATGTGTTCACAATGAGGAGTATATACAATAACCAGTCGGCTTTGAAATCCCTTAAGGCTCTTAGGATTTCCCCTTATTTAGTGCAAGAATGCCTTCATATCTTAGTGGATCTAACTTCCTCTTTCACGATGAATCTGCAATGTGTTCGAGGACATATTGATATTCCAGGGAACTGTGAAGCAGCTGAACTAACCAGAACAGGCAGCACACTACAGTTAGACTCTGGAATTGAGTGATCTTTTATGTTTTTGGCTACTTGCAGATCTAATCTATCTAATCAAAAAGAATGTTATATACTTAGTTTAAGAATATGAATTATGGGCCATCAAGTTCTAAAAAATTTTATGAAATTCTAAATTTGTGTTAAAGGAAAATATTTTTGTGGACTTACCGATTCGTTTTGTGGACCTCAAACTTATTTCTCGCATCTTGCTAATGAAGGACCAAATTTTTCCTCAAATATTAAATAACACTTCACTAAAATCAACATTTTACATTTAAAAATTAAACAACAACTAAAATCATTTCACAAAAACAACAAAAAATCACTTCACAAACACAAATTAAGCACTTTATACATTAAAGAAGATTAACAGTTCACAAAATGAAAAATTCCGGATTAAAACCACTTCAGAAGAGCTTAAAACTCACGAGAACACATCATTTTAGAACTTTCACAAAACACAACAACAATTTTTTTATCACTTTGAGATTTCACATTGTCTTCACCCTTCGTCCACTTCAACGGGTTCAACACACTTTACTTTTTGGTGCATCCTGTCAGCGGCGCAATCGAAAGGGAAGTCCACAAATGAAAGAGAATCTGTAATGAAATGGAATACAATGAATCACTAGAGGATATGGGAGTTAACTGATACACACATACACATGCGCGTACAAACACAGACACGCAAGCTGATAGGACAAGCGGACATGACAGAAACTATTGTTCAACATCGATTTTAGGGCTGCAACAAGCCGCATTCACCTTTAGCACACTTTCAACGAAATTGCTACATTACGACACGGCACACATACATACACATGCACATCTGTGTATGACAGTGTTTTCTTGTTGTTTTATGTGCCCTACATGTTTGCGCTGCCACTGTGGCTTATCGCTGCCTCATGCACCAAATTGTGTGCCACACTCCTGTTCGTTTGATGAATTTCGAAGGATATTAACACCCACACAAGTGGCTTTGCACACGACTGACTGTGTGCGGATAAACAAAGGCTCGCATGGGCTTGATGGAGCTGCGCTTGTAACTTGATACACAAAGTGAATAAATATAGCAAACACACATGAGCACATACATATGTCAATATATGCCAGCAAGGACATGCGTGCTCTTGTATGTTAGTCTATAAGCATGTAAGTGTGTGTTGTGCGCTTTATCAGCTGTGACACAAATTTCGGCCAAGTGGAAATTGGGAAATGTACGCTGTGTTGTTGTTATTTTTTCTTCTGTTCTTGTTGTTATCGTTGACATGACCGTCACGTCACACAGTGCGACGAACTGTCAATCAATAAACCTAATGGCTGCAATGCCTTTGATTTGCGTTCTGGCTCATTGTCTCCACTTTGACCGGACTTTGACCGGAAGTGGCAGGGTTGGAGAGTCCTTTTTTTCCTTTTAACGAGATTCCCTCAAATTCTGTTAATATATTTTTGTAACTAACAAGCTAACGTTAGAGCTGGCAATGTTTCTATAAATCACTACTTAGTGTTTGTTGTACGTAGATACCGTTAATCGCTTTAAATTGTGTCAATTGTGATATTTCAGCACGGATGTTGGGGGGTAAAAGGAATTAAGTTAAAAGGAAAGAGAGGAAGGGTCAGCATAAATGCTGGCATAAGGGTTTCTAATCGCTTGACCAATCAGCTGCCACTTAAGACACAACTTGAAGTATTGATTTTTGAAGAATATACATAGGTGATGAGCTGTGATTGCAGTGGAAGTAAATTGAAAGTGGGTGTTGACACTTTAATTGCCGAAAAGTGAGTGATTTCCTAGAGCATCGACATTGACAGTTCCATTTAAGGCTAACATCCGAAACAGAGTTCAGCGATGAAGCCCATTTCTGACTCAGTGGGTATGTAAACAAGAAAATTGCCGCATTTGGTACGAAGAGAAACCTGAATTGATTCAAGAGCTGTCATTTCATCCAGAAGAAACCTCGGTTTGGAATGATTTGTGTGCCGGGAATCATCGGTCTATATTTCTTCAAAAATGATGCCGGTGAGAATGTAACCGTCAATGGCGACCATTATCGCGCCATGATAACCGATAATTGGTGCCTGAAATTGAAGCTCGTGATTTCGGCGACATTAAGGTTCAACGAGACGGCGTCACTTCCCACACATCGCATCAATCAATGAATTTATTGAGTGAACACTTCGGTGAGCAGACAATTTCACGTTTTGGGCCGGTCGATTGGCCACCAAGATCATATGATATCACACCGTTAGACTTTTTCCTGTAGGGTATGTTAAGTCTAAAGTCTATGCGGATAATTCGGCTCCGATTCAAGCAAAACATCACGCGTGTTACCATCAAAATACTCTAACGATTCGTCTAAAATTGGACTCAACGGATGAACCATGTGAAACGTAGCCCCGGCCAACATTTGAAAGAGATAATCTCCAAAAAAGAAATGCCGAATAATGTTCTTTCGAATAGTAATAAACATTTCCCATTAAATTTTAAGTTTCTGTGCTTCTTATTTAAGAAGAAGTAGGGAACCTCGAAATGGGTCACCCTATCCATTCTATCTCTCTGTCTCTCTCCCTCTCTCTCTATAGTTTCAACTACTACCAATTCCCATATTAGTTGTTAGTTATTTTGCTAAACACTCTCAAAATGCATAATAGACACAGAAAATGTGACTACAAGCTTTAAACAACTCGTTAAGTGATAATCCAAACAGCAACTTTAATTAAAAATTGAGGAACTCACGAGTTATCCTTGTAAATGCGGCACACTATAACAGCCACGCTACGAAAAACCTGCGCGACGCACGTTTAACTGATTTTAATGCCACATCGGCGCACTTAGTCAACTAACTGCAATCAAAATATTATTATGTAAGTACACCAGTTTGAACATGGCTACGCACTTGTAAAGATGCGCCAACTAATAGGCGCAATGCCACACACTCGCAGTGACCACACATTCCACCCAAGTAGACCGCAAAACCCGCAGTGCCACTTGTTGTGCGTCGTTCCTTTGAACTCTACGCAAACATCGTAAAATCGCTGCAAGGCGCTAGTTTAGCTCGTAAATGTACCGCCACAAAATCGACGCCATAAAAAAAGCAGCGCGCCAAAAACCAAACAGCAAGAAGCGAGATTGAAAAATCTTCAAAAATGAGTTTACTCCTTTTTTATCACTGTTTGTTGATTGTGATCAGTTTATCCGGTTGATGATCACCACATGCAATCGCCTGTTAATTGCCGCGTAACATTCGCCATTTGCGGCGACATTGTTGCAAGTCAACGTGCGCTCGCGTTGCCAGTTTTCTCCGGGCAAAGCCTGCAGCCGCCGCCATACTTGTATGAACTGCAGCGGTAAAATACGAAATGAGCAGAATGCAAGCAGTTAGTTTAGAAGGTACAATTTCTACAATAATTCCTCCTTTTTTTGGATACAAAATTTAGAAGAATTCCGATTTTCGCTTTAGAGCTCCTCGTTTATATTTTTTCTTAAGTAAAATTAACTTTTAACTTTTCAAAAGTTTTGATTTGAAGAAAAGGTCCTACAGCCATTTTAAAGTGTTAAATTCATTTACCGTTAACCAGCTGTTTATTCTAACAGCTGTTACAGTTGTTTCCCATCAAACTAACACAACGAGCATGTTTGATAAGCTCGAGCACTTTTCCAAACCGCAACATGTTCGCCAAGCAAATGTCTTCAAAAGCGCTAAGAAGAAACCGTTACAGGTATGAGTTGCATCGGTGTTCGAAAGCATTTAAATTTGTTTGAAGTAAATAGCTGACAGTGCTAATAGCAGTTATGTTAACGGTAAACGGTGTTGTTAACTACTGACCGGTATTTGAGCTTACTGTGTGGAATCTTACGGTTTATTAAAGAGATTTTGTTAGAGACATATAGAGAAGGAAGAACAAAAACGTTTTGTTGCCAGAAAATGTTGTTCCAATAAAAGTAGTCCAGAAACACTAGGAACATAAGCAAAATAATGTCCCATACAAATCTGGTACAACTAACTAGATTAATAAAACACATTATATTATACAAAAAAAAAATTTTCAAGGCAAAGAAATCATTTTAGGATAAAGTTTGGAATAATACAATTAAAATTATTAATTGAGTGGCAAGGTCAGCATAAAAAAGTCTTTCGTTGTTTATTCAGTACTCAGTAGTAGCCATAAGATATTGCAACCTAGGAGAGCTCCAGAAATTATGGATTCGAGTTTAAAAATTAGAAGGGATAAGATACTCAGCGAAATATGCTGTTCTCTTCAATAATTTTCTAAAATTCTTGAAAAAATTTCAACGCTACCAGATAGTTTATTTGGAGCAGGATTTCTTATAACTTAAGTGGTGACATGGGTTTCGGAGATGCAAGAAATGAAATGAAATGAATGAAAGTAATTCTCAAATTGTTCCGAATAATAGTTCTGGAAAAACAGCCTTGAAAAGTTGGGCGCTTGAGGTCAGCTTTATAGTCACTTAAAACTCACTTAAAACTTTAATGCCTCTGCCATGCAGCGTGTAATCCATTGAAAGGACTTTTTAACAAACAAAATTAGCGAAGACGGTACTAATTGGCTCTAATGGGGCGAGTTTTCAGCATCCGTTCCCACGACAGTCGGGTCTCAGTAATCGTATCGGACCCAGATTTTTATCCGGCCAAGGACTGTCAACTCGGCACCATTCTTCGAAATTACTTCAGGAATGTTTTATGCTGCTACAAACAGTTATGAATATTTTCCCTTCAAAATTTCAGACAATTTTTATAAAATATGTACATAACTTGGAAATGAAAAAAAATTTGTATAATATATTTAATTTTTATATGAAAACACAATGTTGAAAAGAGACCTTTTTTTGCGCGACGAAATTCACGTATCCGCTCAAACTTTATCTAGAAATATCGACCTCTAACTCTCATACCAAGCGATTAAATTATATCGCATGCGATTTCTGCGTCAAATTGTCATTGCCACATTTGTCAACCGGCTCCGCTGTCAGCTGCTTATGCCGCGTCATGCGACCATTGCATGTTATAACTGTATAAGTCGAATTTATTTGCCGCCAGCCACTGGCAAATCAATGAATGAGCCACTGTGTGCGCGGCCAGCCAAACTGGCAGCAAATTCGCCACATTCAAATGCCACTCGGCGCGCTGCATGCGCTGCCGCTGCGGCTGGAGACGCCACCTAACGCTGCGCGCCGAGCGACAGCAAGTGTGTGCATTGACGCGGTGGCAGCGCTGTCGTTGCCGGCAGCGCCGTAGCCAATGTTGTCAACGCCGCTGTCAACATGTCCGTCGCGGTAGGCGTCGCCGAAGTACGAGTACGTCGAAATTTTGGCGTTTATGTTGTTTTTAGTCTTGACAGTTCCATTGCAGTGTTTAGACGTTCACGGCGCGTTCCAACGGCTCCAATGCAGTGACAACGTGCATGCAACCATACAAAAACAACAACAAGAATAAAATTAATATTTTTCGAAATGATAAAAATGCGCGCGTGTTTAAACAAATTGAATTGAGATAGCGGTACTCTGTTTAATGCAACCGCAATAGATGTGCGCTTTCTCGCTCTCGCACATTTCCGAGTTGTTGTTGCGAAATACTTTAATGAAAAAGTAATTAACGAAAATTTGGCGCGAAACTGCTAAGTGATAGCATAATTTTTAAGAAATTCAGTTTTTGTGAAAATCAATTTTTTTTGTCGCGCGTTGCCGGATTGCATCGAGCTGTTAATTGCCGCGCTATCCAAACCAATCGCCATAATTTTCCAAAAATATTGCGTGTTTTAAGGCAAATCAAAACAGCGTTATAAAAATAATAAAGTTATATAAATGATTTTAATGCTTTAAAGCGAAACAACAACAACAAATTGCTAATATTTGCCGCGCAGCAACAGTGAAAATGTCCATGCCACAACAGCACCGGGACTGCTTGGACTTATGCTGGCGTTGGTTGCGCTTGAAAGTGGCGTTTGCCTATGCAAATTTCAACTACTAAAGCAAAGCAAACAAGAACCAGCGACAACAACAACTAAAGTACACTTAAAGTGCATTTGGAAAATAAATAAATAAATACAGTGGCGGAGAAAAGAGTGCGCGCCGCGTACGCGAGTATATAGTGCATCGTAAAAATTTTGTGAAGTAGTGGCGGCAAATTGTTGAGCGCAATTATAGAAACAACCAACGCCAACAACAATAACAACAACAAGCGCCAAAGAAATAATAATTAAAAGCTCTTCAGCTGCCGCAGTGGCACACTTCCACAGGCAAATAAGACGAGTAGTCGGTCGGTCGGCAGCGCTGACATGCGCCGCGACGACGCACACCTCAACGACAGCAAAATTAACCACAACAACAATAGCAACAGCGGCTGTAAATAAACAAATAGGATTTGCAAATTGGAAATGTTAATTGATCGCCGAATGAATGTCGAATCAGTTCAGGCTGCTGCTTTTTATTGTAAGTAACACGCCGTAAAACGACTTCGCGGCCGGTTTTGTGGCAAATTGCATATTCAAAATCATAAAAAAAAGCATAAGTCTATAAAACCAAAATTTATTTTTGGGCCAAAAAACCGCAATGCAGCAAAAGTATGCGTGCGTTCATAAGTGTTTTCAAATAATATTTTGATTTCATAATTTTTTGAGCACAGATTTCTATAATTGCTGGGGCGTGGACCTAGTTTTACGTGCCTTAAATTTACATTGGAATGCACTTACTCCAATTAAAAACTACCTTGAGACAGTAAAAACAAATATGTTTAAGATAAACGTATGAAAAGTACAAAACTTGCTGACTGCAATAAATCTCGCATGTTCCATTTGTATTCAAAATATATAAAGGAGTGGTTCGAAAACAATTTTCTGCATTAAAATTGAAATCAAATTTTAGACGAGTTTTGCGTATTTATGACAAAAATATATTTAATTAAAAATTAAAATGAAGAAAAAGCTATAATAGCCCTCACAAATACAAAATATAGAAAAATGGAAGAACTTTATGCAGTCAGTTTGTACGGCAGCTATATGTATAGTGACTTCATCTGACAAATTTCTTAAGAAATTTCAGCATAGCTTTAGGTGATAACCCAAACCAAATTTCATGAAGATATTTCTCCAAATTAAAAATTTTTCCATACAAGCACTTCATTCAGATCGTTCAGTTTGTATGGCAGCTACATGGTATAGTGACTCGATCTAAGCAATTTCTTCAGAGATTCAAACATTCATTTACGTGATAACTTAGGCAAAATTTCATGCAGATATCTCGTCAAATAAACAAGTTTTCCATACAAGCACATGTTACCGAACATTTAGTTCGTATGGCAGCTATATGATATAGTGACACGAACAGAAGAATTTCTTCGGAGATTATATAATTGTCCTGGATAATAATTCGTACCAAATTTCTTGGAGCTATCTCGTCAAATGAAAAAGTTTCCCATACAAGTACTTGACTCCGACCGTTCAGTTTGTATGACAGCTATATGCTATAGTGGTCCGATATCGGCAACTCCGACAAATGAGCAGCTCTTTGGTAAGAAAATGATGATTGCAAAATTTCAGATCGATATCTCAAAAACTGAGAGACTAGTTCCCATACAGATGGAGGAACAGATATAACGAAATCATTTTATCAACTTGGCTCGTTAAGCTGATCATTTACATATATACATATATATCTTATAGGGTCTCCGACGTTTGCTTTTGGGTTTAACAAAAATCCTGTCAAACTTGAAATACCCTATTCAGGTTATAAAGATTTGAAGTTCCTTCTCCAATATATTTTTTTATTGGCGCGAACAGGTTGAAGGGTCAAGAGGGCTCCAGAAGGTCAAAAAACTAGTAGATCGAAGCAAAACAATTAAAAATTTCCATTTTAAATCAAATTTTTAATTACAACCAATATACCTCACATTATGCTCAACATACCTTAAATTATACCCAAAACACCTGACATTATACCCAATATACCCAAATAGACAAAAGCAAATTTATCAACAACAACAACAAAAATCATTACATTTTCAATCTGTCAATTGTAAAACAATTCCTTATCTTGATTTCCTCGCGGTTGTATTTTCCGAGCAAATCCCAAATCTTTTGCAACAGCAACAACTCACATAACTGTTTATACTACCGCCTTAATAAAGATGTGTGCAACTGTGTGTGTGCGTGTGTTTTTCAGACTACAAGCACCGTTTGTTTTAGAAAATTTATTACAGCGCCGATCTAAGAAAAATTATAACCAACCGACTGACTGACTGACGGTCCCACCAACTGTCTAACAGCACGTAGTGTAAGCTTAGGCATATGTATGTATGTGTATGTAAACGCTGTAAGTAATTGCTATAGCTTATCAGAAAACTAGCGTTTATCGCATTTTACAAGTAACCTCGTTTCTGTGCAGCGAATCTGAAACAAATGTCTTACAACTACACACACACATATACACACATTGTATTGTTTGCAGCTGTGTTGGTAGTTAGCTGATGGATATTCAATAACAGGTGGAGCATGCGACTTTGTTAGGTTACCGCCACAAAACAGAAACAAAAGCACACAAAAAAATAGAAAAAAGTTCATAAAAATAAGAAAAAAAGTGCAATACAAAAACAAATAAAATATATCAAACACATTTAATGCATTATTTTACAATTATCAACAAAGTAGAAGAGGCGCAAAATAGCTCCATAAGTAGGTGTCTGGGTAGCGGAGGTGTATTTGTATGTATGCAGGCATGTGTGTGTGTGTAACGGTGACGAACACAGGAAGTGGTACTCACGAGAGCAGCAGCAGAACGTGACTTTTTGTTGTGCCTCGCTATATATTTTTAACGTTCTTTACACTGTTTACCATCATTTTCCTTTCAATGGCGTTATGAATGACAGAAAAATGCGCTGGAGTTTATACAAATTTGATAAGCTTGAAAGAGTTTCATATGTCTTTTAGGGTGGGTCAAAGAAACTAGTACGTTTTGCGCTTGATTCACTGAAGAATTGATTCGTGGGAACTTCTAAGTAAGACTCGCCAAGAAAGAGCTCTTATTTCTAACCTAGCCGTTTAAAAGATATTGCGGTTGAAGTGTGACTAGTTTAAGGCTAATTTGTTTTTTCTTACGAATTTTATAAATTAATGAATAAAAAATCAGTATAAATCTGAGAACTCATCGTTTTGTAGGAAATTTACTCTCACTCTAATGTCTCTTCATCGAGAGCTTTCTTGAAGCTTTTTTGCTGAGGACATAGCGAATATTAGCAATGAAGAAACTGAAAAAGAGTTTCGGAAATGAAAGGCCTGAGTGCGGACCATCAAATGCCTGATCTAATGCCATTTTCAAAGTTGCTTCGGAGTTCGAAGCAAAGAGCAAATACTTTACTATATATTATATAATAAGGCCATCCTCAATATGTATGTCATTGCATCTGTGGGACGCTCAGTCTTTAAATATAATGTACTATTTAAGTTTAGAAACTAACAGAACGTACTGAATGCACCTTCTTTTGATGAAAGGCACATTTCTTTGAGCAACTGTAGAAAGCACTTATTTGTTTCATCGCTAATTTTTATTCAGAGCAAGTATACAAAAATGGTTAAATTTTCAATCGACTAATTTACAGCATATTTTTTTACCAAAGTGCAATAGAAATAAAGAAAAAAGTGTAACCCTAACTACTGCCTTTAGCTTTTCTTGTAACTATATTGTAGGAAGAAAGGAGGTTTCTTACGGGGTTGCATGGGTTTCACGGCTTCAATTTATTTGTTTTATTTCTCTTTATTCTCTTCTCTGACTCTCTAGCACCTATAGAAAATTCTAATAAGTTTTCGAGTTGATCTGAGTAATAGTTTTGGAGATGAGGCGTTGAAATTTTGCGCGCTCGAAGTTAACTCGAGTTCAGTCACACTAGAAACTTTGAAAGCCTTTTCCCCGAAACTTTGTTTTCAAAGCCGGACGCTAAGATTTCTTCCGAACTATTAAATCGGTATTAATCCAAATTTAGACTGGTCTTCGATATATAATTTACCAGATCTGTTTTTGCAAACTAATCATAAATTACAACTATTTAAAAAAACAAAACGTGGAGAAATTTTCAACAAAATTTGAAATTTTTGTAAAACCGTCCGCCAAAGATACAATTTTCACTTTTTTTATTCTTCCTTCGTCTAATACTTAGTTTGCAGTGGTCGTCATCAAAAGGGTGGTACTTCATCCGAGACTGTTTTCTTCCTTCCATGAGTATTTTTTACGTGGTAAGTCCCAAACCCATCGCACAACTCTGGTGAGGATCTTCTCACTTTAGCCTGCCTTCAAACGGATGTTTTATTGGCTACACAGAGGATAAGAGGATACACGGTCTAAGACCGTAAGTCGTAAGTTGCTTGAGCCATATGTAAAATAATCGTTTCTGGCGATTCCAAAGTGAATGGCGCTTAGAAAAATTTCCTCACTTGCGTGAACTTCTACTCATGACACCATTCTCCTCAGAAGAATATCTGGTATAGGGTCTTAATTAAAACACGAATTTTTTCTTTGTACTTTTGATGAAACTGTAAGAAGTTGTGCTGTCAAAGCGGAGGGACTATAGAAAATGTAACGGTATTGAACGAGTTTTGAATATTTGCCTTTGCAATTTTCACAAAAACTATTCCAAATAGGCCGTTTCTTGCTCGAGAAAACCCACATAACCGCTTAGTTCGAAAATATTGATTTTTGCAACCTAAGCCTCTGAAACTAATAATCAAGGAAATTTAATGAGAAATTATTAGTTTTTTTGGTCATAGGTGAATTATACGCATCCAAAATTTGAATAAAGCAGCTTTCGAAACACTAAGTTCTTCAGAAAGCACATTTTTACCAAACCAAAAGTAAGCTTCATTATGCTGTACTATATACACGACGTAAAAAATTTCGCAACATTGAAGCTTGAGGAGGGCTCGTAGCGGAATATCATTATGCATGCTCCGAATTAGACTTTGCATTTGTATAAGAATGCATTGAGTTTGCTTTTGTTGTGATCATAAGTCATGGCTGCATAGCTGTATATAGTATATGTACTGGTGTATATGTAACGTGCTATATATATGTAATCGTATATATTGTAACGACTGCGTGCGCGCTTATTGCAATCGGCTGCAGATATGTAGCAGGCAAAGGTGTTGAGTTACAATAATTCTCAAATCGTTACGGCAGTGCAAGTATGTGTGACTTTTAGTATGGCAAAGTGTAACACTTAGTTTGGCATGTTGTTGTTGTAGTTTCTGTTGTTGCCGCTAGTTTCGCTGATTTTATTGCGTGTGTCGCTTTGTTGGCGCACGTCATTTCCACGCATTTCGTAGATAACCTGCTGTAACTAAAATATGTTTCACTATTTTTCCCTATGGGCTACTCACTGAGCGAAGAAGTTGGGGGTTGGCGCGGCGTGGTGCTGCCGCAAGTGTGTTTTTATGTCTTTGTGAGCCTCTACGTGCTTGTATGTATGACCAAAGGTGCGCCGGCGGAAGGTGTCGCGAAGCTGCTCTGGAATTTTAGAATTTATCACCGTCTACACATTTAAGTTGGAATGCGGAGCGAAAGGTGGCTTCCACGACCCCGCTTGGAGAGTTAGAGTACAGTGTCTCTTCAAGAGAGCCTTTTGTAAAATTAAATGGCAAGCAATGTGCGTAAAAACGGCATGCTGAGCTGGGTGTATGTAGATATGTATGTGAGCAGCGCTATGCAAATACATATGAGTGAAACTAATTAAGAGTTATTAATGGACCAATTTGCAGAATTCTTAAAATAACTACTATTTTATTTATTTTTTAATTTTTTATTTTAAGGATTCGTTGTATTTTCACACTTGATTGTATGTACGTGTATACAGAATATTTTTTTTTAATGAAATTTTGAACTTTTTGCCTTTTACAGCCTTTCTATAAGCTTTCATTGTTCTCTTATCAATTTATTATTTATATTTTTTATGCTAAACAAGTAAATGTGTAGCTCTCAAATGTCAACGTCTCACTTTCCTGCACACATACTTTTATACGCACTCTAATTTTTATTTTTATGCCCATAAATATTGACATAGACGCCATTAGCGCATTTTTCCATCTTTTTCCTCCTTTTAACGCTTGGGAACGCCGCCAGTTGGTCATTGCGTGTCAATATTTGGTTGGAATGTATAAATTCCGATTTGTCAATAGGTTAACAGTTATATTAGAATATTAATAGTAGAGCATTAGTCATCAGTACAATGTTATACAAATTATTGAATCGAAAACTTTTTATCCACTTGTCAATATTTTATGCTTGAACTCTCTGCTTTCACTAAGAAGCATCTATTTTGTGCTTGAGTTGTCTGCTTCCACCAAGAGCCCTCTCTTTTTCGCCATATTTTCTTTATTAATTTTTCTCTATACGAGTTTTTCAGGCTATGGAGAGTTTTCTTTAACAAAGATAATCTTCTTTATTGGCGTAGACAACGCTTACGCGGTTATAGCCGCACCAAAACCAACAAAAATAATAAGTTTTCATATTCTATATAAAAATATCTAAAACAGAAAAAAACCTCGATTTCACCAAAGCTATAATACCTTTCATAAATACTAAAGAACTTTGTTGGGACAGTGTGTATGACAGTTATATGATATAATGAACCGATCTGAACAAATTCTTCGAATATTACACCATTACCTCGGAAAATAATCCACGCAAAATTTCGTGAAGATATCTCTTCAAATGACGAAGTTTTCAATATAAGGACTTTAATCCAATCGTTCAGTTTGTATGGCAGCAATATGCTATAGTGATCCGATAACGGCGATTTCGCCAACTTAGTAGTTTCTTGAGGAGAAAAACAAGTGTACGAAATTTCAGAGCAATATTTCAAAAACTGAAGGAGTAATTCGCATATACAGACGAACGGACAGTAACCCGGCATGGCTCAATCGACTCAGCTCGTCAATCTGATCTTTTACGCGTATACTCTTATATATACTTTATAGGGTATCTGATATTTTATTTGGGGTGTTACAAATATCGTGGCAATCTTAATAGATCCCGTTCAGGGTTAAAAACGAAAACAGAATCGTAATATTCAGGTTCTATTTCTTACGAAAATTGAACCACTGATCCTTCGGAAGCTTGCAACGAGCCCACTCGGTTATTGCGCCCGTCCATTTAAGTGTAAACTGATAAAGCGCACACAGTGTGAATTGTGTTAGTTAGAGGTTCTTCGGAACGCAATAAGATCATCTGGGTTCCATTCAACATTTGAAGCTCTTTTTAAAAAACATATATGGAAAATTTTCTGAAAACACAGAGAGTTTACGCGTGAATTTCTGTCACAATAGAACCACTCACTACTTATTACAACATCTCAACAAAGCAAGAGCCCCTGCTTAACCGCGCTACTGCAGCAGAAACTCGGCCCAAACCCGTCTATGTCGCCTTAACCACAATATGATATAATATATTTACTATTATTGTATCTAAAGATAGTGGGAATAGTACTTAGTATTGTGTATTTATGAGTGTGTTTGATAAATTACAACGCCAGTTTACCGCAATTTTTCTGATAAGATTGTATAAACCATATTTTTTTTAGTTCAAGTAATAAAAATGGAATTTTAAGCTTTTAGTAATTGATCTATTGGGGACTTAGGAAAATTTATAGGCAAACAACGATAAACAAAAACTACACATACATACATAAATATATATATATATATGAGAAATGGACTGAATGGCATACTTAAGTGATGCAATAAGGGAAAACAATTAGTATTTGTACACAAGCCTCGTAAAAGGGTTTGTGGGTGAGAACCGCAGGCGCTGTTGAAAGCGTTTATAATAGTAATATAGTAATAAATCTAAATCGTACATTTATTGAAGCCTAAAATTGCATAATTCGTGTAAACCTTTAAATATGCCATTAACACATTTATTCAATAAAAAACACGATGGCGTTAATATACTAACTCTCAGCAGCTTTTATGAGCGCATACTGACGCCATCTTCGTTATTTGGCCAAAATTGAGTAAAAATCCCGGCCACCCGAAATAATCTTTGTGACACCACAAACAAGAAGAATACTACGTGTATAACAAATTTATTTTTTAATTATTTAATTGCTAGTTAAAATGAGAAAATAAACAGAAATTGCAGAGTTACCTATGACATTGTGCGATAAAAATTGAATGTTAGCCATAAGAAGTTCAGAACAAGTTCAATATTCTAAGAAAATTTGTTCGTAGAGCGTTTCTAAAAAGAGACCAATGGTTGAATGAGACTAAACCTCGAGATTTAAGCTTATATCCACTTCTGAAGTCCAGATGTTCCAAAAAAACACTTTTTATGTTTGAATAAAAACCCTTTTGAGCTTTAAGCATGCTTTAAAGAGTAGAAAGATATAATGGAAGGCTTTCTCACATTAGAAATATGTATTCTCCTAAGTTGGTAGGACTATCCTTAATTACTATGCCAAATATGAGCGAGATCTGTCAACCAGTTTGTCTAGAGCAGCTGCTTAGGTCGCCACACCTCAGTAGTGTGTAATGATTTTTGCAATGAATAAAAATATCGAACAAAGAATTGTCTCAAATTTTGCATTTTTTTTGTCCAAAATTTTGTGTGCAAAATCATGGCCAATGTTTAGAAAATGTCTACGGTGATTCAGTTTTACCAAAAACACAAGCCTACGAGTCGTACAAAGCCTTCAAAGACGCCGAGAGCTCGTAGAAGGCATGATTCATTCTGGACGAGCTTCGACCTCTTCAGCTGATGAAAATATTAAAAAAATAAAGAATACGGTGCTTGAAAATCGTCAAGCAAGTGTTAGAGAGATGGAATAAGAGTTCGACATCTCTCACGTGTCCGTTCCAATGACTTCGGTAGATATTTTGGTTATAAAAAGCGTTCTTGCTCGCCTCGTTCCGATAAAGCTGAATTTTATTCAAAAGGGTACAGTAAAGAGGTCTCTTTGAACAAGCTTGGTCATAGAAATTCCGATTCCATATTCATCGGGAGGACTATAACTGCCGATAAAACGTGTGTTCATGAGTTTGACATGCAAACAAGTCAATAATCACCGCAATAGATGGAAAAAACGAGCCGAAATCAAAATATCATGCCAAAGCTTTTCAAAAATCAAGGTGATGCTCATTGCTTCTTTGGATATTCGTGGTTTGGTGCATCATGAATTTGTTCCCGAGAGAACAGACGGTCAACAAGGAGCACTATTTGGCCGCATTAAAGCAATTGCAAGAAAACATCCGTCAAAAACGGCCGGAATTGTGGAAGAACAACTAATCGATGATAATGCACCATCTCAACGAGCCATGATTGTGACCGAATATAAAGCCAAAAACGTAATGAATACCATCGATCAAGCACCGTATTTACCAGATTTGGCTCCGGGCAAATTTTTCTGGTTCCTTAAACTGAAATTAGCGCGCCGTGGAACCCGTTTTCAGTCGATCGAATTCGCTGAAGCAACTGAAGACCATTCCAAAAAGTGCTTAGGAAGAGTGTTTCGAGGACTGGAAAATCGTTGACATAAGTGTATTACATCTAGTGGGGATTACTTTGAAGGCGACAAAATAAAAAGTGAGCTTCCGATCTGGGTTCCTTTTTGTCAGAAGTTAGGTTGTTAGACAGAAGTCTATAGTTTGATCAATAGAAAAGAACATGCTGAGCTTTTACCCAGCTTCAGATTTAATTCATGATTTAAACGGCCTAGATTACCTCTCCTTAACAAAAACATTACGCGAAGCTTTCCCAGCTACCTTATAGGAAAAATTTCACTTTCCTCCCGTCAACCTCATGTCGATGTGAGCGCCTTGCACCTGCTGGCATGTGCCACACCCACTTTGTGGTTAGAACTTAATTAATTAACTAGCCATTAGATGCAGGAAGCGCAGCAAAATCAACAACTAAGCACATATATCAACAACAGAAACACAAAAACAACAATAGCAAACAAACAAATGATATGCGAAACAACAACTTTGAAAACAGCTCAAAGACAACGTGAAGACAATGGTGAATGGCTTGTTGAGTTGGCGTACGGACAGTAATTTAATTATTAATTAATAATAGCAAAACGACTGGTGGACACTCAGCAGCAGTAACAACAAGAAATAAACACGCAACAATGAGGGTAATAAATGTTACAACAACAACAAGTGCAGACTGCAGAGCAGTGCTGCTGACATTTGCGCGCTGCGAATGCAATTTTAATTGCAAACATTAAGCAGAACAGCAACAAAAGCGGCTGCGTGCATGTGTGTGTGTGTGTGAGTGACCAACAGGGCGTATGCGTTGCCGGCGTTGATACATGGGCGAGCAATTAGCGTGTGTGTTTAATAGCGATATGCTTATTTATGCGAATCTAAATGCGATGCCACACAAACGAGTGTCATTACATAACTGTAATTATTATTATTTACCCTGTCGACGCTTTGCTGCAGCCACAAGAGGCTTTCGGGCGTTCAGTTGTGCAATTTTTGGTTTGCGCTGCTTCTTGTTGTTGGTTTGATAAAACTTTTTTTTTTGTTATTTTGACACTAATTTTTATTATTTAACTGTCATTGTTAGTTTTCTTACTGTTTTTTTTTACATTTTTTTTTTTGGTTTTTTTTTCACGATTTGTTTTTTCTTCTGTTTGCTGTGCCTTATGGCCATACAGACATCTGCGCTTTTATCTTCACCAACATTTCTTCACTCTGCTTCTTCCACGCCGCTATCTACCAAAATTTCAACTGATAAACAACATCAAAAGCAAAAAAAACTTCAGCTTCTTATCAGTTGTGTACATCAATAAACAAAAAAGTAAAACAAAAACTTTTTAACGCCACTGTACTTACACGCTACTGGTGTTTATTTGGGCGTGTGTTAGATACCACGACTGCCTGAGTTCTTATGTGTGTGTGAGTGTAACACCTGATTGTTTGTGAATGAATTAAATTAATCTGTTGCTGTTAAGCGCTTAGCCATTCAAGATCTGCATCTGGTTCGCACGAATCGTAAGGATGAGACGTAGGCGGATTTAGCGTGAATTTGGGTGGGGCGTTAATTATTATGGCCCATAGTTTTGGAGTGCAGCTCATAATTTTATTTGAATTTTGGTTATAAAATGGTTATATATTGGTTATCATACACTCATGAGTATTGAAAAAAATTAGAGTTTTGGTTACAAAATGGTTATATATTGGTTATAATATCTGACAACGATTTACATTTTTTTTTTTTGATGATCCGTTTCTTTGCACTTTAGGTGACAATATGTAAATTTCGATAAATAATATTTTGATGGAAAAACCGAATTCTTGCATGTGAGAATGTGTAGTATTTCTATGATAAATAAATATATGACATAGAACTTGAAAGTGATACTGAATATTGACAAAAACTTAAAATAAATAACAATTTATGCAGATTTGACTTAGTTTTTTACACAAAAATGTTCATTTTTTCAAAACAAAAATGTTGTAACTTATAGTACGACCTTTTATTGCCTTGTACTTGCAGGTGGTGATTTCGGGTGCATTATGTACAGTAGAAGATTATGTAATAATGTCACAGTGTGCACACAACAAAGCCATACATGTAGCTGCGGAAGGAACAGTCTCAGTGACAGACATTTCACAGACACGTAAGTAACTGATAATTGAAGACTAAATAATCTAAGGATAATAAAAGACAACGAAGCTAAAATTTGTTGCATTAAATGCATTTTTTATGACACAAAAAGTTACAAAAAGATCTTCTTTCCAATTTTGATCGTTCAGTTTGCAAGGCAGCTATAAGCTATAGTGCTCCGATCTGAATAAGATATACGAAAATTGTAGCACTGACTTGGCTTATAATAAATCCCAAATTTCATGAAGATAGCTTGCTAAATAAAAGAGTTTGCCTTACAAGGACTTACGTGTGATGAGGCCAGTTGTATGGCAGCTATATGCTATTTTGGGCCGATCTGAAAAATTTATTCTGATATTGTAGATATGCTTTGGGTTATACTCTGCGCCAAATTTCATGGAGTTAGCTTTTCAATTAAATTGTTTTTCTTAGAAAAACTTGACTCTGATCGTACAGTTTGTATGGCAGCTATATGCTATAGCCGTCCGATCTGAACAATTTCTCCAAAGATTGTGCCATTATGTTGGATAATGACGCACCTCGAATCTCGTGAAGATATCTCATCAAAAGAAAAAGTTTCCCATACAAGCACTTGATTCCGAACGTTCAGTTTGTACGATAGCTACATGCTATAGTGATTCGATCTGAACAATTTCTTCGGATATTAAAGCATTGCTTTAGGTTATAACTCAGGTCAAATTTCATGACAATATCGCATGAAATAAACAGTTTTCTATGCAAGAATTTAATTCCGATAGTTCAGTTCGTATGTCAGCTATATGCTATAGTCGTTCGATATCGACGGTTCCAACAAATAAGCAGCTGCTCGGGGAGAAAAGGATGTGTACAAAATGTCAAAGCAATATCTAACGAACTGAGAGACTATTTCGCGTATATACAGTCGGACGCAGCGATGGATAGACGGACGGTTGACTAAATGGACTCACTTCGGCAGCAAGAAAATTTCTATATTTTTTTTGCAAAAATTTCAACTAAAGGTGCAACCCAGCATCCACTTTCCTTGCCTTCTGCAGACACACCGGCTTTTTCATAGCCCACATGCTGCATGCCACATGCCTCGCCACACTTTCACAAGCATATGCCGCAAAGCGAATGCTGAGCAGCGAAAATTATTCAAGCACCTTGAACAAATGTTGCACCAAAATATTCCTAACTACAACAAAAACACGAAAGCAGCGTCTGTAACTCAGTTTATAGAAACGAAATTACAGCAACGGTATCGCAGAGCGCAGCGAAATCTACAATGTGTGCCAGGACACACACATTCAAAATGTACGTCTAACGGCACCAAAAAAAATCCCAACATCCCGCTTGTGTCTGCGAATGTAGCACGCGCTACTTGCAACAATTCCAACTGTTCGCTTTCTCGTTGCCTCTTTGTGCCTGCTGTTGCATTTAGTTTCGTTAGTTACTGGTGTTGTTGTTGTTGTTGTACAATGCGGTCACTCTCGTATCTCTTTGTTGCATTATGTTGTTTTGTCGATTTTCGAAATTTCAATTGTCATCCCTAAAAATACTAAATTTCTCCTGAGTTCCTAGAAGCGCCGTTAGACTGCTGGTTTTGTCAAAAAACAAAAATAATAACAGACAAAAACAAGAGTAAAGCAATGCTATTTGACCATCTTGCAACAGGTGAGGATGTTGCACTATAGTGGTTGAAGGCGAGGTCAGCTTGTATGCCTGAACCTACCGATCAAATAAATTGAGAGAAGCGTGCGGCGGCTATAAGAGCCCACAAGAGCGAGTGAGATCGTTAGTATCCTCTGCGTTTAGGTAGTTAGGTAGCTCTGGTCGCTGGTTGTTGTGCCTTGACTCTAATGCTAATGTGCGAAAAGTCTTTATGTCAATTTGTCCGCCTCAATGCCTTCGGTGTTTCCAATTGATTTCGGTGAGCACACACAGCGTCCGGCTGTTTCTGACCGCTGCTGGCCTTTGTTGCATGGCAAATTAACAGTCATTTGCTATTTGCACGCTGCAGCATGTGGCATGTGGCACGTCTGTATACCTGTTGGGTGTTGTAAGCATTTGGAAAATCCCATATTTACCCGGCTTAATCCCAATTTGTTTATGCGATGAGAACTCAATTTTCCTAGCAGAAATGCCTGCCTGGAATCCTGCGTAAGCCAGTGTAGGCGGCATCTTTGTGGCTTAGCTTAGGAATTCTCGTATATTACCTGTATTTTGGTGGTATTACGCATAGTTCATGAGGGGTATTTGCAGTGGCAACCATATGGGTTCCGTCAGTTTAAAGATATTTCTTGCATCTCATTTACCATTTAACGCGAAGTTCTCAGAAAAATCTAGAAACTTTACAACCTGACTAGCCTAAATCGTTTGTTTAGTGTCTGCCTTGATGTCTGGCAAAACTATTGGTGTTTCCTAAGTACATAGCCTGTTTCTACTGAGGAAAAAGTTGGAACTGTTCAATGAGAGTTTTGAAATCACCTACGGATCAAAAATGGCTATTGGGATGGAATCAACATAAAGTAGACAACATAAAGAAGATCAATATATACGTCGATAGCCGGCCAACAATTATGGCAATAGTCGCACATCGCATTACGTCGGAGAAAGTCCTTAGAAGCAGGAAGGCAGTAGATGTGGTAGCTGTCGGAAGTAGCTGCATATATACTGGGTGGGAGACATGGACGAGGACAACATCTGATGAGGCGGCGTTACCAATTTTCGAGATGTGGCGACGGCCACTACCTTAGTCGATGGAACGATGAGCTGTACGAGATGTACGACGTCATTGACATAGTTTAGCGAATTAGGAGACAGCGGCTGCGCTGACTAGATCTTGTCGTTCGAATCGATGAAAACACTCCATATATGAGGTAATTCGACGCAGTAATCGCCGAGGGAAGCAGAGGAAGACCTCTGTTGGAAAGACCACGTGGTGAAGGACCTGACCATACTTGGAATTTCCAATTAGCGCCAAGCAGCGAAAAGGAAGAACGATTGGAGCTCTGCCGTAAACTCGGCTATCACCGCGTAAGCGGTGTCTATGCCCATAAAGAAGAAAAATAAGACTACAATGGTATTCCGGAAAACGAAATAGTACCATCCGTCTGTTTATCGAACAAGAACAGGAAATACGGAAGACACTAAAAACAATATACAATGAAATTTCCGAAAGGGCTGACAGACGGGTCAAGGACGGAAAGAATGACTTAAGGAAATGCAAAACCCAAGATCATCTGCAAGAGCTCTGCAGGAAAATACGCAATCTTATTACTCACGCGGTCTCGAAAGGACTGCAGGACGGTTTTTGGTCTAACGATAGGTAACAACCTACCGGGATCACAGAAAGTGCAAGGAAGTAGGCACAAGAGAAACGTTGGAACACCTCCTATGGTTTTCTCCAGCATTATGTGGATCTCGGATTTAATATCTAGAAGCTTCGCAGTTCAAGGGACTAGATGATGTATCGAAATTAGATATCAAGCCGCACTTAAAGTTCGCAAAAAGGACTGTATGACGAATAAATCGCCTCAAAATATACTGTGCCCCTAACTGACAGACATTACTAGGGACCAGTAGGTTTTTGTATGACAGCCGACCAGTATAACCCAACATAATCTATGAAATCATCTCAATATGAAAAAAACACAACTTTTAGAAATTGAAAGCATTTTCCCCGACAAATCCTTGGGATCCTAGGGACAAATCCTGTGCAGTCAAACAACGAGTTTTATCGAGTTCTTTATACAGGATGTACAACTGAATGACGGCGATAATGAAACCACTAAACTATGAGATAACTTTTCCTAGCTCACGGCATACGTACCAATCCTAGGCGGTGGCTAAGGAAAACTCTGCGCGTTCCTTCGCATTTTTTTCATTCAGCCCGAAAAGAATTCATCCGGTATGCTCGCTAGCCCACATACCATACTTTGTTGCACTACATTTTGAGCTAACAATCAAGAATGGGCCATAAAGAGGTGTTAATAATGTGGAAAACATTTAGCACCTAAATTACGAACAAAGAACACAATGAGGAACTACTAAATGATGGGTAAATGATGCCAGCTTAACAAAAACGACAGACAAACTGCATATGAATGCTGTTGTTATTGTTGTTATTTTGAAATTGTAGAGCTGACGCTGCAGCGAAATGTTGTTCCGAGAAATCGCATATATGTGCAACAGCAACAACAACAACGCCAACAACAGCAATGCTAACAAGTAATAAAACACACATAAACAGAAAGAAACTGCCTAAAAAGGCCGCTTAAGAGACTGCATAAAGCATTTGCTAGAAGAAAAAAAAACGAAATCAATAAATCGATTTGAAGTTTGGAAAATGTTTGAAAAGCAAACCATTGAACCTGCTACGGCAGCCGTTACGTTAAAGAGCCATTGACAAACAAGCAATGGCAGTGCAACTATTTATCAATTAACGAGGCAGCCGAGCAGAGGAAATGCACACTTCATTAAAAAGGTGTTGGAACAAATAGAAAAAAGTCTCTAAAAAACAACACACGAAGTCATTGAGGCAGAAGTCGACGAGTCAAGCGCAGCAGTGACAGAAATTGTACAACTCAGGCGGTGAATGGCGGCGGAAGACGGGTATCTAGCTGAAGCGCTGCCATGTAGCGTAAACAAAACGCGGTGGCACTACGCGACGATCCCATTCACTATACTGCTGCTGCTGCCTCCGCTTCATCAAAGGTGGCCGGGTGGAGCAATCGATTGATACTTTTTCGAGCTAAATGCCTTTAAAGGCCGCTCAAAACGATTTGAGCAAACAGCGGCAGTTAGCAACAAAATCGAAAATATTAACTGAAAGGCAAAGAAGCTACGAATACAAAATCTTATCAGCCGAAAAGTGGCAACTACCTACCGCCGAAACGCACACAACAACAACAGCAGTCGGCGAGGCAGCGCCAACACCAGCAGCCGCACAACAACGCAGTACGCGGATACTCGCGGCGTGCAGCGGGCGCACGGTAGTCGAGCGTGCAGTAGTCGTTTGGGCAATGACAGCGCAAAAGCCATGTCGGCTATCAAGTGCTAGTCAATGTATTGAACAAGTGACCGAGGTATTGAAGACGGCGATCGCTCGGCGCTGGCTTGTCCCTTGCCGCACCGCCGCTGTTGACACCATTTCCAGCGCGTAGCGCGTAGCTTTTGGGGGTAGATGTACTTCATGCGCGGCTCATTGATTTCCATTCAGCTGGAGCAGTGTGTGTGCGCGCGTACCTCTTCCACCACTTGAGCATCTTGTTTGCGCTGTGCGTGTATGTGTGCGTGTGTGTTTCCCGAAAAAATGTTGGAAGAAAGTAAGCAAGCATGCGCTTTCCGCCGCTGTGTCAAACAATAGCGTATTTTTATTTCCCACACTCGGTGAAAGAGTTGAGCATCGACTGACTTGACTGCGCGATCATTGTCAATATCAACAGCGGTTTTCATTCAGCAGTTCGGGCGTTTTTCGTGCCAAGCAGCACTGTGTACAGCAATTATTTAGATATTTCACGTGTTGTGTCGGAAAGTTACAATGATCAGTTGCCGCATGTTCGTTCACTCACTCACTCACTCGTGTGTCGATCATCAATGCCGTTCGTATATGCTGCTTGTTCTTTGCTTTGAATACTTTTAAGCCCACAATATTATGAAAATATTTAAGCGCCAATTTTCGTTTCAATATTTTCTCGATCGGTCGGCTACCTTCGCCTACTGCGTGCGCCGTTCAAGTGGCTCGCAGAGTTTCTTTTTTATTGAAAAAGTGTTGTTCTCCGTTCTTTACACTCTTAACTCTTCTTTCATCTTCACAAGCGCTGTGACTGTGTTGTTTTTTCGTAAAACAATTTCAAATTTAAATAACAATAAGCGCGCTTGGCTTCAAAGTGTTCTCGCTTGCTTTATTGATTGGTGATCCTCAGTGATCTTTCGCTTGATCAGCGTCACAGTGATCATGGCTCGTACTTGTTCTTGTTTTTCATTGTTGTTGGTCATGTCAAATTGTTTGTGGCGCTGAACTTCTATGGCAGCCGTTACGGGTTTGAAGTTGTCTAGTTCCACGCTTTTTTATTCTGTTTAACCGTTTTCTTTTACGAGTGTGTGTATGTGTTATAATTTCTCTTATTGTCATGATTGTTATTGATGTTTGTGCATGTTTGAAGACCTGCAATTAAGTGCTTCAAGGCGACAATGAAGCACATTGAAGTGTCGCTGTAGAAAGATATTTGAATATGTGGTTGTGATGATGTTTAAAGGTAAAGCATGAAGAAAAATTCTTAGAAAAAAAGCATGGGAATCTTTGAAAACTCATTTGGTAAAAAGTTATTAATAAAAGTATATGGAATATTGGACAAATGTAAAATCGAAACACTAGTTATTTTATATTCATATAAATGTAGCAGTGTTTAAGTAAGAAAGCACATCAGCCAATTTCCTGTTTTTTTTTTGGAGTTACCATATAACTAGAAGTTTTTAAGAAAGAAGAAGAAGAACACTAAACTCGTTTAAAATGACTAGTGAAGCCGCTGAGATTTTAAGGCAAATGTAAATATATTTAAATTAGATAAGTAAATGAGAATCATACCGCGACCTTAGGTCTATTGTGCCCTCTCCTAAGTCACAACATCTCACCCAGCCCCGAATATTGATAAATTCCAATATACTGCAAGGTGCCATTGAGGCGATATGATCTATATTTGGAAACATGGATCCAAAGGCCTTTACTCTGCGTCTACAGACTGCCGTGTAGTCAAATAGCAGTAACCTGAGTTACATATTTAAATCTTTTGAGGTGGATAAGGTTCCTGAGGCCAGGCAGAGATATGCGTCTCATAAAGCTATTCTAGTGCCGCTACATTTCTTTTCTCCAGTGCTCTTGTACGAAGGTGCGCGTAGATACTTTGGTTAGTATATGAACTTGTGAAACACCAACCATATCTCTTTCAAGCGGGCTTTTTCTTTAAAATTTTCTTCATGAATACTTTGCATTTGGATTATTCTATACAATTTTGTATGGGTAATTAAGACTTTGTGCTGCTTAAGCTGTAATTGTTCCTTAAACAATTCGCATAATACTTGAAAATATTTATTTCCAAACACTATATAATATTTATGACGTTTTTATCTGATTTTAAGGCCTCATTGCTTTTAGTGGCATTATTTTTTGACAGAGCTGCTTACGCGTAAAGCTCATTATTATACTTTAAGCCCACAGGCTTAACACTTCAAAGCAGCCAAATATGTAATATGTAGGAGTAGCCATACATAACATCGTTGCTGCAGTAATGTCGGCGAACTTTTCAGAATTTTGCTTGTTAAATAAATATGTATCGTTTTCAAAATCGAGTTCGCCATAAAAGCGATTAAGGTTGTCAGTGGCGAAGATTTATATCTACTAGAAGACAAAGGCATTTCGATTTGGACTCATCAATTTAGCAAGTTTTGTGTAACAATTTTTTCCTTATAATATAATTACGTTGTATTTTGATATTTATCAGAATGTATGTATTTGCTCTCATATAAATTGATGTTGCTGGGATTAACCGCTTCCGCTAATTGCTGATACATGATATATGTTGATTCTGGCACAATAACCGATTTTTTATAATTGGATTTGTGCAAAATTATCAAGCATTGCTTGTTTCTGTATACAATACATATACATTTGTTGAACTATTTGTTGCCTGCTTGCCTTATAACCCACTTTCATCGTCTCCAAGCCATGGAAAGAGAAAAACGGCAAGTACTTACAATTAAATGACACAAAGTCTAAGCGTTTATATGTGTGCCAGTGAGTAGGTGAAATAAATTCCCGGGAAATGATAAACCACAAGCTTTGAATAGTTCAAACCACAAATCAGCAACAACTGGCAGCTGGCAATGACAAGCTGGGTCTTGCGAAGCGCTCTATGTGTATGGCAAATAGGTTAGAAACTAGAATAAAATCATTAAAGTAATAAGCAATGTAGTACTAAGAATTATTACAAGGCTAAAATGTTCGAAGACTAGAAACTATACGCATTTAATTGAAATATACATATATGGATATATGTATATGCATTAGAGCGGGTCGATATTTTTCTTAAAAATCGTTTATTGCTGATAAATTCGCTTATTAATGATCGCGTATGCGGAAAATATTCCACTGACCATTCTGAACAACTTTGCCTAAGAGACTATAGGTCTAAAACCGATTTCATCAAAGCGGGGATTTTTAAGGCGAAGATTAAAAAGTCGAATAAACAGTTGTATGGGACATATGTATGATCGAACGGACTGTTTCCGAGAAATAATCTATAGAATAACATAATGCAGTTATGTATTCAATTTCGTTCTTATATCTCAAAAACTGACGAACATACTTTTATAATTCCAAAAAAAAATCGCCGTAAACATCGCTGGTTCGAAACTGGTTTCAGACCTACATTCCTTTAACCAAAGTTGTTCACAATGATCTGTAGAATATTTCTCGCATATGCCATTTTCCCCTTTCTGGCTTCCCGTAAATCGATCCGCTCTAATATTTATACTCATATTGTAGTGATTTTTCCATTTTTTTTTGGCTCCCTCTAAATTGACCCTCACTAATATGCATAGTATGAATTTATAACCTTAAATATACAATGTTGTCATTAATTCCTTCTCTCGATAGCCAAAATCACAACATTTGTGCGGTATTCCCAGTAAATTGATTAAACAATTGTCAAAATGAAAACCTCGAGATTATTACAAGCATACTCCCTTAATGCCGTAATCCATTGTAATGAATTTTGACATTTCAATTAATTTATTTTTTACTTTCAACACACACATAGTTTCCGACCCTTTTACGAAACTTTTATTTTAGAGTCCATAACAACCCAGCATATCCCAAACGAAAACATTAGCAATCAACAGGACAATTAACAGACTCTCTTTGACACCCTAAAATAAATAAACACATGCCAAATACATAATTAAAATGGCTAGTTTAATACATGTACGTGGGTTGCCTTTTATATTTCGGGATTTGGAAACCGTAGTGTTGCAATCTGGTAACTCACAACTTTGTCGTAAAGTTTGACACTTTTTATGTTGAGCGTTCTGACGCTTTTTGTGTTGTTTACAGTAACTTAAAATATTCATTACGGCCAAAAAATGGAATTAATGATTATTTTTTACAATTTTCGCCGCAAATTAATTCAGCAACGGTGCATCGATGAACTTCATTCACTTTTTAGCCAAGAAGCTCCATTAAGGACCAGTGATTATCAATGGTACGGTAAACTTAAAAGTGTATAGATGCTAATGGAGCATATTTTATAAAACCATAAAAGGATTTTCGATATTTAATATTTGCTTTTGTTGTTCTCAAATTTGAAAATATAAAGGGGAACCCTCATAATATTTGTGTGAGTACAATAAGTGGTAAGCGGCCACAAACACGGTCCACCATAAAGCATGAAAAAAAATGACTCGTATTTGAGTAAGTGAAATATGGCAGCTGAACATGAAATTTCGAATAAATCGGTTCGAAGGACACACAAGGAATTTAACAGTAGATTACGATGAGGGGAATGAAGGTGAACCATTAGACATTCAAGAAATAATGTTAATATATATCCTTTTGCAAGACACAAGCTTTAAGCTGTCTCTCCAACTCATACATAGGTAAATCAATTTATCAAGAAACAAGTAATATATTCGAAGCCATGAATAATTCCACAACTGCCTTTACAAATATAATATAGAATTCTAACGTAAGTAGTACATATACATATATACTTGCGTGCATTCATTCAGTGATTTTCCTTCAGCGTGAGAACAACAAATATTGACGTCTCTCCTGTCCTCTCGCCCAAATCGGTTAAGTTAAACACCTGTGCCGCATTCACACCTGAATGTCTGCTCGGAACTATTAAATTTGTTATAACGGCCCCACATCATCAACTGGTCGACATCATAAGCTCATTTTCCCTCATCATTACGTCGATAGACAGCAGACAAGCCATTTTAAACACGTTAAAGTCACCTTTGGGGCATTCATATTTTCGTTTTGTTGTTTCGTTGGCGTCAGAATGAACTGTTAATTTCTTCACCAAATATGCGCTGTGTGGAATTTGACGCACCTTCAAGGCATTTTCCCCCAGACATTGACTTGGCGTAAGCAAACAAACAGTTTCATAGACTCGCTTGTAGATTTAGATTTGTAAGGCAGAGTTCATTATGTGTTCGGTATTTGTAGAACTTTTTTGAAAATAGAATGGCGTAAATGACAACAGCAACTATTTGTGGTGGAAGTTGATTTCCTGAAGGAAACTGGAAGGTTTGCTTAAAAATTCGGCTCCTTAAGCGTAAAGCAGATAGTTGGACTTTTTAAGTGCCGAGACTGCTCAGACTACAAAGCTTTGGAATTTCGCCGAAAGAAAAACGATATAAAAGAAGCCACTCATATTGAAAGCAAATTTGAGTTTTGGTTATAAAATGGTTATGTATTGGTTATAAACTGGTTATATATGTCAAGGAAAGCTGAAAAGCTATAAAAAACGCAATTTCGATTTCTTTGATGATACGTTTGTTTGAATTTATCTGACAATTTGTAACAGGTGTGCTGATAAATTCGTAGACTAACAAGTTTCATTCGACAAACTTCGATTTTAATATTCAATATAGTTAAATTCGGGGCGATACAGCGATTATATATAAATTTCAATATAATTCTTACAACACACTTGTCCTCAAAGTGCACTCGTCAAACTGTCGATTGGACTCCGGTGTAAAATGATGGAGGCTTCTATCATCCCTTGTCACATTTCGACACACAAGTGTCGGTTTTATTACGACTAAACAGCTTCAAGCACTCCTCAGAATCATCAATTCGTTTTTACCTTGGTTGGATAGTGGGCCCCCACATTACTATACATATCCAACACGTTCCTTTGACATCTGTAGAGTCTCAGCTATCTTGAATAACATCACTTGTTCGTTGTTATTGTTGTTTAGGCAACTAATACCGTTAGGTTGGTAAGAATTAGATAGTTTGTGGTCGACATCTTCCAACGGTAGGCACAGAAAACGTGCTGTTTCGACGGGGTCGGACCAAAGGGAGAGAGGTGTCAGATGAGTAGGGTTAGCAGGGCATGCAAAGAAGAGACCAGTGTCATGCGGGGACTCATTGCACGTTGGACATATGATAGATACATATGTGAGGGTCTATTCTGGATAAGTGGGAGTTCAACCTGCTACAGTATCCAAAACGAAGCTGCTTGATGTTTGTTTTGGTAAGAGCCGCTTTTGGGCGTCCACTGCAAGCTCGTCGTCCTCGGTGCTCATTTCGCCTCTCTTAAACTTAACAAACCACAAACCACTTCTCTAACAAACAACTTCTTGATTTTCCTAGCTGTAGAGTTCGTATAATGTTAAACAAGCTAAGCCTGGTTACAAGCAACTCTTTATAAACACACGAAGTTCCTTTTTATCGATTTTCTTTCATCTAACAAAAGTGGCTTGACTCAAAAGGCTATATTTCTCAAACTAATAGTTCGACAGTTGCCAAATTTGTACACGTATCTCTTGAAGGTTAGCGCTAACTAAAACTCTTATTGATATAATACCAGTAATGCCATCTCTGTGTCAGCCAACGAACTCTTCAGCCCACCTGTAACGTACATTGACTCAAAACACAATTGGAGTACCGCCTGAAACTGCGTGTTCCATGCCATTAGGTCGATGATCTTTTATTAAGTAATATACTCAAATTGCTACCCTTCATTCATTAAGCAATTGCTGTTGCTACTTGGAAGTCATCAATATTGAATGCCTTTTCAGGTGCACTTAACGCCAGCTACAGCGTTTTTCTATGGAAAGTACCAGCTCCTATGCCATATACATGAATAATGAACTTTAATATTTCGAAATGTTACAGACGCTCGCGTGTTGGCATGCAAATTGTTTCGTCTACCAAAAAAAAAACTCCTTAACAGCTGAGCTTTAGCAGTATCCTCAGCAGTCCACACGGTTATGTGTGTCAGTTTATTTTGGAGCATATGCTGCAGGCTGCGTGTCAGTGCAATATTTTTAAATGAAAAATAAATGGTACAAAAAAAGCATGTAATAAGTGGCGTGTTAATGTGCCCAAAATGGCATGAGGTAGCTGCCACCTTTCGTTTTTTATGATTTCGCCGGCGGCGCCAAAATAACTACTCGTACTTTGGCGCTATCAAGACGAGAAACAGTGAATTCTTTTTGCAAGGCTTCTACAAGACGGCTACGCGTACATTTTCTAAAGTCAGCTGAGTTATTTTTTCACTCACTTTGCATGCCACTTGCTCTTGCACAACGCCGCTCGAAATAATAAACAAGAAATAATGACGTATTTTAATGTGCTTTTTGCCCTTGGCTATGCGAAATCGTATTAAGGCACGAAAATATCACTTGAGGAACAAGAAAATTAAACACTTTTAAAGTGCAAGGCGAGGAAAAGGCTTCAGGGAACTGACATTGCGTGTCAGCGCGCCATGCCTCAAGCGCGGGGTACACGGACCCAGACACGCTATAACTGTTTAGATACAGTTTAAGCGGCACACACGCGCTGCACATTAAAAATCACATACGAAAATTAACGCTGTTTCAAGTTAAAATATGCAGCAGGGGAATGAAGCGAGGTTAGTGGGGAAACAGAAGAGAAAACGCGTCAAGTTAGGCGCGCGCTGACACCGCTTATTTATTACCCAAAACAAGCTGAGGCTAAGGTGCGCTTTGAAGGATATTAATTGCTTGAAGATAAAGCGATTTTCACGCTAAACGCAAAATAAATGAATTTGCATTAGATATGGAAGAAAATGAGAAATTAAATCCAGAAATAATATTTCAAAATCTCTTCACTTTGTTATTATACCAAAATCAGCATAAATACGTCATTGAAGAACGACAAGATCACTTAACGGCAAATACGCTCAACAAAAAACTCTCACCCAGCTCTACGACCGGAAATTAGACTTCACATAAACGGCGCTAAGCCAGCCTACCGTTACTGTTATGTAAAAAGCCTGTCAGTCGCTTCAAAACACCATCAGCCAAAACATGAGACGCGCCGACGATCTAATGATCATATCACCACACAAATCAGACCCAAACAATCACTTGCTACCACAAAAAAGTCGAAAAGGCAAAAAGGATGCGATAATAGCCGCATCATAAATATATAACCTACAACAATAGCAACATATAGCCATAACAAGAATGGGAAAACAAAGCAAGACTAGCATTCACAATGTTAACTACCTACATAACTGATATGATCGATCAAAGAAAGGTCGACTGATCGATTTGAAGCAAAATTGTACGTTTTAAAGATAATACCATCAAAACGCTGAGGGCTTTGAAATGAGCCGCACACATACAGCAAATACAAGAAGAGAAGAAAGCGAACTTGTGTGCTGTAAGCATGATCCACGCTAGCCACTAACACAGAGATGCCCATGAAAAGGGCTGAACGAGCAGCATTTAGTCGGTTGTTAGGCGTTTGACGTACAGCTAAAATACACAAAATGCTGAAGTGGCGGGAGTGAACGAGTAAAACGCATAAATGCATGAAAAAAGCAGCAATTTAATGGCTTTTTATGTGGCAACAATGCTGTACGCGCGGCAAGCGCTTGGCGGTGATCCACGCACACGGTAGACATGATCGATATACAACAGGAATTACGATCAATTTAAAGGGTATTTAGGTGACTGATTGCGCCATGTTACACACAACAATGATGACCTTTATGTTGGGCTTTATGTTGGCATGTACCTGACAGTTGCGCGTTCGGCTGCGTGCTGGTGTCAGCAACGAAAGACCAGTGAGCACCACATAACAGCGTAGATTTATTTGATGTGCTTACTTTGCGACGTGATAAAGGATGGGCACTGTGTGCGCAACATAGGCTGATATAAATAATATTGATTGCAGTGATGAAGGATTATCAGAGCAATTATTTAGTGCTGATGTGAGGTGTTGAGCGTTAGAGAAGCGTTTGGAAGAAAGATGGCTTTGACTATTTTTAGACAGTTCACACGAGATTGCGGTTGTAAGCAAGAAAAAGTGAGTGCAATATGTCTCAGCAGTGCAGAAGGAGCAAAATTTAAGTGTACAAACCAAGTAAGGTAGACACTATAGTAAATATTGGGTAGTCGAAAAAGTTGTTGCCCAATTTTTCGCCTAGGAACCAGACAAATTTTACACAGATGAAATAATGTCTCTGGCGAAACAATGGCAAAAAATGGTCGACCAAAATGGTACACCAAATGTTCATTAAAGTTCATTATAAATATAAGAAAAATAAGTTGAAGTTTAATTAGAAATACGAAAAGACTTTTTCGACTACCCAATATAACGGATTTTATGCTTCCTTGTTATTTTTGAAAATTTCTTTTTGAAGAAAATATATTTTAGATGTTTTGGCATAACGTTTATTGTTTGCGCAGCTCGTGGCGCCTTTCCTGCCTTCATGTAAACACTATTGCACAGTCACTAAATGCCACGCCTTGCAATGTTGCGTTACCAAACCAACAACTCGACATTGTTGCTAACTGTTTCACATTAAGGAAATCGCATACAATATGTATTTAGACATTTGCCACACGCAATGCCAGCCATTGAGGTGAAGAACAGTAAATATTTAAGGAAAAAAACGAAAAGGCACTGGAAATAAGGAGGTGGGGCAGCGGTCAATTGATTCGTTGGAAAATCTAGGTGTGTGTTCGGCGCTGCCACACTATAATTATTTGTATAACTTTTTGTTTTTGTTGTCTTTTTTAATTTTTTACTACCAAAGAACCACAGCAATAACTGATTGAGTGGCTAGCAACAGCAAAAGCAGGCATTGGACCACAGAGCCGTTGATGTTTGCCTTACTTCAGTTAATTATCACTTTGCGCTTAACAGTGGAGCGGTAAAAATGTTGGCAAAAATTAACGAAAACAACTTAAATTGTGAAAATGTATGCAGATATATGCAGAGAGTATGCGAAAAAATGAAGGTGGGCCCCTTAAGGCGCTCAACATTGACAGTTGTAATGCAATGTCACTCAATGTCAGACGTGCTAATAGACACAGCCAACACGGACACACACAAGCACACGAACACACAAGCACATACACACACACACACTGACGCACGAGCATGCAGAGTTGCACAGATGGCTGAACAAACAGACGTCAAGCCTACCAAACACACAGACACAGGCAGAGTCAGAGGCAGAGGCAAACACGCACACAAACAAAGAAAACATAAGCAAGTGCGCATACAAACACCATAAAACACACACATACATACATACATATGCACTTGGCTAGCTATGTACTTATGTATATTGCTTGGCTGGCAGCCGGCCTTCGTTCGTTGATTGTCCAGTAGGCGGGGGCTGTGAGCGGCGCAAATATGCCAAAAACAAACAATTTACAGCAATAACAACAACGGTAATGACGACAGCAAAGTGTGCTCATAAAATCAGCCAAAGTGCACGCAAGAATAAGGCATATACATATAGCAAAAACAACAACAAGAACAACAAAATATGGCTATTAAACAACAATAACAAATGCTGACAGGACAACGTCGCCAGGCTGGCAAGGATACTACTGCCTAGCTGCGCACACAAGCCGTGTGGCTAAATAGAATACGCCAAAAACAAAAAAAAAACAAAAAAATAAAACAAAAAAAAACAAAAAACGAAAAAAAAACAAAAAAAAAAAAACAAAATGAAAAACAGCCATCATTAAGCAGACAAGGTGGTAAAAGCAAATAAAGAAGCGTTGAAAAAGTTTACAGGCAAAAAAAGTTGAGTGAGTGCGTGCAAATAAATTTTGTAGGCCACCCGGTGGGCAGCACGGGACACGCACTGCTACGCAACTGCCAGGCAGACACACTAGACACACACACGCACACACAAACACTAAGGCGCGCAGCTGACGGAGCCATCTGCATTTGTGGCAGCACGATCACTCGGCCTGCGTTGCTTGACATTTTTATTGAGTTGTTACATTTATGTCAAGGGTTTGCGCTGGGCGGTCAACGCATAGCTCACGCTGTTGCTGATGCGACCGTGGCTGCACTCAGTCGCGCAGTTGGCAGTTTTACTTTCGCAGAGACAATATTGCAAAGTAAAGAAGAAGACAGCTGTGCGGCACTTAGTGGTGATATGGTCAAAAAGACGGCTAGAAAAGATGCCTGCAATGCCACGCAACTACAGCAATGCAAGGCTTGCAAAAAGTATAAATTATTTTCGATCTTCACACTGAACATTGGTCAAGTTCGACGCTTTCGCAATGCAAAACCCACACATACATGCATGCAGCGGACAGTGGACAGCGATGCATATGGCGACCGCTGCATGCATGTATTTCGTTGGAACAGTGCAACACAGCTGACAATGCAACTGCCGCCCGCGTGAATGTCATAGGTGTTGTTGTCTACCGGTGGTCCATTGCTGCACGTTCGGCGACATGCATGCCACATGCACATCCCTCACGTCCTTCGCAGAACTAATAATTGCGCATTTTTATTGCCAATTCGGTTGTTATTGTTTTTGTTCGCCTTCCTTTGAGCCTTTGTGTTGTTTGCAGAAAAGGACCACATAAATCAGACTCCCGCATTTGCCGCCGCAATCCGCAAAGCCTCTCTATCGTCGTAACTCGTAACCGTTGTTGCAGCGGTTGATCTGTTGATTTTATGTTTGTTGTTGTTGTTGGCGTTGGTGAAATTACGTCAATCCTATTTTTGCGCACTAACTTTCGTATCGCTGTCTTCACCGACTTTTTAACGAGCCACAAAATTGTCGTAAAATTTCGAGCTTATCTCGTTTAATGAGTTGCTTTTGGTCACTTAATTGTAACGTTTAAGATTATTTTTGGAGAATGAAGTTATAATACCAGGGAAGACAATAGAAGAGATTGGGAACGCTTTCTGGTTTATTTTTGGAAGAAATGACGATTTATTTCTCAGCATGGTCGCCTTTCATCCTCGAATCAGCAAAGATCCAATTTCTTTAACCCGTCTGGATTCATGAATCATCGAAACTTGAACTTCTTTGTTCCGTCTGCGTCCATGTTTTATCGACGGTCTTCGAAAATAAGAAATAATCCGAGTGCTAGCAAACGAGCAAAATATGGCCGATCTGTTGAGGTGTTCGTTTACTTGATTCTGTTACACATCTTCAATCAAATCGAAGCCGAGGAAAATTATTTTCGAATTTTAATAAGAGGTTTACCAATATTTTCGGTAAAAAGTTCATAATAATAACTGGAATCCACATATTCGGTGTCTGGAGGCTTGCATAGTTTTGGATCGACTTATCTAACAGGTTGACCGATATTTTCGATAAAAAGTACGCAATAGGAACTGGACAATTTTTAGTAATAAAGCGGAGTACCTCAATCGTACTTTTTGTAGAAAATTTTATTTGAATATATTGGTTGATTCTTGATATGTGTACTGGCAAGTAAAAAAATCAGATTAAAAACTGTGTTAAAAACTGTGTTATATGGGAAAATGGCGTGTTTTTTGTCTGATTATGCCTATTTTCACACTGTACGGCAGGAATGTCTGGAAAATATTACCTACCGAATTTGGTTGAAATCGGTTGAGTAGATCCCGAGATCCATCCAACCCTTTGCCCAAATTTAACAGTCGGGTCTAAGTAACCGGAACGGACCTGGATTTTTAGCCGACCAAGGACTGCCAAATCGGCAGCATTCCTCCAAATTACTTTAAGAATATTATCTCCCGCTACAACAACAACAACCAAATTTGACCCCGGCTCCTATCAAGTTCTTCTCTACCATTTCGGGTGTAAACTTCTATGTTTCTGGCGCGTTTACTTACATACATATATGTATATATTTATCGCACTTTTAGTAATTTTTAGGAAATTGAAGCTCGTGATCTCGGCGACAAAAAGATGGCGCTATTTCCTATATATCACAGCGACCTTTTGAAAGAACACTTCGGTGAAGTTTTGGGCAGGAAGATCGTGTGATATCACACCGTAGGAAAATGTTAAGTCTAAAGTCCGCACAATCCCGCTTCGATTTAGGCCTTGAAGCAAAACATCGCGCGTGTCGTTCGCCAGTTGTCAGTCGAAATACTCCAACGAGTCATCGAATGTTAGTCTCAACGAATGGCGGCGACATTTAAAGGAGTTAAAAAATGTGCCGAAGAATGTTCTTTCAAATGATAATAAATATTCCGCATTAAATTTGAAGGTTCTGGGTGTTTTCTTTAAAAAAAAGTAGGGAATCTCGAAATGGATAACCCTTTACATATGTATAACTCCATATCTACTATATCTCGATTAGTTCTGGATGATACAAACAGCCCTTATGTAAACAAAACTATCATACCCTGTGCAACATATGGCGAGAGTATAAAAAGGAAATGAAAAATAAAATCTCGAAAACGATATATGTATATATCAGGACTGAAGCTTACAAAAAATATTTTTTTTTGGAAAATTTCGCAACAGGCCAACTGGATAACAGTACTTCACCTCATTGCACGCTTATGTAAGCTCAAGGTTCAATGCTTTTGCGCATTATTGAATCGGTGCACACATGAATTATTATCAGCTTCACTCATTAAATGCAAATAAAAGTCAAAAATAATATTTTGCAATTAAATTCAAATATGTCTACGTGCGCATAATTAGCGATGGAACACCTGCATGGTGCCAGCACCCACTGCTCTGCGCCCAAACAACGCGAAACCATAATAAAAATCGTGCTTTACATATGCAGTGATGACCGTGCGACCAGCGGCACGTACCGCAAGCGGCCGTACAACAAAAACGCAAAGTGTCAGTGCTCGCTGATGAGCTCACGAATGTGTGGCGAAGACCAATTGTCGCCATTAAAATGCAACGCTGTGTGCCTGTATGCTTGTGTGTGAGCGTGCGCTATTTTTAAACAATGGAATGAAGCAGAAAGTTTTTATTGGAGTGACAATTTATCAAATTTTATTGCAGACAATTTTTCGTTCAGGCGCCCCACATAATTTTTGTTGGTGTAAATGAGCGCCTTTTAATGCGCGAGTTTTTTTTTTGGGTGTGCTGCTTTCTGTGCTCTATAAAGGTATATATGTAGGTAAATATGTGTATTGTTTGCTTTACTTGTTTGATTTTATGCGGATATTAGCATGGCAATAGTTTCCTGCATTTTGTTGTCGCTTTGGCATTTTTATTTTATTTTTTTTCATTATTTTTAATTTTTTTTCTTTCGTTTTTTTTACTAATAAATTTTTCTCATGCAATAGTTATTACTGCTGTGCGCTCTTTTTATTATTTTCTTCCTATTTACGCGCATTTTTATTGACAGCTGGCCGCTCGCAGCGCCGCAGCTTTAATATTTCTGTCATGCTGCGCATTTGACGTTTTATTGCGCCTAATTTTATGCTGATGCGTTGCATCGCTTGAATATCAAATTTATTTCCATTTTTTCTCGCGCGTTTTCGAATACGCTGCCAAGCATTATTTCATGCCAATAATAAAAAAAAAGTAATAATAAAAAAACAACTCTGCATTTTTGATTGGATTGTTTAACTGTACGGCATGAGTGTTCGCTGATCGATATCTTGTTGGTGTTGGCTGGTGCATGGATCTATGAATATGTTTTAATAGATTTTTGCTGCGTAGGTCGTTCACAGATGTTTATCGTTGCTGTTTAGCTGATTTTCCAATACTTTTGAGACACTCCATCACTTTGCTGTTGTCGGCTTTTAGTCAACGTGCGATTGTTATCTGACAATCAGTGAGGTAATTTGGATGCTGGGATTTGTAGATTTCAAGATTTGTAGATTTCAAGATACGATGCCTTGATTTTTTTCGATTTTGGCGTTTAATTAAGGCCCAGCTTGTCGTCGCGTAACATTTTTATGTTAATTTAATTGCAACGTTTATGTAAATATTCGGTTATATTCAACAGTTTTGGTACTGCCTTTGAGCTGAAAGTGAAAATATTTAACCAAAGCTAGACTTTTAAGGTGGCGCTATGGATTTTGTTTGGATTTAGATCTATAAGGCTACAGCGGAATCGCTAGAAACTGCAAAGCTGCTGAGCTGGCTAGAGAGGTCAAAACTTTCCTCAATTTCAACCGATTAGAGTCGCTTAGGTTCTCCGTTGAATGCTTGTATTCTGTCGTGAAACCATTGATTATGGTCCAGTGAGCTCAGCAAGTGCTGGTCGACAATCAGAACTTGTGCGATCGCGAGATGCATGTGGGCCGAAGTGAACCGTATGAGCTCTTCGGAATTACTGGCTTTTAGTAAAGCCAATCTCGCTACAATTATGGATGTTCTGACTAGACACTATCCAATAAGTTTATAAACGGTGCGGCTCAGTATTCTACCGCACGCTTTTTGCTAAAACGGTATGGAGGAAGACGAGGTGGATCAACTTGTCACTTCCTCCCCTATTACACAGGCGTTTGCAAGACTGAGGTTAATATATCTTGGTAGACACCTTTGCCGAACCCAGCGAAATTGCGGGGCTAGATATTAACCGCCTTAATAGGTTTATTGTAAGCACAACAAGTTTCGTCGATGGATGAGATCTAATGATCTATATTTAAGGAGTTTTTGGGTAACACAAAGGTCAAATTTCTATCAATGTGAGATTCAAAGACCTAACCTAACGTCTATGAGCAGGTGTTGTATTAGGTTAGGTTGCGTTAGGTTGATCTGGTACGCCAATGAGCCACGCATAGACCAGTTTTGGTCCTTTGCGATGCCTTATGGAGTTCATTTACTAGGTCAATGAAGACTAGTCATCCTATAGGATGCCAGCGCTTGACGCGAATTTTAACAGACTATGTGGCCTCACTATCGATACCTCCTCCAGTGTATCATAGTATGGGGATCCCTTGTTTATAGCATTGTCTTGCCAATGTGGGACAAGTGCACAAGAGATGCTCCATTGTTTCCCTGGTGTCTGCTGTTTCAATCACCTCAAACTACTCTTAACAAATCATATAAAACTCGAGTACAACGATTTATATTAAATTTTTTGCAAAGATCCTTCTAAACTCAAAATCTCAACAAAGTTATTGATATTATTTTTGAATATATATGTATATTGGAAGTAAGAAAATTTTAAAACATTTTCAAAATTTTCGAAAAAGAAACAAATATTGAAAGAATGATTACAATATAAAAAACACTTACCATTTTGGCCCGGAAATTCTATTCCTTGCTCCCTGAACAATTAGCAGCTCATAAGGTGGGGGGTCGCAAACGAATGCCATGTAATCATACACACGATTTCAACCCTCTTAGCATTCTGAAACCAAAACAGAAAAAATTTATTAATCTAGAAAATTTTTGGAATGTTGGGAACCAGGAAAAAGTTTCGAAAACATTTTTTATGAAATGGCGTCTGCTTGAAAAAAAAAAACAATTTTTGAAATTTTTTTTTTTTACTGTTTCGCATTAAAAAAATGGTGACAACTAAAATTTGGTGATATAGATGTTTCAGACATAGACAATTTTAGGTAAATCGGTTCGGTAGAACCTGAATTTCGTTTTAAAAGGACATTTTCGAGAAAAACGCATTGAAAGTTTCAATTCCGGTTGAACCAGCTTGGATGACATGCCAGCAAAAGACCTATAACTGCAAAACTTAGTTTGAATTTCGAAAAATCCTTTTAAAGGCATATTATTGACTAATTAAGCTTTGAAAATATATTTTTTTTTCTAAACTAGAATACCACCTTAAACATGTAGTAATTTTACAGAAAAAAATTTCCCAGTGCCACTTTGGCGATTGAAAAATAGCAACTCCCTCCCACACACATAAAATTCACAGGCCCCATAAAATCAATATACAAAATGCCCTATCATTAGCTGTTAATTTTTCGCGAGATAAAACCGTTAAAGCCAAGTTCTCTATCATTTAAATGCCGAACATAAAGTAAAAGGTCGCAAAACCCACACAAATTAGTTTTCGGTTTCCAAGTATCCGATGACAGTTGCAACTTTTATATAGTTGCACATATACAAGTGTGTGTGGGTGCGCATTGCATGAGAAATATGCACCTTCAAAGAATTAGACAAACACTCGAAATTGTAGCACGAGATTAGCGGAAAAATTACCGGGTTAACGCAAAGCGACAGGCCAAGCGCCATGAGTCACAAATAAATAAAACCGTTGGCGCTCGTAAACCAATGTGCCACAGATTGCGGCGCTAATGGTGCAGTGTCAAGCGCGCAACTGTGGGCAGCAGCCGCCAAAGCAACAAAAACAAAAGTAACATAAATATTAAAAGATCATATGCAGCGCAACAATCAGCATGGCGAGCGACTGACTGACAAGCGCGGCAGACTCGTCTAATGGGCGTACTTCTACAGTCGCCGAGCGAGTGCGCGCGTCAACGCCTCGCCGAAGGCGCATTAAAAACGCTCGAAAGCGCAAACAAATGCCATTTAATAACCGCAACTAATAACTTAATTAAGAATGCCAAGCGGTCGAGGGAAGAGCGCGCGGCGCAAAGCGCACACAAATCCCGACACTTTTGGCCACAAGCCGACACCGACTGGAAGTGTGGCGTCGATCAGAGCCAACGCAGCCGTCAGCATGAATGAGAGCGCGCGGTGAGGCGGCGAGGGATACGCGCGATTGCCGTTTTATGAGCTGTGTCTTTCAGTTTGGCGGCTGCTAAATTAAACGGGCGGCGAAAAAGCTGGCATTTCCAGTTACATACACAAAAAATAGTATGCGCTGATCTATTTCAAGCTGTAAATATGCTTTGTCATGCATTTCTGATTTGCGCAGCATCAACAATAACAGCTCCAGCGCCAAAAAACGCATCTTCACAGCGCATTCTTGTAAAAATTAAACGCGCTGCATAGGCCACAACTCCCTTTGGCTTTGGCAGCATGTGACCCAAATGTCAAGCTAAATAAATGCACACAAATGCCGCGCTAAGCCAAAATATTTGATCTCAGCATTTCTCACAGCCCAGCGACTGCGGCGCGGTCACGTGGCAAGCTTTCATGTGGGCCTTTCGCTAACAGAGCACTTCCCCCAGTCGGCGGCCCGATTTAGTTCGTGTTTTTCTTGCAATTGCAGTTGACACCTATGTTGTTTTTGTCACTTTGAGTTTGTTGTTGTGCTGCACAGCGCCGACAACGCTGGTGTCATTGGGGGCGTGTGTCTGCGACAATGTTAAATGTTGCCCATTAGTTGTTTTTAATTGATTAGCTGCGCACTTTGGTTTTGGGGGGAATAATTTTTCAGTGGTGGAGTTTTATAGCTTTCTTTTTGGCGCTGTGATAGTTAGGGAACTGTAAAAGTATAGGTGATTGGGAAAAATGAAAGAAACCACTTCAATACTGCAATGGAAGCGTTTTTTTTATTGAGAAGACTCCTGTTAGTGATATCGTAGAGAAATTTTATTGAAGATCTCTTTTTCAGTTTCAGAAAGGTCAGCATTACTTATAACATTAAACCAGAATATCCGCAAAATCTTGGGGAGTAAGTAGTTAAGGAGGGATTGCAGTGTTTGTGAGACTGTTTGGATTTTCTTAATCATTCGAAAGGACATTCTTTGGCATTTATGGGATTCTGAAGAATATCTCTTTCAAATGATGATCGCGGCTGCGTCCCAGATGGTCCATCCGTTTAGTCCAATTTTCGATAACTCGTGGTTGTTTTTATAACGGTAGATTTTTGCCGAGTTGACAGTTCTTGGCTAAATAAAAATCCAAGGCTTAAATCGAAGCGGGATTGTCAGCAAAGGCTTTAGAATTTACATATTCCCACAGGAAAAAGTTTAATTGTGTGATATGCACGATGTTGATGACCAACCGACCGGCCAAAAACATGAAACTATCTGCCCACCGCAGTATTTTCTCAATAAATCCATTGATTGATGTGATGTGTGGGAAGTGGCGCCGAAGTGTTGAAACCAAATGTCGCCGAGATTACGAGCTTCAATTTCAGGCATGCTCCCACCGGCATCAATTTTGGAGAAATATGACCGACGATACGACCGGACCTTGAGGTCACACCAAACCATTATTTTTTTCTGGATTAAATGACAGCTCTTCAATCTCTCCAGGTTGTGCTTCTACCCGAATTCCGCAATTTTGCTTTTTTACACACCCTTTGAGCCAGAAATGGGCCTCATCGTTGAACAAAATTTGGCTCAAAACGTCGGATCTCCTTGGAATTTTCAAGAGTTCTTCTTCAAAGGTCGAGCAGCTTCAGTTCTTGCACAAGCTGTATTTTATATGCTTTAAATCTAAGATCAGTCCGAGTTTCTGCGAACGGTCCTCTCAGCCGTATGCTACTTCACTGCGTTCTGGACATGGTCTATTCTTTCGAATGAATAATGAATGCTGGGTCTGAAGATGGATGATGGTGTTGCAAATAGTACGCTCAGTAGGTCGATTTTGTTGTCCATAAGTTGAGCGCAGCGCGCGAAAAACATTCTTAACAGAACTTGAATTTTCGTAATAAAGTTAAACGAATTGTAAACGTTGTTCGGGAGTAAGAATTTCCATGACGAAATGCCAAATAATATTGAACAAAAATAACATGACAGCTTGACACGAGTCACACATGATATGTCAAAGAAAGTTCATCGAAAAAGTATCACTGCTTGGATCACCCCTTAGTCTTCAATTTTGCTTTCGAATCTTTGGAATTGAATTCCATTAATATTTTTGTTAAGCAATTGGCACCAAATCAAATATAAAAGCAATAAAACTATGCAAGAAGTATACTTAGAAACTAATATATAAAATTCTTAAAAGATGCGGATTAGCGCCTCAACCCAGCAATTTGACAGAAAAAAATCGCCAATAAGATTGCCGCTGGCAAATAATATGCGCCACAAAGCATTTTTTAAATCTCTCACAGTCGCCAAAGCATGCCATATAATTATGCAAAAATCTCAAACATTTAATTTGATGTGTGTGCTTTTCAAGGCTTAGTCCCCACCGTCCAGTGCCTAGTATGTATATAAATCACATCGTTAAATTTTAAGAGCCAATTCATTGTTTCGTTTTTGTGTGTTCGGTGTGTGTTATTTTTTTCGAAACGGAACACAATAACACTCCCACACAGATTACGGAGTGTTTAAAAAGTCTTAAAACATATCGCTGACGCTTAAAAAGTCATTTGTGGTTTTTGTGTTTCAGATAATTTCTTATTATTATGCAGTTGTAATTTTTATGAGTTTTCCAACGGCCCACAACAAATGTAGGAAACTACAAAAACACGCTATTAAACTTAAAACTAATAACAACTTATACAAAAATAAAACAACAGCAACAAGCAACAAAATATATAGCCGAGCGCAGTAATAAAACTGTTGTGTGGTCTTTCCCCGAAATGTTGCAATAGATGTGGCGCGTCGATGACGGAACTCGAGTGCTAGAGACTGACGTTGTTGCTTCTACCCCAGCAATAGCACTCATGTCGATTTATAATACCACTAATTTTGTGAAATAATTTAATTGCACATAAATTTCGCTGCTGCATTTTGCATACGTCGCTTTCTACCGAGAGTTCTCCGCAATGTGTGTGGGTTTCCGAACGAGCGCAATCTGAAAAATTTTATAAAATTCGAAAACAAATCAATCACACTTGTAATTTGTCACTCTCTAAGTCCGTATATTCGACTCTTGTCGTGCTCCGACACATTCCAGACCTCACAAATTAATTTTTTTGGAATGTTCGTGTGCCACTTTTCCTCTCCCCTTTCTATAAAGCGGGAGAACTCCGCAGTTCGTTACGACTGCTTGTTGCCAATGGCTGAGATCACACGATTTTTCAAAACTATTTAATGTGTCATTAATTTAAGTGAAAATAGACTCTACAAGCGTTTATTTGTCACTTCGAAAATTATGCTCTGACAGCTGTACGGCCACCTTTATGGGCACACCGTTGTGGCGGAATTAGGTGAGACATGAAAGACAGCTAGAAAATTAGTTTAATGAGAGGGGAAATGCTTCAGAGGCTTTTTTCTTTCGAGCGCGCTCGAATTGATAAATTATTTGGGGGCTTAGTAAGGTGAGACAAGTACGAACCGAACTAAGTGCTAAATTAGGCGGGTTACTTTCAATTTGTAGCCCTTTTGTTCTAAGTAGCGTGTGTGAGATTTAATGGTTCATAAAGCGGAGTCAATTTCATGCCGACTTCTTGAGGGAAATTTTGAAATTTTATATTAAGAGTAAGGTCTGAACTAAACTGTCACGATTGCTATATTTTAAGTAGTTTTGTAAAAGTGTAAAATGGGCCAAGTAGATTTTAAAGATTCTTTTTTCTATTAGAGAGCCTAAGTCTGTAGAGATGTGCGTTGAATTAGCTCGGCAAAGTATAGATCTAATGTTACAAGACCCGTTGTAGAACTGAAGTAGATTTTAAAAATTCTTTTTTCGATTAGAGAGTCTTATATTGTAGAGATTGGCATTGAAATAGCTTGGAAAAGTAGAGATCTAATGTTCCAAGACCCGTTGTAGAACCGAAGTAGATTTTAAAGATTGTTTTTTCGAATAGAAAGCCTTTTATTGCAGAGATTGGCATTGAAATAGCTTGGAAAAGAAGAGATCTAATATTCCAATACCCGTTGTAGAACTGAAGATGTGGAACGGGTAGAAACTACATCTTAAAATATCTTCTGATGAGAGTTTCCATCGGATAAGGCAAATTTACGGATATGATCTTACTAAATATTTCTGGATAACGGGGTTGTGATTTTTGCTAATGAACCAAAGCTTACGGGGTGGATTCGTGTAGGAGTACATTGTCGAGAACATCCATCAGCTTCAATTTTATGCTTCCTGACCAGTGCAGAGTCTTCCAATCAGATGTGGTTGCCTTAAAGGTAACAGCAGCTCCACTGCTCAGGAGCGCAGAGTCCTTCAAAGTGATAAGCCTTGAGGTCGCTGACTGGGGTTTGCATGAAACTGCAAGGCTGATGAGTTTGCTAGGATAGGTACTTCAGCTTCAATAACTGCAGAATGGGAATGGGTAGTAGCTCCGTTGGCTTTTTGTGACTCAATACTGAACTGTTTGACTTCAGACCACTTCAGTTCAGTTCTGACCAGACCACAAATCTAAGATATGCCGATGGATTGCTAATATTCAAATACAGGAGTTTTTCGCAAGGACTGACTGATAACAGTTTTCCCTCGCCATCTTACTTAAAATAAACAGGGCAAGTGAGCATAATTCGAAGCTTCATCTCCAGTTGCTATTTGAGACATCTTCAAGAACCTATAACCTTTCGTTCGATTCCTATGCTAAATTAGTTTCCTCCAGTTTTCATTAGTTTTTTCGAAGCGGTTGAGCTTCCATATGGCTTTAACCATCATATATACCGGAAGTTTACTAGAAATCATTATTTTTTTACCATGAAATCCAAAGTTCATTGACATTGAAAGCCAATAACTAACGGTAAAACTAATGTCTAAATGAAATTACGAGTTCTAGCTTTCCCCTCATCCACCCACAAACGTCGAAAACGTTGTGGCAAGTCATGTTGTACACAATTTGATTCCATACTCTTGGCCACACAACATTTTGCGAAATTGTCCTAATAGAAAATTAATTAAAACCTACTCCACCAACAATTAACGGTTTATTTACATTTTGAAATTTATATGCGTAGTCACGTTGGAGTGTAAAATCAATAAACAAAATTGCCTTTTATTGCCTCCACTGGCTGCATGCTGCTACAAATGGCAGTTGGTGCAACGGCATCATCTCCGACAACAACAACAACAAACACAACAGCAACCAAACGGCATACAGGCAATGTTCAAGCAAATTCAATCATTCATCCCTCACATGGCATCCACACCGACTGCTTGCAACTGTTGCAAATGCATTTAATTAATCACAAGCCGACGAAGTCTCATTGCCGCGGTACTGAGGGGACTAATGGGTTTCCGTGTACATTTTGGCTTGGCCAATTGTTTCAATTTCAATTTCGATTTCATACTCGATTTTCGTATGTGGCGTTGGTGTGTGCTTGTGGCATTGCTTTGCATGTGGGTGGAGTTGCAACAGCGCTTGCAGCCGTCTGTGCCTCCGTTACAGCAGTCTGTGTTTATCTTGATAATGAACTGCTGGTGTTATTTTATGTTTTTCGTATGTAACTTCGATTTGCTGATTAATTTATTGCACTCACGATAACACTTAATATACAATTGCAACAACAACAACTACAGCAACCACAAATATTTACCACTATAAAAGCAGCTGCAACATTGTTGCCAGTTAATATGAGCAGTTAAATGTGTTTTTATGGACTTTTAATGAAGTCGCTGGGTAATTATTTCGACGGCATTAAAATCGTGGACATTTTATTTGTTTATTTCATTTCGGTGTTCACTAAGTAGCGTAATTAGTTATGGCACTTAAATTCAATATATTTTAATTTAGTTGCATTTAAGTATGAATTAGCTGCAGTTCTGCATTCCAGCGCTTCTATACAAGTATATACAGAGACTAAAATTCGTACAGTAGACTCAAAAACTAGTTACACTTTCCCGTAGGATTCCCATTCCATTTACTAAAATAACAAAAATAGTTGTAGGATGGAATATTTCTGAACTCAAATTTGTAATCAGGACACGTCAAATATCCCACAGACCTCTTTACTTTAGATTTGTTAGGTATTGTCATCATCCTCATTTGCTGATCTCCCACTGGAGCTTGGCTTCCCAATAAAGCATTTCCAAATGGATTTTTTGTAAGATCTTAAGTTCGTTCCCCAATTTTCAGCATTCATCGATTTATTTATGTGTTTTGTAAGGATCTGTTCCACACGGTCTTATTACAAGCTATCTGCTGACTCCCTTGGGTATTCCAATCTAGAACTTCTCGGCAAACTACTGTGGTTTGTGACCTGTCTCCATATTTAATCTTTCCAGTAAGGTGGTCGGTTTCACATCCGTAAAGCAGTACAGCGACAACGCCGGATTTAGATAGTCTACAATTCCAATTTTATATACATACATTTGACCGTATGAAACGGTTGAGAATTTCAGCGGAAAATCAAAGAAGTGCATTAAATTTAAAAAGACCATACTCAGTAACCATAGCAAACGAGTTGCCTACTTTTACGGAGGTCCACTCAACATTAAGTGAAAAATAACGTATTAATACCCGAAATAGTCTATCCCTTTACAGCAATACGGAGCCAGCTTATAACTTAGGGTATTCTCCAAATGCGACCTAACAACAAAATATACTCCTCAAATTGTGGAAAAATCTCGAACAATTTTTCGGAAATATAAATTTTTCCAACTAGATTTTCTGTAATGAGTTGCCAAGCTTGTTTCCTAAAGTTCTCCGTTCATCTCTCCATCGGCGGCAGTTAAAAAAGATATGGTTTTCGTTATCAAGTGATTCAACTTAGCAAATACATGCAGGACTTTCCGCTTTTCCCATGTTGTGCAGGTTTTTTCTGAAATACCCGTGAACGCAGAGCATCTGTGTTAGGTAGTAGTTTACCTCGCCGTGTTCTCTACTCTGCCACATCTCTATATCTTTGATTAGTTTTCGGTCAATCTTCCTTTCCGTTCCCTTGTTTTCCGACCTTGCTAGCGTTCATGTGTTTACTTCCTCGTCTGTTGTCTTTCGGTCATGTGTATTTCAATTCCGTTCTTCTCCAATAACCATAGTTGTCTTCTTTTCTCTGCGAGCAGATCTATTGAGATGACATCGCTTATCACCAGCACCGCGGATACAGTGCGGTACTGATCAGAGTCGAAGTCAGGCTGCCTATTTGAGTTCCTATGTACCCTAGAAGTCCTTTGTTGGCCACTCGGGTGGAATGGCGGCGCAGCGCGCGAACTAGATGCAGGCTCCATCCAAACTCCACCTTGGTCAGGTGTAATAAACGTAATGGATGAATTAGCAAGCGCAGCAGGAGAATTCCTCAGGTCCCGGGTTGGACTCAGTGTCAGCACGAGTCAGGAGGACACGGAGCAACCCTGCTGCAAGGTTTGCATCAGTGACGACAAACTTAAACAAGGCCGGATAAAATCCGGGTCAATTCCGGTGCGTAGAAATGATTGTTGTGGGAATCACTCCGTTATATCTAATATATGTCTAGCGTGCAATGGGTCTCCGCATGGTCCTTCAAAACAGCACGTTTATTGAACCTACCATTGAATGACGTCAACAACAACTTAGCTAATCCTTACCATCCTAACGGGATTAGGTACCCGTTACAACAACAACATGAACATAGAGTGCGCTACTCCGAGGCGACTCTCAGGGCTGCCGTCCTCCGAACCTAAGTGATCACTCTCCGTCTGTATTTCACATCTAATGTAACAGAACAGAATATTTTACCGTTATGGAGCGTTTTCGACCAGTCATGCTAGTTTTTTCGTCAGCTTATACTTCGCATTCAACAAAGCACAGCTACTTAACCTAAGCGAAGCTGTAAACTTTTTATTGCATTTTTTCACACTCTTGCGTTGCATGCGTGTTCACTGCGTCGCACACACTTGGAAGTGCAACAAAGCGCTGGCGAATTTTCACACTCATAAATTCTTGAACTGTCCATACGCAGGAGGCAATAAAGGTCATTGGGCCCATTAAGAATCGACTGTTAATTAAATCATTAACTTCGACGCATATGCACATACACACACATATGTACATACAGATGTCAGATGTGTTGTTGCGGTCAATGGCGAAGGCTAACTGCCTGGCTGTGAACTGCGGACTCGCTTTAGACTTCGCATTGACCACTGTCCGCGCAGCATTGAATGCGGAATGCGCGCGCAGCGGCTGAGTGGGAGATTGTCGCGACGAAACCTTGTCACTGGACCGCTGGCAGCTGTAGATTTATGAGTGTACACACACATACATATGTCACTGCGTTCATGTATGAGATAACTTCGCAAATTGCCCATAATGTGGCGTCAACTGATCGTGAGCGCATAACGGCAGTGTGAAAAAGTATTAAAGCGTCGCTAAAACTGTTCGGCGAGGCAGTTGAAGCAGAATATGCAAAAGGAAAACAAAAAAAGTGGAAGTAATTGAACGAAGCACAGAGAATCGTGCTGAAAAGTATCAGTGAAGAGTTGCGAGTGTCAGTATTGGTGGAAATCGAGGTGATATGGCAGCACTGCGTTGCACTTGTCCGCTGAGCAATAGTTCAACTGCGCTCCAAATGAAATGGCGCTAATTGTGCGGGCTGAAAGCGGCATGTCGGCGAACGAAGGTGAAGCACTGCAGTGATGCAGCAGCTACAGACGAGTAACTAGAACTAGAATGTGGCGTGTGTAAATGATGCACCGCTATACATTGACGCAGTGATAAATGCAAGTGCGATTCGTGCCAATTCAATTAGCGCATGCGCGCAGTTCAACGGGAAAATAATTATGGCAAGCAAATGGAAAATATGCTTGACGCGACGCGGCAGTCAAGAACAAAAGAGGCGAGTGGAAATAGAGCTAGTGCTGGACGTTGCAACACACATATTTATATACTCGTATGTGTATGTATGTAAGCACATGGTGTTTGTTGCGTAAAACTGTAGGCGCAAAGGAAAAATTAATAATTTCTTGACGCCATTAAAAAGTCTCAACTTCCAAATGAATTCCTGGAAACGTGACAAAACAACAAATAGCGGCAGCGTAGCGAACTTGCAGCACAAACGAGTGATTGCAACTTACACAGCATACTTACATGTGTATGCTGCAAAACTATGTGGCATATAAGTCGGCTAGCATTGCAGTTTGCTGCAGTCTACGCCGCAGTGTTCGCCGCAGTGGCAGTTTTGCCTTTCATTTGCGACAGTTTTTACGCGCGCGTAGCGAGCATTACTCTTGCGCTTTGTTTTCGTTTTTTCCTCACACGATTACTGCCTTGCAAACGTCATTTAATGCGCACCCTTCTAAGTAGACGCCTCTGCACGCCTAAAAGTGTGCTAAATTTCCAGGAATGCGTTAAGCAGCGAAGTTGCGCATATGTGCGTTCACTTTGCTTTTTCACTGTTACGTACATACACACAAACACAAATCAACGCAGTTATTTTTCTTCGACATTCTTAATGCATGCAAAATCGTTAACTCAACCAGACTTTCCTGGAATACGGCAAACAAGCAGCTCATTGCACTTGCGCGCGATAAACAAAGTCAGCGACATTCCTCCACTTATTGACTAGGTGTAGAATGTCACAAAGTCTATAGCTAAAGAAAAAAAGAAAACATTTAAAGACTTGGCCGTTAGCGCATTAATTATGACATTATTAATGTCAGTTTTGCATAAATCGCACTCAAAGCGCTGTCTGTCTCACGCGCCTCATAAACTTCAAGAAATCGCGGAAATTTTCGAATGCAATCGTCAATTTTTCACTTTCAATGCAGCGTGACGCGTTAAACGGCAGCGAATCGGCTGTCATACGATAAATAATACTTGAGCTGTTTATGTGTGTGCGTCAAAACTCAAATTATTTGATAAATTTATGCGAATGCATTTACGGGTGGAGATACTGGTGGCTCAATTAGAGAAATGAAAAATTTAGTAAAACAAATAAAAAAATATTTTATACTAGGGTGAGTCGAAATTTTGTTTTCTAAAAAATTGTTTTACAAAAAAAACAAAAAATTATAAATTAAAAAAAAAAATATTTTTACTAGGGAGGGTCGAAATTTTATTTTCTTAAAAAAATTTTATGAAAAACCAAAAAAATAGTAAAAAAAAAATACAAGAAAATAAGAAAACTTAAACAAATTATATATAAGGGTGGATCAAAATTTTGCTTCACAAATTTTTTTTTTACGAAAAACAAACAATATTAAAAAAAAACAAAGCAAATAAAAAAAATATAACATAAGCGGTCATTTTTGTACAGCAGTGTGTTTCCTACAAAACTAAGAATTTTGTGATTTATAATAGTTTTTTCAGTTAAAATGATTTATTTTTCTTTAAAAAAACGAAATTTTAACCAATAAGAAAAAGGATGATGGAAAACCTTTAGGCGACGGCCCATCCGTAAAAATTAAGAGCTCGTACTTGTAGCACCTTCCTTAGAGGTCGCTATCAAGCAATTTTTCAGAGTACCAAAATACGAAAAGCAAATATTCGGTTATTTTAAACCACCCTAATGAAAATATACGTATACTGACGGTTCAAAAACACCTGGAGGCATTGGAGCAAGGATTGCGAGACCGACGGACCGACGTTTTCCGAAAATCTTTTAGGCAAAAGTCTTTGCTATAAGTCAGTGTGCAAAAATCAATCTCCTCCACAACTATCGCAACAAGCGCATCTCTATATATAGCGATAGTCAGCGGCACTAAAAGCGACCTCAGCTTATGGGGTTAAATCGCCTTAAGTGAATAAGTGTATAGGAATGCTGATCTGCCTATCATTTTTTAAACGGGTACACCTAATCTGTGTGCCGGAGCATAAAGGAGTAGCCGACAATGAGCTGGCCGACGAAATAACCCGCTCTGCGGCAGCGTCCAGGATGATGGGGCCAGAACCATGCATAGCGGTGGGGTCCGACACTATAAAGAAGCTGCTCCGCACGGAGGAGAGAGTAGGGAGAAAACGGCACTGGTAGGAGGCATCAGGAATGCGCCACGCAAAGCTACTATTGGGAGGATAAACCTCCTCCGAGACAAATTCCGCCTTCTTGTCGCGCTCTTATACAGGGCACTGCAGGCTCAGAAAGCACTTGTCCAACATGGGCATAGTCTCTTGCGGAAACTGCCGGTTTTGTGACATTGAATAGGAAACTCTACCACTTGATTCTAGAATGACAGCAATTTGTAGCAGCAGGTTCAAGGCCTTATTCCATCCACGTGGACAGGAATCACATCACCTCAGTCGCGCCTAGCAAACTTCCGAAATTGTTCCGAATGTTGGACCTTTGTGAACATACATATGTGATATAGGAGATGGCGCAATATACCGGTCACATTCTGCGATTTTTACTACGAGTGAAATTATTCAACTTCCACTAAATTTTTTGTGCGGAATCAAATTTCTGGTGCCGAAACGTTCAGAATGTTGGAACCGGCCTTCGGTGATGATTGCTTGTCGCGTGCAAGGGTTTTGGATTAGGACAAATTATTCAAAGAGTTTCGTGAACACGTCGACGACGAACCAGGCCTAGGACGACCACCAGCATCATGGTGATCAAAACGTCAATAAAATAAAGGAGGAATTGGTGCTTAAGAATCGCCGATTAACAGTCAGAGATCTAACTGGCGTCGTTGGAATATCAGAAGGATCAGTAAAAACCATTTTGAAAGGTGAAAAGCGAAAGCACGATTGGTTCCAAACTCACAAATTTTTTTCTAAAAACAGCGACTCGTTAAGGTCTGTAAAGCAAAGCTTTCGGACTAACAGAACGTTATAAAGCATGCTATTACTGGCGCTGAGTCTTGAATCTATGCTGACGACCCGGAAACAGACCATTAGTCGGCCAAATATCCTGACAAAGGTGAACCGAAGCGGAAATGTTGGTTAGGTTATGTAGGTTATGTTGGAAAAAACCTTGGCACAAGTGTATTGGGGCCCACAGGGAACACTTTGAGGGGACGACATGGATTCATAGTGGTATATCTAGACTTTCAAATTTTGTACTTTTTCTACAAAAAATTGTATTATTCAAATGCAAAAATGTCCAACTCATAAATCTGCAAGCGCTGCGCTTTCAAATGCCGCAAACTGCGCGAAAATACACGCTAAAATGAAACAGTTACGAGCGTGCGCTTTGCAGCTTTATTTGCATTTTCATTTTTGTTTTTTTTTTTAGTTTTTCGGCCAAAATCATTTGATGGTTTTTGGACGGACAAAAGCACTGTCAATAATGCAACTATTTGACGCGCCACATTTAATTTGCTTTCCTTGTTGACAGCAACAACAAACACTTGAAGACAAACAACTCGAAATTTAGCGCATAGCAAACGCCCAGCTGACAGCGTTGCCAACCACACTGTACAGCCATAACTGTACACGGCTACGAGCGCATAATAATTTAGTGTTGCACCGTCAAACGGCGTGTAAATAGCTGCGTTTGCACTTAATTAATAAAACATTTGCCACTTTTTCGCAACTCCAACGGGGGGGGAGGGCCGTAGACGCAGCGGCAAATGAAGTAGTAAATATGCAGGTGGCCAGACAGACGCCTCAAAAGCACGCATGCGTGTGTATGTGTGCATGCCGCGTATGAATTTGAGCGACTGCACTGTATTTATGACACTTGTTGCAACATGGCATGCTTGTGTGTGCGTGCGAAGTGCGTGCTTTTATTTTCAGCTTAATTTGCATGTTTTTTACTGCCGCAATTTGCTTATTTCACATTTTGATTATATTTACCAACACTTTTCAACTTCGTTTGATTTGCATGCAACAATTTCGTTGCAAATATGCATTTGTGGCCAAGTCGCGTGCGTAAGTGACTTTTATATTTATTTTAGAAATATTTGATTTTTTTATGGGTATTTGCATGGTTATGCGCCTTCTGCCGGTGTATTGTAGGCGCGCAGCTTGTTTACTTGCAACTTTTACGTTAATATGCGGCAAGTTGATATACATTTGTTTTTATGCACGCAATTAGTTTGCATGCTCACCGAAAGTATCTCAGCGATACGCACAAATGTCAACACATTGATTTACATGGATCGCGTTACATGGCGGCGGGTGCGTTGCAACATGAAGCAAGTCATTTGTGGCACGCTGTTGCATATGCTAGAAGTGCAAAAATCACCATTAATATTATGTTGTTTTTTTTTTTTTTTTTGCATTGTTAGTGGTGACTATATAAATTAGCTGTTTGCTTGATAAATTGTTAGCTGCACGCTGTTAGACAACAACAAGCGTGTTTCGCGAAATTTAATTGAGTTATTTATTGCAATCAACGATGATTGCAGGCGAAATTGAAAATTTGTTTATGGATGCGGGTGAGTTTCATGGTAAAAAGATACACTGGAGGCAAAAACTTGGAAAAAAATTTATGATTTTAGGTTAGGTTCGATTTTAGGTTAAGTCCGATGGTCGCTGTTAAGCTCTGATTCCCGATAAATTAACTTTCTTTAACTTTACGATAGCTGATGGTGTACAAGGACACACTGCAGGCAAACATTAAAAAAAAAAAATTTAATGATTTTAGGTTAGGTTCGATTTTAGGTTAAGTCCGATGGTCACTGATAAGTTCTGATTCTCCAAAAACTAACTTTCTTTCACTTTATGATAGATGAGTGAGTGAAAAGATACACAGAACAGTGAAAATTAAAAAAAACAACGATTTTAGGTTAGGTTCCATTTTAAGTCCGATGGTCGCTGATAAGTTCTGATAACTAATCCATAAACTAACTTTCCTTCATATTATGCTTCATGATAAAGAAATTCGTTCCGAAAACGACACCCTAACCCTGGAAGCGCGTTCGTGAAGCCTAGAGAGCATCCTGAATGCCTCCGAAGTGGCTCCGTTGTTCTTTTAAGCCAACTGTGTGTCTTCCAACAGACTAAAACTTTCAAACATTATATTACTCTATATCAAATCTCCGTATACTGCCAAGCTCTGTGTTAGAAACCAACCAAATTCTAGTTATCTAAAATAAAAGCTCGTTAAGGCTCATTTACCTAGCAGAAAATATGAATCTTACCAAATAGTGAAAAGGGTATACAATACATATATCGCCACTTAAAATGTAAAAAATAACATTACTTTTCATAAGTTTATAGGCGAGGGAAAAACGATACAATAGAAACCACTAATATTGCAACCAAATTTGGGTTTTGGTTATAAAATGGTTATATATTGGTGATTTATTGGTTATACATGGGTTACATATTGCTTATACATTATTATATATTGGTTATGTAGTGGTTATATCTTGGTTATATATCTGACAGGACAATTTTTTATTTATTTTCATTTATATCTGAGAGCGTAAGATTGAATTTTACATTATTGCATATATAATACGATGAAATGAATCGTAAAAAATAAAAAACTCAATTTCGATTTTCTTGATGCTACGTTGTTTTGCATTTCAGCTGTTGATATACTATATTCTAATCTAAAAATCGCCTAACATTACTGTTACAAGAATTCCGAAAATTTTTCCGCACTTCTGCCCACTATCTCAGCTATTTTACGTAAGCAATTAAAATCATGCGGAAATTGTATGAATTCGCTAATGAAATCAAACTAGATTAGAATATTTTGTAACAAAAGGCAACAACAAAAACACTTAATTATATTTAGAAAATCTATTAAATAATAGTTTCTGAGCCATTGTGTTTCAGAAATGCCTTAAACAATGCCATATTTTTACTTGACACTTAAGAAATTCTAATCAGATTTAGCTGTCATGGCTGCTGATCGAGTAGCTGATATTTAATGACGTCCACACTTGGATAAAACACTATACATTATTTGCACGCTATTATTAACTCATGTAAAACGAAGAAAAAAATAAAAGTAAGTAAACGAGTGCAAAAAAAAATAATTATAAAAATTAAAAAAAATATATACAGGCTGTGTCAGCAACATACAATGGTATATTCTGATATATACACTGTGAAGAAAAAGTTAGTGAGACAAAAAAATACAAATAGATTTCAGTTTGTGAAGAAAACTTCTGAAATGTTTGCCTAAATTTAGGGGCGTCTGTAGATAATTTAGCAAAAGCGGACACCACTTTTGTTAAAAGTTAAGACATCAGTGATTAAATGACGTATTTTAGGTTGGAAAGTCATAAAAATACAAACACATTTTAGTTTTTGAAGAAGGCTTTTTATATTTTTCACATATTGCTAGTTTTATGAATAAAAATATAGGTATTATGCAAATTGTTGCCTACATTTAGGAGCGGAAAACACTAATTTAGCAAAGACGCGCACCACGCTTGTTAAAAATTCAAAAAATCAGTGATTATTCAGCGTATTTAAGGTTTGAAAATTAAAAATAATTATATTTTTTAGTTTAAGTCGAAAATATATTTAGTCAACTCTAGTAATAATAATAAAGTACCACCTCGAAAATGAAAAAAAAAATTTTGTTTAAAGAAAAATGAAAAAATTTGGCAGCTCATAATTAAAAAAAATTAAAAAATGTTTAAGTATATTTGCCGCAGAGTGTAAATATTTCACAGCATAGTTGTTGGAGAGATTCCACAGCAAGCTACATTATTTACGCTTATTTATATTTGCTTTCTGTTCGTGGGGTATTGAACTTCGCAATGTTTTGGTTCGAACGCAAACGCCATTGGTAGGCGCACAAAACAAAAACAGTACGTATAAAAATCATACATATATGAAAGACCAACAACAACAACAACATTATTAATAAATATCTACTCATAGTAGTATTATAGGAAGCAGAAAACCATCAAGAGCTCACAGGCGCAAGAACACGAGAACCTTAACAGCAGCGACCGCCAACAAGTGAGCCGGCGACCAGCGAACACACTCCAATAAGTGAAGCACTTGAAAAAACACTTGAGATAGATTGATAGGTGACTACCAGGTTCAATACACAGACCATCTATCCAACCAGCGAGTGCCTTGCAGTCAACCAAGCAACATTTCAAGCAGCGAAGCGCCAAAGCAAGCAGAACACTCACGAGTGTTGAACGCTGCTGCCTGCGCTTTTGTTATTATTGTTTCAATTTGTATTTTGCTAACTTTTTTCGCATTTTTATTGCAAAAATTTAGCATTTTGCGCTGAGATTTCACTGATGCTTCATTTTTTTCTGCTAATTTTGTTGTTGTTTGTTGCGCAGCTTGTTGTTACATGTAGTATGTAGAGTACTTGTGGCGCAGAACAAGAGCAACTTTCAAGATTGTTGCAAGTTCAGTGAGCTTCCAGGCATGCCACGAGTGCTGGCGGCCCTCAACTGTCAGAAACTCGGCTGCTGCTGTACGCTGTGCGCCACGTAGCGCTTGCCACATGAGACCATGTAAGAGGCGCCTATCGTAGACCGTACGCTGGTCCGCCAACCAGCGCCTTTGTCGACCACTGCACCGAGCCCAGTGTTGCTGGTGGTAATTAAATTTATGCGCGTTGCTCTAACTACAGTTGGCTTTTTATTTCATATTTTCCAGCAATCAGTGAGCTCATATTTCAAAAGAAATTTACTCTACACATGTGCGCGTGTATGTGTGTGTGCTGGTGTATGGGGAAAATAGCAATACACCCTTTCGATTGACGTTATTTATGTGTGGTGCAAAGTCAACGACAGCGAAGGCGCAGGCGAAGTCGCTGGAATTATTATTGTTGCACGTTTGTGCATTTTTCAAGGCGTGCAAATTCCACTTGAGCGCCAAGCTGCTTGATGGCCTGTTGGCTGACGCACTGATTGACTTACTGACTGCTTTGGCGGCCAACATTGGTTGTTCGGCATCTGCGGCCTCTTTGCTGCGGCCGCAATCCACGCTGGCATGCGCTAGTGCAACAGCGCGTCAGTTAGCAGCGATGCGTCACATTTTAGGTGGAAACTCCTTGAAAGTGAAGTGATTTCATACACAAACTCTCGTTGGTTGATGCAACCTTTTTACGTCTTTCAGTTAAAGCTTTTGTTTGCTGCCTTGCCAGGTATCTCAGGTTGAAGTTATTCGCATCAAGTTCCAGTTTCTATATTGTTGGTATTTATGCTTGTATTAGCTATTCTCAGTAATATTTCCAGTTGGTGCGAGCTCTAACGCATTCCCACACCCTCGCATAACCATACTGCAGCTATTAAAAATGAGTTTTGGCAACACAGTGGTAACAAGCTTCAGCTATCTGCTTCGAATGTCTTATCAAGCAGCACATAAATCCACTAGATACGGCCTAACTATGAAAGTTTTGAAGCATCTTAAGAATTCTAGCGAATAAGTCTTTTTATGATGGCTCATGACTGTAGCAAGTTTAAGAAGAACACGAAATAGTGAGGACTGATGCTCAAACTTTCTCGACCCAGCATGGTAGACACCACTCGAGATCTAAAATGAAGTCTAGTCTACAATATATATATATTTTTTTTCATTAGAAACTGTTATAGACTTCTGAAACTTAACTGTATTCGGTAGCAGCGCTATCTGTCGGAGCTTTTAACACGTTTCCACTGTATTTTCAAATATTTTATTTTATACTGGGATTCAAGATGGCATATATTTTCCTCATATCTCCGAATATAAAGTTTAATTAATATTTTTGAATTAGTTGTAATTTTTTATTAATCAAATTATTTTTCCTTCCACTTTATATTAACGAAAACTACTTGCCTTTCTATTTGCAGAAAATATAACGATAGTCGGCCTCCCGGACTATGTGAACAACAATCTCAAAATAGCACTGTACGCAAAAGAAACACAACGGTATCTGTGTTTCAACGATCAGTGGAAACTAGTTGGAATGGTAAGTTTGTAGTCAAATATACTAAAGGTTTACATAAACTGCTTTTAGAGGTCTATTCACATAGGGTGTCATTTTTAGAAGCCTATGAATAGCTAGTTAACTGGAAATTCTTAGGGTAAGCTTATATACAAACTAGAATAAAAATTCCTTTGAAGAACTTTGATCAATCAGTATCTCGTCAAATGAGAAAGTTTTCCATACAAGCACTTGATTCCCATCGTTCAGTTTGTATGACAGATATATGCTATAGTGATCCGATCCAAACAATTTCTTCGGAGATTGCACGGTTGCTTTGGACAATAACCCTTGCCAAATTTCGTGAAGATGTCTCGAAATATGAAAGAGTTGTCCATACAAGTACTAGATTCCGACCGTTCCATTAGTAAGACAGCTATATGTTATGGGTACTCGATCTGAATAATTTCTTCGGAGAATACTTCATTGTCTAAGGAAATAATTTATGCCAAATTTCGTGCAGATATCTCATCAAATGAAAAAGTTTTCCATAGTCATGTGCTATAATGGTACGATATCAGCAAATCCGACAAATGTGAAATTAGTTTGTATATACTTGCAGACGGACATGCTAAATCGACTCAGTTCATCATGCTGCTCTTATATATATGTGACCTGGTCTACGAAAAGGGGGCTTAGGTGTCAAAAAAAGGAGAACAATTAATGAGATAACGAGAAACTGACGATTATTTTTAACAGCTTTTCCCAGAAAACTAGTTTTCGCACGTTAGCCCCCTTCTGGGTCTTACAAACTTCGCGGCTCAGGATATCGAAATGTTCAAGCGAAAAGTGTTTCACTATATATTAGCTTATGTTAAAAAAAACACTAGAGAGCGTATTGTTATTGTATTTAAGCAATCCGTTTGATCTGATAGGCTCTAATGCTGCTGTTACATTAGCGCATGACAGCAGTCGCTTTAAGCCTCCCTTAACCATATTATTTTTTACAAAATCAGCGAGAAATAAAATTTTGTTTTCGCCATTACTGTCTTTTTTATGAGATATTTCCGCTACAGACCAAGCTTTAGCTTGCAACAATACCGAAAACTATGTTATGTTGCACTGTGGCGCAGACTTGTATAATCAAATGAACTTAGACACCGTTATACCGCTACATAAATCAGCAGAAACAGTAAAATAAAAAGGAGTAAGGTAGCCCATAGCTTTTAGCAAATTAAAAGCCAATTCAATTTTCTTTTATTACCTTAAAGCGCCTTAAGTGCAGCCATAAGTCAAGTTGCAACAACATTGTTGTAGGTTTTCAGTTGTATTGCCAAACACTTTGGCGCTTTGCGCATTAATTAGGATTTGTGGCAACGCTGGCGCAACTGCAGCACAGTGAAACGCCTACACGCATGCGCAGACGGCTGGCGCAAGTTTCGCGCACAAACTTCATGTGTTATTCGAATATATTTGCTGCATTTAACTAATTGCAATGAATAGATAATATTCAAGTGACAATTTTCGAGTGATAATTCTCATGTGACAATATTCAACTGACAAACGGTAGCTGACAATGGCTAAATGACAATTGGTAGCTGAGTGACAGTTGAATAATTAACTAACTCAACTCGTTTGCAGCTTTGCAAAATTTTTGTTTGCGGCTGCGACGAGAGCGATATGGCGGCCGCAGCGGTTAGGCGTGTCACCAGTCAAAAAGAATTAAATTTTTATAATTTAAATGGCAAGTAAATGAACAAATTTATGAATAAGCGCGGCTTAAAGCGAATCGATTTGATTGGATTCAGGCGGATATATACACATATATTCGAAGCGACAGACGCGCAGACAGTAGTGACAATCATCTTAATATGCTTTGAGCTGTGCTCATTCTTTCTGACATTGATGTTGACAATTTGAAAAGAAGAATTATGGAAAAGTTGCCACAAAGTCTAGGCAAATACATGTGTAGAGCTTCAAAAATACTTGTGTAGAGTTTCAAAAACACATGCAACACTTTGCTTGCCATCACAGCCTGACCCGCTGACAAGTGACTGCGGCCGTATGTCGGTGTGTATGTGTGTCTGTGTGCATGTGTGCGCGTATGTACCGTTTGTTGAACGCTGCGCGCACGCGTACAATTAGTGCTCATGTAAAGTGTCAAATATTGTCAATACAACAATGCAAATAACTGGAGTACAAAAGCAGAAAAGCAGAAAAGCGCAAAAGCTTCACAACGCGCGATGTGCAAACAGTGCGCGCAATTGTTGCCGTGTTTATTTGTTTGCTTATTTAGCCGACAATATGTGTAGGCGTGCGTGTGCCTGAATGGAAAAGTGCGCGACGCGCCCAAAACACTCGAAAATTCATTCATCGCCGCGGCATAAGTCACGTAAATACAAGCGGCTGTATACATATATGTGTATGTGTGCATGTATGTGTACAAAAGCCTCAAATGTGTGTATATTTTTGTGTTGCTTAACTTTATTAACTCTTTATTGCATTTATTTGCATAGCTTAATTTTATTATGATTACTCGCTGGAGTCATTAGCTGAGTGCCTTTGTAGCAGGGCGGCTCCGTTGGTGGCTTTTCTTTTCAACCACGTTTGTGTTGTCGCTTTATGGCTTTAATCTATTTGAAAGGAAACGTGTGTATGGCGCAGCTTTGTACAAAAGCCGACGGAAATTCAACTGTTTATTGTGCGGTTATTGTTTCTGGGTTTTGTGGCGTGGAAAATCCGCTTTGCTTGCAAAGCACTCATACGTCATGTGCGACTCACTTTTTGTACTCGTTGAGTGTAAGTAAATTTATATAAAATGCATTCTTTTGAAAAGATTTTTGTTTGATGATTTCAACAGCTAATTTTCATAATTATGAAATGAAGTGCACCTGAGCACCCTTCGCTCGAGTTTTATTAAGAAATGCCTGGTCGCGCTATCAGTAACAGCGAGTGTCTTCGTGATAAGATAAATATATGTGCCTGGTTACAGCGGAATCGCAGCAAACAAAAAGCTAAAAATCTTATAAGAAAAATCAATTTAATTTTTGTTAATAGAAATGTAACAAAAACACAAATTGTTGCCTACATCTAGGCGCGTTTGTAAATAACTTAGTAAAGACAAGCACATTGTACTTTGTTACTGTCAAAAACAAATTGCATATTTTTCAACTCCAAATGCTAAAAATCGTATAAGGAAAGTTAATTCAGTTTTATTGGAGAAAATATACCAATGAAACAAGTTGTTGCCTACATCTAGGCGCGTATATGAATATCTTAGTAAAGACAAGCATCTACTGTTGCCTACATTTAGGCGCGTTTATAAATATCTTAGTAAGCACGTTGTTCTTTCTTGCTACTAAAAACAAATTGTAAATTTTTCAACTCTGAAATAAAACAAAAAATATGTCGTCTCAACCGCTACTATTCATAAAATTAAGCAGTACTACATCTGTAGATAGGAAATATACTGAGTATTAGGAAGCTTTGTGTTTGTTGGCGCTTGACAATCGCCTGAATTCTTCTGACCGCTGCTAGCTCGCACGAAATCTAAGGAAATCTCCTGCTTCGGCTAAGTTGGCTACTCTTTAGTTGTACGAATTCTAAGTGAGTGTTTTTCTACTGAGAGTCTGTGGAATAAATTTAAAAATTTTAGCGGAGGTCTGTGGTTGAAATTGTTTTGCAGAAGGTGATGAAGAATCTTGCCTTGCGAAACCAAAGCTGAAACATTACTAATAGTCATACAGTGGAACTAGATTTGACCCGAAGTCAGCAGTCCTCCATAGAAGCTCGTAGTTGCGAGATTAAAACTAAAACACTTGTATTTCACACAGTTCACAGCAGTTCTCCATAGAGCCTCACACTATTAGTCAAAAAAGTGCTACCAGTAGTGAAAGCTTATAAAAGCTGTTTTTTGAAAAAGTTCGGAACCAAAACTCCCCGATTTTTTATCAGACGGTCACATAAATAATGTTAAATCTTGCTCTTAAAAGCTTTAGGTAGCTTTTAGGCACGAAAAAATATTTTTTTGTATGTTCTCGAGGTCTCCCACAAAGCTTTGAAAGCTTACAAAAGTTATTTTTGTGAAAGTCCCACCACGGCCACCGAAAATCTGCTCATTATTTTCAGACCGTCACATATATAATGTTTAATCACGCTCTTAAAACCTGTAGGTAGCTTTTAGGCGCGGATTTTTTTTTTTTTTCTAGAGTTCCCCACCCACAAAGCTGTAACAAAAGCTCTTAACAAAAAAGAAACTCCAGCAGTTATTGGAAAACAGTGTCGTCATTTGCTAAATCTAGGTCACTGTCAAAGAGTTTGTTATTTCAAATGCGCTGAATGACACTCAACAAAGCAAGTTGTATATTTAATAAATTCTCGTTACACTTAAGATCCACTACAACCTTGCGGCGCTGATGACTCTGACATATATTTTCACAACGTTAATGAAAAATTGCAACAAGCAACAAGCTACAAATCGCTGGCTGCAAAAACAAAATTCTTTTGTCCCACCAACACACACCCGCCCATACATAGGCACACACACTCTAGTGGAGTGCTCTATTGCAAATGATTGCTCAAGACTGTAGCCGGTACTTGTGCGTGTTTGTTTACGTGTAACTCTCGCGGCACTTAAATGCGGTAACACACCTAGGAGTGCATAGCAAAACATCGGCTACAACAACAAAGCAAACATTTATATGTAAATCCAAACAGGCATGCAAACAATTAAGAGATTTATGCACTCGTTTATATCTTTACAAGTGTGTGTGTGTGTGCGTGTGCACTATTAGTCAGTAATACTTCTATAAAATAATCACTGTCAATTTCATTACGATTCAATCACACACTTCACGCAATCAAAACAAACAACAAAATCGTTATTAAATATAGCTGAGCTTTACATGGAAAATATGGCATTTAAAAGCGTAAACAATTATGTAAGTGAGTGGCTGCATTATAATCAGCGCTTAGAAGAGTGATAGCTAAATTTAGCTGAAATTGTACTTTGGTCGGTGATGAAAAAAACGCGAATTTTTCGAAGCGCCGTTGAACTTTTTAACGCCAATTTAATTTTTGTATATTTTTTGTTGTAAATTGTTTGCTCTATCTAAGCCCTAATGTATCTATTTCCCATTGCCCCTGCTGGCAATAGCATACGCTTGGAGAAAATAGAGCCTGCCTACAAATACATATTGAGGCGGCTAATATCTACTCCAATCAAGATGCACCAAGATGCTTTAAGCTTAGGCTGGCGAAAGCTGTAAAGTGGAGGAGAAAGTGTGTTGATATGTCCACCTCATCATCCTCATTGCAAGTGTGAAAAGTTGTCTTCACCAAAATCCAAGAGGACCTTGTCTAATTTGGACGATGGCTTTGCGAACCCCAATGTGCCTTTTAAGTTCTACCCTGATCCAGAACGCTTTCGCAACCCCAAAAGTTCCCCGGTTGCTGACCAACGCTTTCGGAGCTCGAGCCCAGCCCATAGATCCACTCGCTTGTATGTATGAAGACAGGGGAACCCCTGCTTAATGGAATTTTGATATGGGTGTTTTTCTTGCAAGCACCTCTGCTTTACAATTTCTGACCTCTGCTCGTTCCCAACCTAATGGACTTTGGGTATAGGTGTTTTTTACAAGTTCATCTGCTTACAAGCTTAATATAGAAGTAGCTTAACGTTACCTCTAGTGAGATCATGTACTCATTGCCTAGCCTTGAGTTCATTCTCAGCGATCTCAAGGCCTGTATAGCATCTCTGCTATTGGAGTGGATGTCTATCTCTCTAACAGAAGCACATCTGCTTGAAAGACATTACCCTGGTCTTGCAATCTGAAATAAGAATTGATGAGAATCTCCCGGCAGATGACTCCCCCTCCAACATTTCCCTTGAGCTTCAATCCATCTGTACAAAAAATTACTGTGCCTCTTTTCCAGTGACTTAGCCCCACCCACAAATCTCTTAGAGGTATGTGGGCGGAGAAGATGCGCCAAGAGTCGGTTCTGCGGCGTGCAGTCGAAGTGAGAGAAGATTTCGCAATATCCCTCGCTGGAACCCTTAATATGTCCAGTTTCTCTGAGTCTGATAGCAGCTTTCGCAACAATGCATCTGCCGGTTATGTCCATGGGTAATGTAACTATGGTAACTAAAAACTGCTAATTGACTTTTTTCTGTTGCTTTATTTGGAATCTATTTCTGGAAATATTTTGTAAAACTGTCTAAAATTATTTCTGCTGCAGCTCAAGTGCTACTCATAACTTAATTTGTTTCAAATCATGTTTATATTTTTATTTTGCTTTCTATTTATATTTTTTAAATATTTTGTGTAATGTTGCGCACGCGAGCCGCTCTTAACGTCACATACATTTTGCTACGAGTATGCGCACGCGCAAACGCTTCAGCACACATTGCGCGCTGCGTCACACGGCTTGGACTGAATTTGAAATTAGAAATTGTTTGTTGAGTGGGACACTTGAGCTGTCAAAACACGCGCCTGTCAAAATATTCAAACAAATACGAGTTGCGAGGGTTACCCACAAAATTGCATGAACTAGCTATTTATGTACATATTTACAAATATATGCATAAGGGAATACCCATTTGAAGTACTAAGTGCGCTAAATGTTCGAATTAACATAATTTATACATCCCAGGGTTACTTCCTTTCTTTCAGCTTACGACTTCTTTGCCTTTCAATAATGTTATGCTAAATTTCCTGCTTTCCCACAATTTATGTGCGCTTGTTCTTGTTTACATAACAATTAAGGAGCACTGACAGCGCAGACAAAGTCTTTAGCATTTAATCCGCCATCAACATTGCTGTTCATTTAAGAATATAAGGAGCATGGCTGCGCATGCGCGACACATTCTTTGCCCATATCACAAGAGTACTGCTTAGTGCAGCTCAGTTGCACTTGAGGCGCATACAAACTTGCCCTAAATTCACACAAAAAATAGCCAGCTCGATGAAGGTGAATAAAAACAACAAGACAAGACCACATTGACTACGCTCAATTGTACTGTAAACATTTGTAAGTTATTTATATGCTACTAAAGACTAAAATGACTTTTATGGCAAGGAAGTTGTATAGTAAAGACATTGCCGTTGTCAAACTACTGAAGGGAGGACTGAGTGCACATACGAGTACAAAACATAACTCGAGAAAACTAGATATTTTTTTTGTAATTTTCTGCCTCTGTTCTCCAAGTGTTGCGAGCGGAAGTGTGGCGAAATTTATGAACTGCAAAGCGAGTGTTGTTGTCTATTTTCTTTAGCTCTTTGTTATGAGAATAAAATGCGAGTACTCATGGGGTTAAATTCTTTTTATTACTATCAATGAAGACAGTTTTCAAGGGTGAATTGGAGTTGTAAGCAGAGGCTTATTCTACTCTCATTCATGACGTCACACACTAATATACTTTCTGTCGAAGTATAACCAAACATAAGGTTAGGTTATTTTAGAATATATGGTCCCTTGTGAAGCCATAGAAAAGAAGAACTCCTTTGGTCGAACTTATAAATACATAAGCAAAACGCTCTTTAGGTTTTGACCTCTCAAGCGGGAGACAGTCAAGAAGGAGTTGTTTCTATCTCATCTTCTTCTATACAGCTTCTGCAAATGGCGTCTGGTAAGATCCCAGCCTTACAGAATGAACCCCAATAGTGCAATGACCTGTTAAAAGCCCCATAACTTGGGAGAAGCTAGCCTTACTGAGGCGAAAAGATCACTAGATCTATTGCGATCGATCTTGGACCCATCCGTAAAGAAGCTCACTGCCGCTCTTCAACGGTTTCTCTCTTCCCACAACTCCCTCGCCGATTTATGGGCAGATAAGTAGCCGCCAAAGTTCGGCTTGGTGACTTTATGATCCGAGTGATCCGGTATGAAGTCAAAGTGTGTGAGGATTTCCGAGTGTTCAGACAGGTATTCTTTTAGGAACTCAGATTCCAATCCATACATTTTAAAGCCAATTTCGTCGAGCCAGGGATTTTTGAGGCGAAGTTTAAAAAAGCTAAATAACTAGTTGTATGGAAGACATATGTTATAGTTTTACGATCTGAAAGATTCCAAGAAATGATCAAGCGAAAATTTCGAAACTGACGAAAAAAATTGTATAACCCCTAAAAAACTTCGACTTAAAAATCGACGGGTTTTGCTTCATAGTCTCGCAGACGAAGCTGTCCAGAATGATCCCTGGAACATTTCCCGCAAAAGCGATTTTTCCTTTTTTCGACTCGCTGAAGATCAATTTGTTCTAGCATCTGGATATAATTATCAAATCTGTCCGCATTAATTCCATAAAATTTTGCCTCTTTTTACTTGCAGAAAGAACTGCGCGACACCTGCTACTTCAACGAAACCATCGTACACGGTTATTTCGTGTTTCGTTCCGTAGTCGATCTGCAGCGACGTGTCGGCTTCACGCACCGAGGTAAGGCGGTCGGGCCGAAGAAGAATGTCAACGACGCCTGCTATCTGTTCACGAAGATACAGGCCGATCAGTTTTTCCATCAGCACACCGATTATTTTGCACCGAAATCGAAGAGCACCAAACTCATCAGCGGCATTGGCACCGCACCGCAAACCACAACCGCCACACACACAACATCAGGAGCCTCAGCGCGTTCCGCGTCGCAGCGAGCAGCGCTCTCGGCCGCCGTCACAACGGCGACTGTTACGGCGACAGCGACGCAACGCAATTACAACAGCAACAACAGGCTGTTGCATACCAACAGCAAGAATAAGCGAGTGAATGGCGTGCGAAGCAACAATAGCAACAATAACAATAGGAGCAGTAACAATAACCAAAATGAAGAGTACACTAATGGCCATAGTAGCAATTTAAGCAGCAGCAGCAACAATAATAACAACAACAGCAATCAGAGCAGTAATATTAACCACAATAGCAGCAGTAATTTAGTTAGCAATAGTCAGCAGCAAGTAGATTTAAGTCAGCAAAGGCAACACAGCAACAACAGTAATGGCCGCACACGCGAACACGTGCGTCAGCAACAACAGCATCAAGTGCGGCATCATCACAACGATCCGAATTTGATAGCGCGTCGCCAGCACCACGAGCACAAACAGAAACGGCGACAGCATCAGCGTCAGCAGCAGCGCCTGCGCAGCGGCAAAATAACTAGTCCAGCAACAACAACAGTGGCGCAAGAACGCGCCACAGCGACAACAACGACGAGAGCTATTTATAGCACGACAGCAGCAGGCGCCGTAGCGCACAGCAGCTATCACCATGAAAAGGACGCGCGGCATGAACCGCAAGCGGCGACCGTTGCCAATGTCGCGGCCAAAGCTGCAACGGCAACGTCAATAGTCATGAAGTCAACCACAACTATTGCCAATAAGCGCAAGGGACGACGAAGAAAGGGACGTAAGCAACGAAAGCAACAACAACCACAGCGCGCGCAACAACAAATGTTGCCGCTCGTAGCGCGTGAGCATACGAAGGCCGCGCACACACCAACGCCAACCACTTGGATGTGGAGCGATTCGCCAACGCCACCGCTCTCGTCACTGTCAACGCAAATGCTAGCCGATGTGCCGAGCAGTCTATCGCCCGCAACAACATTTGGCGATTACAGCGGTGAATGGCAGACCTCAATGCCAACAAACGTTGACGCGACGTCCGTCGACACCGCAGCGCCTTCATCTTCAGCACCAACTCTGTCGACGCTGGTGGCATCGGACACACCTACACCAATATACTTGGCCTCAACGACCGACCTGAGCGATGGCGCGTCGTCGCTCACGCCAACAAGCGATTACAACAACAACACAGATTTCACGAGCGATTCTCCAGCGGATGAGGAGCCGTCGCTGAACGCTACCTTTATTACTGAAATCAATGAGAGCAGAATGTGGCCGGATCCTACAATAGCCGTAGACGAGCAATTAAACAGTATTACTTCCGAACAACAACAACACTTTACAACACAAAATGTGGCAACGCCAGTGTCAACAGCGGAGTCCATCGCGCCTACATCAACCACGTGGTCAGAGAGTAGTGAGCAGAATTGGTCATCAAGCACAACAACTAATGACACTGATGACCTTGAAACGGTGTTCCCCTCTCCCACAGCAATCGTCGACACTCAAAGCGTGGCAGTCACCGCAATTTTCTCAGAAGATGGCAATGTGACAGAGGAGACGCAAACCGTTGCTGAGGCCACCGATTTATATGCAACAATCAATTCTACCTCCAGTGAAATTGAAGCAGAAAGTAGCAGCAACACCTACAACGACGATGGCAACACCGAAGCACTGACGGAAGTCAGCGACTTGCAGAGTACAACAACTGCACAGCAAAAAGTCTATAGCTTACCGGCTGAACGCGGCAATATCGGCCACATGTGGCGAAAGCAATCCGGCATCGCGGCGAGCATAGCCACACTGCTGCACCAACAATTGTTGGCGACTAGTGCCAGCAGCGGCAACGTGTACGCCTGGCGCCCGCAGCGTGGCGAAGAATACTCAGATGAAATAATCGTGGCTACAGGACGACCAGTCGCCGCAGAGCTAGAAACGACAACCGATATTGCTTCGGGCGACCGTGCAACATGGTGGCAACATCATATGAATCACAGCGGCACGAACTTTTGGGACAAAGGCATTGCTGATGAGGTGCCGAGCAACGGCGACGATGCCGATTTGGACTGGCTGAAGCACCTCACCAAGCAACGAACTGCCAGCAAGCGCAGGCATAACAACCGCAAGGCCAACATCAACAGTAGCAGAGGTGATGAGGCAGTGTCCCAGCCACCTTTGCAAGCATTGTCGACGAGCGTTTCTAGCCTTAGTTTCGGCAAGAAATATGTGGCGGAAGGCAAATCACAACGACCAAGCAGCAAAGCGCATAGCGGAAGCAACAAATTGCCAGCAGCAACAACAACAGCGCACGAGTACAGCAGCACTGTGGCAACATCGCGCGCCAGCAGTGCAACAACGCGCAGCGCGGGTGTTATTACTCCCGCAACAACAAACGCAATAATGAATGACAAAACATTGGCAACAACAACGACAACACAACACCTATACGCACTGCAGCAATTGCTGGGCAATAAAACTATTTTGCCGCTATACAATCCACCGTCGTTGGTGCACTTCGATGGTAACAGCAATCACTTGGCACACACACATACACCCACAGCAAGCACGCTCAGCACAACCACTTCCGCCGCTGCGCCCACTTCAACGACCGTAGCCGGCGACGCGACAACTGCCGTCGCAGCGTCAACCACCAAAAAGTCGATACGCATCTCAACGCAGAAGTTGCTGGCCACGCCCTTTCATCAGCTGACCTACGTGCGCAACAACGCCGGCGACATTGATATCGACAACATGGACAACATCAGCGTCTATCCGGATCTGCTTGAGGAATCTGGCGAGCTGGCGGAACAGCGCTCGACGGAGCGCGCCGAAACCGACGCAACGCGCAATAGTCGGCTGACAATCGTTAGCGGTTATCTGCCAACTTCGGCGACAGCGACGCTACCCGAATCGATACGACTTGCCAAAGTCAAGATAAATAAAGAGAGGAAGCGTATGATGAGCTTGCGAAAAAGGCATAGCAGGCGACACGCGTAGTCGTGGCTTGCGAAAAATCGAATGAGCATTTAGCAACTTGTTATGTCTAGAGTTCTTGAACTTAACCACAAGCTTACGAAGTAGCGCTTTGAAAACCAGAAATGCCTAGCAGCTTAAAAGCTTTACAAATTTTTTCGCTAAATATCACAAACAAGTACTCGGCGCTACCTAAAATTATTTTAAATTGCATGTAAAAGCACAAAGCTTGCAAGCTTTTAATGACGCTTTTCAAAATTTTTCACCAAAGTTTTGGATTTTCTAAAAAGTTCGCAGTGAGCTCATGTCAAGTCATGCGGTCTAGAAAATTTTAAAATATTGCCAAAGCGCTTACTTTACATTAGTAGACCGAAGCAGGGAGTGAAAGCTTAAAACGTTGTATGAAAGCTTAAAACGATGTATGAAAGCTTATAAATGAAAGCTTGTGCTTATACAGCTTTCTCTTTGCTAACAAAAATCAGACTTGTTTGCATCAGCAGACCGTAGCAGGCAGTGAAAGCTTAAGGCGTTGCATGGAAGCTTTCCTTCTGTTATTAAAAATCAGGCTTGGCAATTAAGCAAAACAATTTATTCTTAAAAATAGTTAAAAATAGTTGCGGTTTAAGATTTGTACTGAAATATAAACTGTGTAAAAATTATTGCTTACCCACAATATATGTTGCATAACTATTATATCTTATAGATATTAGAAATAAACAGTTTTTTAGCGAATGTTTTGGTACACAGCGTTAGCAGACGAATCAATTTCATATTTCACAGCGAAAAACCACATAATTTCACGAAACACCGAACACGACGCAGAGCCGAATTCATGCAAACACGAATTGCACGAACGCTGCATACTCGCATACGAAAATACACGTTTTTGAACGCCACAAACAATTTCGGACGCATTACTGGGTTGCAGAACAAAGCGCAAGACCGTTGATAACTGTAAACACTGAATAGTTTATTAGGCAATGTTTAAGGCATATTTTGTTGCAGTAAATTAAAAACAAATGAGACAATAAGCAGCTGGCATATGTAGTTTATGGCTAAAAAATATATGTATCGAGGCAGAATGAAGCAAACGACGCCAATACAGAGGCGAAGGAAGTAACGAATAAGCTCGAAAAAATACATATCGTCACCTAAAGTGCAAAACAATGATCATCAAAAAAATTGAAAATCGTTTACAGATATGATAACCAAAATATAACCCTTTTATAACCCAAATAGGAGTGTATGATAACCAAAATATAACCGTTTTGTAACCAAAACTCAATTTTTGGTTTTATATTTGTTTTTTATTATAACGTTTTTTCTTCGCCTGTTATTTTGCATTTTAGGTGACGATATACATACATATGTATATTCAAAATTCTACTTTTGAAAATAAACAAAAAATAAAAAAATAAATAAATAGATCGTAGAGCAAAGCATTTTTGACAGAAATTATTATTAAAGCGTTAAATGTGCTTTTTGATATATGCAGAAAGCTAACTATACGAATATAAGTGCATAAATATAGTAACAGAAGAATTAGTATTTAATAAATGTTTGAAATTTGCACGATTAAGCCTTGGCGAAGCGAAAAAATATTTACCTAAAATAAACAGAACTAAACTACAGCAAAAAACAGTAATTTCAACTGAGAAACGAACGTTTTATCAACTAAATCGCACACAGTAACACTTCCAAAATACCAAGAAAAATATATATACGAAAACATAGTGAAACAATTTGAAAAAAATAATATATAAAAATCATATTAAATTGTTTGCAAATTTAACTAAACCGATAATGCAAAATATACCTTTGCAAAAACGAAAAATGCTTGGGTTGAAAATAAAAAAGCATCAATTTACTAAAACGAGCATTATTTATTTGAGAACAGTGGTCAAATATACAAGAATTGAAGTTATAAAAATGCAGAAAAAAAAATATCAAAAAAAAGGAAAAAATTATAGTACGAAGCAGATTTTCCTATAATTACAGCAATAATTAACCACAGCAAAGAAATATTAAACATTTTGCATTAAACCAAAAACGAAAAATAAAGAATTTAGACTTTTGCAAGCATACTAGGCGAAAAATTATATACAATTAAAAACAATTTAATATAGCAAACACTTAAGGGAACTATTTATTAAAGGCGAATTATAGCAACTACTTAATTAGATGAATAAATTTATTAAAAAATTAATATTAAAAACAAATGAGAATCAATTTCATATAGTATTGCAGAAAAAATTTCCAAAACATGAAAGTATGCAGGCGATAAAATACTTTGGATTAATGAAAAAGCAACTGAAATAGGAAACTTTAATAATTTTGAAAGTTAAAAAGACACAGAAGCAGAAAACTGCTTTTGTATTAAAACATTTTGAAAATTTAAAAAGCCACTGAAATAGAAAACCGCTTTTGTATTAAATAATTTCGAAGGTTTTACTTTTTTTATATTTTCGGTGTTTTTGTAATTTATATGAGAGACAAATTACATATATGCAGCGGGTGCACAAAAACAAACTTATGAGCTCTGAAAAGAGCAAAACTGTGCGCTGATTAGTCAGATTAACGCACTGCGCCGGACTTACTCAAAAGAAGAGTAATGCACAAAGCAAAATTATGGTGAAAAGAGCGAAACTGTGCGCTGATTGGTCAGGCTGAAGCTCTGCACTTGACTCACGCATACCAGCAAAAGTAATGCACAAAGCAAAATTATAGAGAAAAGAGCACAACTGTGCGCTGATTGGTTGACTACTGAATTAACGTACTTGGCTTGGTTTGCGTGGCATAAATCGCAACTACGATTGTTCGACACTTTCAAGCAAAAATCAGTGCAGGCTCAGCCTGCAAATAAACATATATTTTCTACATGATTTCGAAATTTAACTAATTTTTAATAGACCGTTAAACAAATATTTAATATAGACTTCACTAACAGAAGTATCAACAAAAACTATAACAACACATTTAAATAAAGGAAAAATATTACAAAGTTAAAAAAAGATGTTACCAAAACAAATTTGTTGCTCGAATATTTATTAACACTTACATACATATATAACAGCAGAAGAAGTGTGTATTATTTATAACCGAATTGAAAACAAAAAACTAACCGAAATCCTAAAGTAACAAAAACGAGCTGTTTCATGACTTCAAAACCACAGAACCTGAGGAATATATATATATATATATATATAATAATGAAGACTTAACCAAACGAGAAATGGAATGTTGAGAAAAACTACTTTATAGTTAATAAAATTAATTTCCATTTCCACTAAAAATTACACTTAAAATTAAGCCTAAACGTAAAAATAAAAAAAAAGCGTATGAATTTGTATAGACGAGCGTACGGCATAATGAAATTAATTAGTACATAATTAAATATGGTTACGTATATGTAATAACACGTGTACTTGAAGCTGCTATGGTGGAAATGTAGGAACTGCTAATACTTGAAAAATATATGGAGAACTACTAAGACACAAGAAGAGTGTATAAAGAACATTGAGGCACAGTTTTAAAGCCAAGCGGGTGAATAAGATCGAATAGAACAAATAGGCAGCAACTGAAACGTAATACATTGTAAAAATAGCGCTTAGATTTATTTTTAGTTTTAATTATAATTTTCACAAATTTTATTTTAGTTTTTTTTTCCTTAGACACGTTTTGCTAACTCTACTGTTAATGTAATGCATAAAAAATAGTGTATTAACGCTTTTTTTGTATTGTAATAAATATATATTTTTCACTTAACCCAAAATAGGTATTTAAACTAGTTGAGAGTCTAAACAATAAGCAAAGGAAAATATGCAGAAAATACGAAAAAAAAATATTCATTCACACACTTCAGTTAACTACTAATTGCATAAGGCTTAGACATTTATAGGAATAAATATGTATGTAGAGTATTAAAATGAATGGAAAACGATAGAAGTGTAATGCAGCAGGTACTATGAGTAAAAAAAAAGAAATGATTAATGGAAACAAATATGCTGGTTATAAATATTGTAGCATAAAAGTGAAGTGAAATCTAACGACTAAACAATAAAAAAACAAGAAAAACAAAACGAAAATGTTTTAAACGCCAATATTTGTAAATTAATTTTGCTGCCTCAAAATATATAAATATGTATGTATTTAACACATAATTAACTGTTATCTATACACCAACAGCTAACCAAACTTTACATTATTTAAACTAGCTATGCATATTTTTCGCACACAACTGCAGATGTCGCAATAGTTTCATTTTTTTTAGTTTTTTTCCAAATTTTTTTCCTAATTTTTTTTCCAAAATTTTCCCCTAATTTTTTTCGTAATTTTTTTTTTAACAATTTCCAGTCTAACTATTGCTTTGCGGTTTATTACTCACTCACAGACACTCTACTCTCTATTCGCAAACCTACAGCAAGCACTTTTCACGCGCGCTTTCACAACGCACGAGCTTTACAGAAGCTTTCACTCATCTACCACGGCATACCACACAAATTCACTTTGTAGATAATTTTCCTTAGTTTTTAAATAAAATAAATAACTACTACGACTAACTTTGTTTAGTTCAACTATTAATTAATTTATATTTAATTTGTTTTATTTTAATTGTATAATTAATGAATAATTATTTATGTGTAGAAAAGAAAGCGCCGCAACTGCTAAATAAAATCAAATATATATAAAATACTAATGCCATGATTTTTTTATTAATTTTCTTGAAGAAATATTTTCATTTATAATTTATTTAAATTGAAAGCCACAAACACTTTTACTTTATATAAAATTAAAAAAAATATATATAATTTATAGAATTGAAAAATTACAAATTTTTTTCTTTTCTTTGGTCACACTAATGTTAAAAATCTACGCATTCTTACACAATAAAACTAAAATTGCAACAACAATTACTGCATAACGAAAAACTAAGAAAAAATTGATATTTACTCAAATGAAGAAATGCGTACAGCAAACCCTATTAATTCGCAAGTAATTATAATGAAAATATATAAAAAGGTATTTAATGAAACGAATTCTTAGTTACTACGTTAATTTTCAAGGGCATAAGAATTTATGACAAACGTAAAATAATTGAAAAGTGAAAAACTGGAAGAGATAACTGCGTATAAATAAATTTAATATTGAAAAATATTAACAGAAAATCAATTGATGTTTTATTTTCCAAAGGCAACTTGCTGTGGGGTTGCTGAAAGGAAATGTTTAGAAGGCTTTAAAACATGAACAGCAAGCATAAAGGGTCGAAAAAGGCGGTAATGGAGGATTAAGTCTATAATTGAACACACTTTGACTTCATACCGGATTACTTAGATCATAGAGTCTCCAAACCGAACTCTGAAGAACTATGGGCGTGAAGAGGCCGTTGGAGGAGAGGGGCAGTTAGCTTTTTTACGGATGGGCTAAAGGGGAGGTTGGTGGTGGGATTTACTGTCAGAAGCTCTCTATCAACTCAAGCATCAGACTTCCTAACTATTGGATTGCCTTCCAAGCTGAGATTTCAGCCATTGAGGTAGCAGTAGATTTGCAGCTCCGGAGTGCAACCTCCTTTAGAGAAGTGACAACTCACTCAGATAGCAGTGCGGCGAAACTAGCCTTGAACGCATTTACAGTGCGTTCAGGGTTGGTCAAGGAGTGCCTAATCTCGCTATTAATAGCATCAAATGTCTATATGATAAGACTAATATGAGTGCCAAGCTACAACGGAATCACTAGAATTTGTAAAACTGACGAGCTAGCAAGGAAAGGCGATCTAGAACAACTATCGGTAGAATAGGAAGGGGTCGGTGTTCCCGTATTCTTTTGTGTTCTACTAATAGATATTTGGGCTTGGCGGAAACATCGGTATTTGCGCTGTCGCAAAAGCTTTTTGGCCCAAGATTGATCGTAAGAGATCTAGTGATCCCTTTGCACACAGTAAGTCTAGCCTCTCCCTAGTTGTAGAGCTTTTAACAGAAGGTGAAGTGGAAAGAACTCAACACTTTTTTCTTGACTGGACCGCCTCCCAAAAGGAATGTCAAGACTTAAACACTTGGGAGCGCATACCTTCAGATATTCCACCGAACTGGCGGGAATGGAAATTAAACGCCGGTGAAAATTTTTACGGCTACTAAGCTTTTTGCCAATCTATAAGTCCGAACGAAGGAGTTCTTTTCTATCGCTTCACAAATAACTACACAAAGCAGTACACGTGCGATCTTCGATCAGCCATCTAACCTAACCTAACATTCCTAATTAACCTTACGACGTTCGTACAAGATTTCAAGAAAACCCACAACATTTACGAACACACTTCGTATACAAAATTAAACTCGCTCTCTTTTCTTAAACTCAGACACCTTAAACTCCACTTTCAAACAGTCTTACATATGCCTGACCTAATTTGAATTTCTGCATTTTATTTCTATTTACCGAAGATGTTACTTTATGCATAACTTAGTTGCATCTTCGCCATTCCCAACCTGCACTTGCAACTAGACATTCATGCAACACAAACATATTACAATCAGTTGGTTGCGCATGAGCACTTAAATGGACGCGTCATTAAATCAAAGACGCGCAAAAGTTGAAGTCATAATTTTATTACCATGCTCAGTGCGCGGATTTGCGCGCAAGCTGAGACATAAAAAATATGCAACGAGCAAAAAATTACTTGTACCAAAGCTGACATCCAATGCCGGGTCGCGTCGCGCTTCAATTTTCCACAATCGAGGAAAATATACAGCGCAAACACTCTGCGCGCGCTTACTGTTTTATAGCGCTTTTAACTCGTTAACGAGTTGGTGGCGATAACTGCGTGAAAACGGAAATTCGATTAGAGAGAATGTGATGATTTTTTTGAAACGGCGCTAAGGAATAGAAAGTATAATATCTTAAAAATGACTTATGACTGGCAGCGTAATTGTTGGAAGAAGCCTAGAGGACTTTGCAATCGCCTGAGAGTTTTTTATTTAAACTCATGGCAGCCGCCCGGTAAAATGTTCATTTATTCCAAATTTTGCAGAAGTTCGAGTTTAGTGCCCAAACCTCATCTCAAACACTGAGAATAAGTACGCAACGCATGTACAAAAACACATCAATCATCAATAAACATAAACTCGAGTTAGTGACGCAAGTGGAAATGGGTTAATTTCAACTGGAACATTACATTAGTGGTCCCATAGACTCAGCCACGCTTTCCTTAGAGGTTAATTTCTGAATATCAACAGCGATGTGCGAGACAAGGTTCGTTGCAAAAATTTTGTCTCAATTGAGCTTATTACTTGGACTCTGCGCCTGGAAAATCAGCCGATGAAAAGTGATTTGCCAAGTTTGAACGAGGCGAAATGAGCACCAAGGACGATGAAGGCTGTGGACGCCCTAAAGAGGCTGTTACAGAAGAAAATATTAAAAAAGTGCTCAAAATTATTTCAGATGACCGTAAAGTGACGTTTTTCGAGACAGCAGGTGCTCTAAAGAAATCAACAGAATGTGTACATCATTCACGAATATTTGTGTATGAGCAAGCTCTGTGTAAAGTGGATGCCGCACGAGAACAGTATTGACCAAAAAACGGAGAGTTAATGATTCAGAGCAGTGTTATGGATATGTTTAAACGTAATAAAACCGAGTATTTGCGTCGATAGTCACTCCGAATTCCAATCGACACTCATCTAAATGGACTGCAGACGATGAAACCGCTCCAAAGCATTAAAACGCAAAAGTCGGCTAGCTAGGTTATGTCGTCTGTATTTTGGGATGCGCACGGAACAATTTTCATTGACTACCTTGAAAAAGGAATGACCATTAACAGCGACTATTACTTAATGTTATTGGACGAAGAACGATAGCATTTGAAAGGAAACTGCAGTTTCGCCAAGACAATGCACAAGTCAGTGAAAACGATGGCAAAAATCCAAGAATGGCCTTCGGATTGCTTCCACATACACCTTATTCTACAGATCTTTCCCCCAGCGACTATTTTCTGTTCACGGATCTCAAAAGAACGCTCGCTTAGAAGAAGTTTGCGTCGAATGAAAAGATGATCGGCTACGCTGAGGACTACTTTGAAGCATAGCACAAATCCTCGTTCTACAAGAATGGAAAAGTTGATGGGTCGTTATAAACAGCGTATCACCCACCCTTGAAGGGAACTATGTTGAATAAAAAAAGTGAATTTTATCAAAAAAATGTAGTTTACTATGGTAGGCAGGGAACTTTTCAAGTGATGCAATAAAAAACAGTTGTAACCGAAAATTCTGATGATGAAAGAGAAATTATGAAAATTCGTAGTGTGTAGAATTTCCAAGTCTTGCTCATTTTTCAAGGACTCATCGACCCCACCTCGTGCTGCATTATTTTTGCGTAAATTGCGTTTGAACGCCAACACATTTTTGCTTTCAAGATTTCGAATGTTGCAGATGCGTTTCACCGCCACAAGCAACGCGTAGCTTGAAACGCTCGGCAAACAAACAACGCAGGTGTTTATGGCTTTACCACTTTGATTTCTTTTTATTCAAATACTTTATTACTGTTTGCTGCTTTTTGATGCTAAAATGCAAGCAAGTTTGCATCAAATTGTTCGAATTTTGATAAATCCCTGTGGCAACATGTGGTCGGCGTTTCGCTTGTTTTATGCGAGCCAGATAAGCGCATCGACAACTCGACAAATGATAGTTTATTAGACGGTTTTAGCTATGCGCCAAAAAGTTTCGTTTTTCAAAAATTCTGCGAATTCCAAGTAAATGTAGTAAATAAAAACAGCGAAGCGCTATGCAAAAAAAGCCAAGCGACGCAGATGCGCCCACCCCGCACGCCAATCAGCGCGCGCATTAGCGAGTTTTTAATCGCCATTGCCACAGACGTTGCAGCAGCGCCACGAAATGTGCGTGGCGGCTTCAACTTATTTATTAAGTGATTTGGCAATTTACTGTCCAACCACATGCCGGTGCATTTACTACTTTGTTTCAGTGTTTCAGTGTTTCAGTGGCTCGGTGAGCAAACCCGACCGTGCGCGCTAATGAAATGTGCATTTTCGATTTTTTCTAATTTTTTTTAATTTTCAATTTTTGTTTTGCCGACTTGCCTCGCAATTTCTGTCGTCATTTGTGCGTGGCAGACGGGTAGTTAAATATGTCGTACACACACACATACACAGGCCATTTTGCTGGCAGCTATATGCGCATACATTTAGCATAAATATTTGAGAGCTTAATTGTTTTGCTAATTACTCCATCAGTCAGTTAATTAAGCTTTAAAAATTAACAAAAAAAATTCGAGTGTTGAGCATTAAAACTTCAATAGAATCGAACGTATCGTAAATCAATTTGGTGTTAATAACGATGTGTTACGCATGCTTTTCGAAAGGCAGTCAAGGTTCGAGTTTCGTATTAAGTTGTCATTCGTTAATTCGTTCTTTATCTTAAGACACTCACGCAGAGTTTATGTGCGGATTTTTCAAGCGAGAGATAAGAGTTGCTATGAAAAGTAGAGAATTTTTAATTAATTAGTAAAAAATAAGTTCTTCTGTGGCAAGAGAGTAATTTGAGGGTAATGAACTCCAGCATTTTTTACCGCGTTGTCTGTAAAAAACTCACGTCTTTCTAGTAATAAGAGCTCGCTCTAAAGGCGATTAGTCCAAAGTGATATCAGTTTCACCACATTGTATGCTTATATTATGAGGTAGATTCTATAAATTCTTGGATCATATGGTTAAGTTATGTTTCGGAACCACATCGTGGCCTTGTGATATAAGGGCTGAAGCAATTCGTCGCGCTGTCAAATGCTCGAAATCTGATTACCCCTGAAATCATTAGATTTCTGAACTGTCAGCTTGGAACGACTGGCATAATGTCTTCGCGGAGGCTTAAGACAAGTCGGTTGGCAAGTTTTCTTGAAAACTACTCAACCGATCTTCATGAAATTCTACACAGGTCTGTGAGATACAATTCTTAAAGACTTGCATGAAGAATTGGCTGCCAACTGTCTCTATGTAATATAATAAAAAAAAGGCGCCGTGTCTGGCCAGTGCTTCGGTGACGCTCACGCCGCCAAGTGATGTGATTTAAAAGTCACGAGGCGGCTTTAACGGTCGCTGGCTGGCAGCTGGCTCTTTATAAAAAAGGCAGGCGCCGTGCCTGGCCTGCTTGAGTGACGCTCAGCCCCGAAGTGATGTGATTTGAAAGTCTCGAGGCGGCTTCAACGGCCGCCGGCTGCCAGCTGGGTTTATATAAGTAAAGCAAGCGCCGTGCCTGGCCAATGCTTCGGTGACGCCCACGCCGCGAAGTGATGTGATTTAAAAGTCACGAGGCGACTTCAACCGTAGCTGGCTGCCAGCTGGCTCTATATAAGAAAAGCAGGCGCCGTGCCTGGCCAGTGCTTCGGTGACGCTCACGCCGCCAAGTAATGTGATTTGAAAGTCTCGAGGCGACTTCAACCGTAGCTGCCTGCCAGCTGGCTCTATATATGTAAGTAAAGCAGGCGCCGTGCCGAGCGTTAAAAAAGACGTTTTTTATCAGAGGAAACTCATCTGAGGGGTTACATGAGTTTCCTCGAGTAAAAACCGGCTCTTTTTAATCAATCAAGGATATCTTAGAATCTTTTATTACATAGAATTCAAAGTTCCTTAAAGCTCTAAAAAAAGCTTAAAAGCTCATTCTCTCTTCCGTTGAACTTTTATTGCAAAAGAACTGTCAATAAGTTCAAGAAGCAGCCGGACTTTACACTAACTACCAAAACTGCCTTGAAACCTCCCAAACTCTTATTCTGGGAATCTTGGGTTTACTCTGTAATGTAATACGCTAAAGAGATGCATATTACTACCGATTGCTTCGTTCGCAGAATAGTTGGGTATAAGCAACTGGAACGTACCGGGGTTTTTATCCGACCAAGGGCTGTCAACTCGGCATCAATCCTCCAAATTCCAGCAGGCATATTTTCTGCCACTACAACAACAATAACTTCCTATTGCTGCATACGAAAGCGGCAACTCTGTATACTACCGCTTAGCTAACGATATTTCTCATTATAAGCCATCAATACTTTTATCAAGTACCTTCTAAGCAGCATAAGAGGTGCTAAATGAGCTCGATCATTATCATAATACACGCTATTCCTTAAAGATTAGTATTTTTCGCAATAATGACTTTATTATTGCAACTTTTCGCTTGCAATTGGCGTTGACTTGCGCATTTTACGATTAGTTACGCGTCTACAATTACAACGCTACATGCAGCATTACGCATGTAACGTCTGGGGAGTTGCCTCCTTACGCGTGTGCTTATATCGGGTGTCGTTCGCTGGCACAGTGGTAATTAATTTCTGCCAGCGATTGTTGTTGTTGCTACTATTGCCACGAATTACTGACATTGTTTTTGCAAAACATCGTGGTTTTTCGCCGTCGTTGCGACCGTGCTGCTAAAACCAGTAACGCCGCCACTGTGCCACAGAGCGCAGGAACAAAAACAACAGCACGCCGGCTGCTGCGAATGAAACTGAAACAGGACACGAGCTGGCAAGCAGGCAGGCAGCAACAAAAATGTCACTTTGACTGCCACTACAGTGGTAAACAAAAACAGTGGTACGCCAAGTAGCAACACCGACGCGCAACACCAACAACAACAACAACAGCGATTGGAAGTACATTGCAGGTGCAGGAAATCGATACTAGTTTGGCATTCAACTGAACTGGAGCATTCGCATTACTTTTATTATGATTTTCGATGCTATTTCGCGCACAGTCTGCGCTGTCTGTAGACTATGTGTGTATGTAATTGTGTATATGTGCTTATGGAGGCGTGTGCTGGCAGCAGGAATGGTTGCTGTTTGTGGAAGATCATGTAAAGCAATCGGCTGGCAAATGGGTGAAACAAAACAGAAAGCAAAAACAAATAATTTATTTTGAGAATCGCTTAATGAGTGTTTCTTCGCCAGTCATACGAGCCGCGCACTGCCGCTGGACAATGGTGGGCAGCAAAGCGGCAAATAAAATTGAAATTCCAAGAACTGTAAAGTGTAGTTGGTACTTTGGGAACCGGCGATCAAGCAGCGGCCTTAGGCGCACATAAATTGCTTTTAAAAGTGAGAGTAAAATTTGCAAAATAATTTTTATCAATTTACCTCAACTCCAAGGGGCCAAGTGGCTTCGGCAAAGTACTACTATAAACAGTTGATTATGGAGGACAGTTGTTTATGGTACTGGAAGGTAGCTCAATTTGTAGGTGATCTCCAACTGTCAACATGACATTATATCACAAACTGGAGAATATTTGAAATTTCTGCAGCATCCAGCACAGGGGTTCGATTAACCAGAGCCCGTGCTGCCACTTGCCACGACACGATCGAAGTTTGACTTCAAAGAATATTTCGGGGATCAAAAACGACGTCGCACTGTACGACCTATCGTTGAAAACGTCAATGAAATTATGGAAAAGATTGACCAGGAGCGTTATATAAGCAGCCAAGAAATCACTAAGGAACTTAACATTCATCAGCAAACGGTTTTGAACCATTTAAAAAAAGCTGGCTACAAAAATAAGCTCGATGCTTGGCTATCACATGAATTGTCTGTGGAAAATTTAATGGATCGAAATAACATCTGCGAATCTTTGCTGAAACGAAATGAAATCGAACCATTTCTGAAGCGGTTGGTAACAGGGGACGAAAAGTGGATCAAATACGACAATAATGTGTGAAAGAGAGCATGGTCCAATGGTGGTGAAGCTCAACATATGGTCGCAAAGCCAGTATTGACGCCTCGAAAGGTTATGCTGTGTGATTGGTGGGATTGGAAAGGGATCAGCCACTATGAGCTGCTCTAGCCTGGTCGAACTATTGACCCTAGATTTTACTGTCAACAACAGATGAGATTGAAGCAAGCAATCGAAAAAAACGGCCAGAACTGATCAACAGCAAAGGCTTCGTCTTCCATCAGAACAACGCTAGACCACACACATTTTTGGTGAATCGGCAAAAACTGGGAGAGCTTGGCTGACAAGTTTTGATGCATCCACCATATTGCACTGATCATGCACCATCAGGCTACCATTTGTTTCGGTCAACGCAGAACTGCCTTAATGGAGTAAAGTTGGCTTCAAGAGAAGCCTGCGAAAATTACTTGTCGCAGTTTTGCGCCGAGAAATCAGAAAATTTTTACTACCCAATATATCCAACAACGGCGCCGCACTATATATTACCTTAAATTCGCAACAATGTAAGCCACAATTTCTGTGAACAACATACATATACCATATTCGAGCATGTCAATAGCTTGCACTTGAATTCTTTTTATTTCTTTCTGTTTTTTTGTCAACACACAGCGCTTTCATAAATCTTATACAAATATTTGCATTTATTGCGGCTTAAAAGATCAGGCTGCAGGAAAAAAGAACGGAAACCACAAATAACAAACGAAAAAACCTGTCGAGTGAAATATTAAGCGAGAAAAAGTGTTCGAACAACAGTCGACAAGTGACTAAATTTAAAAATGTTGCGCATGCGCATAAACACTAACAACAGCACGACAACAAGAATGCCACCAAACACACAATAATGGCACAAAGCATTCCGCCAAAGTAATGAAACAAACAAGAATTGTATATATTGCGCCGCAGCGCGCCGAGTTCGACCAAATTCCGGCGACAAGCGGCCAAAGAGGACATGCGCGAGTTCTTAATTCTTCAAAGACATGCAGCAAAACATATGCACAAATATACTTTTGTGTGTATAAAGTGGTACTGAAAGAGTTTGGCGCGTTGTGGCAGCCGCCAAATGGTCACTTGTCCGCCAGCTATAGGTGAGAGATGACAAAATGCCGGCATCTACATATATATTGCATATAAAAAAATATACGTCCACAGGCGAAAATTTATTGGCAGACTGTCGATGATTGAGTTAAAAATGTAGCTACAGTCGGTATGTAGAATAACCACTAATTTAGACTTTAGACTTCGGCGAGGCAATCCTTTAGCATAGAGCTATTCAAAATTTGGTTGTTGTTGTTGTAGCAGCGCAAAACAATCCTGAAGCAATTTCGAGTAATGGTGCCGAGTTGACAGTCCTTTACTGGATAAAAAAACCGGGTCCGTTCCGGTTACTTAGACCCGACTGTCGTGGGAACGGATCACAATTTGGTCGCAGCTGATGCTCATTGACCGGCTGCATAGAAAACGGGTACTGATAGCGCTTGAGAGGTTAAGACCGCATAATACCAAGTCCACTTGCCAGAATTAGTAAACTCAGGATTGAGACATGGAAGTATTCGTTAGTTATAAGTAAGAAGAGGCGACCATTTCACCTATTAACGCTCGAACTTGGACGTCATTGAAGGTCTACCGCAAGTAGAAAAAGCAGGGAAAGATGTTAGAAAGTTGAAAGAAATCTAACTAAGGTTTTAGCAGTCAACTCTGAAGCTATGTATATTTAAGGACTGTAAAACAATTCGAACTTTAGAAGTCATGTGGTTTTATAGCTGAAAGATTCGGTTCACACATTTCCCGTTCACCGACCTATCAAAGACAAGAAACCTGCTTACGAAGAGAAGCATATTGAGTTAAGCGAGAATTACTGGGAATATTTTGTTAACGAAATCGTTCAAGAACTCATCAGCTGACCGACCGCCATTAACCTCAACTATAGCACGCTTATCAGTCTACATTGCCTCACCTCGTTCACCTCACGTTACTTCGTTCACTCTCTCGTTCACATTTGGTTTCTTGTATCTTTTCGCTTTGCACTTTTTAGTTTTCTTGTTGTTTTCTTTTTCCGTGGCCTTTTATTTTCACTCGACCAATCAAGCAAACATTGGACGGACAGGTCACTTGCGTTTTGGCGGTGAATTTGAAAAGAATTTCGCCGACAATGAAATCAGACTGAACATCAGCAAGGAATATGGAATTATTTCCTGTTAAACGAAGGCAATAAAAGCTGGAAGCGGTAACTAGCGGTCCTCACAGACGCTGCCACAAACTGGACGACCAGTGCAAAGGATGCAGCGCATGGTTTGCGGCAGAAATGTGAACATATATTGGCCCGGCCTCAGTTAGTTTGGGGCAACAAGACTGGCTTGCGGCGTTTACCTGCGGACGGCGAAAAGTGGCGTGCCGAAAATGTGCATAAAATGATTGAAAGACTACGCGAAAGCGGACATAAGTTCGAAACAATTTTAGTACACTTTCGTATACGAGCTGCAGTCATTATAAGAACAGTTAGCAACAGATTAAAAATTGGCTGCACAGTGCAGAGTAAATAAACAAGACAGACCCAGAATTGCACGCCAAAAGGTCCAACGCTGCATTTTAATTAAGCGCTCTTCTGTCATCAAAAGTATTAGCATTTGTGCATATGATTAAAATTAAAGGCGCATGATGGGATGCGCGAGATTATCTCATCACTTCAGGTGTAGCCAGCGCAGCAGGGTCGAAAGAGCAGCGCGCGCAACTTGTGGGGTCGCTGTGAACGAAGTGTGAGTGACAAGCTCAAGTGGAGACTTGAGTAGAGTAATATCTACAATGCCACCAAAGGAAAGTGTAGAGATTTTTTTGTTTTCTGAAGAAAAAATCACTTTAGTTTATTTCGAAAACTTCTTCTTCTTCTTCAATGGCGTAGTCGTAGTATAAATCGTACCGCTCATCGTTCCATCGAATGTTGCTTTGACCAATGCGCAAGGGTCTATAAATCTTTCACAGAACCTTTCTCTCGAAAACTCGTAACGTCGACTCATCGGTTGTTGGCATCGCCCAAGCCTCTGCACCATACAGCAGGACGGGAATGATGAGGGACTTATAGAGTTTGGCCTTTGTTCTTCGAGAGAGTACTTTACTTTCTTGCCTACTCAGTCCGAAGTAGCATTCCGAAAACTAAAGTAAGTTGAAATTTACAGGAAGCATAATACTTGTGGGACCCGAAACCACGCAGGAAGACATTTTCAGCAAACGTATGTAAATATGAAAAATTATTGCTATAAAGCTGGTATCAAACTAAAAACCCACTGACCAATATTTGCACGCGTCAGCATATCTCAAACTAATGAGCTAATTTCTCTTCAGGTCAATAGTTAAATATGTCTAGGTTGACTAAGTCGAAGGCTTTAAATAAAAAGACAAAATTGTCATCAAGCTCAAAGGTCAATAGCGAGGCAAACACATTATACTCTCCGTCCGCGAAGGAAATCCGGGCAACAGTCTACGCTTTGTGCTAAAAATCGCTTTAGGCGACTTGCTTACAACGTGCCGCTAGCACGTGTAGCATGTGACAATGTGGCACCTTCGCTTGGTGTCAGACAATGTCGCAACATTGAAATTTGTCATTTTTATTACACAATAACGTTGTCGGCGTTGTATGCGCATGCGCAGCACAATTTAATAAGACGTTGCAACGACATAACAACAATAATCGCGAGTAAGAAAAATGTCAAAATAGCGCTAAAAGACAAGTAAAAGAATGGCTGAAAAAATGCCGGAGCACGCATTGTTATGCGGCGCGTAACGCATGTGTGACGCATTGCGTCGGCTGGCGTGCTCCGAGTACATTTTTTGCGGTGCGGTGCGATGCGGTGCCATATTGTTGTTTGCGCCGCGGCAAATGCGCTGCATTATTTGTCAACGCTGACAAAGCACTTGCGCGCGCACCAGACGGTCAAGAACAATGGGCCAAGAACAGCAACGCCAACAACAACTGCGCCAAGTCGAGAATTTTGCAGCTGTTGCACATTGCCAGTTCGGCTTCTTCGCTGCCTCACCATCCCAACGCTTTGTTGACATTGCCATTTTCATTTTTTCTACTGCGTTGTCTGCTGCGGTAGGCATTTAAATGCCGCACACTCAATCAGGCAGCTTTTGCTTTTCGTTTTTTTGTTGCGGATGTGTTGTTTACTCCAACTAACTGCTGTTGTTTCACTTGTAGCACGTCTGCAATTCCACACTCTACGCCATGTCCACGGCGCGCTGTACAAATATAAATACCACACGCTTCAACAGCTCCCCAGCGTCCGGCCTGCCGCGTCCTTCCGCGCCGCCTGTGTCGTTACTCTGTTACTCAATTATTGCCTTTTTGATTGATGACTTTGGCGGTGACAAGTTGACATTTATTTTCTAACCGCGTCGCCACAGCCGCCGACGCCACCACGGACGAAAACTGGTTAGCCGCACAGCTCTGACTCCGGTTACAAAGCAGGCAGGCCGAGCGACAAGCGGGCAGTTTGCTTACGTCGCCTTCAACATTGTCTGTCCACTCGGGAATCTTCCTGCTGTTGGTATGTCCATAAACTCAAGAATATTTTATTTTTTGTTCTTTGGAGCTTTAAGTGAGTAAGTGAACAAATCTCTGGAATTCTTGCCCATTTTTTGTTCTTGCTGCGAGTAAAAATACTTTGCGAGTTATTTACATATATTTAAGTATATGTAAAAAAATGCTTTGTGACGGGTAAAGAAGGTTTATGTCTATATTTTTGGATATTTTGAAGGATAAAATTGGTCTTGCGTTTGCCTGAAGTGTTATTAAGCTTCTTATTACTGTTTATTTGAATTATGAACTTTTGAAACAGTTGCGAAACTGAAGCGTTTACTTTTCAGTTTTTGCGTGAAAACCAAACCAGGAGGTGGAACAATAAAGGATAGAATATTTCTTGCGTTTTTCTGAAGTGTATTAACCTTGTCATTACTGTTTATATAAAAACAAATGGCTTGTTTATGTATGAAATGTAATTTATGAACTTTTGAAACACATTTGATTTATGAACTTTTGAAACAGTAGCGAATTTGAAGCGTTTACTTTTCAGTTTTTGCATGAAAATCAATTCAGGAGATTAAACATTATCGAATAATTGTTTTCAAGGGCAATTGTTCTATATACCATAACTTAAGAGCACTACCAAGGGCTACCATAACCGATCAAGATGGGTGGCGTTGTTTCAGTAAACCTAAAATTCGCACAATTACTTCTAGTCTTCATTAAAAATGAAATATAGATAGCAGGCAACGTCAAGAAAGCTCGTCACATTATTGCCTCAGTTCACGACGTACATATGTATATTACAAGCCAGCTGCGCACATCTGAGCCAAAATTATTTTATATTTTTTTTTACTTTTTTCAACGCTCATTTAGATTTGCGGCCGTTAGCAGTTATCTATGGCATACAAAAGGGTTTTCACACTTGACTGTCGCACTTGCATAGAATTGGCGCCAACGCCAAGGCAGAAGATTAATCGCAACAATCAACACAAATTGACGACGACATCGCACAAATCGTTTAGCTTCATTTGCATGCAACACCCGACTGCAGTGCGAGTAACGCGCATCGCTGAATGGACTGAATGAGCAGCGGCTGCCACACCATGCCAATTGGCATGAGACTGGCGTGTGGCACTACTGTACTTACTATTTCATCCACTACATAAGGGGGAAGGCCACCCAAGGCTGTGCGCGTGGATTAGCATGGAAATTGAATTTGTACATGATTGTTGTTGTGGTGACGCGCTGACAAATTGCCATCATTCGCAAGGTGTCAGTCAACGGTGCGACATGTGTCACTAGGGGATTTAGATTAGATATAAAATGGACATCAAGATGGATCAAATAGTATTGGATACAAATGGTTTAAGACTCGAAAAGTGGGATTAGTGAAGCTTTTTAGTTAACAACAGTCTCTACACATTATTATATATATATATTTAAAATGTAATAAAAAGATCAAATTTGAAATTTAAATTATTTAAGGAACAATCGAACTCTTATTATCTAAAACTTTGAAATCAATATTATAGAAGACTTAAACTATAAATAGTAAGCTTAATCATTTAATTGATTAAAATCCAGTGTTCATGCCGTAATTAACTCTTTAAGAGGAAACGCCAGTCTATCCGTCAATTCTGTCATATACTGTTTTTGTTGTCATTTTCCCATTCAATCAAGCATAGCAGATCAGAAATCCCTCATTGGCGGGTAAAGTAAAAACCATAATTATTCAAGCAGTGCCAAACAAGATCGACAGTCTTACCAACATTGATCAACCGCGCCATAATTATAGCCAACCACAAATTTGCAATATAATGAGTGACCAAGCACATGCGCCACGTTGCATGCCACACATTTAAGTAAGTTGCAATTGCGCATGCGAAAATTACAAGCATACCGAGCAAATCCATTAATTACGGTAATTGAATGGCGCAAATAAATGGGAGGTGTGAGCGCTATTCATTGAAAGCATTTTTTCATACACCATTTTGCCATTGTATAACTTCGTAAGTATGTATATGTATGTATGTAAGTGGTTGATTGTGTCGTTATTTTGCGCTGTCCTGTGATTGTAAATTAAACCGACTAATTGGTGGCGATTGCTGTGATTGTTTTTGTATGCCCACAAGTTGCCACTGATGATACGTGGTGATAATGATTGCTTTGATTATAGAGATGGCATGAACTGGGCAGGCAACGGGCGGCCACAAATCGAAGGCGAAATGTAGTAATTTGCGTATGAAAATTATATGAGAAAAGTAGGGAATATAGTGAAGGGCGGAGCCATTTAAAAGTTTAAGCAAGTAAGTAAAGTTCTCTGGGCGCCATTCACTTATGAGTGACCAGAAGCGTTCCTTTGACCAAGTATCCAAAAACATCCTTTGTTGATGTCCTCGTGAAAGTAAAACCTGACATCACCGCCGTCCAAGAAGTACGATGTACGATAAAAAGGCTGAGACGAGTAGGACCTTGTGGTGGAGCGCAAATTCAAGTACTAGCATACACCCCAGTGGATGAACGTCTAGCCACAATCCACATCAGGGCGAAGTTCTTCAACATATCGCTGATTTGCGCCCACGCCCCGACAGAAGAGAAAGACAATGTGACCAAAGATGTCTTATATGACCGCCACAATGTCAAAATTGAGTTTTGCGACTTTAACGCCAGGGATGGCAAAGAATGTGTCTTTGGCACAAAGGTCGGTAAATTCAGCCTCCACGAAAAACATCCCCAAAAGAGTTGAGGCTGATTGACTTCGCGGAGGTCCGAAGTAGTAGTACTAGATAACAGCGTGGAAAAACAACCAACCAGATCGATCATGTTGTGATAGACGGAAGACAAGTCTACAATGCTTTAGACGGACGCACGCTCCGAGGAAAAGAGGAGTGTCGTGTCCCAGTGGAGAGAACAGACTGCCTACCTCGCAACGTTGTAATCTACCGCCACACGTGCGGGATGGGATAGATACCAAGAGTTGAAGCGAGAAGCGAGACGCATTTGCAGAAAAAAAGAGAGGTGGTTGGGAAGAGCTTGACAAACTGACCGATAGGGTTAATTGCCGAAAATTATACGAAAAGATGCGACGACTGTCAGAAGGTTTCAAGACCGGACCATACTCTTATAGAACCCCAAGAGATGATCAATGAGGGAGGGAAGATGGTGAACAGATCCGCTAAGCGGTGACGACAGAGCCGACGTTTCATTGCCCGACCAGGAAGAAAGTCGAATAGCAATTAAACGTCTGAAGAACAACCAAGCAGCGGCGGCTGCTAGATTGTCGGACAAGCTATACAAATGTCCACATATGCTTTGTCCAATTAACAAAAAGGGGAACCCAGCAATCTGTGAAAAATAATGTAAGGAAGGAGCAAATTCGATACCAAGCGAGCTTTCAGACAAGGATAACCTCTGTCGTGTGGCTTCTTCAATATATGTTATTGCTGATGAAAATAACACGAGCTGGAGTAGCTCTTCGAGTTTTTAGTCCCTTAAAAAATACCTACGGTCATTTTAGTATTAAAACTGAATGAGAATTTCAGTTCTGCTTTTTATCAACGAACGAAAAAAGCGAGCTAGTGACTTGACGCACTTTTAGTAAAGCTCATTAAATTACCGCAAATTGCCAAACGCACTTTTTGCTGTCACCTTTACAGTTTCCGTTATGATTTCTTCAGCAAGCATCAAGCAAATTGCCAATTAGCATAAGCTAATGTAAATGTCAAAATATTGAAAAATATGTTGTGGCCATATTTTTTGTAGAAAAATTAATATAAAAAGTGAAACTGTCAGGTAATAGGTGCTGCAAATTTCATAACAGTGTTGCCACATGTTATGTGGATATCTTTAAATTTACGTTTTTATGCGTGAAGATTTTTTTAAGAGCAAATATGAATAGCCGAACCGCTGGTTTGCACTTTGTGATGCAAAAAATCACATCATATTGCGCAATTCGTGTAACTCGCGACTTTGAGCAGTGATGGAAATTATAATTTGCTTCTTCGCTCGTACACAGCGCGTCCGAGGGCGTATAAAGATTTTATGCGCACATTTTTCATATGGAATTATACGTCTTTAGATTTTTAAGAGGTACAGGTGTTCTAGTCTAGAAGCGTGAATTTCGAGCGTTTAATGGGAATTGATGAAAAAGGTCATTTGATTTTTCATTGAGTTATGCGTCCCTGAAGTAGAGGGGAGAAAAAGCCCGGGATCAAATACGACAATAATGTGCGTCCAAGCGTAGTGAAGCTCAACAAATCGTCGCAAAGCCAGGATTGACACCTCGAAAGGTTATGCTGAGTGTTTGGTGAGATTGGAAAGGAATCATCCACTATGAACTGCTCAGCCTGGTCGAAAGATTGACTGTGACATATTACTGTCAACAACTGATGAGATTGAAGCAAACAATCAAAAAAAACGGCCAGAACTGATTAAGAGAATGCGCTTCGTCTTCCATTAGGACAACGCTAGACCACACACATCTTTGATGACTCGGCAAAACTGGGAGAGCTTGGCTAGGAAGTTTTGATGCACTCACCATATAGTCCTGACCTTGCACCATCGGACTACCATTTGTTTCGGTAAATGCAGAACTCTCTTAATGGAGCAAAGTTGGCTTCAAGAGAAACCTGTGAAAATTACTTGTCGTAGTAAAAGCTTTACACTGATGGAATAATGTCTCTTGCGGAAAAGTGGTAAAAAGTGGTCGGCTAAAATGGTACCTTGTTGGTTCATTAAAGCTCATTATAAATAAAAAAAATAGGTTCAAGTTTGATTAGAAATACGAAAAGACTTTTTCGACTACCCAATATTTATTAAACAATACGCGTGGTCTGAAAAAGGCAACCTGGCAACCAAACAAGTTCAGCAAGCTTTTATAACGGTATTTTTAAATTACAACCATTATGATCTCATTATTGGCGCCAAACAAGTCATTATAACGGTTCTTATGCAAATAATAGAGCAAATGTTGCAGTTTGCAACACCATGGAGGGTTTAGGCATACTTTACGGCACCACTTACTTTTAATAGGAATTTTTTATAAAAAGAAGTATGATAGGATGTTGGTTAACTTTTACTTACAACAAAAACTTTGATAAATTTTAGCTTGCCACGGCTTGGAAACAGAAAATGTCTTTCCTTCGAAGTTGAACAGTGGCAAACGAACCAGAGGCAAAGGCAAAGCAGTTTATCTGCAACACACTCAAGTAAATTTTTTTGAAAAATATTTAATTTCGGCACATACAACATTTCTTGTATGTATAAAAATAAATATATGAACTGTAACTGTTGCTGAAAGCAGCGCAAAAGCGTCTATGAAGACAGCAACACTATAGATATACTACACGGCTGACTGTTGTGGCAAGTTTGGCACCCGGTCTGTATGTACCGCAAACATATTAGATACAGTTGGCAAACGCACGAACATAAAAGCATAATAATAATAAAAAATCGTTGAGGGGAAATATGCGCTGAAGTAATCAATGACATTTCGATAACTTTTGCACAAACCACCAAGAGGAGAGGCTGGCAGCTGCAAGCATGCAAAGACCGCAAAAATAACTCACGAACGGCAGCGGCCAATTTAAATACACGAAAATTTAAGTTAATTAAATTGCTGTAATGAATGAATATATGTATGTATGTATGAGCACACAAGCAAACGTATGAATGAAGGAATACAGAGTGAGCTTAACACCACTCAAAGCTTATGTAAAGGCTAAGAGGTTGCGCCTTGTCTTGTGGTCACTTTGCGCATGCGTCCATAGATGAATATAACACACATATATATGTATATGTTGATTTGCGCATGCGCAGCACCCAAGTGTGTTTGCGAGCGATTTGCGCACACGTAAGTTCAGCAGTGCAAAATAATGCACGCATGCAAATGCGTTAGCCGACGACTTCACATGCACACACACACATATGTAGCAGGAATACAACTTTTATGGCTAGTTCGTTCTATCACATTACGCGCTCCACTGCATCTGTTGCACGCTGCTATTAAGATAAACGCCAGCCAATTTAAGTACATACTCACTTTTTTCGCCCAGCGATTATACGCGTTAGTGGATTTATTCGATTTCGACATCAACGCACTCAATCAATATGAATGGATTAAGTGCGAGCGCCCATAAAAAATAATAATAACAATAATTTTCGTACAAAAAGGTTATGGAAATGTGTTTGGCAAATTTCAATTCGCGCCCGAAAAATCTAGGAAAAACATTATAAACGTTATTCGGTTGAAAAATGCGCCTTGCAATGTGGGCTGGCACCACAACACCTAAACGCCTTGAGTTGCCACTCAAAACGCGCCTAACAAGGTTGTTGCCGCAGGCACGAAAAACACGGTGTTGGCGACTTTGGTGCTGTTGGCGGTGTCATGAAGTGCGCCGTTAGCGCCGTTGCGACCAAGTGGCAGACATACATATTTTATAGTAAGTCACAAGTATTTTGTAGTTATGTTTTTTTGGAATGTTAATAAAATAGTTTCAAAGTGGCGAGTTCATAAATCAGTTGATGGCTTTAACAGTTACAAGAAGTTGGCATTCCTTTTTGAGGTTAGGAAAATAAAGTCAGTAAATAAATAAAATTGACGGAAGGAACAAATAAAAATAGTAATAATAAAATATAATATTAGGTAGTCGAAAAAGTATTTTCGTATTTCTAATCAAACTTTAACATTATTTTTTATATTTATAATGAGCTTTAATGCACCAAATATGTACCATTTTGGTCGACTTTTTGTCATTTTTCCGCTAGAGATATTATTCCATCAGCGCAAAGCTTTTCTGATATCTCGGCGAAAAACTACGACAAATAATTTTCACAGGCTTCTCTTGAAGCCAACTTTACTACATTAAGGGAGTTCTGCATTGTCCAAAACAAATGGTAGTCCGATGGTGCAAGGTCAGGGCTATATGGTGGATATATCAAAACTTCCCAGCCAAGCTCTCGCAGTTTTTGCTCAGTCATCAAAGATGTGTGTGATCTAGCTTTGTTCTGATGGAAGACGAAGCCCTTTCTGTTGAACAGTTCTGCCCTTTTTTTTTGATTGCTTGCTTCAATCTCATCAGTTGTTGTTAGTAAAATGTAGAATCAATCATTCGACCAGGCTGGAGCAGCTTATAGTGGATGATTCTTTTCCAATCCCATCAAACACTCACCCAGGCGTCAATCCTGGCTTTGCGACCTTTTGTTGAGCTTCACCACGCTTGCACCATGATCTTTTTCGCACATTATTGTCGTATTTGATCCATTTTTCTCCAGTTACCATTCGCTTTAGAAATGGTTCGATTTCATTTCGTTTCAGCAAAGAATCGCAGCTGTTAATTCGGTCCATTAAATTTTCCACAGACAATTCATGTGATACCCAAACATCGAGCTTCTTTTTGTAGCCAGCGCTTTTTAAGTGGATCAAAACCGTTTGTTGATGAATGTTAAGTTCCTTAGCGATGTCCTGGCTGCTTATGTTATGGTCCTGGTCAATCTTTTCCATAATTTCATCAACTTTTTCAACGATAGGTTGATCAGAGCGATATACATTTTTCACATAGAAATTTGCAGAACGGAAGCGAGCGAATCGCTGTGATTAATAATTCGACGGTCAATAGTAGCCCACTTGGGCCTTTGACAAATAGTGCCCGACTAATGCTAATCACCAATCATTTATCTTCATATAAAAATGGTCAAATAAAAAACTCTGCCAGTACCTGAGTACTTGCAGCGCAAAGATAGTAGAAATTTCACACTTTTTGCCCCCTTCAGCTGCTGCTCTCTACCTTGCGGCCACTACGAGTCCTCAAGCGCTACGACACAGTCATGTGAAGCCCCAAGAGCGCTACTCACGGCCAAGCATAGCCGGCGGTGGTGTTGAATTTGCAAATAGCAAAATTTGAATATTATTCAGTTAATTGTGCATATTTTATGTGCGCACGAGCACACCTTTGGACGGCCCGCAGTTTCCCTGCACTTGTTGTTGCAACATGTGTCCATACATCATGCTAAGTGTCTGATTGACATGTTGCATACATATTCATTTTACACTTTTCAAGCTGGCAATGCGACTTTGTCGTTGTTGGTATTGTTGCTGTTGTAATGCGCTTTTTCAAACGCCCGCTGTTGCCTTGCGCCGAATGCTGCGCACGCCTGCTGCGCCCACTGCTGTGCTTGTTTGTTGCAAAGTCTCAGACTAATGCGCACCAAGTCACCTCTCGGCTGTCCGTCCGTCACATGCATGTCCAGCTGTTCGGCTGCACTTGTCAGTCAGTTTGACAGTTCGCCTAAATTGTCAATAAATTTCATTGTCGCCGCGTTGACGCTCCACCCCTGCTACGAAAGTGTGGCAGCAGCAGCAACATTGCTGTTTTCACACCCAACCCGGTTCGACCCAACTGTCAGCGTCACTTGCTGTACGAGGTTGTAATGTCACTTTAGTATTTTATGATCGATTTATAGCTGTCATTTTGACAAATTGTTGCAATGTGTGGTTTTGTCGGGCGTGAGTCGACTTGTTGTTGCCAATGCTAATTGAGACTGAACAATGCCATTGACAATAACTCAATTTGGCTGGAGATTGATGGGGGTACGAGCGCATATGCATACGAATGCTACATATATCACAATTGTTAGCTGTGGTTGCACGATGGGTGTGTGTTCTGGGGTGAGGACTATTATTGTCTGATAAATAGTAAATGAATGTTTGTGCCGAGATTTCGCAAGAAGATTTTCGTCATAACATTTTGCAATTTTTATATAATTTTTGTAAGTTTGGATAATCAATCTTGTGGAAACAATGCTTGCTTTGTTATGCTAAGTTTCCAAAGTGAGTATTCTGAAGACAATCTGACGACAACCGTTTACAGTTAAGCAATGTGTGACTCATCTACCGAAAGGTTGGGACAGCTTTTGAAATTCTATAGGAAAAATCGCCCCGAAGCTGAAGTACCTTATTTCGAATTTGTTGAGACCCATCTATTATTTTAGAAAAAGGTCTTAACACATTCCAAAGATAACATTCTTCAATTTAAGCGTCTTTGTTTTGTCTATATAGACTGAGTAGGGTATATTAAGTTTGCCACGAAGTTTGTAATACCCAGAAGGAGACGTCAGAGACCCTATAAACTGTGGATAACGTAAACGGCTCTCCGACTTTTCTGGCTTCTTCTCTGCAAGGAGCTTAACACTCTCTCCCAATAAATCCACAGCGATCATATTTACGAACTGGACGAAGGAGTACAAGCTGGATCTTAATATTACATATATTCGATGGCGTTAAAATTCCGACTGTCAACAATCCTAAAATTTTATGTGTAACATTCGACGGGCTCTGAGCCTTCACTTCTCATACGACCGCGATAACTGCTACATTACAGAGCCACAAGAAATCCTCAAGTCGCTGGCCGGCAGATCATGGGGGAAAGACAAAGAAACGTTGTTATGCCGCAGCAAAGCCCAAGCAACCATGGATGTAGTGAAAAGAAAACGAAGAAGCTTCGAACATGTCGTAACACTGCATTTCGGACTATCACAGGCTGTCTCCTGATGTCTCCGGTCGAAAAACTGTACAGCGAGGCCCGTATGCTTCCGGTTAAGGAACATAACCAACCCTTTTCCTAAAAGTTTCTACTTAGATGTTTTCGCAGAAACCATCCTTGCAGTCGTCTGCTTGAAGTGGAATAGCCTCCAAGAAACATCAAGAGGTTCTCCTTTAACTATGGCGACGATATCGAACAGACATCGGACGCAATTCAGTTCAGACACGCACAGACCGCCATTCACAGTGGAGCTAATAACACCTCCTCCGACGTCCTTACAGCGAATGGCAAACCACCACCCAGACGCAAAGCTCGAGTTGCCATGAAAATCTACTATGACCCTTGGGCAACATCGTTCTGGATACTATAGCAGGTTAAGCTCCTACTTATCCAGAATCGAACCCGATCGCCATCTCTTTGCATGTCCAACGAAACCCACTCATCTAACACTTATCCTACGATCCGACTCTTGTGGAGCCTACTCAGGCTTCCCTAGAAATTTCGTCAATTCTGTTAGATTACAATAACACTTTATAAGTAAAAACTTTGCAAAATTTGCCTACTTTGGCCACTATACAATACCCTTGAAGCTTATATAAATGAATGCCTTCCTATGCTTTGGCTTCCCTATTTTTCTAAGGCCACATTTATCACAATTTTTTTTAGTTCTTCAGCCTTGGCAATAAATTATTCGCTAAGCCTCTGGAGAATCGGATATGTGCTGCGAGCAACAAAAGAATTTATGGACGTGGGCTCGCCGTGGGAATTCTATCCCAAATTATCACAATTCTAATGAAAAAATAAGCTTGAACTTAAAATTTCGAAGAATATACAAGCTTTTTCGTATGGATCTTAATTCTTAAAAAAAATTTTGTAGCACGCTCTGCGTACTTAACACGCCAATCACTGCGCGCCGGTATTAATCAGATGAGCCCATTCAATTTTACTTAATCCTAAGCATATCACTGACACATTCTCCCACTGACAGCTGACAGGCGGTTTGCAAGTGTCAAATTCACATGCTTCTAAACACCTTCCAGCAAAATTGATGCTTCTCCACGCACATACACACGAAGGGCGCTGAAACAGAGGTGTCAAAACAATTTTATTCAGACTAATAACCGTAGAAAATACCCAAAATGACATAAGTAGAACTGAAGACAGCTTGATGAGGAAGGCAGCGAGAGAAGGGAGAATGTTGAAGTTGTTCCATGCGCAAAATTTGTCAAGCTAAACCATGGTCTGACACCACTTAGCCGTGAAACTAAAGACTCATTGAAATAACAGCAACAAATGCATATATATAAAAATGTTTGGACGGACGGTGCGCAATATTTAGTATCAAAAAGCGGACATCAGCGGTACATGCTTGACTGGTTAACAACCGCACCCACAAATTCACACGAGCACCTGATATCGATGCAAAAATATATGTGTTGTTGTTGCTGGCGGTCGTGCGCGTTGATGATACTTGACTTAATTTTTGGCTTCACAATAACTTCAGCTCCATTGAGCTGTCAAAGCCGATTGTCATTGTGCCGAACGAAAGCGGCGCAGCACTGCTCAACGGGATGAACACTCGGTGCAGGCCACTGAGCAGGCGGACGCTGAGGCGGTTAGGTGGCCGATCAGAGGCAACAATTGCGCTGTGTTGGCGTTGACAAGCAAACAGCACAGCAGCCAGTCGGGACAACGGCGCATCACGGGACTTAAGCGATAAGTATATGGATTGGCGGTTGGAGGAGGCAGCAAATTTGTATTGTTGTTATGCCAAACACTTACAAACCAACTACAAGCGGGTATTTAACTATGTACGTATGTATATGTGTGTGTGTGGTGACTGAGGCATACGTATAAATACTTTGTTCACTTTGATTGGCAAATTTGCATGCGCCAGACCTTTTGCTCACCGCTGCACTTTAAGCCATCTTTTCTGCGGTCGTCTGCGACAAAGGCCACAGCAACAATAACAGCAATCATGCCGCCGTAATTGCGTGAATTAATGTTGTAAATCATTTATGGTTAAGTGGGGCCCTTAAAAGCCACTTTAATGCAACTCATTTGCAAATTTACAGGAATGCAGCGTTAAAGTAGCTGTGAGTCGTTGCCACGGCAGCAGCAATGCTTGACAACAAGTAGCAGCAACAATTTGCGGTTCGGCTGAATTATTGGTGTTGCCACCAATTTTGTTGGAATTTCATTGACACTTGTCGCCCGCTACAACGTTGATTTACAATTTTGTTGCCAATAATGGCATATTAAATGGGAGGTTAGCTTGCGGCTGCAATCACTTTTGACATCATCGTCAATTAGGCGTGAATCAAGTGTCAAGCGTGAAGTGAAAGGCGGTAGAAGTGGAGTGGGAAACTTTATGTGGCATAACGTATTGCAAGTAATTTTAACAGAAAGCCAGTCCGGTTGTGGCCAACAGCATAAAGTGTTCTTTTGTATCATTGATCACAAATACTTCAGGACTCGCATGAGAGCAGCGCTATCTTCCGTTATATCAGTGGCAGGGTTGAGCTAGAAGTGTAGAATCCAATCAGTATGATATAAATCAAATGAAAGCGGATTGAAGTGAAGTCTTTTTACAAGAAGAGCCGTTCCTAAAATAACGATTGATGTCAATAGAGTCGGTACCAGGAATTGTGGATGCCGTTGAGAGATTGTACGATTCTACATAATCAAAAATTATGCATTCTAGCTGATTGGTGGCTGAAACCCACGAAGTTTTCCGTAAACCCATTTCTTTCTTACTCCTTATCAGCCTTCAATTCCTTTGTTACTCCCTCTTATTCGCCATTTATAAATATTTTTTTCCTATTCTTTTCGCCTACAGGGTCCATATTCAATCAATTTATTTCAATTACACTTTATTACTAACATTTTTTCCGTTAGCTTGCCGCCAGCGACAGCAACGTGTACGACAAATTGCCAACAAGTTGTACCAAATAATCAAATTAAATGTGTGTCTAGTCAATAGACGTCAACATATACATACCAGCACATACATACATATATGTACATACATGTGTAACGCCAAGCAAGCGTGCTCTACAAGCAGCGTTCAAAGGCGACAAAATTCGATTAACTGCAAGTGTGATTGTTGACAACAAAACTAAAGCGACTGCATTGGTTGCATGCAACATGCAGTAGCAGATAAGCGGATACCGCACCACCACTTCAATACCACGTCACATACAAACAAACATACGAGTAGGTGTCATTGCGTTCTTTTGCAAGGCGACAATAAAGCAATCAAGCAAATAATTCGATTAAATGGAAATTAAAAGCGATTTACTGTTGAACGCGCAAAGCGCGGTAAACACAACTTCAACACGAGATTTTAGGTAGAAATGATTCTAAGAAGGCGATGACAACATTATATGTGATTGATGTAGATGGACTTGAGTCAGAAAAGTAGAATTTTTTAGCATGAATGATAGCCTCAGTACCGTCAGAACTTAAAGCGTTATCCCGCAAGGATTCTGAATGTATACTAAAACGTGAAAAAATGCTCCACTCGAAGTATAGACAAGGTCTCAGCAGTGATCCTCAAAAAAGAAATACGCTGCAGTTTTATAAAAATTTTAATACTCTACATGTATATACATAGAATAAAATTACTGCAAATTTTTGGATAAATTATTTAAATTGAACACCTTTTTTCCTTCCGTTTGGTTTTTTTACTAGATTTTTTATATTTTTTCCCGTTTTCTATTAATTCTGTTGCCATGTGATCACATATTAAAACTGTTATTCAATATTAAGCGTAATTTCCTAACCGGTCGCTCAACATTATTAAGCAGTTTGAAATGGGTCAACTGCTTTCAGGCAGCTTCGCATATAGGTAAAAAATGCTCTTTTCAGAAGTGAAGTAGGTAGCGCAAAATGTGGCAAAAAGGTGCAAAAGAGATTAACATATTTGCTTGTTAACCTAATGAAGTCATAAATTATGTGGTATCTGCCACAAAATCAAACGAGCCACTTAGACACACACAATCAGAACTAATGTGATATGAATATATTTCCAATATTATGCTGCGGCACAGGTTTTTCTATGAATTTCTTAAGTCCTTTTCAGATATCAACAGCTATTTTTCATCTTATAAGAGGTTTGTCGATCGCAATTCAATCGAAATCGTGAATAATAGGAATTAGTAGAATTTTTGGACAGCTCAACACACACATACATACAAACACATGTGGCAAAAATTGTTGAATAAAGTTTTTTTTCGTAACTAGGCGGTAGTTCGGGCGGACGTAATTCATTCTTGTTAGTGGCTGTAGTGTCCTACAGTAGTGGATTCATAATAGTAGTCGGAGAAAAAAATATTTGGCGGCATTTTATTTATATTTTATTAAGAATTTCAGGACACGGTAGAGCAATATACTTCTTCTTTCTACAAAATCAACTAATTGCATTTGAAAAAAGCAAACAAATACTATTTTCGAACTTTGATCAGCAATCTTCTTATTTTACACTACTCAGGAATTGAAGTATTACTTCATTAATAGCACTGTGCAAATAATGTTGTCCCGAATCAACCGTAGAACATTTAATTTATGTGATATTTTTTATTCATGTTTATTCCTTATCCAGCTTTTATAAAAGAATCCATGAGTTGAAACTAAAAATATCATTTTATTTCATTGTATTCGTTCAACCTTTACTTTCAACTTAAGAGTATTTATGGATTGCCATGAAATCATGACTGCCCTTACTAAAATCTCAAAACTAATAAAATTTTCTTAATATATTCATCATTTAAATATTAGTATCATAAATTTTGTCCATAAATTCAATAGAATGCATAAGTCCACTTTGCCTTTTTGATTATTAATCATCATCTTTCATCCAAACAACTTAACAAAAGCATAACACTAATACAAAGACAGAATATCAAAAATTTGTTTAAATCTCATTCAAACCAAATTACAAACATATTTTAAAGTATCTCAGCACATGTTTAATTGATGCTGACTAAAAAATTGAGAGCCTAAGCAGTCTTTCGCAAAACATGAAAAAATTTACATATGTAAGTATGTGCATGTGTGTATGCTTACCATATGCAATACTTAAAATAAGAGTGGAATGAAATGCATGAAAAATTAACTCACCACAAATTCTGCGGTAACTTGCAATATTCATATATTCCCATTCAAAGCTTTGCAAACACCACGCATTCTGCTACATGCAATATTCACATAACCATAACCAACGCTTTGTAAAGCCCAGGAAGCTCAGGAAGCCGTAATGTGAACGCACAACAGTTTCCTCTCTCTTCCTTTGCAAACACATGAGCACATGATTTTGTAACTTCATCACACTAAATTCACATAGAATGCACACAAAAAAGTATTTTCACATTTCAAATTAATATATTATTACGAACTGAAACTGCACAGAATTTATTTTGCGATTCACTTCCAATTCACTTTCTTGCAAAAACGCCATTTTGAAAGCTGACACGAATAACGTTACTTTAGCTCCGCCATTTCCGTCAAACTCCACAAATTCCGTAATATTGTCAAAAAAAGCCACCAATTGCACCGGAGTGTTGCCAGCTTAGTCAAGAATTAATAAAATTTCACCATTTTTCGCTTTGCTCGCATTTGTTTTTGTTGCGATTTTGCTTTGTGCTCACTTTCTGTTTTTATTTAATTACGCCAAACCTCATTCTATATCAGGCGGTTTCGTTGACAATTTGCTGTTGTTCTGTCGTTTGCCAGCTGGGCGTGTTTTTAATATTTTGATATTGATGTTAAGTTTTTCCAGCAAATTGAATTGCGTTTTAAGACAATTGTGATAACACAAGATAATTGCTAAATGTTTCAACTGCAAAAGTGCATAATTTGATTTCTTTCCATACTGGTTTAAAGGCAAATTGTTTGCAACGCCATGGCCGTTTTGCCGCCTGATCCAGTTTTTACGCTGCGCTGCCCGGAGATGGGACCGGTGAATTCCATTTGCTTTCATCACTGCGATCGTTTGTTGGCCGGCACCCTTAAGGGTAGCGTCTTCTTGTGGGACTTGCAGGTGTACCCAAAAACTAACCAAATACTAATGAATTTTGAAATAACCTAAAATATGTACAATTACAGACAAATCGTTCCGCATTGCATTTTGAAGTTGGCCAACAGCCCATAACTAGTCTTCACCACACCGACGACACGCTGATTACGCAGGAAAAAGGTGGCACAGTTACTTTGTGGACAATGTCGAACAGTGGATATGTGCGTGAACGCACCATCGAAGCCAATTTCAATGCATTCTGTCGTACTGCTTTGTATACACCGCCTGAAGGCAGCGGTGGGCCGCTACTCTTCTATCCTTGTGATGAAAATTCAATTGGTGTGCTGCATGTGAATGATGATGTTGCTGCCCCATCGCAGATGCTTGTGCCAGACGATCCGCAATTACCGAAATTGGGCAGCGTATCTTGTTTCAAACCATTCGAAAGTGCTTCACAGTTATTCCTTCTCGCCGGCTATGAATCCGGTCATTTTCTGACATGGGATTTAAGTTCCGGCGTCATTATAGATTTGTTACAGTTGGATCCCGAACCAATGGCAATCGATTACGATGCACAAACTAATCGGGGCATTGTTGGAGGACCAAGTGAGTTTAATTTTAGAAAGCGACGTTTATTCACTTCAAACATTATTCGCATTTTGTAATTTAAATCCGCAGATGACAAACTCACGGCCATTACGTATCAACGACAATCGATGCAATTGCAAAGAGCCAACGATATCACCATAAAAAATTCCGGCATTAACTGCATACGCATACGAGATGATCAGAAAGTATTTGCGAGCGGAGGTTGGGATGGTCGTGTGCGAATCTTCTCTTGGAAAAGTTTACGCCCACTTGCGGTGTTGACTGAACATAAAACTGCCGGCGGGGGCGGCATTATGGATATTGCATATTCAGAAGGGAAAGTGTCGATGTGGAATGCGCGCATTATGGCGTCCGCAGGCACCGATGGGCAGGTTGCTCTATGGGATTTATACAACTGAGTGAAAGAAGATGCTATGAACTATATATATTTTCAAGGCCATTAGAGCACCAGACGGTGTAAACATTTCACAACCTATGCACACACATTTTCATTCATTAGTACTTACTGTATATAGTTTTTAAAGTTTGGAACTTATTTCACAAAAACCTGACAACACCATAAAGTAGGCACTAATGTTATGGGTAAATATTTAAAAAGGAAAAAAAACAAATTTTCATAACAAAATATTACTTGAAATGAGAGAAAAACCAATTATATTAAATAAAGTCCAATAGTTTATTTCAAATATAAAAGTAGAGAAGAAAACAAGATTTGATACATTTTGCTATGGTCCTTTGGTCGGAAAATAACAAAGAACCAGAGCAATAAGGTAAAGCTTAACGAAGTGACAATTTAATCAAAGACAAGTTATACTTCAAAGTAATTCGTTTTGCTTGTGCACTGACAATAAATAATGAGGAAATAAAGCAAATTACTCCGAGTCGGAAATATCGATAACGTGTGCATCTTTGGTGCCACGCTTTGCACGCGCATTCGCCAAAGACTCCAATAGTGAGGAACGCTACAATACACACGAAATATTTAGTCCTTATTTTAATTATACAAACAGATGAGATTGGCTTACCGTGGAGTTTACCGATACATCCAAAGCTTGTCGTGTGGAACGTGTTGGCGCCGCCGCAGCACTTCGCCCACGTCCCCTACCGCGCCCCCGGCCAGCAGTTGTTTTTGTGGTAGCCTCAGCTTTCGTTGTTTTTCTTCCACGTGCGGCTTTTGTACCTTTAGTAGGCTGAGGTGCAGCTTCTAAATCGCTATCGTCACTGTCGTCCAAGAAGAAGTTCTTCGATACTTTTGATTGCTGTTTAGGCATTTTCTTTGCGAATGGTTCATCATCACTGTCGCTATTATTGGTGTTTAAAGCAGTCGACTTGCTCTTCACTTGCGTAGATTGCCTGCTCTTGCTAAGTGTAGAGGTTGAGGAAAAGCTACTTGTATTTGCTTTCACTTTTGAGTCGGTTTTATCCAAACTTTTTAGTACATCGTCGAGAGATAATTGTGAATTGAAGACCTCTAACGATTCTTCGATTTCGTCATCAGCTGGTAGGGTCTCCAACAGGTGCTCCAAAGCTCTTTCTTTACAGTGTCTTTAGGGAAGAAAATAATAATATATGTACAAAATGGATTTAAAGAGAACGGCTGCGCAAATAAGTACTTCATAATACCGTCAGCCGCGGTTACATCTCCCTTCTCTACGATACGATTGCACATTTCTGCCAAGATTTGTGGTGATAGAATTTTTAAACGGCGTTTGGCTGGAATTTCTTGAAAATATCGCTCAATGAAATTCTCGATTTTCATTTCACTACCCACATCCTAGGGATAAAACGTATACAGTTCTATATACCCACTATTACATTTCAAAGCCAACTTACCACTTGAATGTTATCTAAGGCGCTACGCAAAGCTTCGTTGTCATATTCTGAATTTTCGCCCTTAGATCGCTTTATTACTTTTTTGAAATGTATCATATCTGCTGGATTAGCTACCTAGGATTGCCCGAAGTTATTTCAATTTTTTTATTTTATTTTTTTCAACTTTTGCGTATTACCTGTTCATTGTACGACTGACCGAAGCGTATCGCATTAAACATTTGCTCCTCATTTGAAAAGAGTATTCGCAGACGTATAAGCGGCAATTGCGGTTGTTTTGGATGCCCGGTGAATTGCTCCTTTGCTTTTGTTATCATATTTTGAACGCGCTCCTTTGCCATAGCCATAACCTTATTTTGTACATCACCTTCGTCTAACTTTAGTTCTTCCGTCATTTGAGACAAATCGACCGAATCGAAAACAAACGGACGTACGGTTTGTAATGGTAACGGTTTCATTTGGAAACGCGTTTTATGTATTTCCAATAAACCTACATATTTCTTTAGCGCTTCACCCTCAGCTAGCGAAGTAGCAACAGATGATCCCGGTTGACTAACGTAAAAGTTACGTGTCGCATTAAAATTAGGATTTATATGGCAATCGTGTTCATGACCCCAAATAACCAAATGCAAAAAATCAGGTAGCAATTCTTCTGGAATATTACTTTTTGGACCGCGATCAGCATGATTCTGATGCAAAACCATCAAGTGAAACCATTCTCCTTCCTCGGGTCCCGGACACGCAATATTGACTTTAAAATCCTCAAATAGCCGTCGCAAACGTGCATCGTGTATATGACTCAGTCCATATAGTGCCAATTGTGTTTCACCTTTGCGCAAAAGTAATGGACTAATAGTAACTTTTGTGAGATCGGTCCAGCGTCCAAAATAATTTATTAAACCAGTTGTCGAGAGTAAATCAAGCGAACTAAGTTGGCCAAAGCCGCTGGGATCATCATGATTGCCATGTATGGAAAATACTGGTATAGCTATATTAAGATTTGGATCCTCGTAGTTGACCGTCTCATTGGTGGCATTGTGAAAATTCACCGACTGATCACTAAGCATTTCAATGCTAATCGGTTTGTCACCAAATGTGTAACGCCGTAGTAATTTCATGCAGCTAAATATTGAAAATATTAAATAAACATGCAAATATGCATTAAATAGCTTATAACTTACTTGTGCAGTGTATTCTGGCTGGGAACTGCATCATGAAATAAATCGCCGCCGAGTAAAATGAAGTCAACATCTTCCTGCACAGCCAGTTGAAGTATTTCCTCAAAAGTTACGAAGCTATCGTCTCCTAAGAGTAGCGAAGCAGTTTTTTTTTAATTCCCGACTTTTCAAAATCAAAATACTTACCGCGCACCGCGTTTTTCTCTGCATAGCCCAAGTGATTGTCAGTTGCCACCAATATGCGCAGCACGTCTTCAGAATTTACTTCTTCGCTCATATTAGAGAAATAATTTGTTTTAATCAAATATATTAGCAACTTCAATTGTTTAAAAGCCAGCGGAAATTTTCAGACGCAAATTTCACAATTTTTGCGCTTTGCCATAAAGTGGTATGACATTTCCAATTGACAAGCGAGTGTGGCCATACTGCTTGAACCTTTCAAAAAATTAATAAATTAGTTATAATATTGCAATTGTTGTATAGATTTCGTACCAGAATACCAAATTATTATTATTATTATTTTGTAATTTATTATTTTCTTATAATTCATAAGTTTATAATCAAAGCAGAAAACCCTCCCATTAAAAATTTGTTGTGCTCACCACTATTGTGAACTGTTGGCCGCAAGCCTTCAGAATAAGAAAAGGGTAAGTACTGCGATGAATATCCGGTTTAGAACTGTATGTCAAAAACTTCCATTCAAATTACAAATACAACAAAAACAATAAAACAAATGTTACTGTGCGTTCAACAAGAATATGTAAAAATTGAACTCTTTTATTAATTCAAGATGTGTTTAATTATACATTTAACTTAAAATAATTAAGTAACCCAAAATGTGTCAAAAGCATTATTTGGTTCGCTATGCTAAATTCACAGTAGAACGAAATATTGGCTTGAAGCTACTTAACCAGGTATCAAGCGATTTTTATACCCCCCTTGAAATGTGTGATATTTTTATTAGAGTATACGTTTAAACTCTTATATTATATACTAAGCACTAACAATATTTACTTAAGCTATTTTCTTAGCCAAATTAAGTTTGAACTTATTGAATTCTAAAATTATTTTTATATTTAAAACATAACCCTACTTTTTGCTTTGGGTTTTAGTATTATTATTGCACGCTATTGTTGATAAACTGATTCCTGTCGTCTTCGGATCGGCTTCCTCACTATGCAGATCGGCGTTTTCTTCGCCATCGCCGTCCGCTGACGTCAACTCTTTGAGAGCTAACTTTTGAAAATCGCAATCGATTATGCGTTTCCGCTTTCGTAATGGTCGGCTGCATTCCGCCGCCGAAGTGGTGGGCGTGCTGGGTGATTCTTTGGTTTGTATGAGTGTGCGCTTCGTTTGGAGTCGCGTTATCTTAAATTTCGGTAATTTTTGTTTAGCATCGTCACAATCGCCTATAGCACCACTAGCTTCATCTATGTCTGCGCTTAGTTCCCGTCTGATAGCGCCCGATTCGTCTGAACGTACAATGCAATGTGTGGCCTTGCAAGACGTGGCTGGCGAGCAGGGAGAACGGTCTGGCGAAGGTGTTACGGCGGTGGTGGTGGTTGTGTTGGTCGTTGGGGTCACTGGTGTTGCCGGTGATAATGACGTCGTCGTTGTCAAGTGTTCGTCGGACAAAGCGCGTTTAAGACTGGATGCGGCTTCTTTAACCGAATGCAAAGCGGTTTCTTCATTTTGGTGCTCAATATGTTGCGCCTGCATACAGTTCTTTGTTTTAGTAAAATCTAACGGCTCTTCGTTGACGGTTTCTTCGCCAACTTCAATTTTTTGTTCGCAATCACTATTTTCCAATCTAGCCTCAGCGTCTGCCTCCTCATCCGCAGTATTTGACCTTAACGCATCTTTCTTGGCTTCATTTGCTTCCTTTTCTTTTAGTTTGCTGCGCTCTTCGGGGGTCATGTAAGCTTTGTAAAAGTCCATCACTGGCAGTGGTACCGGTATGGGTATAGGTAGCGGTATAACTATGGGATATGGCACCATCACTGTAACCGGCGGAGGCGCACCCAGCAAGGCGCCAAGCCCTAAACCACCCATCATATCAGGCGGCGTTTGCACAACATGCGGGGGCAGCGGAAATGCAGGAAAACCGCCGGCGCCGAAGAAACGTGGCAGTAAACCAGGCGCTGCGGGCGCACCAGGATTTGATAGAAAGGGTGGCGGATGTGGCGGGTACGCGCCGTGTGGTATTTGTTGATGTGGTCCAGCATTGTTAGGCGGTTGACCGCCGGTAGTCGTGGCGAAAAATGCCGGTGGTATATTTGTACCGCAACGCGCGCTACTTAACGGATGTGACGGCAGCACATGGGACGGGCTTTGTTGCTCCATCATTGGCGACAGTGGTGGCACACTCATATGGAGATCCTGTACGCTTGAACCCGCAAATTGATTTAACACAGATGCACCTGTCTTTCCGCAACTTCCACTCGCACCAGCCACTGGCAAATGAACGCCTGGACTTGAACGCAAACTGTTGTTTCCGCTGCCGCTCAACATTGATTTACCCTTGCCTATCATACTCGATGCATTAGTAGCGACTGAGCCACTCAAACTACTACCCTCACGTGTCAAATGATTTCCCTTCATGCAGGAGGAAGTTAAATCGGCGTGTGCGTTGGCGTTGCCACTCAAACTGGAGCGCAATGGTCGCTTTTTGCGATTGTGTTTCGGTGAGACGCGATTCGATGTTGGCATCGTTGCAGAGCTCAACATGCCGACGCTCTTCGACATGAGTTTCGAGACTGGCGCCACCGAGATCATGGGCTTATGTGGTGGCACCGTAGAGTGCCCCACATTTGAGGCTGCCGAAGAAGCTGGTGAAGATGAAGAGCCAGTGGCTATGCCAACATTTTGCGGTGTAATCACGGCGGCACTTTGTGGGCCTGGCGAAACGGATATTGTCGAAGCTGGCGATGCCGAACGACTACGACAATTTCGCAGCCACAAGTCGGGCGTTATGAGACCAGCGCCATTACCGGACGCCACAGCTTCCAGACCTTGTTCACGCAGATGTGGATTCATGTCCAGATGCGCTTGTGTCTCCTTGCAGAAAATCTGCATTTTATACTGATTCAGACATTTATCCGAGCAAAACTGCAATTGCGAAGCACCATCCTGGAAATCCACATAACTGATGGCATGGCGCACGTGCTTACACCAATCACAAGTTTTGGCTTTCTTAAAGGAGGCGCGTCGTGATTGCGTGAAGCACGATTCGGAGCAGTAACGCGGCCCATCGGTGGTGGTGAGAAACTCGGGCGCATTCTCGGGCACAGGACGACGGCACCAACAACAGTTCAGCAGGTCTGAAAAACAAAAAAAGGTGTAATGAGATAACGGTATTCATACATTTTTGCGCACATAATCAATTTGAGGTGAAAGCGTTCGAAGTATGCGAGCTTTCCTTTTAATTACTTCGAAATAATGCAAGTCTAGCGACGAGCAAAGGATCGTAATTATCATTTATGCTGCGGAGCAGCAGGGCGAGCGTATTTGGCAGCGAACATGAGACGTGTATAAAACTATTTGCAACTTGACTACCCACTTCTTTTGTTGTTGCATTCTGTTTTTGCTTTCGAGGCAGAAGAATGAATTTGTGAAAAGCAAAAATCGGATGAAATCATTAAAAATGCAAAATTTGAAATTTTACACCACTCAAAATGAAAACTATGAACTCGACGCACGGCTTCTAGCGTCGGCAAAGGAGCGGGCGATACCCACTTGCATGCGTGTGTGTATGAGGGTTTGGGCTGCCATGAGTTTGTATGGAAGGGCTTGGTCTCTCATGAGTTCGGCATCAAAGTGGCCGAAAGGCGGTGTGAAAGGAAGGAAGTGCCGTTGTTTATATACATATTTATGTGCAAATTTGTTGTTGTTTAGTTACTTTTGGTTAAGTTAAGCATACCAGACAGGCGCTTCCGCAAACAACCGTCAGAGCTGAACTCAAATTTGCAACTACTTGCCACATCCAAAAGAACATACACACTGACATATGTGTTTAACAGACCCAAACCTGATAGTTTTCTCGTTATGATGTTTGCAAAGCTTCTTTTTCGATTCCAATTTGAATACTTGCCACTCAGCTCATATGCGTGTGTATGTATGTATTTGTAAAAACATTTTCATGTTCAGACGATGATTTGTGTAACAGAACAATTGATTGGTAGATATGTATATATATCGTTATTTTTTGGATAATAATACCTATAAGCTGTCTGTGTTGGATTTATTAGTAAAGCAGCTCGTTGGAGCTCTTTATATACGAAGAGAAGCCTCAATTTTAATGGAGAACGCAGACAGTCTACTGTAAGCAACGCATAGCTAATAAAGCAGCATCAGATTCTGGTACTTTAAGTCTTTGTAGAACCTACTCACAAGGGTTGGGGTTCGGAACCGGTCAGTTAAAAAAACACTCCCAATGAAAAGGAAACAACAGCAACGGACGTCGAAAAGGGAGAAGGACTGGCGCGCTGTGGAAAACTCGACTATAACCGAGTAAGCGGTCTCTACGAAAAAAGAAGTAGAAGAACCGGAGACCATATAAAACTTGAGTTAAAAGAGAAGACCTAGAGACTTTAGAGCTGAAATCCTTTATTGAACTTACATTCGGTCGGATCTTCTAACTCATAAAATAGAGTTGCCACTGCAAAACTTATACAACTGTGTTATTGAGAAATACAGCCAACTCCGTTAGAATTAAAACTTTACTTCAGTTTCTGCTAAGCGAATCGCTCATTAACAGAGAGCGGAAGAGTAAAGGATTTTTTCGCCAGCGTAATCGAGACGCGTCGCACATTCATCCGCAAGAAAAAAGGAGTTTGAAAACAATCAATGCTTTCAAAAACACATAATCACTCCTATACGCTACTATACAAGTAAGCCCACGTTATACCATAGAGTCGGTGTTACATTACCGCCCACATCTTGTGCACCTCTGTCGCTACTCACCGATTTTCTCCTCCAGAGTTGTATTTTTGCCAGCTGAAATCGGACTCTTCGAATCCTCCTCACGCGAACTGCGCGTATCGTGGTCGGATGTTGTGCTTTCACCGCCGCCACCGGCACCACCACTACCAGCGCCGCCACCGCTACTGATACCAGCTAAAGCGCTGGCGTTAGCTCGGTTGCCGGTGCGATAATTTCCGCCACCACAACTGAGCGTAATTTTTCGACTGCTGCTGCTGTTTTTGTTGTTCGCATTGCTATTACTACTGTTGCTGTTGTTGTTAATGTTTCGCAAGTGTTCGTTTTGTTGCTGTTGCAATTGCAGCAACGTGGCAGCACGACTGCGACTACGCCGTTTCTCCATGCAATGTCGCTGTTGTTGTTGGCTCAGTGCACTGTTACTGGCGCTGGAGTTGTTGTTGACGCAGTTGCTATTGGCAGCCGTCAGCGCCGCATTGTTCGCTTGTGCAACTGCCGCGGATTGCAGCAGGCGGCTGGTTTTCGTCGACAAGTCCAGGCGATCCACACCGTCGAACCCGTACCAGCCGAGCAGCTCGTTCATGGTGTTCTCGGCGAATTCCTGCAAACAAGGAAAAAGACAAGTTAACGAATTTGAGCGTCTAACTTTCTAAAAGAAATTTAAGATAAATTATAGGAATAGATATAAACATAAATACGCGCTGTATGTGTAATTAGCATAATTTTAGGCGCCAAGCAGTGGTAAATTATAACATGAAGTCTAAACTGATCAAAATTAGTTCCACAAAATTATTTTGGATGCTTGTGAAAAGAGTTTGATTGCAACATTCAACACCCTTTAAGTATCAAAGGAAGTTTTTTGTATACGAAAGCTCTGTGCAAAGAAGATTCGCACGAGCTTGCAATCGCCTGATTCACCGCATGACTTGGATTTCAAATTGCTTACACATGCAACCTATTCTCCGGCTCTGCTGTGCATCGACACAATCCGGTTCGCAGACCTCAAAAGAATGATCACTGCAAAGCAATTACCACAAATGAAGCCTACGGAGCAAACGGACAATTGTATTACGTATATATCTCAGATCCGACAAAGTATATATATAACTGATCTGCGTGGCGAGCTAAATATTGCCATGTCCATCCCCTTCTGCGTGTGTCTGTCTATCTGTATATACTCGTATGCGAACTTGTCCCTTAACTTTTAAGATATCGATCTTAAATTTTGTGCATGCTCCCCAAAACTGCTCATTCGTTTTTGTAGCGGCAGAAAACATTCCTGAATTCGAGGAAAGGCGCCCATTTGACAGTCCTTGGTCGGATAAAATTACGGTTCCGTTCCGATTACTTAGACCCGACTGTCGTGGGAATGGGTTTCGTCGGAACCACCGCTATCAGACTACCATATCATACAGCAGTCCTACAACCTTAACGGAACGGATCAAACTCAAGTCATTGTATGAAATACTTTTTATTTTAGAGGATATCTTCACACAATTTGATACAGATTATTATCCAAGGCAATGCTCCAATTTCTGAGCAACAAATTTTTTAAATAGGACGTTTATAACTTAAAGCTGCAACTTAAACGGACCAATCCAAATTAGGACAAAGATCTACCTAATCTATCCCAAATAAAGATCAAAATCTCCATGATAGTTATTTTCTTTTATTAAGTAAGCTTAAATCGGCTTGGAGGTTATTTATCTCAAACCAAGGGGGTTGAGCTGTTTAATTGAAGAGACCGAAACCCTCTTCGTCTCCTTTTTACTCCTTTTTGACTTCTTCCTCCTTTGCGGCAACAGCAGCACCAGCAGCTGGAGCAGAAACTGCATACCGTTGGCCGGTTACATTTACAGATCTAATTATATACTATACATGGTTGGTTGATTGAAAAGGGAAGTGCATGGCGCCGGACCGCAGCGGCCGAATTTAGACCATAATTAGTTCCTGGGACACAATAATTTTAGGTCTTATCCAGCAGCTCAGTGGATTTGATAAAAAACCTGATTCTCTTCCATCCCAGCTGGCGAATGTCTCTTAGGAGGCTTGGTATATAGCCCTGCTCATTCGACTGAAGGCTGTGTATTTGCTTGAATAATGTTCCAGCGTTTCATCAACTTCAGCATGTGCTCTGTTTTCCGCCAAATCCACTTTTCATATTTTGTGAAGATGGGATCTTAAGGATAGGTGCCCTGTGATGACCCAAACAATGTTACCAAGCTCCTTTTTGCCAAGTAGAAACTTTTTGGTCTGTTCACCATCAATTCTTTTCAAAAGTAACATTGTGCTTTGCCTGTTTTGCTTGTGTTGCAAGACCTCATCTGTTTTTCTAGGGTCCATTGCTTCAAACAATCCTTGAAGGAGCTGAATGGCATGGGTAGCTTATGTGATATGTATGTCTCTCCCCTGCAGAGTAGCTCGTCTGCATTTTCATTTCAAATACGACTAGGTACCCAGATGATATCAACCTAGTTCTTCACTAAAATTCTAGTTATTACCTGCTTGCAAAACCTAACGCAATGAGACTTAATATTGGCAGTACGGATAGCATTAATTGCTGCTTGGGAGTTTACTAGAACGTTTATGAACTTGCTGTTTAGAGCAGTAGCTTGCTTTTCACCTTCTTTTATGCCCAAAATTTCAGTCTGAAATACTGAATTGTAATCATTACTTTGAAGCTGTCTTCTATATATAGATTACTGCGGAAAAAGGTTGTTTCTGTTCCTCTTTCTGTTTCTGTTCTGTTCCAGTTATACATGGTAGTTTCTATAACAAAACCCACTTGTGAAGGGTGTTATAGCTTCGTTGCAGCCGAAATTAACGTTCTCTTGGTTTGCTTTTCCTTCTGTAATCCGGCTTTATCTTACGATCTGCAGATGTGATTCTCATTTAAACGTATGTAAGTATGTACATGTTATACATTTGCAAATTAAGGAAAAAGTTCACATTACGAAATTCGATTTTAATCCAAGCTATGGACACAGTTGTGACCGCAAAGACCCACAAAATCATGCCGAACACGACACCCTTAGAGAAGAATGATCAAATTGAGGGAATGGAAGCACAAATTTATGTAAATAAGTGTGTGGTGCATACAATTAAAGCTACCCATTCGCATGAATACACGTGATATATACTATATGTATGTATGTATATTTGCATTACATACATATTAAATGACATTTTCAACATTTCATTGCCAAGTGACACCATCATCATTACCATTTCAGCATTTCCAGCGCTCGATAACAAAGAATTACGGTAAACTTGCCCCGTGCACTCCTCATAACAACAGTTAGCACTTGCGACCCGATCCACCCTTTGCGATTTCTTCTTAATTTCCACATTCTTATCGCTGGCTGTTGTCCAGTATTGATTTCCTTGATGTGCGCAATTTGCATCTGCTTTGGTGCGATTGCAGTATTGCTGGCAACTGGTGGCACCGCAGATCGAAAGATACAAATGTTGTGAGCCACAACACCAGCAATGGTGCTTTCTGTACCAAGCACCACACATACACACGCAAAAATGCTTATCGAACACCTTGCCAGCAATGTCCAAGTCTTATTTTAATTGCACTTATTTGTTGTCTTTCGCTTGGTCTTGGTCTGGCGGTACTTTGCACCGGTTGGCCGCGTGTGCGAACCGTGTTGCTGCTGCATGGGGCTCATCAAAACAGCGGCGCGCTGTTGGAGTGTCAGGCGATGCCTTCAATCATGCGCTTCAGTGCAGCCAAGTATCAAATTTGATATCGCACTTCCACGCCGAACGGTGTTTGGTGGCGAGAAAAAAACTGCACACCGGTGCACGGCAGCTCGATTGCGCATGTATGTGTGCGTGTGTGTGTGTTTCTGCAGATAAACTGTGCAAGTAAGTGTGAAATATTCCAATTTCAATTACTAATTCGATCGCTTGCGAGTTGACATGTGGCAGGGCCAAGCTGGCTGCCGCTACTAGCCAGCAAACAAGCGGCCTTACCGCTGCCAAGATCCATTTCTTGTTCGTTTTTTTTTTCTCCTTTATTGTCGGCCAGCCGTCTCACATCTTTAAGCGGTTGTGAAATCGTTTTTGTCATCGTTATTGTATCATATGGACAACAACAACACCGCAGTGCTAAAATTCATTGCATTTTGTGTGTGTGTTTTTTTTGTTGATTCCGTTTTCGCGTCTCATTTGTTGCTTTTAACATATCAAATAACACTTTTGGCTCCCTTAGCCGGTACGCGGCCGAAATTCGCCAAAGAAAGAAATCAGTTTGATTTCACAGCGGAACGGGTTTCAAGTCTAAACCAACGCACTCGCCCTTATGTATGTATCTGAGGCGTGTACATGTGAGTGCATTAACTGTAAATATATATGACATCAGCAAATTCTCTAGCTTCGAAGTAGTACAATGCTCCATAGCGTACGTCAACTCTAATTAATGCGAGTATACCATATATTATAAGATCGACACTTTCTGATAAGAGGCTGGAGTAATACAGGGTGCACAAAAATTTCATTTTAAAATAAAAAACAACAAGAATAAATATTATATTAATTTCAGTTAAGCTATAATACCCTTCACAAATACAAATGATTCGCTATGCTATGCTAAAGTGGTCCGATATCAGCGATTCCGACAATTGAGCAGGAGGAGCAGAAGGTCTGCAAAATTTTTAATTTGATATCTCAACACTGAACGGCTTCTTCTTTATTGGCGTAGACACCTCTAACGCGGCTATAGCCGAAATGTGTAGAAGTTCACCCAAAAGAGGAAAGTTCTCTGAGCGCAATTCTCTTGAGAGTGGCCAGAAACGATTATTTTACACATGACTTAAGCAGCTCTTGGCTTCCGGTCTTAGACCAAGAATCCTCCTCGGCAGCCAAGAAACATCCGTTTGAAAGCGAGCTAAAGTGAGAAGGTTAAACATCTCTCCCTAGGGTTGTATGTTGGGTTTGGAACCCGCCACGTAAAAAACACACCCAATGAAAAAAACTGAACAACTAGTTCGCGTATATATATTCACGCAGCCAGACGGACAATCGATTAGACGGACAGAGACTTGGACATGGCTAAATCGACTCGTTTCCTTCCGGATGTTATAAACATTGTAGCAAACTTAATATACTTGTGTGTACGTTGTTCAGGGTATAAAAAATCAATAAGATCCAACCGCACAGCGTCTAACCGTGCTCTTATCCTTAGTGGCCTTATAATTTCAATATAATTAACTGGGTCGTTCAAATCATCGTTAGTCGTTTCTTAGTACCAGACATGATGATACTTAGCCGAGTCTGTAACTGGTTTCACATACATAAGTTTACCGTACTTGCTCTTTTATTGTAAAAAGTGTATGTCGCCCTTTCTGCCTTTAGCCACTTAGAATTCTTTCAGGTAACGTATTTTCTCTCGGGCGAACCGTAGCTTCAGGACTCCTTTTGCAATGATGTGGATATAACTCATATTTTCAAAGACTTCACTTCTTTGATCAAAATTCATTCGAATAGTTTTTTATTTCTTTTAGCTTCATTAACTGACGAGCACTACTCTTTATTGTGTAAACAAGCTCCCGAAAAAACGCCATCACTGGAGCGAAACTCCCAAAGGAAGCGTCGCAGAATTTATAAAGTAATTATATGATTAGCGTGATATGTTAAATCGATTGAGGCAAGTCGGATTATCCGTATGCCAAATATATGACTAGTCCTATCATATCTCTAGATCCTATCGATCACAGTGTGCGAAAGACTGAAGCCCATCGTTAAGAAACTGATTGGTCTTTATCAGTGTGGTTTTAGACCTGGAAAATGTGCTATCAGCCAGAGCATGCGCCAAATCTTGGAAAAGAGCTGTGAAAAGAAGATCAACATGGAAGTAGATCGATAGAAGATCGACATGGAACTAATACGGCTGTGTAAACTGACAAAGGCTGCGTCAGGATCGGTACGGACTTCTTCAAGCTGTTTGAAAACAAGAGACAACCGCGCCGTTAGTTCTGCTTTTTTCAGACAGGATAAGGAAGCGATGGTCTGATTGTGTACGAAGACAAGACGATGTATCTCCAGTTATCAAAGAAACAGTCATCGCATTCGCTAGGAGCAGGTTCGCAACGAAGATTAGACGGGTGGTCTGGTAGTTTTTCGATTGCTTGAGGTCGTTCAGAAACGGATTTCAAACCACTAGTACCCCACGACTGCTACTAACTACAAATATAGTTAAAATTTCATTACCGATTACACGCGTATCGTTTAATGATTATTTGTAATCAATATCAAAGGCAAAAAATTGCAAAAAACTTCGTGCAAAGCAATAAATGCTTTGGCCATTAGTGGACCCGTTCTCGACAAAAGCAAGCATTGCAAACGCAGAGTCGTAATGCGCAATTAAAATGAAGAAAATTAATACTCTGGAAGACCAAAGCGGATGAGTACAAATCGAAGCTGAGATAATCATCGGAGGCGTCTTACATTACAAAAGTCGTAAATCTAGCGAAGAATGTCGCAAGAGAGTTAGAATAATAGCTATTAAACAAAATAAATGCTTAGCCGCACCGAAATACAACTTACCAAACACAACAACAACAAATGTTTGTATATATTTTGAAAATGCAGCATTTAATATTGGCCACCTGAAAGGATATTGTATGGCCGGCCACTTGAGCTCGCGCAGGAATGGCAGAAATAATTGCTGCACAGCGACATAGAGCCGCTTACAGGCGTATCACATTCATCCGTGCCGCATTGCAGCATCATTTACCTAACCTCCACTCGAAATTAATTTTGTTTTAAGTCAACATTCGCAATTTAGTCGCAGCTTCTTTTCCAATGGCCTACATACATACCGACATATGCCCACATAGTTTGCGCTCTTGCGCTCTCCGCCGTTTCCTACGCGATCGAGTGGTTTCAATTTCACTGCGACGCGCACACTCACAGGCCGTTGGGCGCTGCCAACTGCCGCCAGAGTCGGCCAAATGGCTAAAGCAGTCGGCAAAGCGCGTCAGTCAGCCCGCCAGTCAAGTTGCCCGTCCGCATGGCGTTTGGGGTGGTAGCCCCGGCTCATCGGCTGCGCTGCGCCGCGCTATCGAATCGCCTTCATGCTCGCATCGCGACGCGCACAAATCAGAAATTAAAAACCCCACATAAATTAAAATTAATAAAATGGAAAAAGAAGTAAATAAGGTAAGAAATCTGCCGGTTTGTAATTTGAGCCGCTGAGAGATCTCATATCGTCAACAGCGTCATTGTCGTAGTCACCATCGATGCAACAACAACACAGCGTTGTCTTCATAACGCTGGTTGCTGTGCGCTCGCGGCGTTGGGCACCGGCAAGGGCAACACCAAGTCTGTGTGTGTGTGTGCATTTGCAATGTTTACATGTACAAAGTTGCAAAGTTTGCAAACATATTAACTGTGTTTTCATGGGAATTTAAGTTAATAATTAAATCAATGTACAGTAATATCTCTGTTGTGTGTGTGTTGCCCACATGCCTTTGGAAAACATGCTTGTTATCTGAATAATTAGCAATTCAGAGTATAACTTTATGAAATCAAATACGACGAAGAAAATGTGATGGATTCTTGAGACAAATTGTAAAGCTCAATTTTCTTTTTGAAATTCGGCTTGAGCTATTTCGTTCAAGTGAAAATGCAAAACTATGTTCAGTTTTTCTGTTACGGCGGCGTTCAGACCCAGCAGATTATTTGAGCGTTTTGCGAGTGCGCTTTAAAGCTATTTATTAAGGTACAAGTACCTTCTTGCTCTGAATGGACAAAACCTAGAGTTTTATTTCCTAAATCATCAAACGCAAGACTATCTCTCGAGGTATGGTCATTCAGCTGCTTCAAGGATTGTTTGAAGCAATGGACCTTAGAGGAACACCACAAGTTCTGGAACACAAGCAACAGAGGGCATACTACAAAGTGACTATGAGGTGGTCCACTATCAAGGACAGACCTCCTACTTTTAGATAAAAGGGAGCTTAGTAACGTTGTGGGGGTCATCACAGGGCTCCTACCCTTTAAATTCCCTCTTCAAAAATGTGTAAAGTGGATTCGGCGGAAGCATGCGCGGAAGATGATGAGACGCTGGAACATTATTTATGCGAATACCCAGCCTTTAGGCTGAAAGGTACATATATTCCACGACAACCAATACTCCAAATTAAAACATATTGTGCACCTGAGGTGGGAAAGAATCAGGTTTTTCAACAAATCCATTGAGTTGCTAGATAACCTTTAAACTGTGGTTCGGAGCTCATGCGCTTCCTTCACAACCAACAATCCCATCTCTCGATGGTTCGAGTTATTAAATAGTTGAAACTAGGGACCGGGAAAAAGCTTGTCATAAAATCTGTCAGCCGTGAAGGCTGCTGGAAATTTTGAAGCGGTATTTAAACGTATTTCATTTTGGCGAAGACAACAACCTGCTTTTAGCGATGGCAATAACCACTCTGGACCTTAACCTTAAGCTTAAGGTTGTTGGTTTTGCAAAGGGTCAGCGACGATTGCGGTAAATGTTAATTTAATCTTGTAATATATTAATTAATCCAAAGGTTTCCATTTGGTATCCTAAAAGAAATTATAGAACGCGTTAAAGTAGATATTCCATCTACGTGTAAGTAGAAGTAAGAAAGGAAGAAGAAATACATACATATGTAGAAATATCATACCTTAGATCACTCGGGTTGTCCCCGAAGGCGAAACTGAAGAAAATAAAGCGATATATCATACTTACATACATATGTAATAAGCTAATAGTGACAAACGTAAAAATTATGATAAAACGGTTTAAGATATAAAAATTGCCCTGAAATCGTCTCTTGATGCGACACTGAGGTAAAGAGATTCGTAGCACTCAATGTAGGCGGTTCGACACGCTTCTTGATTTTGACTCCACGTTATTATATTAAGAATAAAGTGCCGTAAAATAAGTAAAATGGTCTCGACATTTCTGTTCTCAAGTCGAGTACTATCTCTAACCACAATTCACTAAAGTAACCACTCGTCTATAAATTCATAAAGCTGTTTCCGGGAATAAGGTTGACCCTAAAGTTGCTGTTCTTATTCGCCAACAAAGTGTTTAATATATTTTCAGGTATTTCATTTTAAAGTATTTCTGCAAGCCTCAAATGGAAGCCTAAGCGCCAACAGTAAAACTATGCGGTACTTAAAATCTTTATGCGGTTTGCTGTTGCAACAAATTCTGCGGAACTATTTTTACGTAATCCGAGCGGCTGTGCGGAGAAATATGCAAAACATGGCATTCAAAAAAAAAGAGAAATAATTAAAAACTTTGGCATGCAGCGCTGAATATTTGATATTTTCTGCAGTAAATAATAAAAACAAGCATGTAAGAAGGGACTAAATTCGGGCGTAGCCATACTTTTTATACCCTTGCAATTTGCAAGTATACTTACAGGTGTTGACGAACGATATATGCGTTATAAACTCAAATGGAAATTTGAAAATCTTCAAATGAGCATGGAATTATAGACCCAGTTTTACAGCTCAATGACCGCTTTGTTTATTTTTAGCATCAAGTCAATGACCCTTTTGTTTACCTTTAGCGAGGACAATAACCATTTCTTTACTTTTACCGACGACAACAATCACTCTGAAAGTCAATGACCGTTGGTTATGTCCTTGCCCTTTTGTTTACATTTTCCGAGTTCAACGACTTCTCCAAAGACCTTTGTTTACATTTGGTTAGGTTAATGGCCTTTCTAAATTGACCATTTTGTGTGATCAATTACCTTTCTTTCGGTCAATGACCTTAGGTCAGATTATGCAATGGGTATTGCAGATGGCCGGAATCGGACTAACCTAATCAAGGTTCCAAAGACCACTAATATACAAGTGTTTCTCAAGTTTAATTCGAATCATCGCTTTCAAATCGCTCGCAGTTCTCCGGAATTCTACAGGTTTTGTCATCCTACTCTTATAGTCTCGATTAAATTTAGGTCTTATTAACAACCGTTAGGTGAACAAAAATATTATACTCAGCTGAAACATGCTCCGATAGTATAGAGCAAAAGTAAAACCGAAACCGTGATCGTGCCGGGGGACGAAGGGGGGGACAAGCCGCTGCGTCGAACGCAGTGTCAGCGTGTGGGCAGCGCGGCCGCTGTAAATCCGACCAACGGTGAATTGTGTAAAATGAGGCGTTAAGCATCTAATGTAATTAAATATTTGAGAAATTATTGTTATTATGAACATTTGAATTTTGCGCTTTTTCACAAACAACAAATATAAAGCAACAACAACGAAGCAACTGGTAATCGAATATGTTGAGAGAGCGCGGGGAAACACGTGGCCTGGCGCGAAAATATCCGAAATAATAATAACAACAACAACAACAACAGTTAACAGTAACAACAGCAAGAAATACCAACTATATACCTTCGTCTATACACAGCACACCAGACAACAACTCCAACAACAACAACAACAACATAGTTGTTAAGGTACAGCAATGAACGCTGTAATGGTGAAAAATTAATTTTATGCCAAACACAACGAAACGATGTGTAATCGGAGACGCACATGTAATTGTAGACGCTTGCAACAACAACAGCAACAGCAGCAAAAACCATAACACACAGCGATAATGCCGGGTAGCGCAGCCAACGCTGGCAATATATTAAAAAGTAAATAAAATAAAGCAACGGCAACAACAACAACAACAACAATGAAAATTGATTCGCATAAAATAGTATAATGAATGGGACACAGGAAGAGGCGGTTGCGCCAAATGTTGAATTGGACAACTGCCGTACTCTGCACATTTGTACGGGTGTGTGTGTGTGTGGGGTAGTCGAGGGGCGTTGCAAAATCCAATTGAATTTGCGGAAAATGGTGGGGGAGCGGTACAAGATATATTTTCGTTTGTGAACAAATTTGAAATTGAGTAGATATTGAAAAACTTCGTATCTATTACCCAATAATTATTTTGGAATAAGAGCTCTGTACGAAATGAGCAATTATGTAGTCTCCAATGGATGTGGTTGCATATTTTTTTATTTTTATAGCCTGAAGAGAATGTGTTAGTAGTTAGTCAGGAGAGTTGTGTTATCTAAAATAAGTATGTATGTTCAATATGTTTGCAATGAGCTGAGACTATTGAGCCATGTCCGTCTGTCAGTCTGTATATACTAGTAACTCAGTTTTTGAAATATCGCTCAGAAAATATGCACACATTATTTTCTCTTTAAGAGAGTGGTAATTTGTAGGAACTGCCGGTATTACACCACTACATTGTATAGCTTCCATACAAGCTTAACGATCCAAATCAAGTTCTGGTAAGGAAAACTTTTTCATTTAAGAAGATATCGTCACGAAACTTGACATGGGTTATGGCTTAGAGCAATAGTGTAATCTGCGAAGATCTGAACCATATCGGATAGCTATAACATATAGCTGCCATACAAACTGAACGCTTTGAATCCAGTGTTGGTATGGAAAACTTTTTCATTTGCGACGATATCTTGACGAAATTTGGCACGAATGATTATCAAAGAAAAGACTATAATATCCGAGCGAATTATTCAGATCGGATTGCTATAGCATATAGCAACCATACAAACTTAACGATCCAAATCAAGTTATTTTCCGAAAACTTTTGACTTGTGAGCGGTATACGCATGTTATCTACAACTTTTATGCAGTGCTAAGTAAACGTACAGATTTTTATTAGATTTCTATCTTTTTCGTCAATTATTTCCGCCACAATTTAATTAAATTAATATTTTGTGTGCTTTTTATTTAAACTTCATTTCAAATTATTGCTTTGCAACATGCAACCCAATATCCTTTTCATGCGTTTTGCCCTGCACATATAATTCCATGCTGAATGCAGCCGCTGATATCCAGCAATGTGCATGTATGTATGTGTGCGCATACGCTGGTGCATGCAAATGATTCACACTCGCTGCTGCACTCTTGTCACCTTATCCCTTTCACAACGGTCGCATGCCCTCTCGGCTCCATTGTCAGCCTGCCAGCCTGCCAGTCTTGCCGTGTTGCAGTCAAAACCAGAGAGAGCCTATCAAATAACACGGTAATGACAGTTTTGCTGTTGCTTTTGCTTATTTACCTTGTGCGCGCACATTGTTGTTGTTGTTATTGTTGGCGTATTCGTTATTATTACACCCCTGGGCTGTTGCATGTGATATGCTGCAAACCGTGTTGCATGTGGCGGAGGTCATGCATACATGTGTATATATGTGCGTGTGTGTGTTGGCTATGTCTGTATATTGAATATTATGCATTGTCTATTTTGTTGTTGTTTTTGTTGCTACTGCTGCTTTGTAATCGAATTGCCAAAAGGTAAAGTACAGCAAGCGCAGCGTCGATGTTAAGAAGATAAAGGTTGACGAAGCAGCAAAAGTATCAAAGTATTGTTGTGGCATGCATACTTGTATGTATGCGGCATGTGGCACATATATTATAGTATTTCGTTTATATGTAGTTGCGCATACGCATTGTCCGTAAGTGTGATTGTTGCAGAAATATGCATTTGGCTACTTATACAGACTCACTCACACACACACACACAGCGACATTGTAATGTATACTTGTATGTGTGCGTAACTTAGAACCTTGCAACACAATTCCTTGGGTCACATGTTCGCACCCAAAACACTATCGAATTTCTACAAATGCCTTACCTTCCTGTCGACATCCGCCACCCCCCTGACTGGCCTGTGACCGTAGCCCTTCGCATGTCGCTTACGTCTCCAGTCCTTGGCTACAGGCACCAGTTACAGGAAGATGCAAGCTTTAGCTGTTGATTTTTCGACACACCGCACCCATACTGCGGCCATTCAAGGCGTCTGCTGCTGTGTCAGTGCAGCTGAGATGTTGCATGAAGGCGCTCTTATTGGATTTTTTGGTATTTTTCTATTGCAACATTTGTTGCAGCAACTCATACATGTGTACGGGTGTGTGTGTGCTTGTGCTCAATTCATTATAAAATAAATATGATACGCTTTTGTAAACTGAGATTTCATAAACGAATAGGCAAAAAGCGCTGCAATAATAGCTCTAAAGGCAACAGCAACAGCAATAGCAAAAACAACCACAGCATCAGCAGCATCAATGGCAAGAGCAGCAAATGAGCGAGTAAATAAATTTCACGTAATTAAAAACTGTGATGCACACACACACATACGCACACCAAAGTGCCGCCAAGTCACATTGAACTGTGTGCTCAAAGCCAGCGCTTACATATCTACATGTACGCGCATACATGCAAACCTACACACGCGCAAAGGAAAATATTATCTCTACACAATATCAAATATATTCACCACACATGCATACATACATCCACCATATGTATTGAGGCATTGAGGCACACACACAAGCACACATTTGCGTATTGAAAATGCCACTACTCAAATTGCAGCCGTTAAATTTTAAATGATGACAGTTCGTATGACTTGCGCTTTGCTTTTTTGCTCTCCCCCCGCCGTACACCGCATAATGCTATCAACTGCTTGTTGTTTCGCTGCTTTTGCCACTGCATTTATGCTGAAAATAAGGAAATTTGTAATTGAGAACTTCAAAAACAAGTCCGTTTGGCTCATTTAATGCCCACGCGGATGTTTCGCAATGCATGCCAGTGTTGCAAAGCGCTAACATCCGTTGCCAAATCTGTTTGTTTTGCTATAAATTGCTATGGATTTTAATTAAATGTGCATAATACGATTTTTATAACAGCTGAACTTCGCTTCTTTATGTCGAAACGTTCTAGAGCTTTCAACAAGTTTTCCGATGTCAAAGAGTTGGAGGTGGATTCTCATCTTCAACATTATTTAACACCACCTCTCATGTGCAAGTAAATTACGAAATTTGTTGATGGTGGAGTTGTGGTTGTGCTTTCTTTTCGCCATTCGATGCCAATTGGAGATTTCAAGTGTAGCCAGATCCCTCCCAACCTGGCCTTTCCCACTTGTGGAGGACTTCTTTTTCCACCGCTTCGCCCGACGGATACTGCGTCGAATACTACTAGAGCTGGAGCGTTTTCTTCAATTCGCTGAACTATGTCAATAACTCTTATAACTCATCGTTCCATCGAATGCGATATTCGCCGTGGCCAACGCGCAGAGAACCATAAGTCATTCGCAGAACCTTTCTTTCGAAAACTCGTAACGCGATAAGTCGAGATGTTGTCATCGTCCATGGCTCTGCACCATATGGCAGGATGGGAATAATGAGTGACTTATGTAGTTTGGTCTATATTCATCGAGAGAGGACTTCTCTACCCAATTGCCTAGTCACTAGAAGCATACAGATACAGGGTTGAAATCCAGGTGACTGTCTGTCTATCTGTGCGTCCGTTCGTGCAAACAGCAACTTGAAAAAAAGTGAGATGTATTGACGAAGCTTGGTATGCGTGTTCGTTGGCAAAAACTTTTCAAAAAGTAGGCGTGGCTCCGCCCTCTAATAAGTTTAATGGACGTATCTTCTAAACCACTAAAGCTATAACAACCAAATTCGCTTAGCGCAAATATTATAAGAATTCTTACTGACAGTGTGACTCACTCTTCATAGTATAACGGTACGGTTAAAAACTAAAAAAAAGCGCGATATAACAATAACTAAATAAGCCAGAGACATTCAATTTAACCGCCGAGATGGTATGAAAGATCTTTAATGGAGCCGGAGTCAAAAATGGACGACGGTCATGGCACCGCCCACTTTTAGGTGAAACCACATATCTCGAAATCATAACTTTTGCCATTTTTAGAGCAAGAGATTGATTTCATCAATAATTTGATCCTTCCAAGCAAAAAACTGGTCCAAGTGGTCTTTGATACGTGATTCCCCCCCTTCCAAATATGTTGCGGAGACCGAAACTAGTCCAATAGTGACAAGCCTAGAGAATATGGCGTGGATGGTTGCACTTTCCATTCCAAATGCAAAAGCTTTTGGCGAGTCATAAAACTTGTATGAGGACACGCATTATCTTAGTGGGGAACCCTATACCTTTTCTGTTGATCAATTCTGGCATTTTTTATTAGAGTGAATCACTTAATTTGTTCAGTTGATCTGAACATACATACTACAGAACTAATTGTGGTATTGTCGGGCAAAAGCTCAAAAAACGATCCCTTTTAAATCCCTCCAAATCAACCACTTTCGAAGTATGTAGTTTTAGCTGGCTCAACCTTTTAACCACATGATCTCTTGCGATTTACATTCTTGTAAACAATCCAGTTTTCGTCTCCAGTAACAATGCACTTCCAAACTTGGTCATTTGTCTCACGTTTGATAGCCAAATGACAGTCGTTAATGCGACGAAGCAAATTTCATTCTGTAAAAATATGAGAATCCCATATCTCAAGCTTCGAAATCAATCCTAGACGCTTCATGTGCTTGTGAACGGTCACATTAGACAAATTTAATCTTTCAACATTCTGTCGAGTCGATGATCTGTGTCGACCAACGACTTTATTTCATCCACATCGGTTTCAAGAGGCCTTCCAGGACGTGGTGCATACTCAAGATCGAAATTTCCGGAACGAAATTTGAAAACTTAAGTCCTCTCCTGACGAACAAAGGTCAAACTCTACATGTCCCTCATCATTCCCGTCCTTCTACAAGTAGCGGAGGCAATGACATCATCTGATCACTCGACCTTAGGAGTGTTCGATACTTTTTTCCCAAAAAAATAAAAAAAGCATTTATCCATATTTTGCCATAAATTTAGTTATGACTGCGTGTGCCCCATCATCTTCCTTTCTTGATTGTTTTGACGAAACTACGTCAATGCGTACACTTGCAATAAAATATCACCTTCAGGCAATGAGTATTATAAGTATTTTGTTTCGGTTATAATTAACACCTCACACCTTGCCATACATTGCTTGTGTTTGTGTGTGTAAGGAACTTAGAGAGTTGTTTATGGATTGCCGCTTCGGTCGCCTAACAAAAACAAACGATTATGAGTGGACAAAAGCTTTGTTAGCACATCCTTTAATAATGCGTAATGCGTTATATGTTTAAGCCCGCTTCTCCCCTCATCATTCCATTTTACTGAAGCTGTTCCATCTCTTCCTTGTCATTAGCCGGTGCGCTAACGATGGCGCCTTATAAAAATACGCTCTGCAATTCGATAGCTGAAGCTGACTGCCCGCTGCTCACTGGCAAATCTAATACTAATGCACAAAAACAACAAACATGACACAATATTGGAAAAACAAAACAGTTAGGCCGACATTGATGCAACAAGGATAAGCAACATGCGTAATATTTATATTCGTTTTTCTTTATAACGAAGTGCTTGGGTATAGGCCGTGTTATCGTCGTAATTTTGCCGTGTTACGTTGGAAGGGAATCGGATATTGCGCTTAGAATAACAATCAGTTGTACGAAATCATAACAAAGGCGAGCAATTAATGAAGAACTCGATTGAAAATGCTGGAAGGAGCTGAAATGTATTTTAGTTTGTGAATATATTCATAATAATATCAATAATAGAGTTAAAATTGGTGATTTTTCTCAGTGTAGCTCAAGTATTGCTTTGAATACAAAGTCAGCGCGACTTAGAGTCGGAAGCTCAGCAGCGAAGCTAAGTTGGTTAAATTACCTAAACGAAATTATGCATATAATTATTTTATTTCAATTGAAAAGTCCCTGGCATGACAGAAAGATGGCGCTACCGAAGAAGGTGAACACAGTGGACGCCCAAAAGAGGTTGTTGCCGACGAAAATATCAAAAACTAATTTTGGATGACCGTAAAGTGAAGTTGCTCGAGATAACAGGCACTCTAGCGATATTAATTGAACGTGTACATCATATCATTCACGGATATTTGGATATGAGAAAGCTCTGTTCAAAGTGGGTGCCCCGCGAGCTCACTTTTGCCCAAAAAAAGGACGGTTTGATGATTAAGAACAGTGTTTTGAGATGTTCAAGCTTAATAAACCTGAGATTTTGCATCGATATGTGACAATGAATGAATCATGGCTCTCTCATATCGCTCTGAAGTCCAGTTGCCAATCAACCGAGTGGACGACTTCACGCGATGAACCCGCTCCAAAGCGTGAGACTCACTGCTAAGGTTATGGCGTCTGTATTTTGGGATGCGCATGGAATAATTTTTATTGACTACCTTGAAAAGGGAAGGATCATCAACAGCGATTACTACTTCCGTTATTAGAACGTTTGAAAGACGAAGTCGCTGAAGAACGGCTGCATTTGAAGAAAAAGAAAATGTTCTTCCATCAAGACAATGCACGGTGTCACAAGTCTGTGATGACGATGGCAAAAATTTCAATTTCGTATTGCTTTTGCATCCACCATATTCCATAGATATGGCTCTCTGTTACTATATTCAGTTCTCATATCTCAAAAGAATGCTCCTGAGAAGGAATTTTCGTCGAAAGAAGAGGTGATCGCCAAAACTGAGACCTATTTTTGATTATACAGCGGCTCACCGATAAAAGATATTAAATATCCGATTGCATTTTTGGCATGACAAGTCCTCGGTGAGCCCTTAAATTCTCACAACCCAAGATTTTATAAGATCTTAACATCTCATCTTTTTTTAATCTGCATACGGTAATACTTATGAAGGGTACGACCCACACATCATACCTAAGGCTCGATGATAAACCGAGCTGTTCAATATACCACTACCAGCGCCATTCTAACACCAACAAAGACGGATGATTCGAACAAAACGAGATCCCTTACAGATACCTTAACTAAGTCTTGGTAAAGAGTGATTTCGTCTGAGGGAACCTCTAAATTTGTAGATGGCGGTTCTTGTCTCCTCCGATAAAGCCTACATCTGTAGAGTATTTAAGTGTCACTGAGATCCATTACGATTACGTTAGCCAAGAGCTTTGAAAAAGCTCATAAGAAAATAAAACAGTGACCATCTTTTTTCGTTTATCCTACCAAGTCGAGGTTTCAGATGTATATATTTTATAGGGGTCTCAAAATCTGAAAAATATTAAGCCAGAAACTTAAGTATGGTATTTATTGGATTGTTCATTAGAACATACATACATATATTAGTAGCCAGTAAAAGACCGGTTAAGCCACGAAGGTGCCATTAGCTGATCACCAAATAACTTTGATCCTACGTCCACTTCCACCTCACGACAACCCCTTGAAATAGCACAACTCGTGAGTAACAACTTAAATTACTTGTCGCACACTAACATCAGCCAATACCACAGATGAGCATTTTTACTTTATTCGTAATTCTGCGTTTGTCATTTAATATCGGCAAATGCACTTACGATACGCCTTGTAATACAATAAGCCCATGCCTATTTGTAACATTGTACTCGTATACCCGCTGCATGCAACACAGTCGTACATTAGTATAAGGTATACGATAACAAATAGTGGCATTAAGCATTTTTATTCACACATACACACATTCATACATACAAACAAACGAATGTTGCTCGGGTGCATGTAAATAAATGCACACCCCATTTCGTTGGTTTGTTGTTGCTACTACGTTTGCTTGTGCAAAAAAATAGTAGTAGAAAATATTGAATTGCGAAAAAACGACGAACACACACACAACTCACATAAGAAAATTGCTACCAAGAAGAAGGACGCACACGTTATTCAATCTCATGCTATCGATATTCGATTACACACACAGTACCCGGTATGTGTCAGTACAATTCAATACCTTGTGTTGCACATAAGCCAGACTGCTGCCGCATATACTCGCACATGGTTTGACGGGTGTAATATCCTCGATTCTCAGCTGAAGACACACATACGCACCTCGAAAGTACACAGAATAAAAATAAACTATTCCAAGTGCATACAAATCGTAGACAAACAGCGAAATATTAGATCTTGGCAAAGGGGTGAGGGTAACGGATCGGATAACGCTTACCCGCAATCGATTGTTACGCGACTTGTAGCACCGCCCGAACGTCCCACTTGCATGCCGGTTGGGCGCCGACTGTAAAGTTTTACGTAAGTATTTAGGGCTTCGACATGCATCTCGCTAAAATTACTAAATTTCCCAGAACTTCCTTCATTAGATTTTGCTTTACAGTTTTTCATTGTCTTGTTATTAATTATATCACACAGTTGTCTTAATGTTACTCTTAATGCATGGTAGAGTGGTGATGCATCAGCTGCAAGCTTATAAGCGAAACTATGAGCGGGCTGAGTTCAGTTTGCCAGCAGTTTTCCCCCCAAGAACTTGGCTAATGTCTTTAATTTGTAAGAAATCAAGACTGGCTGCCAAGTCTGTCGGAAATTTTAGATGAAGCACAATGAGTTCAAATACTATAAAATTTAGAAAAATATTTCGAAAATGTCTGACGTTTAGGGACGTTAGAATGCGTTTAACTCCAATTATTTGCCTGATATTGGTATAGCTTTGTAATTTTGCCAATTCTTTAAAGGACGGATTGAAATTCACATTTTCACGATAGTAATAATCCCTGAAGCGATTGAGAAAAAAAGTTAATTTTCGAGCTACAGAAGTAAAGTTAGTCAACGAACTTAAGTCTTTGCGGAGTTCGAAAAACAGATTCCAGATTTAGGAGGATTAAGTTGGAAAATGTTTCACAAAATTGAGATCCAAGGTTACCGCAGTACTGCGCTCACTATTTAAGTAGAAGATGTACACACAGAACAGGTCCGGGTGTACCCAAGTAAAACACTTTTTTTGCCAAAATTCGTTGATTTTTATTCAACATAGTTCCTTCATAGGTGATACACTGATTTGAACTACCCTCCAACATTTCTATACCATTTTTGTAGTACAATTTGTCCTTTGCTTCAAAATAGGTCTCAGTCTCGGCGATCAACACTTCATTCGACGCAAACTTCTTCCAAGCGAGGGTTCTTTTGAGATCTGAGAGCTGGAAATAGTCACTCGACACCATTTCTATCGAATTAGTCATTAGTCGAATAAAGCTCTTTGCATAAGCTCTGTAGATCCTCTGGCGAAAATCGCTTGTTTAATTTGTGGCTTCTTTGGAGGTCAGATCCCCTTACAATACCTCGCACTTACTCTAACGTTGAAATAGGATATGCGATTGTAAGTCTAGACTCTACTTCAAAGTTTAAGTGAAGACTAACTAAAATTATAAAAACAAAAAGGACAGGGCATTGAAAAATATTATAAACGACAACAACAACATAGAAAATAAGCAGAAAATTTCAACCGAGGAAATATAAAACGAAACTGAGTGCTAAAACATCATCCTAATATGGAGACTTTGGAAATGAGATATGCCACTTTGTTGTGAGCGCCGTTTGTTGTAATGGGTGGTTGGTGGTTGGTGGTAGGTGTGAGTGAGATTCTTGTCGCCGGACTGGTTTTGTTGCAAAGTTCTAGTTGAATTTGTCGCCTGCTATTTGGCGTTTCATTGCTGTGTTTGTTGTTGGTGTAGGTGTAAAATGACCGCTGTACTTTTCACATTGTTGTTCTTGCTGTTGGTGTTGTTCTTGTTGGCAACAAAAACATACATAAGTCCGAGTATATCTTATGTCAGCAGCGTAATTCATATACGCGTGTCATATTCGCTCGGAGCGCCGCGTTGTTGCAATGTTTGTCGGCGCGAGAACACATGACCTTCTCATATACATATGTCCAGAAGTTTGTTTGTAACAGTTTGAGCAATGTTGAAGTTATTGTTGTTGTTGGCGCAAAAGTTTTGCAATGGAATTATGGTGTTGCAACTATTGTGTTGCAAGCTTTTTGAGGTAATTTCTTTTCTTGGTATTATGCTCGCAAGCATGGCTTAGTCTGAAATAATGGCTAGTTACCCAGAGAAGGGAAGACTACTGCAGACATTGAGCATCTTATTCTAGTCCTTCAGCACCTTTAGTGATTTTTCACTCAATTGCCTCCTGCACTGTCTTATTGCAGCTGAGCATATTCTCAGCCCACAAGCATCGCTCTTTCACTCAAACTGCGTTTACGGTAGCTTACTAAATCTCGTCTATGGAAGGCATATTTTAATAGAAAGTGTTGAGCTTTGAGTCCGTTTATGGCTTTGCTCTGCTCTAATTACTGTTGAACTGTTGAAGAGTTGCAAAATATTTAAGTTTTACGGCTTTTTTTAGTGACAACGAATATAAGAATTGTACGAAGAGCCTTAACTTTCATCAGTGCATGCATACTACCAATAGAAAAGTAGTATGTAGAATGGAAAATAATCTCAAAAAAATAAAAGTAATCAAAAAGAAGGATACGAAAATAACTAACAAAACTAACTATAACCTATAAAGTATGTTTTGAATATTTTCTATCAAAATATTGGGTAGTCGAAAAAGTCTTTTCGCATTTTGTCTATAGATGTCGATGCAATCGTATATCTGCAGTGCTACCAATCACATTGTTTCATACTTTATAATGTTGGAAAGGTGAGATTTTAAGATTCATGTAACCAAAAAAAATTAAATTCGGGAAAGTTGAAAAAAAAGTTACAGTTTTCCCAAAAATTAGTGAAAATAAATTCGCTATATTTGAAATTTTTGTATAATAAAGGGAAGACTGCCACCCAAGCCACCAATGAAATTTGAGAAGTTTACGGAGACGATATCGTTCCTATAGCTAAACAATGGTTCGCTCGCTTCCGTTCTGGAAATCTCGAAATATCGATTTATACGGATGAAATAATGTCTCTAGCGGAAAGATGGTAAAAAGTGGTCGACCAAAATGGTACAAATTTGTTTATTAGTATAAAATAAAAAAAAAAAAGTTGAAATTTGATTAGAAATACGAAAAGACTTTTTCGACTACCCAATATAAGTAATAAAAAATGAAGACAGCAAAATTGATATAACTGATCAAATTTGTTTCGAATATTTGCAATCAAAATATCATATTCTTTATCGTTCTACATTTAAAGCAGCACTTCTCCAGCCATTCTCCAACCATTCATCCACCATTTGCATATCGTATTTAATTAATATTGCTTTTCTTTCAAACTCTTCTTCAATTTCAAATATGTCAAAGTGACATTTTATCCTCACTCGCCTGACGAGTGCACTCATTCTACTACTCATGCGCTCAGTTACTCAAAGCGGCACTCACCTAACAACTCAAACACACCAATACAGCCAAGCCAATGTCATATACTAATAAGTGTATGTATGTAATTATAACGACGCCTCACTATTATTTTGCAGCAACTTGCTTTTTACTGTCATTTGTTTGTATACTCTTACGGTTGATGGTAATTTGATATGTTGTTTCATTAATAAAGAAGGCAGCGGTCATTCGAGCTCAGGCACTAAGTATCTAATGTAAGTACACATACATACATAGATATATTTATATATAAATGCGAGTGTGTGTCGTACGTGCGGGTAGAGTATATAAGTATATGTATAAATATGTATGTGTGCCTTTTGCTTGGTGTAAACTACACGTGCATTTGTTTGTGTTGCTCGGTTTAGAATTTCTTAGCAGAGTGTGCGTGTACGCAGCGTGGTGAAGTTTAAGACATCTCATATCTCATAGTTTCTGCCTCTGCGCCAGCTTTTAACGCTCCACGCTTGTGATACTGGGGTTATTCTCCATGCCAAGCGACAGCAAACGCCGGATTACCTCACTCCAATGTGCATTTATGCGGACATTTACTAATCTCATGTTGTTTTAGAAAAATCTACGCAAACATAGACACACACATACACAGACAATTGTGTATTTGTGTTAGTTTGCGTCTAAGCACAATAGTTTATGCATTTGTGCCATTGAAATGCGATATTTGTCGTGGTTTTTTTATTTGCGCAAACTTCTTTTTAATATTTCGTGTTTCTTCTATTTACTTTCTGTCCATTTTTCTCTTAAATTTAAAAGGCGCAAGGACATAATGTCACATTTACCGTGTTTGTTGTCCGGCAGCAATGGTAATTTGACAACAATGACAGCATTGTAACCTCTGCGGTCAGCATATAGTGTTATGTAACAGGTCAATTGAAAAGTCCCCGGCCTGGCGGCCGAAAATACAGTTGCAGCAAAAACTTGGCTTGATGATGAGTTTCTGGATACTGTCTCAGGAAAATCAACCATTAGTGATTGGTGTGCTAAATTTAGATGTGGTGAAAGAGCACCGACGATGATGAACGAGTAGACACCCAAAAGAATTTGTTACCGACGAAAAGATCAAAGAAGTTCACAAAATTGTTTTGGGTGACAATAAAGTGAAGTTGTTCGAGACAGTAGGTACTCTAGAGGTAACAACTGCACATTTACATCATATTATTCTCGAGTATTTGGGTATGAGAAAGCTTTGTGAAAAGTAGGTGCCGCGCGAGTTTTCTTTTGACCAAAAACAACGAGGAGTACATGATTCGGAGCTGTGTTTGGAGATGTTCAAGCGTAATAAGCCCGAGTTTTGCATCGATATGTGACAATGGAGAAGATATAGCTCCATCATTTCACTCCGAAGTCCAATCGACGGTTATCCAAGTGGACTGCACACGATGAATCGGCTCCAAAGCGTGGAAACACGCAAAAGTCGGCTAGCGAGGTTATGGAGTCTGCATTTTGGGATGAGCATGGAATAATTTTTATCGACTATTGGATACCGTTATTGGAGTTTTTGGAGGACGAAATTACCGAAAAACGGAAACATTTGAAAAAACAGAAAGTGCTGTTTCATCAAAGCAACTGCAAAAATCCATGGATCGAGACTCGTTTAGTATAAACATCCACCCTATTCTCCAGATCTAGCCCTCAGTCACTATTTCCTGTTCTCAGATCTCAAAAGAACGCTCTCTGGGAAGAAGTTTTCATCGAATGAAGAGATGAACGCCGAAACTGAGGCCTATTTTGAAGCAAAGAACAAATTGTACTACAAAGATGGTACTAAGGTAGGCCGGGGACTTTTCAATTGACCTGTTACACACATATGTATGTTTGTATGTATGCATATGCGCGTGGCTTATTTGCAGAGGACGAAACTTTTTTCACAATAGAAAGTCAAAAGTAAACAAATCCTAATGGCCAACGCTTAGTTATGCTAGATAGTATTTGGTGAGCCAAATTAGCTATTGTGTATGCATACAAACAAACACACATACAATATACAAATATCCATAAGTATATACATATATAAGCCATAGCATACATGTATGTTTGTATGTATGTATGTACCACACATATGTACATATGTATGTGCTGCTCAGCTACCCATTGCCTCGCTCGCGTTTGTCTACTCAAGCGACGCATTGCTTATTATTAGCATGCGTATTAGCGTTTTCGTTGTTGTTGCTGTTTTTTCGTATACAAATGTTATTTTTAATCCTCCAAATGCGAGTAAGCATTGATGCGCTCTTCATGCGACTGTGACTGCAATTTTATGCTCTTCGAAGACACTGCGGCATAATCAGGTCGATACCCCTAAGGCTGCTTGCATGTGACTTTGTGTGCGTGTGTGTGTGTGTGTGTACAGGCAAAGTGTAGCTACGTAAATATTCGATGAAGCAATGCAGGAAAAATTAAATTTAAACTTGAAGATAAACATTCAAAGAAATAAATCTGTAATTGTACATATGTATGTAGACACTCACATATACATACGTATGTACATATGTATTTATATAAATATCAATTTCCTTCTTCTATATTGAATGCACCACGCTCAGCAATGCCCACACATGCGAGCGCTGATGGTGTTCTTAGCGGTGTGGTAGGCGCTCTAATAACTGTAATATGTATCTTGCTCGCTTGAGTGTTGTTGTAAGTATGCACACACACATCGTGTTGTTGTAATATGTTTTTTTAGTAAAACATAAACAACAACAAAAATAGCGTCAACTCGTCCGATCGATAGCGGCAAGAGATCAACGTCAACGGCGGCATTCGAAAATTCGATCTGGCGAAGAGGAAAAAATTAATTTACTCCCACACACTCTCAGATAAATAAAGCAGATCAGTGTGAATACGTTTAATTTCACTTTCGGTGGGTATAAAAAACTTATGTCTGTATTTATAGACACATCTAAACCTACATACCGACATATTTTGATTTGTATCTGCGCGCAAATGTTTTAAGGAAAATATTTTCTGCTAACTAAAATCGTTTCTTGCCATAAAACGGTGTTTTTTGTATTTTTTTATTTTTATTTTTTTGTATTTGCAATTTTCATTTGAAATTCGCATTACTTTTTTGAGGTCATCATGGGAATTGTAATAAAATTTCGATATTTCGTTTTGGTGAATTCGTGCGATGAACAGAAAACGATAATATTTTATCGTATTTATTCAAGCACATATTCTGATCCCGTATATATGTACATAAGTACATACATATGTACGAATTTCAAAACTAGAGGTTATTCGCTTTCATGAATATTGTTATGGTTTTTGTTGTTGTAACTACTACATATATGATAAGGTTTATTTAATATTTTTCTATTTCTGCAGTGTGTAAACTAAGCCTGAAAATAATACATCTTTAAAATCTAAAAACTCCTTGTCGGAATTTATCGTTACTTTTTCGCCAGTGAAGTGAGAGAAAGGTCTATAGAGTCCCTTTCAGTTTTTCTACAACACTGCTGGTGGATTTTGAACATAAACCACAATATACAGTTACTTTTTCTACAGTGGAGAGAGAAAGAGAGGGTTAGAGAGTCTTTCTCAGAATTTCCTTTTATAAAATCTCCTTTCCCAATCCAAATTTGCACTACTTTTTCACATTTAGCAGAACTTATCCCTCCATTAATGTACCAAATGTGGGTCTCCAAATAAACCATTGCCTGGGCTTATCACTCCCGATAATGTACTTAACCTATACGGCCAATTTCTAGTTTTTGGGCCATGATTGAGCTTAATATGTTTAGGTCACTGAATAAAGTGAGGGTTTCTAAAGTTGAATCGTTCGTTGGCCGACCCTGCTGATGGATTTAGAACATAAACCACAATAAGCCATTATTTTTATACAGGAAAGAAAAAAAGAAAGAGAGAGACCTAGATATGGATTTAGAGCATTAACTTCCAAATTCATCCCACTACAAAAATTGAAATTTTTCACTCTAAGTTACCTTTAAGCAGAAATTTGGCTTGTCGCTGATCATAAATGTGAAATTTGTTTTGACAGCAGTTCTGACAGCCATGCTTCTGAGAAATTCTATACTTCTAAAGCACACTCTACTAATTTTACTAATACGTACATATGTATATGGATGCATTTATAAAAGAAAAAAATCAAATTTTTAAAATCATTTCTTTCCAAAATCATATGTTTTCTTTCAAAATATGAAATAAAAATGAAATATTCTACAATAAGTTTGCACTCATACAAATTTACATTCTTATAATACAATATACTAGATATTTGTTTATATGTGATCTATCAAAACAATTTGAGTCACTCGCGTGTACATGCATACGTATGTATGTATATGTAAGGCAAATTGCACACAAACAGTACAAATTTGCATTTATCTATGCACATATGAATCTAAATATATATGTATGTAAGTACAAAAGTATGAATATTATTTTCTTTAATCTGCCAAAATCTGCTTGCTTAACGCCCCAAACCCCTTCGCTTGCTGCCCAGTTTCCCAAGTATTAAGTCATTTGCTAAATTTGAAATTCAAAACAAAGCAAATGAACGAATAGTAGAACAAATAAGTAATATGTAAACGAAAAAAGACAAAAAAAAGTATTTTAGACAAAAACAAAATTATATTAATACATATAAAAATGTATGTAATATATAATAAATATGTGTGTAAATAAGCTAATACTTATGAGCTTACAAACGCACACATTTATTTGCAAAGGCAATGAAAGTGAAATGTTTTCTAAAATTTTCAAAATTTCATAATACCAGAATGCAATTAGCAAAAGTAATAAAAATTATAGTTAAAAAATATTTTTTTAGTTATAGTGGTTATAATTTAGTTAAAGATGAGCAAATTGCGTTAGCAAATAATGTTTATTTAATGGAAATGGGCATATTCGAGGCAAGATCAGGTAGTTTTTGGTATTTTGTGCTATCTGCTGTGGCATTTTCTAAATTCATTAAAATTAGCTGATATTCCATTTTAAACTAAATAAGAGTTTTAGTTATAAAGTGGTTATGTATTGGTTATAAAGTGGTTATCTATTGGTTACTTTATCTGACAGCGATTTTCGATTTTTCTTAGAATACGCTGTTTTACGTTTTAGGTGACGATATATTCCATGCATTTGCTTACAATTTTATGCCATAAATTAGCCGTGTGAATATAAAAAACAATCACGTTTCAATGTCACAGAAAATGAACATAAACACTGATATAAAACGCAAAAAAAATAAAAATTTTGCAAAAATCACGGACAACCATGAATGAAAGCCGCACACAATTGAATAATACATAAGATATGTGTAGTGAAAAGTAAGATTTACTCAAATATGCGTGTGAATAAAGATTAAAAAAATATATAAGCACATATACATATATATATTATGACAAAAAAGTAACCGGAAGTTGCAATTAATATCCCCGGGAAAGAATTTGTCTCAAATTTTGTATTTCTAACCAAATTTCGTGTGCGGAATCATTGCGAACGTTGGAAAATGCTTACGGAGATTAAGTTTTATCAAAAACACAAACCTACGAGTAGTCCAAAGCTTTCAAAGAATGTCGAGAGATCGTAGAAGACGTGCCTCATTCTGAACGACCTTCGGCCTCTTCAACTGATTAAAATATTAAAAAAGTGAAAGATATGATGCTTGAAAATCGTCAGGAAAGTGTTAAAGAGATGGCAAGAGTGCTCGACATCTCTCGCGAGTTCGTTCGAATGATTTGGGTGGATATTTTGGGTATGAAACGGGTTCTTGCTCGATTCGTCCCGATAAAGCTGAATTTTTTTCCGATCTAGCCACGATTGTGACCGAATTTAAAGCCAAAAACGCAATGAATACCCTCGATTAACCATCATATTTACAAGATTTGGCTCCGTGTGATTTTTTCTTGTTCCCCAAACTGAAATTGCCACTCCGCGGAGCCCGTTTTCAGTCGATTAAAGAGATAAAACGAAATTCGAGTCGAAGACCAACCTAAAGATATTTCTCTTCTAAAGATGTTTAGCATAAGTATATTACATCCCTGTCATCAAACAAACAGTCGTCGCACTCGCGATTTGGCTCCCATGTCATTCGATGGAACGATGTACTGTTTGAGGTACACGACGACCTTGACATAGTTCAGCCGTCCGAATGTTCGAAGCACTTTTGGCCTGAAAGTATTCGACGCAGTACCCGCCGGGGGAAGCAAAGAAAGAGGAAGACCTCCACTCTTTTGGAAAGACCCGACCGAGAAGGACTTAGCTTCGCTTAAAATCTCCAATTGACGCCAAGTAGTGAAAAGGAAAAACGACTGGTGCGCTGTTGTAGACTCGGCTATAACCGCGTAAATGGGGTCTACGCCAATCAAGAAGAAGAATAAGTGCATTACATCTGATGGAGATTACTTTAAAAGCGACGAAATAAATATTGTGGAATAACTAAATATTTTATTTACAATTCCCGGTGCTTTTTTGTCACAATGTTTATATATCTGTAACAAAAACAAGTGTTTTCAAACCAAAAATATGTTTGCAGCTATATTTCTCACGCACGCCATTAAAAATAATTGTTTATTGTCATAAAGTAAAAGTGTATGAAAGCACACAGACATGCATATAAATATATGTATGTTTTTACATGTGTATGTATGCGTATAGCAATTTATTTTGCAGTCAACCACAAGGATTTTTTTATTTACTCGCATATATTTGCTGTTTGCAAAAATGTTGACAATATGAATAATTTATTTGTTTACAAATGTCTGCGAGAAGGTAAAAGTGGGCAGATAAATACGGTCATGAACAGCGACGAAATAAAAAGTCAAACAAGGAACTGGCGTGCTGAACTCCTGCATACCCCTCACCCTACCCCTCGAACTCGAAGATGTGAGAAACGAAACGCAAGAATATTGTGGGCGGCAAAGCTTTATTAAGCTTATATCCACATAAAATAAACCTTTAAAGGGGAGGTGGGCGTGGTTTGCAGCTATACACGCCCATGCATGGTTATGCCCACATTACCGCGAGCAAAAGTGCTGCTGAAACTCAATCTAGCACAAACTTCAGACTCACAGTTGCAGTACAGTTAAACCGTTATAAGGTCAGTGGGCGTGGTATTGATTCATCTACACCTACTCTGCTATAAATTTATGCTAAGTAAACATTATTGTGGGCTAACTTTGGAGGTCCAACATAGAAACACAGGAGAAAAATTACACTACGCAACAAATCTGAAGCAAGAACTTGCGACTGATGTGCTAAGTAATCTGTGTGTCTGTCCTTGAAGTGTTCTGATTTCACATTTGAGTTCAACATTTTTCCAACACGCACATATTTTTTTTTATCATTTTAGAAAAGGTTGGTGGTTTGATCCCTAAAATCCGCTAGAAAAATTTGTTTACCATTTTCGGTTTTAGCAACCCAAAATGAGCAGGCAACAGCCTCTAACAGCACATTCGCAAAATAACTGTAAACTAGTGTCATTTTCACTCACCTTTATCTCATCACTGGGCAATTCCTTCTTTATTTTGACCGCCTGCATGGCCGCTGTAGCACTTAAATCGCTGGACGCTGTGTTCAAACTGGAACTCGTTGATATATCCACAGTGCCTGTTGTTGTTCTAGTGTGGTTTGCTGTTTCTAATGTAGCGGTTTTTGCTTTAATTTTTGTACCAACACTCAAAGGTGAGGCTTTTTTGGACATGCTTTTCGGGAGTTATTGTATTATAATACCTTTTTGCAATTATTTCCGCTTCACTTTGATATAATTTGTTTAACACGTTTTGGAATTACTGCAAAGAATGAGATTAATTAATAAACTGAAATATTTCAGCACACTTTTCAAAAGCTTTAGTAAGCGGTAAGGAATAGTTGCAACATTTTATTGAGTTTTCTGATTTTTAAATTTCAAAATCGGCTGTAATAAATCACTTCACTAAAAAACATATTTTATTGTCTATAATTTCCAATTTTTTTTTTAAATTTTTTTTATAGCTGACGCTTTGTTGTTGCCTTCTTTTACATTCTTTGGCGTTCACATAATTAATTTTCATCTTATTTGCGCTTTGTTTGTTTGTTTTAAGTAGCACAAATCGGCTGCGAATCGTTGAAAAATATTATATAGTTTTTTCTCCTTGAGAACGACTATGGAACGCTTATATAAATCCATTTAGCCTGCACATAGCCGCAGCACACACACATGCACGCCTGTTCGACGTATCTTTTTACACATTGATTTGCGTGCATTTGTTTCATGTCTGCCTGCCCGTCAACTTTTCTGTAATTCAATACTTTCGTTGAAATGTTACCAAGTATCGAGTGACGCTACACAACCAACGCTTGGAGAACGTGAAATCGAAAAAAGTTCCGAATAAATGACATGCAATACAAATGTGGATGACAAAGTTAAGAATTAAAATAAAATAAAACAACAACAAAAACACACAAATTAAAATGACGAACGAAATTGAATTTCAGTGCTAAACTATTTTCTATGTAGTACATATGTACATATGTATGTTAGTTTAGTAGTATGTATGTATGTGCAGGCCGACATACTTAAACATACATATTTCACTAACATTTACTTAATTTTTTATTTTTATGTTTTTATTTCACTTATTTTCCTTTTTTCCATTTGTTATTTACTTATAATTGTTTAATTTTCTTTATATATTTTTTAATTTAAATAAAATTTTGTTTTATTTTTTTTTTTTTTGTAATTTTATTTCTGTTTAATTTAGTTTAATTTTTATTTATTTATTTCACCTCAAAATAATTTGCTTGACTTATTGTTTTTTTTATTGTTTTATTTAGTTTTTTATGCATATGTTTTTATTTCACTTATTTGTTTTGTTTTTATATTTGTTAATTATTTATTGATATTTATTGTTTAAGTCCCTTTAAATTTCAATTTCACTAAATTTTTATTTTAGTTTTTGTAATTTTGGTTTATTTTTATTTATTTATTTGTTTTTTATTCAATTTAGTTTAATTTTTTTTACTCATTTCTCTCTATTTTTATTTGTAACGAAATTTATCATTTAACCTCAAAATAAGTAAGCGTTCTCTGCGGTCTATCGCTCTCATCAAAACACAAAAAATTTTCATTGCTGAGATTTTTCACATTTCATTAGGCGCATGCTGTTTTCAATACAAAAATAGCTTCAAATATACATACATGCCTATTAGTTTTCAGCGTGTGATGAACACAAAAATAAAAATAAAATAATAATTATAATTAGTTTTACAACTTGCACTTAATTACCACTTACTTAGTATATAAACACTTTTATTTTCACTAATTAAACCTTTTAGTTATTAAAAATATATATTTTTTTTTCGAAAACTAAATCCAATGGGAGCACATTTTACCTTTATAGTAGCTAGTATGTGTTTATATGCACTGAGAGACACACACATTTATTACTTGTATGCCCACAAATAACACGAAAGCCGCCAGACTCATTGGCCAACCGCACACGCTCGTGTTTCGCTAACAAATAAGCCTTTCGCGCCACATTCTACCTGTTTTGCTCCAAGGTATCTTCCTGCTGCAGACAGTGCCGTTTTGAGAGAGTAAAATCGACGAAATTTCACTCTGCTGCGCGTTACACTCATTGAAAACTGGCGCTCTCTTGAGCAAGGAACTCACCTTTGCTGCTTAGTACGTGCGCTCTGCGTATATCGTGAGCATGATATTTATTTTTAACTTTCGGTTGTGTTTAATTTTTATTTCTTTTATTTTTTTTTTCTTACTTAATATTTTATTTCTTGCAATTTGCCTTTAGAATGAAATTGAAATCAGTAATGAAAATGAAAGCAAATTGTAGTGAAATTCAAAAACACATAAAAAATACGAACTCGCTCGTGATCACATGCACATGTTGGATTGAAGAGGATAAAGAATGTGCGCTGCATTTTTGTATTTTTTAATTTGACTGCGAAATTCTATATAAAAAGGTGGGTTCAACGTGTGACACGATTGTAACAGTATTTCACATAGCAAGAAAAGTAAATAAATCGAATTACTAGCACACATACATACGTACATACAAACACTAGATATAAGCACCCAAAATGCAAAATAATGCAAATCACTTTTCATAAGTTTACAAGCGAAGGAAAAACGTTATAAAGACACCACTCAAAATGACATAAAATTTGAATTTTGTTATAAAACGGTTATATGTTGGTTATCACACACTCGTATTGAAACAAAATTTGAGTTTTAGCTATAAAATGGTTATACAAGTATATTGGTTATCATAACCGACAGCGTTTTCGGTTTTTTTATGATACGCTATTTTGCTTTTTAGGTGACGATATGTAAATACATACATACATACATTTATCTATATTATTTATGTAATTTCAATGCTTCAAGTTAACAAATTTCGCACAAAATAGCCAATACATACATACATATATAGCCATAACAAATACTCATTTCATAGCGATATCGTATAAAACTATTGAATTATAAACTTTGTCAATTGTCTGACTGAACATCCTTCTCCTCTAGTATCATATTGCAAATTTGCATACCGAGTATTTAGTTTTGTTTTGCTGTAAAAAACCAACAATTCAGTCGCTATGCTCACAGCAGCAGCAGCTATTAGACCAATATTATAAAAAAATAGTGATTCGAAGAGCAACAACTTTGCGCGTTAATTAAAACAATTTCTCAAGTGTGTACATTGCAGGCAAGAAAGCATTTGAACTGCAAGAAAGTGTTTTTGTTGTTTTTGTAATTCATACATAAATTTATGCAATGGATGCTGTCATTTGTTTAATTTTTTCATAATTATGCCAAAAGTCAACTACTCACTTATGATCACTGTGAAAGTTTTAAAATGGGTAAATATGTGCATTTGTATACATACATACATACATCCATATGTACATATATGTATTTTTATATAAAAGCAAAAAAGTCCCAAAAAATCAAATTCTTGAACGACCCGAATATGCTTCTTCATAATACTATATCCACTCAAATGCGGTATGTATGTACATATTTTCCAATATGTTTCACAGTTTCAAGTTTTCGAGTTGTGTCATGTTTTTCCAATTATTTGTGTGTCACATGCGCCACTTGTTTCTTTTTTTTATTTATTTTTCGTAGCTATTTGTATCGCTTGATCACATTTCAAACATTCACAGCGTATTCAGAGCTACAAGTGGATAATTTATTTCATTTAAACTTTTCATGCTCAGTTTTCTCTCTGTGTATGCAGAACAACTGTCCATGTGCTGATGTTGGAGCGTGGCGCATGCTGTAGGAACTTTATTTTGCTTGCAACTCACTTAAATTTATAAACACCTGGACGCATGCACATTTCTGCACATAATCAAACTTATTTTCATTGCTTTAAGTTTAGTAAATACCGTAGTCATCAGCAGAAATACCAAAACAGATTTATTTGCCGTGTTCTGTAGTCCATTTTGTAAGACCTTTGTCACTTTCATTGACAATTGTTTATTTTTTTAATTATTTATATCTTGCACAAAGCGTTGCACATTTTCCGCGTACTTTGACGTAATTGAATATGTGTGTAGAATATATGAATTTAAAAATCTTTAGTTTTTAAGCACAAAAACCGGTCGCGATTAGTTTTTAGTATTTCCGCTAACTTCTTTTTGACATCCGTATTTAACAACCACTCAATCCCGCTATCCGTTCACATCTGATTGCCTGTGTTGTGTGCAGTTCGTGGTGTGGTGGTCTTCTCGTTGAGTGGTGTGGTGAAAATAATTTTAATGGCCAAAATGGTGGATGATTTTTTATGAATTCTTTTACGGCATTTATTTAAAATGATTATCAGATTAAGTGGATATCTTTTCATAATTTGAAACTATAACAAAGATTTGTATTAAAACACGTGAAAATGTTTTTTGTTTGTCAGCTTGACTCAAATTTCTACAGATGCCACATTAACCCATAACACAAATTTCAAAAATATTTATCAACTTACTTACTCACCACTTAGCACGGTTAGGAACCTTCGTTGCTAGTAATAAAAAGAAAACAAAATCGTCATGAAGCGAATCTGCGGAGCACAATAAACAGCGAAAACAGCTGTTTTTGACCGCAAACAGAAAATGTAGAAAATTCAGAATGAGCTGCCCAAACAGCTGTTCAATATTTATGGAGTGCATTTAACTTCAAATAAAATGACAAAATTACCGCAAACTGCATTAAATTTGAAGCAGGTAAATCTTAAATTATTCTCACTGGCAGCAATTTACTAACTTTATCTGTTGTGACAAACACTGTTGCAGTTCATGCTTCGTCAGGAGGTGCTTAAGCTATATCGTGAAATATTTCGCACCATCAGACTGGTGCCCGACAAGAGTAACCAGCGCGAGTTACGTGACTGGGCGCGTCACGATTTTCGCACGCATAGCGGGCAGACAGATGAATTGGCTATTAAAATGATGCTGCAATACGGACGTAGAAGTCTTACTGAGCTGCAGACAAGTTTGGATCTGAGTGGCATAAGTAAAGAGAAAGCAAATAGTGGAGTAGCGGAGGAAAGTAAGATAACTCACAGTGAAGAAATCAAAAGTTAAGTGAAAAACGATACTAAGGCTATAAAAAACATTATTGAAGGAGACAACCACTGGAAAATAAGCTGGATAAATATAAAATAAAACACCGTCATATTTAATTTAATTTGAGTATAGCGTTTTATTTATTTGTTTGCCAGTTTGTGCATTTTATTTGGTATTTCAGCAGTTCCGTTTTAGTGGCTTATTCGATCCACCACAAACTTTAGTCTAATTTATTACGTTTTATGTGAATACGTTACGTTTACGTACCTACATTATTAGAAAATGTTAACTCGATATTATGCATGCAATTCGAATTAGCGTCTAGGTCTTTTTAATTGCAGTAAATTCTTTGTTTGAATACTACAGCATTAAGTATTTGGTAGAAAAACTATAAATTAATGTTTTTTATCATTAAGCATGCATTGCGCGCGTCCTACTCTATGCAATTTAAATAAGTAATATAAATAAATAATCGTAGTTATTTAGAAGTTGACAAATTCAGCAGAAATAGCACCACTTAACGGACTAGTACAGAAATCGTATCACACTCATCCAAAGCACTTTCAGAAGCGCCGAACCAAATAGTATCGTGCCTGTGCCAGCGACTAGTAATGCTATAAAATCGCGTTTTGGGCGTTCAGTGACGCGCTGGACTAGAAAACTATGTACGATAGTGCTTGTGATGTGATAGCCGTCCAGACCAAAGCATGGTATGGCGTTTAGCAGCGCTTGACCAAAACTGAAAATCACATTATATTTGAGGAAGAGAGCGTAAGTATCTCCCCATTGGGGTGACACATAGGACCGACGCGGCACAAAAGGTGATATCCGTACGGTACTCGAGACGTCAGCTGGATGCCCAATATAGATCACATCGCGCAATTTCGTTGGTTGGCTTATGGCGTGGCCGCTTGTCCGTTTAAATGTTAAAATCGTAGAGGTGTTGCGTAGTAAAGGGCGTAGACAGAAACCACTCTGACAGAAACTACTCGATTTGCTGCTTTTGCTAACGCCACCGGTACAGAAACCATGTGAGTCTTCTATTGTCCGGCGTACATCTAGACAAACATGTTGCGGTATTTGTGCGTGTTCGGCTGTATCGGTAATGCCCGCAGTTTCCAAGCTATTAAGGCCTTCAGCCACAGACTCGAAGCAACAAAGTTTTTCGTTGCGTTCATCACAACATTGTAGCATGCCATCGGCGCTGTGGTGTGAGATTTCGATGCTTTCATCGTTGTATCGTATAAAGTCATGGGAAACACAGTACCCTAGATGTGGCCCGCGTATCGAACGTCGTAGGCAGTCATACCAATCTGACTCTGTGTTTACTTTGCAGTCGTTAATTTGTGAAATAATATCACCAGTCATTAGTCCCTTTCCTGATGTGCCAAGCAGCGGAGAATTGCGTGTCATATCTGTGACCACAATGCCATGGTCTACCGTGTAAAACGGAGCGGCTACGTAACTCAGCGTAGAGAGCAGGAAGTAGCAGAAGCAAGCAAATAAAAAGTTGTGCCAAATGCCCGCGCAGATAATACGCAGCTTCTTGAACCATTTTAGTGCATTGAGGTGTTCCGTAGAGATTTCGGTATATGCGAACGGTAGGCACAAGTAAAGCTAGACATATAAAATTATTTAAAAGATGCAGTAGAAGCGAAACATTTGACTTACTTGAAACCCGAAACCAATCACCGGTATATCTTCTTGCACTGCTGCCAAAGCGTGTCCGAATTCATGTACTATTGTACATAAGAGTAAAGTTAATGCATAGTAACCAACTTCCTCGAGTGGTAAATTAACACCGGGCAATAATATTTCCACTTTTGGTGCATTCTGGAGTACCCCGCTTTCAGCACCTGGTCCAGTACGACCAGCACCGCTGGTGCCGACATTTGCTGTACTATTATTTTCGCCATTAAATATTGTTATAAATAACAAAATTATACCAATGGGTAACAACGATAAGGACACCAAAACGCCGACGGTATAGCTTCGTGTTAGCCATAGACGCATCCAACCGGTATTGTTGCCCCATCGTAGCATGGCACGATTAAATGCAGTTGTATGCCAACGCAGGCGCATAAATTGCACAGTCAGGCCTGTATTTTTCAGAAATGCATCATATGGATAGTGCATACAGCTCTGCAACAAAGTAAACACACATAAATATTTGTATGTAAGAGAGGTACAAAGATCAAGCGGGAGAGTCTCACCTTGAACAGGCGATCAATGAAAAAACATACGCAGTAAAGCACTACAATAACACCGAGAAAAATCCAGGGATCCATTTCAACGAAGCGCTGAAGCTGACCACTTTATTCGTTTCTTAGCACGCAATATATTTACATGTATTATTTTAGCTTTACCATTATAACGACCACTTACACTTTATGTGTATTTAATGTAAACGATGTATATTTTTACTCGTTACCAGCAATTAAATATTAGAGGTTGTTTTGGGAACTGCTATTGTTGACATTTCTATTTGAGCACAAACAGATGTTTAAATCAAACGTCAAAAGCATTCACAATATAGCCGTTGGGAATCGTTCTGTTGGGGGATTTCTGTTGAGGAATTTTAGTAATATATTTTGAATATTTATATTAATTAAACAAATGAAAATTATTAAAAATGTTAATACCAAATTGAAAACAATGAACATCACTTATTTTATCAAAACGTGAGATCGCAATTAACATATATTTTTGACTCTAAACTCTTCAGCTCCAAAATTATACTGAACCGACGATATTTTTGTTTACCGATGTATGTTAGTACGAGTATATATATGTGTTAGTGGTATAGTGGTGATTGAATACCTTGTAGAGATAAACAATTTATTAAATGGGAGAGCCACAATGCGGAGCACCAAAATAACATTGGACTGTCGAACGTATGTATTATGTTTTTATCAGCAATTATTTCACCAAAATTCGATCGTGAGGCTGTTCGACGGTAGCACGTATTGTTATGAAAAATACTCAACCATAAATATTTGGACAAATGACTCATGACGCATTGAGGCCATACTACGGTGAGTATAACGTTGGCGTTAAAATGAACCACAGCGCATTCCATCAGCGGCAGTCGTTAAAGTAGGAGTGTACTTTGTAAAACATATTAAGTTTGCGATTGCTTAATATACTTTCGCCGATTTGGAAAAAAAATTGAAACTAGTTCTATATCTAAGCCAAATAAGTGCCTAGAAAGTGCAATAATGTTCGATTTCAATCTGGAATTTGCTCGTGGTGGAGCAGCTGTTGCTACAGAGCTCTTCGAATTACTCGCAGCCGGCGGTGTAAAACAAAACATTGTCTTCTCACCATTTTCAATTCAGACCTGTGTCGCATTGGCATTTGCCGGTGCCAGTGGAGAAACTGCTGATCAAATAGCTGAAGGTTTGAAGTTCGCGTCGAATTTCCACCCGGAAGTAGCTACAACGTTCGCATTTGTTTTTGACAAATACAAGGACAGTGAGTTATTGAAAATTGCAAACAAAGTGTATGTTCAGCAAGGACATGACTTGAAACCAGATTACCAAACAGAGTTAAAAGAAAGTTATAATGCTGAAACTGAAAATGTTAACTTTGAAGAAAGTGAAAATGTTGCCGCCACTATTAATTCCTGGGTAGAAGATAAAACGGCTGGAAAAATTAAGGATCTTGTGCAGGCCTCGGCCTTCAGTGCTCTAACCCGCCTGGTTTTACTGAATGCTTTGCATTTCAAAGGTTTATGGGCGCATAAATTTGAAGAAGAACAAACTGTTGAGGATGATTTTTGGATATCTGAAGAGGAATCAGTTAAAGTGCAATACATGAATCAAAAAGCGAAGTTTGGTTATGGATTCTTTGAAGAGTTGGACTGTCAGGCTCTCGAACTGCCTTACCAAGATTCGGATTTATCAATGCTGGTTCTGTTGCCTAATGAGCGAGAAGGCCTTAAAACTCTTGCCGAGAAATTGAAATCAGTAAATTTGGTTGACCTAGCTGGCAATCTAGAAGCCAATGAGGACGTTGTGGTCCAATTGCCTAAATTCAAAGTGGAATACGAAGTAGAGTTGACGGAAACATTGAAGAAGGTAAAGTAAAATCATTGTAAATTTTGTATGACCTTCACACTATTGGTCAATATCACTATGGTTACCTTGTAGATTGTATTGGCCATTTTTGCCCAATTAATTTATATGTAATTACAATTTTAAGCCAATTCCAATGTACGAAACGTAAAAATAGCTTTTGGGTCACTTCTCATATTCTTATCGTTGCCTTAACTTATCACTTATTTAATTTTCTGTATGTGCTATAATCAATATTTTATCTTTACGACTGCTACTGTCGGTTTTAAACATCAAATAACGCTAACAATAATACCAAAATTTACGATTTTTTGATAATTTTTTCGCCAATCCTCAATGCGTATGTATTTTCATGCATTTTCAGCTGGGCATAAGCAAAATCTTCAGCGAAGAAGCTGAGTTCAGCAACATGTTGGAATCACCCGAGCCTCTGCAAGTATCCAATGTTTTCCACAAGGCTGTTATTGAGGTCAACGAAGAGGGCACGGAAGCAGCGGCCGCAACTGGTAAATATCGCACATTTACATGCAGAATTTATAAATGTACAAATATATATTTTTCCTCAATTTTGCAATTGTTTTAGCAATGATTATGATGACTCGTTGCCTTCTGATACCACTGCAGTTTGTTGCTGATCGCCCATTCTTCTACGCTATTTGGAATAAGAGAAATATTCTATTTGCTGGTGCTTTTGTCAATGCGCCTTAAGAGGCTGCTGCGTTAGCGATAAAGTATGACGTCATGTGCATAGAGTTGTTGTGAACCATGAAGTATTTCAATTCAACTAACGACACTTAATGTTTTTTAATGTTTGATTATTAATTTGTATATTTTTGAAATATTTGATATAATTATAAAAACGTCGCTTTTCACAAAAAACCAAATTTCTTATTAGTTAAATTTATTATTTCTCTTTAGGTATGCTTTCCAGTAATAATTATTGTTCTGTTTTGCGAAAATACACAAATTGACAATACCTAAACCATTTAATAATAGGAACGCATAATTTGCGATTCAGTTTAGAAAAGTTCATTGAAATAAATAATAATACCAAAAAAATTACATTAAATATGATTGATTTTACATTTAAGTAATATAAAATGATGTGTGCGTGATGTGCACTGATGATGTGACATTTTACGATTAAGAAACGACAAGAAACAAACATAAATATTAAAATATATGAAAGTCGACAAACAACTCAACGATTACAAAAAATATTAGGAATGTCCGATTTAAATTTTCAAAAACAGTGTGATTGGACAGTGGTCGCTGCCCTTTACCTGTGCACGGATACAGTTGTCCACTACTCGCTTGGTGAAACGTTCAGAAACAATATAATAATCCAAACGCCAGCCAACGTTTCGCGAACGTGCATTTGCCATGTATGTCCAATATGTGTAAGCACCTATGCGATCTGGATAAAAGTGTCTAAATGTATCGACAAAGCCAAGAGCTAATAATTCAGTCATTTTGTCGCGTTCCTCCTGTGTAAAACCGGCACTACGTGTATTGGTTTTTGGATTTGCCAAATCGATGGCCTGATGTGACACGTTCATATCACCACAAATGACAACCGGCTTTATGGCATCCAATCGTTTCACGTACTCTTGAAATAGCTTTTCCCAGCGCATACGTGCCTCCAAATTTACCAGCTTTCGTCCAGAATTTGGCACATAAACATTGATCAGAAAGAATTTCTCATACTCAGCTGTAATCATACGACCAGCTCCGTCAAACTCTTCATTGTCAATGCCATATACCACATTAATGGGCATAATCTTCGAGTATATAGCAACGCCAGCATATCCTCCCGGCATGCAAAGCCAATAGGGATGATAGCCTGGTATACGGGCAACCTCCTCCGGCAGTTGGTCTATGGTGCATTTAATTTCCTTCAAAATGAAAATACATGCAATAATTAACTAATATGATATACATATAGGATGGTTCTAAGTTACCTGCAAGCAAAAAATGTCTGGTGATTCGTAATCCAAGTAGCGTAAGCCATCTTTATTTAACCATGAACGTAATCCAGCCACATTCCAACTGGATATTTTCAAATTGAAGCGTTCTACTCCATCTTCTTTTGGTGGCAAAATGAAGTCTTCCTTATTATATTTAGTGGCAGTTGCATTCATTAAAGGTGCTTTAGCCTTTTTTGCTTTTGCAGCTGCAAAATATGTTGTTAGTGTTAAAATATTACTTAATGCCACAATATTTCATAGGGATTTAATACTAACGCTTAGCTCCATCGACCTCATCATCGTCAGCAACGGCAGCAACCCTCTTTCGACCTTTGGGTTTATTGTCCTCTTCTGTGATATCTATAAAAAAAAAACAGTAAAAGGTCACGTGCTGTACTGAAACATACTTAAATTTTTCCTATAAAATTGAATACACTTTCGATTTTTCATATTGGTAATTTTATGCTTTTAAAACAATTTTTTTAAATTCAGGTAATTCAGTAAATTAAATCAGTTGCCAACCAAAACAATGTTGCCTAATAATTTTTTTTAGAAAATATTTATACTTTTGGGCGTACCATTTTCTAATGCTTCCTCGGCGACGTTTTTCTGGGTTTTGGCAGCTCTTGCTTTGGTTTCCTTTGCTGGTTTCTTTTCCTTGGGTTCTTTTTTTGAGATTTCTGCAAATATATATTTATAAATTATTATACTATGTTATATTTTAATATTTTATATTACTATTAGCGGTGGGTTTGGAATCCTCCTCTTTCTTCTCTTCGTTCAATTCTTCTGCATTGTTTCCAATTAAACTGTCTGCAACTGGTTCCTTGTTTGTGGCCTTGCGTTTACTGGCTGTTTTTTTAACTGAAGTTTTCTCTGTCGATTTTTCCAATAAATCTTTAACCACTACCTCATTTTGCTCTTGTTTTTGCTGTCTGCCCCTTGATTTTACTTTTTCCACAATTGGTTCTGGTTCATTATTTGATACAATTTCCTCCTTTTTTTGTTGTCTGCCCTTTGCCTTGGTTTTCTTTACATCCACAATTGGTTCTGGTTCTACTACGTTGGTTGATTCAATTGGTTCTGCTTTGACTTTGGTGCTTTTGGTGACTTTTTTCTTTTTATCCTCTTTTACTATCTCTACTGTTTCGGCAACTTCATCTTTTGGAATTTCATCGGTTGATTTTTTTTGCCTTTTTTGTTTGGTGTTGGTCCCATCAGCAATTGGCTGGACTGCTGTGGGTTCTTTATTATCTACAGCAGTAACTTTTTTCCCTTTTCCTATTAAGCAGTATTTCTTACAAAATGCACTCCATTAAAAAACAAAATTAATAAATACCTCTTCCTTTCGGTGCCGACGCTACGTTGATTTCTGCCTTATTTTCATTAGACGTTTCCACAACTTTTGTTGGTGCCGCTTTCCGTCCCCTTTTGGCTGGTGCTACAACTTCCACAGTTTCTGTACTAATATTTTCCACCACTTGTGCGGGCTCCTCAGTAGCAGCTTTTTTGCCACGACCTTTAGCTGCTGCAGCTGGTTTTTTCTGAACTTTCACCTCATTGTCTAAGGAATTTATAGCATTTGCTATTTCCTCATCATTTGATAACTTTTTGCGTCCTCTGCCGGTGCCAACCGCTTTTACAATTTTTTCTGCATTTTCTGGCGGTATGGTGTCTACTTCTTTAATCGCCTCTTTTTTGGCTTTACGGCCGCGTCCTTTACCCTTAGTTGGAATTACGACATCTTCTTCACCACTCAAAAATCCGCTTGACGAAGACACAACTCCTTCCTCATTACCATTGTCCAGTGATTTTTGTCCCTCAATCGCTTTAGCTAACTTTGCCATTCTTGGTTCTCTACGTAATAATCGCAACGGAATTATTAGCGGAAAAGTTTCTTGGTGGCGTTTCGCAACACTTATTGGTTCAAAATTATATACTCTGATATTAGTTTTATATTTTGAACAAGCAAATTTGCTCTCCTGTAATCTGAAAAAATTTTGCCGGACACTATTTGCACTACACACGAAAGGAGGATGTAAAATGCCGCACAAGAGGCGCGAAAACGACATAACAAATGTCAAATTCTTCTTCTTCTTGGGCATTCACGCATAATTTAAAATTTAAAATTCTAATTAACATGTTAAATTTTTATTGTGCCATCATAAAACCTAGCTGAGTCTTCAAATAATGTACATTAAGTGTATTTGTGCTGCTTATTAGTAAAAGTAAAATCTTTACATTATTGAAAAAAGACAAAATGATTGTAATTATCATTCACAATGATCTAATATCTTTTGTTGGAAAATGTATTTTCACCTCTTGCTGCGTATCTAAGTGCAGTTTTGTTCCATTTGTGAGAAGAAAGATGTGTATTTTTTGATTATTATACATTTTTTACTCTTTATATTACTCTTTTATTTAATATCTCTTTAGTTCCCAGTAATTCCGGCATTTTCCTTAAACACAATTAATATTTTTCCCTGAAGTTCATCCTTCTTCCCCACATCTATGTACATTCATTTTGACACATATTTATATACCTACGTGTATGTGTATATGTATAAGTGTGTACATGATATTGAATCACTTTTTAGTTTTTTTGGCATTTTTTTCATACTTCAAGCATGAATTTGCTGAAACAAAACAAGAACGGAAACGGAAGAACAGTGACGTATGCGAGGGTAAAAGAAATGAATAACAATAAAAAAGTAATAATTGAGGATGTAAAAATACGGAAGTGCACAGCTGGTATTAAAGCAAGAAGGGTAAGGGGAGTTTAATTCCAACAACAATTACAACTAATAACTCGAACGGAGCTTGAAATCACAACAAATGAGTTGGAGGGAATATATAAATTGGTAGAATGTTGGAAACAGCTGTTTACAAACCAAAAGGGGGCACAAGCAATTCGAGAGTAATAAGTAATATTTGTACAAAGAGTGTGAAAAATGCTGGCGCATAAGTATCGGATCCACATAGGTAACCGCTATAAATTGGATTTATAATATTTATATTATTGAAAATAATGACTAAGGGTTTTATGAGATGCAGACATAAGAGAGGATATCATTTTAACTGTGGACGAATCAAAGACCTGCGCAGCGGTATCATTCACCTCTAATCATCACACCACCCTCAATGCCGTATTATTAACTATAATGTTAAGTATTAAATCTTATACCCAAATGTTACAATATTCCAGGCGCTGAACCCTTCTCAAGGATTGCCAAGGGATTAACTAAGTGAATTGTCGCTTGAACCACCACAAAAGGTATAGTTTAAATTAAAGTAATGGCACGTTCAAAATTTAAATTTGAAAAGTAAACACGCGTTTGTATGTGTATTCACACGCGAAAATTTGGGTCAATAGCATTGGGACACAATATGGCATTGTTAGCTGTCAGTGTGATAAGAGCTGCGATCTACCAGTTGGTACCTCTTTGTTCTAGCCGTTGATGTATATACACCTAACGTCGTAGCGGTTAAAGTGAGGTGAATATGCATTGTATGTAGATATGTAAACAGTTTTGACATTAGCTCCTAATAATCACACTCTTACATTTGGGCATAAAGACGCCAACGTCCGCTTGACAGCATTTACATGAAAACGGTCTTAGTGTCTTTATGTGTCTGCTGTATTTTGTTGCATTTCCCTTAGAGTCCTTTGGGGCCCAATAACGCCACTAATGCGATTACCAATGTGGAAGGAATCGGCAAATGTCCTTGTTGTCAAAGGTAACCCAGGCAAAGCAAAACCGGCGAGTCAAGTGCAAAAGGGAAAGTGAGTGATTCTCGTATTTGTATGTATGTATGTGTTGATGCTTTCTTCCTGTATGCAAGAACAATTGTATTATATAATTGTATGTATATAAACATATATGTATATATAAAATTAACATCTCTTTTGCTTTGCTTTTCAGTTCTATTGATTTATGACCCAAAGAAATAGGGTGAAGTCAAATGCTATCGGTTGATGGCTGATGTTCAGAGCATACTGAAGTTATGGAGTGAACGCTTCTCCAGCGTAACACCAGGAGATGGCGAACCCGATTCCTCAATCGATGACGATGGTATAAATGTTCCATTGGCCGACGATGATGAGGTTCGAATAGCAATTATCGGATGATTGAAACCTCAGTGTGCTCTGCCCAATCCACAAAATCTGTGCCATTTACCAAGTAATAAGTCTCCTTAATATAAGGTCTTATCGAGCGTAGGGTGTGAAAGACTACAACAACAGACCTTATCAGCGTGGCTTTCGACCCGGAAAATCTACCATCGATAAGATTTTTAACATGCGTTAAATCTTGAAAAAGACTCGTGAAATGGAAATCGACACACACTACCTCTTCATCGATTTTAAAGCCGTCTTCGACAGCACGAAAAGTAGCTGCCTTTATGCCGTCATGTCTGAATTTGGTATCGGCTATACGGCTGCATAAGCTGACATTGAGCAACACCAAAAGATCCGTCTGTGTCGGGAAGGGTCTCTCAAAGCCGTTCGATACCAAACGAATTTTCAGACAAGAAGACTCTTTATCGTCTGTGTTCTTCAATCTATTGCTGGATAAAATAATTCGAGCTGCAGAGATAAATAGAGAAGGTACAATCTTCTATAAGAGTGTACAGCTATTGGCGTACCCCGATGATATTGATATCATTGTTTTCATCAACCGCGCGTTAAAGAGGGTATAAAAAAACAGTTATCGCATTGCCAACTTGGCTCGCACGTGTGGACAGTCATAATTTCGAAGACGTAGATAATTTCGTCTATCTTGGTAACAGCATCAACAGCAATAACAATATCAGCTTGCAAACCCAACATAGAATCACTCTTGCCAACAGACTGGACTGAATATGCAATTGCAAAGTCACGTTCTGTCTCGACGAACAAAGACCAAACTCTACAAGTCCCTCATCATTCCTGTCCTGCTATATGGTGCAGAGGCTTGGACAATGGCATCATCTGATGAGTCGGCCTTTTGCGGAAGATTTATGGTCCTTTGCGCACTGGCAACTTTGAATATCGCAGTGGATGGAACGATGAGCTGTACGAGATGTGCGGCGACATTGACATAGTTCAGCGAATCAAGACACATCGGCTCGCTGGCTAGGTCATGTTGTCTGGATGATAGAGAACATCCAGCCAAGGTTTTCGATTCAGTATACGCCGGTGGAGCATTTATTTGTGAATAATACAGTAAAGTTAACATAGAATATGAAAGAGAAAATCTTAAAATTCTCATTAAACTCTTCATAAATCGCAAGCGCCGGGTGATTGCTGGCCATTCATTAGGTTTAAATGCTTCATATATAAATCTTAAGCCTAAAGGTGCTTTATTTCGAGTGCTTGTATTGTGCTTTTCATACTCTTTCTCATATTCAAATAAAAAATGTATGCATAATTTATAAAAAATGCGGTTTAATATAAACTCTCTCCGCAAAGGTGGGCGCATACCATTAGCGCAAAGGCAGGAAACGAAGCGTGGGCCATTTCTTAAAGCTAAGTAAATGTAGCAGAAACAGTCAGCGGTAAGTTGCACGCTTTTTCATATCACATATACCCATACACGCACACATGTACACATGTACAAACTGAAGTAAGTTGCTTTGTATGTACTTTTACAGTTACTTACTGTTATGCGCTTGTAACTACATCTTATTCACCGTAATCAGGCACTCGTGTGTGCATGGTGGCAACGTGCAGCGGTGGGAAAATGAAAAAATATGAAAAATTTATAAATTATTTTATTATTACTCCACGCAGGCAAACACATACAAGCTTGTTTGTGTGTGTGTAAAGGCAACAGTACACACACGCGCGCTTACCGCGTTGACACATTGAAATATTTGATACAATTTATTATCTTGTGTACTCACCCAATATAAACACACACACGCACATACTCATATATGCTTACATATCAGCAGGTGTGTGCATAGTGTGTCCTTTGCCAGCCAAGTGTAAGTAGCATATTTTGAGGCGCAGACATTTGCAATATTTCACATGTACGCGTGAACGCCTTAAAGTATGCCTTCGCTCGCATATACATACATAGTTGCTATGCGTCTTGTACACTTATATTATGTATATTTAGCTTATTTGTCATTTTCGCTATTTTTCACCGAAACTCACGCGGGGTTACCACTTCACATACTAATTTGTTCTTTTTTTTATTTTTTTCTTCTTATTGCAGATGAAATAGTAAAAAATATTACGAAAGCGCTGCTCAATTGAAAACTTTTATGATTTACGATGCTTTCTGATGAGCCTAATTTGCTTAGGCGCAAGGCAATTAGTATAGAATGGAGTGAGGGCTGAAAAATTAATCATCAGCGCGTCGAATATGAGTTGTTATCTAATTTTTACAAGGGTAACTGTCTAATTTAGCCGAATTTGTGTGTTGTAAAGTTCAACTTGAGCTGATTTCTTTGAAAAAGTTTGCTCGTCTTCTCATACGAAGAGTTATCGGCGCTAAAATGACGTCATCGCAACAGCTGATACTGTCAAAGTAACGGTCAAGTCTTTCTAATATGAATTTTCGAAATTTCATGCTTGTTTTTGAGTTTTTTGAAAGTCTCAAGTCAGAGTTTTAGATTACATGAGACTTATTCTAACTATGTCTGCCCTCTTCTTATTTGACGGAGCGGACTCAGGTTGTCAATTTCGCTAAAGTGACGTCACCGCACGACCTCAACAACCACGCCGTTAGTCCTGCTTTCTCCATAATGGATAAGGAAGTGAAGTCTGGTAGTGAACATGGGCAAGACCTCTCATCAAATAAACCCCCGTCAGTGAAAGCCGAGGAAGAGGAAGACCTTCACTCCGCTGAAAAGTGGAGAAGAACATGGTTTCGCTTGGAATCACGCCGCATTGCGGAAAGAAGAAACGACTGGCGCGCTGTTGTTAACTAGGCTATAAAACGGTGTCTACGCCAGTAAAGAAGAAAAAAGAAGACGTGACCGCACCAGCTGATGTTCCAATTAGGCTATTCGGCATAATGCTGGTTGTAGTTCCAGTCGAAAATATTTCAGATCCCCCAAAATCTATTTAGGACTTTAGCTCAAAGTTCAATTAAAACACTTATTTACAAAGTTTTGAGTTCCAATTCCGTCCTAACTTGCGAAACAGTCTATTATTGTACAGGATAAGTGACTTCACTCACCTCATAGTTATTGTACTGTTGGTTATAGGTACTCATTACGCCTAATTATGCAACAATATTGCATATAATCAGCGTGGTTTATGCGCAATTCACACATCCAACCGAATGTTATGGCAGGCCGACTGACGGAAACGAAGTGTAATGTGTGCATGAGTCCGTCGCATGTGGCCGAGACGAATTTATATGATCGGAGCGGGAAATTGTCATTATGCCGTCGTTTTATTAACCATCAACAGCGGAACAATTAAATCGTCATGACGGTCATAACTCAGCTTAATGACTGTTAATGAAAACAATTGAGCTGCACCAAGGATGCTGCAGGCTTTGTGGCTGGGGCGTGAAACGGGCGGCAGACAAGTGATGCGACGGACAGACATATTGTTTGACATAAATAATTAAATACGGAAATGAGGTAGTTTGCGCGAAGCCATGTCGTGTATTGTCTGGATTTATGTGAATTTAAGGTATTTAATGCAAAAATATTCATACAAGTTGAAATGTTTTAAAATCGGTTACGAGATATGGTAGGGTTTAAATATGCCACGCTGAAATGGCAGAAACTGGTGTTATAAACGGTTGATCAAATTTAACCCGCACTGGTGCATTTAAACTAAGCTCACAAAACCAAATTGATTCAAAAGTTTTCACAGATTATTACAACCTTTTTTTTGTTCGTATGTTCGGCATCCCTTTTTTTATGACGAGGAAAATTTTTTAGCTCGGAAAAAATTAACACGGAGTTTGCTTAAAATTTTGCGGCGGAGCATAATGAACTACTCTTCAGGCAGTTCCTGCTATGGTGCAACTAACTCTCGACAAGCACTGACCGCCATTCAGTGGAGCTATCAACACTTTCTCCGACTCCCTTTTAGTGAATGACGCACTCGGAGTCAAACCACCATCCATTGCGCGCAGCTTTGTTCTGGATACTATAGTGGGTTAAACTCTTATTTATCCAGAATAAATCCCGACATATCCAATATATGTCCTGCGTGCAATGAGTCTCCACATGACACTGGCCACCTCTATGCAAGCTCCACCAACCTCACTCATCTGACACCCCTATCACTTTGGATTGACCCCGTCGATTAGCACGTTTCTTAGGCCTTCCATTGGATGACGTCGACGACAACTTAGCTAATCCGTACCATCCTAAAGGGAACTAGGTACCCGCTAAAACAACAACAATATGAGACGTGGATAATTGAATATAACGTCGATACTGCACAACAATTTAGAATGGACCGAAAGCGAACCACAAAAAAAAAAAACAAAATTCGCTGAAAGATGGCCTTCAGATCCCATTCATGTGAAAATTGGATTAACCATTGTATTGGCTAGGGAGCCTAATTTAAAAGCAATAGTAAAGCATTGCATTAAAATACGTGAAAATTCAGTTTTTACGTCAGTCCGGGTTATTTTTGATCATATGTTATAATAAATATATTACTTTTTTTATGATGCAATAATAAATATTTGGCTTTATATTTCATTGCTCGCTTTGTTGTTTTCAGACATACATAGGTTAAATTAGGTTAGGTAGATAGGCTGATTTCTCTTCTTGACGCATGTCCGTTGTGATGCCTAGAACTCCTCAGATATATGCAAGTATCAAAAGGACAGTCGCATATTGACAAAACATCTAGAGCTTGCAACAAATTTATTTATGCGGCTATTATAATTTCTAGCCAATTCAGCGGGTTATCAGAAAGTATGGCAACCGAGATGCTTCAAACTCAGTCTGTCGAAAGCTGGAGAGTGGAATAGAAGGTGTCTAGATGTTTTCACCTCACATTCTTCATGATAACTTTGACAATTTGCGTTCTCAAAAATCTTTAGGCCTTTAGCCAATGGGGTAGTGTGCAGTTAAGACGCCTATCATTGCGAAGATGTGAGCCTACTGAAGAACTATTAATTTAATGGAACTTTAACTTTCCACTTCGCTAGACATTGCAATGTCTCATTACCAATACTTTGGTTATCGGAATGCTTGGAGGAGCGGAAACTATCACCTCTATCTCTGAAAGAAAGTACGTGAAGAGTCTATGAGTTTGATGCCAAAATCTTCATAAAAAGTTGTGCTCTTCTGTTGTCGTCAAGGTCATTGCATAAAAGCGGCACTCAAATATACACTTAATGATGCCACGTATTCATTTTATTTCGCTTTCACATCGAAATCCTTTCAGTGCTACTCAAGAGTCCTTCATCAAGCCAAGGCTAAGCTTGGCGCGCGTACATTCTTCGCTAAATTTATAGTTGCCGAGTGATTTCACAACAATGAAATGACCCATAATTGCTTGCCACACTAGCATAATGAACTTCCAACTGCCGCACACTCAACAATCAAGTACCCAGCTCTACTCAGCTGAAGTGTCAGCTCAGCAAATACAACGGTGAGCACGTCAATTCGGGACATTAATAGGCGAAATGCTGCTTGTTCACATTCATTATTAACCACTTACCTTGACCGGTGACTGCAGTGCAGCAGCAGCAATGAGCGTCCGTCCGCATAGAAGCCATGTGGCAGACACAGCTTCGTAATGCATTCGCAGAGAGTGACCTTTAAATGTTGACTGACAACTAACGGCCATTTGCGTGGCGAAAGTGTGGGCGTGTGGGATGCGCACTTAAATGGCTCAGCTGTTCGGTAGTTTGATGGCTAAAATCAGCGCAACGCGCCGCGAAAATCAATAATTGTTATGCACCATGGCAAATGAACTCGGCGCACAAGGACGCATTGTTGTTCGCGGCGTCGACTGCCATAAATTCAATGGATGCTGCCGCTCAGCCGCGCTTACCGTTCACCAAAGCTCGCGCTGGCGCTTATTTTCAGCGTCGACTTTTGCACTTTATGCATAATTTTTGCGCTGCTGTGCGGCCTTTGCGTTTTCGGTTAATTTGAAATGTTTATAAATAGCCACTTGGCCGAGCTGCGCTTCTCACTTTCAGCGGCGGTGGCGGCCAATTGCACTTGATGAATGCATTGAGTCGGCAGCAAAAGTTGCTTAATTGCATTTTCATGCCACTTTGGTTAGCAATTGACCTTTGATTGAGTAACTGCTATTTTTAATAAATTTTCCGCGCGCTTTAATTGAACAGAGATCAGGGCGGCAGACGGCAGAGCGGCTGTAAAGCCGGGGGAATTGGCAAATGAGCTCAAGTTGGATGTGAAAATGGAAAAGCCATTTCGTTTAGTGTTGGCTGAGATTAAAGCATTTTAATAATTAAAATTTGCATGCAATCTGCTCCGTAAATAAACCTGAAAACGTTTCGCATATCCAAAATTGGGAAAATTGCAACTATTACTATTTTATGTGTTAGCGCTTTTAATATCTGAATATTTTTGAGCTATTGATCGGAAATTTTGCACACGTTCTTTTCTTACCAGGAAGCTGCTCGTTTGTCGGAACCGCCGATATCGGACAACTATAGCATATAGCTGTCATACAAACTGAACGTTCGAAATGAAGTGCTTGTATGAAAAACTTTTTAGTTTTTTGAGATATTGTCACGAAATTTGGCATGGATTATTATCTGAGGCAATAATGTAATTTCCGTGGAAATAGCTCAGATCGGATAACTTTAGTCTACAGCTGCCATACAAATTGAACGATTGAAAGTACATATATGAAAAACTTTTTAAGTTCACGAGATATTGTCACGAAATTCGGTATGGGTGATTATCTAAAGCAATAATGTAATCTCCGCAGAATTCGTTCAGATCGCATAACTATAGCATATAGCTGTCATACAAACTGAACGTTCGAAATGAAGTGCTTGTATGAAAAACTTTTTAGTTTCTTGAGATATTGTCACGAAATTTAGCATGGATTATTATCTGAGGCAATAATGCAATTTCCGTGGAAATAGCTCAGATCGGATAACTTTAGCCTACAGCTGCCATACAAATTGAACGATTGAAAGGAAGTACTTATATGAAAAACTCTTTAAGTTCACGAGATATTGTCACGAAATTCGGTATGGGTGATTATCTAAAGCAATAATGTAATCTCCGCAGAACTCGTTCAGATCGCATAACTAAAGCATATAGCTGTCATACAAACTGAACGTTCGAAATCAAGTGCTTGTAACTAAACTTCTGTATTTGTGGTGGGTATTAAAGGTTCGGTACAACGGAAGTTAAAATTTTTTAAGGTTTTAGCTGATTTTGTAAAAAAATAATTCTATACGCGTGACTATTCAAATTTATTAACCACCACGGCGTATGAGTAATCACAACGATACTGCCAGTGAAGTGCATTGCTAAGCTGAAAATACCAGCATGCCTTTAAAAATCGATAAAAACAAAGAAAATAATTTGTTGCGTGTACATACTTATGCATATTTAATGCTCATATGCATTACATTTGCGCCGCCCGACTCGATGATGTTAATGAATTTCACTTCAATACTTGAAATCAATTAGTGCGTCTGCATTTTAAATAAATGTTTGTCGACTGTGTGAAATTCTTTTGTTAAGTTTTTCTTTCATTCGCGCCTTTTCCCATATGCAGTCATTATTAGTCTGCGTATGCATGTGTGTGTTCCCTGCGCAACGCTGATCGCATCAGCTGCCCACACAGCTATTAATTGCCTCATTGCTTGTTGCTTGTAAATTTTTATTATATTTTATATTTTTATGCAATTCAATTGAATGTGTTCTCTCTTTATTGCACCTGCGCTTAATTGCACTTTTCTGGCCAATAAATTCAATTCAGCATGATACGTGTGCGCTGAATAGTGTGTCTTTGTGTCTGTGCTGCGAGAGACGGAGTGCGACGAGCGTTATAGGAGGCGCATTTATTATTTAAGGAAGCTCTTCGCAGCGACGCCAAAGGAAGTGATATTGCGGTAAATTTTGTATGTGTATGTGTATGTGTGTATATATGTGTGTATATTTGGGCGGTTATTTGTGCGTATGCTTTCTCTATACTTTAACTGCTCAGTGGTGCAGAGTTCATCAGCGCCTTGTGTTGTTGTCCGCTCGGCGCTTAATTCAGCGCGAACGCTCAATAGCGCTATTGAATAGCGAGCAGATCATGCGCCTGCATGCTTCTTTAAAGCATATTTACTTATATTATAATCAAGCATCATTTGCATTACACGCTTTTCGCGGCTACACACAGCAGCTGCGAGCAGGTTTGCGCAAATAATCAACGTAAAATCGCGCTTCACACCGCGGCGTGAATGTCGTATGCGTTTGTGTGTGTGTGTATGTATGCCAAGTGGGCATTGATTTCAATTACCTGAGAATCTTTTGCGTGAGACTACACTCTCGAGTACTCACCACATTAATGCTGGCTTAAGTTCATCCGCGCCAACACACACACACACACACACTCAGCCATATGCTGCATGGCACAATGGCATATCAAGTCTTTATTACTCGTCTTACATTTATTATTATTACTTATCATTATTGTTATTGTCAATCGAGTCATTATGCTTGAGCACTGCCTCGGCAGCGCGTATTTATTGCCAAGGAAAATTGCATTAAGCGCAAAGCGAAATAAAAGCATGCTATGTAAACGTTTACAGGAGAATTCTGCGCCGATTCAAAAACTATCGGGTAAATGACTGAGCAGCGCGCTCGTCTACGCGAGTGTATTAAAGCGAAAAGCGCACGCTGCTGTTGCCACTGCGCTTGGCTATAATGCGCGCGGAATGCAATTTAACATTCGCTTCGTTGGCCGTTCGAGTGGAAACGCTATAAATATGCAATTCAGCAGCAGCTCTGGCGGCAGGTTGGCAGCACTCGCACACAGCGGTTGGTTAGTAGCACGATGTGCGGGTCCTCTTCGCTGTGCTTGTAGCAGAAATAATCAAATAAATTTTATATTGCACTTGCATGGCTCGAGTGCGAGATTTTCGCTTGTATAAACTAAGAAATAACTGAAGTAAATAGCGGTCAATACCAGTATCCGCTGTTTTATTAAATTTTTGCATATTTCAAATGATTTTGTTTGTCTGAAATGAAATTTTATCGCATATTTCCAAACACTTCAACGTCTAATTCGGTTTCGAGTTGATTAAAAATAAGCGTAAATACGTTTAAGAGATTAAGCTTCATAAATTTAGCTGTTTTGATAGTTTACGCGCCTAAATGTAGGCAAAGTTATTTTACCAAAACCTTTTTTTGTAGTTCGAGATGATTAAAAATAACTGTAAATACGCTTAGGTGTTTAAACTTTAAAATTTTATCTGTTCTGGCAACTTATGAATAAATGTAGGCAAAGTTATTTGAACAAATTTCTTTATATTGTTCGAGATGATTAGAAATAACGGTAAATACGTTTAGAAGCTTAAATTTCAACCGCTATGGCGGCTTACGCCGAGAAGTAGGCAAGTTGTTTTACTTTAATTTGTTTTTACACGCATTAAAATATTTTTACCTTATTTTATAAGGAGCAAAGAAAATATAATATTGTCCACAATAAGTATCTTATTGATTATTCATATATGTTTATTAGAAAAGAACAAAAAACCCAAACTTTGGTTACGATCATTCAGTTTATATGACAGCTATATGCTATAGTGATCCGATCTGAACAATTTCTGCGGAAAGTACATTATTACTTTAGGCAATAACGCGTGCCAATTTTCGTGAAAATATCTCGTCAAATAAAAAAATAGTTTTCCATACAAGGACTTCATTTGGATCGTTCAGTTTGTATGGCAGCTATACGCTATAGTGTTCCGATCCATAAAAATTCTTCTGAGATTGTAGCGATGCTTTGAAAAATTAGCCATACCAAATTTCGTGGATATACCTCGTTAAATGAAAATGTTTCTCATACATGGAGAAAAGGACGTGTGAAAAATTTCAGATCGGTATCTTAAAAATTGAGAGACTGGTAAACGTATGGACCGAAGGAAAGTCGGTCGGACAGACGGGCATGGCTAACTATTGAGCTGCTGATGTCTTGTATGAACTAATAATATACATATGTGTGCCTCTGAGGCTTAATTCAATAACAAAATACGGATTGAAATTATTTTATTTTTTTTAAATCAACCTTTAGACACAGAATTGAATTGAGTGACTTTTTAACGCTCCTAGGCAAATGCTATGGCTATTTTAGCTTTCACATATATTTTTGTAAGCCAATTTTTAAGCACTCTGACTATTTTAGTATTTTTTTCATTATTTTCATTCACTCTTAACGTAGAATATTGCATCAAATGTAACGTTTGCGTTTGAGAAAAGTCCTCTTGATTTTTAGTAAATTAAATTTTAAACACAAAACCGAAATTTAATAGTAAACTTGAAGGAGCTCTCATGTATGTATGTACATATGTATAATTGGCTATTTGGTTTACTATAAGCAAGGTAAACTAAAAGTTACGTATACGCCCAGGTGCGCCCTTTGTGCAAGCAAACTTGCAATGTTTTTTCGAATTTTTCTTTTATAAAGCTATACAAATGTTATTTTAATTGCAGCAAGATACTTGTAAGAATTACAAAAACACGAGTTAAAGTGGAAGCTGCGAGCTACAGCAAACTCGCCTGATTTGGTGGCGTTCCTCCGCCACCTTGTCTCACAACGCTGTCGTTACTACCAGCGAGTTCGCCTTTGTCTTGCACATTACGAATTGCTGAAAATTTCAAATTGAAATATTTCTACTTCATTGATTTTCTTCAATGTGCCAAAGTTTCAGTCGCATAATGTCTTGCTCGCTTGTGTATATGTATGTGTATGTGTGTGTCGAGTGGAAATCATTGAAATACGCCAATGTTGTAACACTTGCATGTTGAATGCTGTAAATAAGCAAAATATACACATAAACAGCCAACAACGAGACAATGTGAAAATGGGTGAAGTGGTCTAAAGAGCGTGGGCGTCTGTGTTTGTGTGTGTGTGTGGGTGTGTATGCTGGCACAAGAAGTAATCAATTTCGTTTCGCAGCGTATAAGTAATAGCAAATAGCAAATATTTCTCCAATGTTAATATGTCTGAACGAGTGCTGTGTAAATATATAACAAACTGTAAATATTTGCATGCGCATTGTATGGCTGTGTGTGTGAGTAATTTGTATTTACAGCCCGAAGGTGAATTTGCCAGGCTAACGAAATGGGTAATTGAAATTTTCTTTACTACTTAGATTTCAAAGATGCTGATGCTGTAAGCTTGAATTGCTCCAGAGCAGATATGCCTTTGCACTTCCATTTTAATTGATAGCAACTACAGATACATATACTTCTGTATATATATATAAGTAAGTATTGGCAAGTTGTTGTTTTCATATGTTATGCATGCACTTATGTTTGTATACAATAAATAACAATTATCTCTCAAATAAAGAGGAATGTTCAAAGTGGCATACATTTGAGCTCACCAACAGTTGCGCCAATCGCCTGCTCTACATATTTACTTGCAGAAATGTTTAAAAAATAGCTAATGTATGTGTTTTAAAATGAAAAATACATCCCACTGCTGTGAATTAGTAACGCAATTGCTTACGTAATAGCATTTAAATGCACTGATTTATGCAAATGCACTTGAATATGTATATCTCTTCATTGTACTGCGCTTTTTCATTAGCGGCATGCACATACTCGTTGCATTAATAAATAAATACTTGTGCCGCATGGGACGCTAAGCTTCGTGGGAACCTAACAGCAGTCTGTTCTTGAACTAGCATTGCGCTTTTTTCGCAATTTTCCCTGGAGTGCCTCGAAAGCGCAGAGCGAAGGTATGTGGATGGCTAATCATTGGCAAAAGAGTTGGGAAAATTAATAAAAAGAAGTGAAGTGTATAGGTATGTGTACTCAAATGTATAAGCATATAAAAATATGCCTCTTTACACTACAACCTCACTTAGAGAGTACTTTTTTTGTACTTTTTTACACTACAGCATCACCTAGAGGATATTTTTGTCATTGAAAAGTCACCGGCTTACCATAATAATACATTTTTTTTTTGGCAAAATTCGTATTTTTTTATTCAATATAGTTTACTTTAAGGGCCATATATTGATTATTCTCACTTCCTCCAAATTTTTGATACAATTTTTGTGCTACCTTTTGTTCTTTGCTTCAAATTAGGTCCCAGTTTCGGCGATCACCTCTTCTTTCGATGAAAATTTCCTCCCAGCGAGTAATCCTTTGAGATCTGCGAACAGGAAATAGTCACTGTGCGCCATATCTGCAGAATACGGTAGATGCGAAAGCAATTCGAAACCCAATTCATGAAATTTTCACAGGACTTTTGTGTCCTTCCACGCTTTGTTTCGGTTCTTCATGTCCACTCGGCTGACTGCCGATTGAATTGCGGCGTGAAATGTTGTAGCCATGTTTCATTCATTTTCACATATAGACGCAAAATTTCGGTTTGATTACGGTCAAATACTACTCAGAAGCAGCAATTCGTTTTTGTTCTTGAAGGATTGTGAGATTGTGTGACTCCCAGCTTGCAGCGAGCTTTCGCATATCCAAATATTTATTCAAAATATATCATATACGTTGCTGTAATGTCTTTAGAGTCTCATCTCTGCCGAACAACCGAAATTATTTTGGGGATTTCTTTGAAGTTTTCGTCGGTAACAGCCCTTTTAGGGCGTCCACTACCTCCTCATGTGCTCGTTTTGTCTTGTTCAAACTTAGCAAACCACTTTTAAATGGTTGATTTTCTTGATGTAGAGTCCAAATAATGTTGATCAAACCAAACCTTGGACAGTATTTTTTTCCCAAAAAGCAATGCTTTGTCAAGGGAGCCTGCTTTGGGCGCCTGCTTTGGAGGCTTCAAAAAAATAAATTTTTTGAGGATTTTTATTGGTGGGAAAGAAATAATTGATTCAAGCGAAATTTCTAGGGTTTATAGTTATATATTTAAACATCATTTGAAAATTTTTTTGATGCGCAATCTTTGATATTCTGCCTTTGGGAAGCAATTGCGCAATGCAACTCGCATGTGCATTTGTCGGGCGGCGTGCAGGATTCAAGTAGCAATTTCTATCGGAAACAAAAATCCAAAAAGATTCATATTTTTTAATAATTTATCTTCTAGTTAAACTAAGAAAATTCCAAGCAAAAAATGTAAAATTTTAAAATTTTTTAAAAATTGAAAAAAGGGTTTTTGGGACAAAAAAATTTTACTTCATGTTTTTTAAAAATATGTTCAAACTTGACTTTTCTTAGTGTTTTTTAGTTTAAAGAGAAGATAATTTAATGCCAAAGATAATAAATTTTTCCCCAATTCCATACGACGTTTAGTTTTTTCCATCCTGCCCGCCAATTCAGAAAAAATCGTAAAAATGAAAAACCGAGAAATCGCGCCTCAAAGTTTCGTTTTTTGCCCAAGCGTTCATATACATATCTGCTAGACGCTCGATCACTATTTCCCTTCTAGCCTCGAAAATATTTCGAATTTAAATCTATAACTTTGGCGTCATATTCTTAGATTATTTTTTAAGAGATTTAGGCAAAAAAAAAGTTCGATTTTTGGAAGCTTCTAAAGCAGGCTCCTTCCTTAAATTTGTACGAAAACTCATTGCAATTTGTACTCAAAATTAAAATTCAAAAGTTAAGTACGAAAAACAGTTATGATTTTCCGTTTATGTAGTCTACCAAGACTTATAAATGTCCACTTTTGACCCCAACACAGAGTTACATATACACATGTGCGAGTATGTGTGCGTGCGCCTTGGCTTACGCTTTCAACTAAGCAGTGATATTAGAACACTCGTTAATGCCATTTAGAGCAGCTCATTAAAGGAAAACCCAGCACCATTGCTATTTTTATAATTGGAAAAACCACGAAGAAGAAGAAGCAGCAGCAAATGCAGAGAGTACGCACTTTAGTACTTAATTAGCGGCAGAAGTCTCGAACTCAGACGCTTTATTATGACATTTTACACGTCCGGCATAAAAGCGCGGCCACGCCGAACACAGTTGGTGGCGCTGGACAAGTCAATGGCCCAGTCTAACGCGCTTGCCGCACCACGGCGCTGAGGACATGCGACACTTGTGGCCTGTGAGGCTGTGCACATATGTGTGCGTGTATGCTTGGGCGCTTGCTTAGCCGCGTGCAAATATTTGCCACATTAAAGTCAAACAACACACAGCCATCGCGAGCGGTGTACTTACCACAAGCAGTCGGGAGTGGGCGGGCCACCACTGTGCACTCTATACTGGCTTTGGCATTGTCTTTTGTGCCACTTTTTCCGACGCCATTCAAAATAATGATCTCGACCAGGCAGCCAGCCGGCCAGCCAGCCGGCAGTTAGTTGAGTCTGTCAAACGCATGCATTTTTTGCTGCTTGCTGGCCAACCGCGTCTGTGTGTGTGTGCCGTGAGCTGTGCGCCGGTGTTTATGCGCTGCTTATTTGCGCCATTAAATTGGATGCGCTGGGCGTGGTGTGCGGCGAGCGTCTTGACGTCGTTAAGGTGACATTTAGATAAATATTATTAAGCTTGTTTCTGCTTTTATTGTTATTGTGCTTGTAGTTATTGTCTGCTGTGCTTTGTTTCAACTTTTTTTTTGTTTTGCCTACCTTTTGGCGCAACTAAGGCGCTGTCTGTGTGCTGATTTTTTCAGCGCTTTTTTTATATTTTCATTTTAATGGTTTCACTCTTGACTCGCGGCGGCCATTGTCGCTCTGCGCGTGACACTTTATTTGTTGCAGTTTGCTTTTATCATCGCCGCGGACCGTGCGCGACGCCTAGAAGTAGGCAAATGAAATAATGATAACGACAGGTGGCACGTGGAAGGCCTTGAAAATGATGAAGCCATTTTGCAGCAGATTGCGGATGATTTTATTAAAAAAAAATTATGAAATGAAATTATGAGAAAAATGAAATAAAAATTATGGAAGAAAAATTTAAAAAAATATGGAAGAAATCTTAAAAAATTAAGGAAAAAAATACCTAAAAGATTATGGAGAGAAAAGTGAAAAAAATTGCATGCAACAAATTGTGTTGTAAGTTTTAAATTTTAGCTAATTGAGTGCAGGCGCTTTTAGTATTAATTGAGTGTTCTCAGAAATGCTTTGTATATATTAAATTTATTTTAAATATTAGAAAGTTTATGCACACATTTTAATTAAAAGTAAATTTGCGAAAATCTCTCAAGCGCTAAATTAATTTGTTAACAGTTGTATTACTCGTTTTTTGTATTAAAGCTTTTCGTTATCAAAAATTTTTTTTTTGATTTATTACTTTCAATAAATTAATTTTTAATTTATTGAAAATTATGTGAAACACAAATTTGATATTTTCCTTTTCATTTTGCCTCTAAGCGCTTGTGAAATGCAGCGAAAAAATTTGCCGCTATTGAAGTGCATTAGCATAAGTGCCACAAATACGGCATACAGTGGCTAAAAATGTGCTTTTGTTCATTAATACCGCTTTAAATGCCGTTAGTTTTGCTAATAATTGTGTGCTAGAAATTGCATTTAATTTCGCTTTAAACTCATCAAATATTTGTCAATAAAATAGGCCAGCTCTTATGCTCGTTAACAAGCGCATTTAACAACAGTCGAGTGGCGCGCGTGAGTGCCACTAAAATGGAAATTTAAGCGCACGACACGAGTGCTTGAAAATCTGTTGAGCGCTTTTCTAAACCAAAAATAAAAAGCAAAAACAGCTATGCACAAGCAAACAAAGCAATAAAAAAATTAAAAAAAAAAAATTAAAAATAGTTAAAAAAATGAAAAAAATTGCAAATATTGATTTGGACATGCAACATGTTGGGTTTTCATTGCCACACGCGCACAATGCACTTAATATGCATGCAACATATTGCCTTCAAATCGCTTTCACTCCATTTGGCGCCGCCGGCCATTCAGCTAATAATTTCTATTTAAATTTTCCCAGCGAAAATATGCGAATGCAAGTGGAAATCGAGCTTTAAATATTTATAGTATGTGTTCGATAACAGCGCACACCACTGGCGCTTAATGCAATAATTTTGCATGCCTCCATTGCAATGCCACTTGCCCCTGCTGCCGGCATAGCGCAGTGATAAAAGTCAAATATTGTTGCAATCTATTAGTTTTATTGGCAATTATTTATTTGATTTCTATTTTCTAATAGCCACTCATACACAAGCGTGTGTGTGTGGCAGCTATTTAAATTGTAAAATTGCCATAAGTTGGCATTTTATGCAAATTTTTGCACTGCGCCTTGTGTGTGTGTGTTTTATTATCAAAGTGAACTTTGCCAGCGTTTGACGCTATCAATTTAATGTACATAAATTATTTGTAAATATTTGCTATTAATTTCAAGCGTTTCACATTAAATGTTTACACAAAAACAATGCGTTTGCAAGTGTGACATTTTACTGCTTTTAAATAGCAATTGTTTGCTAATTATATTTTTTTTGACTGACGAGAAATTATTCCATTATTTCGTGGCGCGTTTTGTTGTTGACAGAGTCTAATAGAAAATTGTATAAACAGCAAATGCGTTGTGGGGGTTGGTTGATGGGCGCTTAAGCCGTGAAAAAACAAAACACACATAATTTTTGGTTTGGTTGAATTACATTTTATTTAACATAATTTCCGGCGCTTAAGCTACAACGCACCACCTGTTGACAAGTGAGGCTTAGAATATTAAATAAAAATTAATAGATATGAAGCAAATTATTATGAAATTTCTTTATACATGTTTATCTTTGTAAATATTGGGTAGTCGAAAAAGTCTTTTCGTCTTCAACTAATTTTTTTTATATATAATATATTCAAAAATAAATAAACAAATATGTACCACTTTGGTCGACCACTTTTTGCTTTGATATACGACCGACAAAATACGAAAAGACTTTTTCGACTACCATAAAATCTTTCAAATTTTAACACTGTTTCAAAAAAATGATCATTTGATATATGAATAATAACAAATATTAACTTCTATGCATTTCAACTCAAGCGCAGCAATATAACGCTTGTGAACGGTTTCTTTTTTAGCAAAATATGAATTATACAATATACGTGGGTTGCCTTTTGTATTGCGTGTTTTGACAACCTTAGTGTCGCAAACTGACAACTCACAGCTTTAACGTAAAGTTTGACATTTTTTGTTATACATACTCAGGCCTTTTTGACATACGAGCGCTATTATGTGAGTTACCGTAACTTAAAATATTCAACTCGGCCAAAAATTTTGCAATCTGGCAACTCACAGCTTTCTCGTGAAGTTTGATATACATGATCAGGTTTTTTGACATACGAGCGCTATTTATGTTGTTTACGGTAACTTAAAATATTCATATCGGAGAATAAATGGAATTAAATCGCAAATTAGCTCATCAGGATTGAATAAATGAATGATGCAATGAAGCTGCATCAAGAAGCAGCACTGATAAACGCTGGTATTATGAATTCAATAGAGCTCCTAGATTGCCCTAAAACGCATTTCGTGGAGATCGTCCAAAATCAGTTGTTGTTTTAGAAACCATAGATGCTGTGCGCAAACTAATATTACAATATCGTTATGTGTGGGACCAGCATAAGGTCAACTTTGCATGAACATTTGGATCTCATACAATTTGTCAAAAAAAGAGATTCGTGTCGATTAGTTGAGAGAAAATTTAAAGAAATAAGATAGCGGTGCTTCGGTACACGTCTATGAAGTAGTGACAGGTGATGAATCGTCAATTTGTACATATGAGCCCAAAAGTAAACAGCAATCGACTGTATGACTGTTTCAAGCTGAGCCGAATTCAACAAAGTTGTTCGCACATGAAGCACTGCAGAGTCAAAGGTTGTCAGTTCTTTTGGAAAAACTAAGCATGGGGACAGACATAGCACTAGCACAACTGAACATCGATTGCCCTTCACCACGACAATGCGAGCTCTCACACATCGACTTAAACAACCGAATTTTTGAGCACTGAAAACATCAATTTGTTGAGCAAAGCACCATAGAGTACTGACTAAGCAACGAAAGACTTATTTTTATTTCCGTACGAATAAAATAAACTAAGAAGTCAATGATTTTCGACAATTGAAGAGACTGTTGATGCGTTCAGAAAGCATTTTTCGGTTATATCTCCATTAGAGTGGCAAAAATGCTTCGTCAAATGGTTCCAATGCGGTTGAAACGCATACTAAACTGTATAGATCTTATTGGAGAATATTTTGAAAAGAGCAGTAAAGCGACTTTCAATGATTAATATTTGTTTTTGTCTTCTAATACAGAAATATTAAAGAGAACCCTCGCCTAAAAGCGCCTAAAGTATGCAATAATACACAGGCCCACAAGATGCTACAACAAACGGCAATGCTTCACAAAATACTTCTACCTAACGAGCGATATTTAGAAAGAGAAGTGAAGAAACAATAAACACAAAATGAGAAAAAAATAATAATAAACCAAAAACCAACAAAAGCGCGTCAAAATATTTGGCACCAAGTGAGGCGTAAAATTGGCATTCCTGCCAGTATTTGAAGTGTATAAAGACAGGCGTTTCGCAATAATTCATTACAAAGGGACGCAGTGAGTCAATAGCAGCAGCGAAAGCAGCAGAAAAGGGAGGAAAATGAAATAAGATGCAAAATGTGAAATTTAGAAGCAAAAAGTAAGACAAAAAAACTGCAAACAACAATAAAACAATAAATAAAAAATTCAAAAGCGGAAAAATAAAAATTACAAAAACCAAAAGAAAGAGTGCCAGAGCAATGTTGATGAAGCCAATGCCATCGCGGTGAGAATAAGGCCGTCTCAGGGTTGCCGGCTACACGCAAATATAGGCACGTGCGTTTGTTTAACCTTCGGCTGTAAAATTAATTGCAACAGTTTGCTTGGCTACACGCCGCAAAAACTAAAGCAACTCGGCTGCAAGTACAGCTAACGCACGCAGACATACATATACATGTTTGCACATATATCACTGAAATCGATTTGTTAGGTGTTGATGACAGGTGCTTTAAGCAAGCAAAAAGTCAAGCTGTCTTGTTAAACAAAAACTAAAGGAAAAATTGAGAGAGCAAGAGAAAAATTTCGCCAGCATATCTACCATTGCTGATGACCAGCAAAAAAACACTGACCTTAGTCAAGTCAACGCTGTCAGCAATACGCTTCCGCTGCTTGTAGTCTTCAAGTTGTATTCATATACTCATATATATACATATGTATATATCTGTGTGTTTACCTTTCGACAGCTGTACGGACATCATTTGTATTTCGCCAAACACCCAAACACGTCGAGCACTTGTGCTGACCAGCAACAAAGTCGATTTGGCGCTTTTAGCGTTTTTAGCGGCGCTTTAGTCCACTTTGAAATACACACACACACAGCTACAAAAAGCACTGATAGTGCGCAGTAAGAGCCAATAGTTAACCTCACTGAGTCAACACATCCGAATGATGGATTATTTGTAGTTTACTTGAAAGTTGCACAATATTGCCATCAATGCCTCCGAAATTGCTTCGCTTTGGGCCACTTTTTCACCGGCATTCACCTACAATGCCACAAGCAAGACTTTGCGGTTTTTCTAGATTGTTTTTCGCACTCGAGTTGACAATTTCATAGTTCATAAGTATTTTCGCTCTTTCTTTTCCGATATGAGTACATCTGTGTGTGTTTTATAAGTATAGTTAAGAATTTTTTGCCTCAACTGAGCGGAAATACCAATAAACAGATAGTTCATAGTTCAACGGATGCGCTTGCATGTGTATGTGTATGTGCGTTTGTCTTACTTCGCTCCACTGCGCTTTGTTTGCTTTAGCCGGCGTATAATAAATGCACGCCCATAATGGCTAACGGGCTTATCTAGTGCGTTGACCAGCAACATCTGTCACTGTTGACTTAAGTGTGCACAGTTACTTTGCATAAGCATAATATATTATTTAGAATTCGTGGAAAACTCATATCTTTTGTGGGCATCAAGAGTTTGTAGATCTGTCGTTATAAATGGGTTCTTTATAGTCGCACACTAGGAAGCCGTTAGTGGGCAAATCTTAGTGTGGTCGAAGCACTTGGAATTTATGCAGAATATTTTTATAATTTTTTTTTTTGATTTTTACCATTGTAAGGTAAGGTACATAACCTTCGATTCGATTCAAGATTATGCTTAGCTTTGAATGTGTACAAAAGCACGCTTTTAGGCGCTAGACTGTATGGCCTTTATAAAAATTACTTATGGAATATATCAACTGAATCCACAATGACTTCTCAGCAGGTATTTTTGCAAAAGTTATGTTTAACTGTTTAAAATTTTTTTCTAAGGATTCCGAGCTTCTCAGGAATCAACAATTTTCATCCGATGTTGCCTTTTATATTTCGGGATTAGAGCACAAAAACTAATATTTAGCGAAAAATCAATTTATTATTTTTAAAAATATTCTCCGTTAAGATCTATACACTTTGCACTCTGATAGAGGTATCTCCGAAACATGCGTACTGAACGCATCAACGGCCTCTTCAGGTGTCGAAAATCATTGACTTTTTAGTTTATTTTATTTGTTGTTGTTGCTCGGTTAATCTACGTCAAAAGTTATAAAAAGTGAACAAAAATGAAAACGGTCGTGATTTCATTCCATTTTTGTTCAAGATGAATATTTTAAGTTACTGTAAACTACATAATTTGGTAATATTTTTAGTACACATGATTTTATAAGAAATGGAATATATGTAGGTATGTAAAGACCCTTGAACTAAAGTGATTAGAGTGTTGCATAGACTCTTAGTTCCATGAAATAACCTTTCTTTTCCTGATTAAATTCCACAAAATCAGATTTTCCGTTATCCTTGCTTGATTACTTTAGCTAGCTTTTGCGGTTAATGAAAGTATAATTGCCCCACTTGGATTGCAATCACCTGCTGCGAGTTGCTCATTGAGCGAAAGGGATTTCTTTAGAAGAAGAAGAGGAAGAAGAAGAAGAAGCAGAATAAGAAGTAGAAGAGGAAAATGATAAAGAAAATATACAAACTCCATATTCTTGCTCAAAGTAATATTCTAAAAGAAAAGCAAATTAATTTACATTTGTAAGCTGAACGCAGCTTTCACGCAGTTCTTGAAGCTTTGAAGCTTTTTAAGTGATATTATATAAAATGTAATACAAGACCAGTATTTGAAAGCCATTTAAGTCATTTGAATTAAAGTAAGGTGTACTCGAAGCATGTAGAGAATTTTGAAATGCGTGACTTTAAAGACAAATTTATCAAATTAATGGCAACCTGAAGGAAAGCACGAAAAGCTTTTGCTCTGAAAGAAACAATTAAAATGGTTACGCAGCTCTAATCTCCAATTACATCTCTAAAATCGAGAAAAAATTTATGAAATTTGAGAAGAGACGAGAGGGTGTTATGTTATGATTGAGAAAATGAGTAGCTAAGAACTGTGACGGCAAGAGAAAACCAAAAAGTTCTTCTAACTGTGACTACTCAGTAATATTTTTGAGTTTCTAAAGATCTATGGTCAGTCGTAGAGGAAAGCTTTTTAAACATTTCGCACTTAAATTCATAATTGACAGCAGAGAATGACATATCCAGATCGAAATGTTTATAAGCATTCACTATGTAACATTATATAAGGCGGAGTCGAAAAAGTCTTTTCCTATTTCTAATTAACTTCAACTTATTCTCGTTTTTTTGTTTTTATATTTATACTAATAAAAAAATAAAGAAATATATACCATTTCGGTCGACGACTTTTTGATATTTTTCCGACAGAGACATTATTGCCAGATTTTTAATTTTTTTTGTTTTGGTTGAATGAAGCCTAAAATCTCACCTTTCCAACACTATATGGTATGAGAGAATGTGATTGGTAGCACGGAAGTTACACGACTTCAACGACGTCTATTGACGAAATACGAAAATACTTTTTCGACTACCCAATAGCAGCTAAAGCAGTCGTTGTGGACCCCTCCTCCCATCTTAGTGACAGTATTTACATTTGTATGTATTTTGTTGTCATATAAACTAACGGCTCATTCGGATTTATTTCATTCAGCCATCAAAGTTGTCTGAAAATCACATAAATTTCTGCTCAAGCAGCCACAGTACACGAAAGCTCATTAAAACTTCATTAATATCAGTCTCGCACACAGCCACAAACACACACACACGCACAAGCGCCGCCATATTGATAGCCAACAAGAATTATGTAATATAACGCGCTAACATGACATTTGCATGCCTCACATATGCACATAATGACTATGCGAGCATTCACCGAACCCACAAAAGTACGCTCCGCTCGGCACATGCCACAATGTGCGAGCGCCTAGCCCCACATGCCACGCAAGTAGTCGTTTGGCGTGTAACGGCATATGCAGCATGAAAGACAGAAGTGTCAAAGTGGCGCTTGCCAAATTACGCTAATTAATAACGTGACATTTAATAAATCTCTGCGATCTATTCTTTGTGCGACGGCGATGGCTGTGCGCCGAAGAAAGTGGGCGACACAGGATGTTGGGAAAGTCCTGGCCCACTAGTTAGGGATTTATTAATGCCTTTTATGTATGGCTTGTTGGGTGTCTGTGTGTGTGTGTGTGTGGCGTGGCTGCTAGAATGCCGGTGATTGTCGCCTGACAAAGAGCTGCCCCCAGCCCGCTCTCGCGCGTGCACTGCACCCATTTCTTATCTAAATCGGAAATGAAATGATTATTAAGCATACAAAATGGCAGCTAACATGGCTGACACATTAGCAAGCAGTCGCAAGGCGCGCACTCCCTTACGTGGAACGGCCTGGGCGGCGTGTCTCCGTGTTAAGCTGCTGAGCGCGCTTATCAAGCAGTCAAAGTGCCGAACAGAGGAGGCACATTTCCAAAACGAGGAATAACTGACCGAGCAAGCAGAAAATATACATAAATTTAACATATACTTGTATGTCAATAGAGAATTTGCTGGCTGTTTTCCACCTAAATGCTTGATATACAAATTTATATATTTATGTCTTCCGTTTTTTGCGCTTTTCTCCGCTTTTCTCCGCTTTCCACTGTTTCTTGCTGGTTGCTTCCTGGACACTTTTGTTGTTGTTGCTAATTTTTTTAACGCTTACACATCATGTTTTGATAACACCCCATTTAAGCCGTCATGCGAGCCTGCCATTGAAAGGAAAGTGAAGTAAGAGCGAGGCATACTTACGCCGGGTTTGGTGTGGTGCAGCGAGGGCAATAGACTTTGGCTGTAGAAAAAATCGATAGAAAGCTGTTTGCATGCTTTTGGGCAATTTCATTTTTTCTATTAAAAAGAAGTACACCTTAGGCAACAATAAAAATAAAAGCAGCAATGCGAAATGAGCACATTAGGCGATTAAAGCGAATGTGCGCCGGGCATTTAATGAGGGAATTGTATGTGACGCGTGTGTAAACTGATGAAGAGCATTGCACAAAGTGCGTATGCGTACATACATACAAACATGCATACATACATATGCACATACTTACATATATACAAAATCCTACTGCTTTTGAGATGCATCGAATATGTAAAGTATGTACTTACCAAGTTTTTAAACAGAAGGGATATTTCACCAAAATAAGAACAAGATAAGCAAGAGAACACGTTTGCTTCGCTTGCACCAAAGCTATGCCTAGCTAATACTCTTCATAATAACATAAGATTCCTTACAGGAACTTGAATTCGATCGTTCAGTTTGTATGGCACCTATATGCAAAGTGGTTCAGATAAAAACTCATGCCAAATTTCGCTCGCTTCCGCTCTAGAAATTTTGATGTGAAAAATGCACCTCGCACTGGTCGACCTATCGTTGAAAAAGTTGATGAAATTATGGAAAAAATTGACCCGGATCGCTTAGGAACTTAACACTCATCATCAAACTGAATTGAAGCAAGCAATCGAAAAAACGGTCAGAATTGATCAACAGAAAGGGCTGCGTCCATCAGGACAACGCTGGACCATACCTATCTTTGATGACTCGGCAAAAACCGGAGGAGAGCGTAGCTGGGAAGTTTTGATGCATCCACAATATAGCCCTGATTATGCACCATCGGACTATCATTTGTTTCGGTCAATGCAAAACTCCCTTAATGGACTAAATTTGGCTTCAAGAGAAATCTATGAAAATTACTTGCCAAATTTTTCGCCGAGAAACCAGCAAGGTTTTATACTGATGGAATAATGTCTCTGGTGGAAAAATGACAAAAAGTGGTCGACCAAAATGGTGTTTGGTGCATATAAGTTCATTATAAATATAAAGAAAATAAGTTGAAGTTTGATTAGAAATACGAAAAGACTTTTTCACTTCTCGATAATAAAATCATTTAAAAAATATTGCCTACATTTCAGCGCACAAAATCATTATAATTTTTATTTAACTCGCAATAGAAAATTATCGAAATGTTTCTTATATGCGAAAAAATCACAAGAAAGCTTATAACCATCACTAATTGTTAATTTTGAATAAGTTCGAGCTTAATTTGTTAATATATTTCATAGAAATTAACTTGCCTAAATGTAGGCTAGTTGTTTTTATATTAAATTTTTTATTTTAAGAATATTATTCATAAAAATATTAGTTATATAAAAGTTATACAAATATATAGACATGAAGCTGAAAATGAAATAAAGTTTTATAAACAAAAAAATAAAAAAACAATATTTATTTGTTTAACTCTATATACATATTTATTTATAAGGAATATGCCGACAATTGCAAATATAATGTAAGCATCACTAAGATTTTCGATTGAACGTTAGCAAACTTCAAAGGCGAAGCTGAAACGGCATTAGTATGTAAGAATTGAAAGCATTTCAAACTATGGCGCCTAAAAGTATACTAAGTTTGTTATATGTATTTATTGTAATTGTAAGAAGCGTTAATAACTTAAAAATACAAACAAACATACATGAGACATAGAAAATTGTAAAATCGCAATGCGCCTAAAGGTATACCAAATTTTATTAAATACATACACATATTATTTTCGAAGTCGTTTTTCTTTACTTATCTGCAAGCAAAAATGCTTCAAAAAATTGCAAAAGTTGTGCTTTAAGACCCACCTGAATAGTATTCCTTATGCCAAAATCTCTGTCTGTCTGTCTTTAGACCTCACCTGCTACACTTCTGTTTGCTATTTCTTCCACACTTACACACAGAAAGCCTAGCGCTGTTCAGTAGCTTATCTCAAATCACTCCAAAGGCTGAATAGCAACAAAAAAGCGAATAAAGAAGAAAATCAGTTACCAGCCATGATTATGCAATAAAATCAAGCAAATCGGCGGATATGAAAATATGCAAAATGATTGATTTGTTTGCTGCGCCGACATCGATAAACGTATTATGCCTACAAATTGGCAAGTCATATGCATACTAATGCAAATAAATATGAGTTTACCGCTTTATTCATACATATATATGAATAAATAAGAGATAAGCGCAAGCAGACAGACGGTAATACAATTGTTTCTGGCTGACATGCTGGCTTGCCAACCGTTGCAGCCGGCACTACGAGATGGACTCGCAGCTAAGGCGGTTATGCCGAAATAGAAGACGAAAGAAATCAGCCAAATTAAATGAAAATAAAATATATATAAAATATTATGCATGCAAATCCACAAATTTCGATTAGTTGGCTACGAAACGCCGCAGATAAAGGCCAGGGAACTTGCAACGTGGTTTTTCTATGGCAGACATTTGTGCTATATTTGCATTTGTATTTGTATTTGTACGATTGACCGTAATAAAGGAAATGTGAATGAGTTCAATGGACTTGTGCTGCCACGTACTACTTAGCGCTCGCTATAACTACGCGGGCAATCGTATGCCCGTCAGGGAAATCGATTTGGGACCAAAAATAAATTATTTTTTGATTTTTCCTGATTATTTGGCAATACTATTTAAGTGATAGTTTCGGCAAACTTGCATGTGTGCAGGAGCACGAACGAAAGCAAAACTTTCTGACCCACACAAAAGTACGAAATACCAAATTTTCTACTATGAAATATATATAAGCTTACATTTTATACCGTTAGCGCGCACACATACTTGTGAAATATAAAAATGTTCAAATGTATGCCTTGCCATGTACACCGTTTTGCTTTAAAGCGACTACTCACATGGCGTTGTATAGAAGGTTGTGAGTAAGCAGCTTATTCTTTCGGTAACCCTATGGCACATTTGCCTACTTTTCGGCGCTTATGCGCGTTGTTGGCGCATGCTGTTGCTAGTTTGATTTAAATCCAATGCGGCGCTATTGTTTACTGTGATATTCCGTTGATATACAAGCACGCTTTCAAAACTTTTAACCCACATAAACACACACATGCGCGCTCACATACATGCGCACACATTTCTAGCGAATTAGCGTTTTCAAGCTCTTAAATTGTAGCCTAGTAATTTTCGGAAAAAAATATTAAATGTGACTGTTGGCGAAATTCCATCCACTCGCAATTTCTGTGCTCATCGTGCACTTGTGTGCGCCTTTTCATGTGCACTGTCAACATACATACATACACATCATATATCAAACACATACATATAGAAGTATGTGGGTATTCGTGGGTGGTTACATGTATAGCTGCTAATCTTTACATCTGTATTTGTCTGATTTAACAGCGTACAACGGAAGTGCAGCCATGGCAAAGATAAAAATTTTCTGCTTGGCCGATTTATTGTGAATCTCATGAGCCATATGTGCAAGTGTATATGTTATAAAATATGTAGGCAGAATTAAAGTGCGCCTAATGTTATACTTATACATTTACACGAGTATATGTTTAGGCGCTTTAAAAGTTGAAAAAGTGGAAGAAAGTGAGAGCGCGTAAAGCGAGGCAAGCTGTCACAAGTATAGGAAAAAACTTTTAAAGCTTTAAAAATTAATGCATATGTAGTTTTCAAATGTAAATGCCATCAAATACAATTTTGGAAGATTCGATTATTATTTAACTTTAACAATGCTAATTTACTCCAAGGCTAAATTTTTATTATCAAGCCATTTTCGAAGTTTAAACATTGTAACTATATCACTTTCAGTATAAGAAGCGTCGATAAGCCTAAATGTATGCTTCAGTACTTGATATATAGCATAATTTTAAGTGCTCAAGGTTTCAGAATTAAGATTTCGAGTAAAAAACTTCAAAAAAGGAGTTAAAAAAAATATATACAATATATTAGCAAGTTACTAAATTTTGCTACACAATTTTTTTTTTTAATAATAATTAATTTTTATTCCATTGCTAAATTTTAATTACCAAGCCATTTTCTAAGTCTAAAAATAGCAACAATATCTGTTTTTGCGTGAAAAAGCATCAGTGTGCCTACATGTATGCTTAAGTTATTTGATATGTAGCATAAGTTTAGGCGTAAGGGTCTTAAAAGTGAAAATTTCGAACACAAAACATCAAAATGAGCGTTAGAAAAAGTAATTACAATAATTTAAAAAGTAACTGAATTTTGTCAAACAGTTTTTTTTATAATATTTTTTACGTCAATGTTCTATTTTAATTACCAAGCCATTTTCTAAGTCTAAAAACAAGCAACTATATTTTCTTTTAGTGTAAAAAATCATCATTGTTCCTAAATGAATGTGTTATCTATTTGATTTAAAGTATAAGCTTAGGCGCAAAGGCATTCAAAATTGGGATTTCAAATGAAAAACTGCAAGATAGGCGTTAGAAAAACATTTACAATAATTTAACAAGTAACTACTGTTGTAATAAAATTTTTAACAATATTTTTTTATGAAAAATGTACATATAGAACATTTTATTTTTAAAGAATTTTTTTCATACCAAAGGAATATACATATAACTAGAAAATATTTAAAAATACAATATCATGCAGAATACAGCATCGTATGTAGCTGTATATAAGTATGACCCAATCCATAAACTAAATTGTTTCTTGAAAGCCTTAGACACGCCTTTTCACTCAAAAGTATATTTAACGTATATAAAAAGCCTTCGACAAAAAACCAAAAACTGCATAACCCTTACTTCATTCGTACTTAATCGTCTGAGCAGCACGCTACAACTGAATTGTATGAACTTCGAATTTTACGTGATACCTTCTACAAGCTTTGGGGTGGTAAAGTGTCTACCTACATGTGAACACCCTGTTACGTCAGCTCCAAGTGTGAAGTGTTTGGCATCAAATGTTGCCGTTTGAGTGTGGAACGCAGTTACATAGAGAACTTCGAAATTGAATTGCTACGATATTCAGCATATCGACGATACAACTAACCGAATGCCTTAACGTTTCGAAAATGTCTAATTACGATATTTGTTTAATAATGCTTTATTGTAGCAACATTTTATTGAATATTTTTGTTTTATTTGTAGCAATGTTTTTACTGAATGTAGATTGGACTTGCTTCATCAGTATTTATTTTCTAATTACTGTGGGCTGGAGAAGCTTAGAGTTTCTTTTACGGTTTTTAGCATAACAGTTTGTCGATTTGGAAAACCTAATTTGAAATGCAATAAATAATTTTCTGATAGAGATCAGGTCACAGTGATTAGTTTGAATAGCTTTATTACTTTCAAAATATTGGGAGATTAGTTAAGTAAATCTTTAACTCGGTAGAATAAGCACCGGTTTACTAATGGTTATACTCGGTAAGGGATATCGGGTTACTAATGGTTAGCTTAACTATTGGATAAGGATATGGAAGAGATCTGGGCAAAGTACTTAGTTGCAAAAGCTGTATAATTCCGAAATATCATATGATTACTTAAGTAGTTATGCTTGAACTCCGTAAAAGAGGTATTGGGACAAATAGTCAGACTGAAACGGGTGCCTAACAGCACAAGAATTGCAATAATTGTAAAGCTAATGAACCTGTGAAGACCTATTGCCTAAGTATCGGTAGAATGAGAGCAAGTCAAAGTCATGCTGCCTTTTTGTGGTACCATACTTCAAGTGAGCTTGGCGAGTGCTACTCAACTACAAGCTTTTGTGAAATGAATACGCCCTTCTGGTCTGTGCTAAGCCGCTGGAAGTCTTGTAAGTTAAGTTTTTTCCTAGTTTGGAAGTAGACGAGGCAGAATTATTTCAACACTTGCTGCTTGTTTCGCCTTCGGATAATCAAAGCTGAAACAACTTGTATCGCACACCTTCTGTTATTCAGGTGAACTTGCTGAGTTTGATGTTTCCATGACGTTGATAAATGAGATCTACTGAGGAGATCTACTTGAGGAGTTTTCTGGGTTCCCTTAGTACTCATTTATAGCCTCAAGGACTCCTGTGTAGGCTGGTCAGAAATAGAACTTAACCCAAAAGTGGTAGGTATTTTAGTGGAAATTCATAGTACAGTAAAATAATTAGCTTAAAATTTTCAAAAGATTTCATTCATTGACTTTTTGAAATGAAATTATAAAAATATTATTCAAAAAATTTAAGATTTTCTAACAAAATTTTCCTTGCACTACTTCCGCTTCAGTCTTTATTTCCATGTTTAGAAATCTAATCGCTTCTCAATACAAGTTCAGTAGACAAATTTCGAACAATTCAGCAGACCAAAGCTCAAATCAGCAACTTAATTGTAAAAATACCCATTAACTTATTTCTGAATACTTACTTATCAGTAATCCACTAACCTTAATTGCTACAACAACAATACCTAGTTTTTTTTTATATAAAATCAAAGCATTATTAAAGTGTTATTATTATAATTTTATGATGCTGTAAATCCAAAAATATCAACACGCCCAAACAAGCAACGAAACAGCTGAATAGCCACGCTTCAGGCAGCCGGCCGGTTTAGCGAGATGCCGCTTATCAGCTGATACGCCACAGAGACACACAAACATCGGACAAACATCGGCATTTATCCCGATCAATGCGAGCGCCAGAAGATCAGTGGCACTGCTGTGTTGGAGCGCAATATCGCCAGAGTGTTAGAACTATGCTGCGGAGTACTCAGAAAAGTCAAAGATAGCATCTAATGCTCCTAACATAATTAGAAATCGCTCTCCTTGCAGACTTGAAGCTGCCACGAGCGATGAGCGACGATCACACGCACAACTCTTATACGATCGGCAATGCGAGGCAAATGAAACATTCAAATAGTTACAGATAGCGAAGTTCGGGTGGCCTATTGAGGGCCGCTACTGATAACTCTCCAATTGAGCTGTCACTCGAAGAATTCTTGAGTTCACTTTTCAGTTTTGATTCGGTATTGTTTTTATTTTAATTGCCATTGGCGAAAACTATAAAAAGCGAAGCGCGACTAGAAAACGCTTCAGTTCGTTTGATTTTCGTTTGGTCTCGGGTAAGAAGTGTCTTGTGGCTTAAGCAACATAGTGTTAGTGAAGTGAGTGCAGAGCGGATGTGCGGACAGCTAAACCTACAAAAGGGGTCAGTAGGCCAAGCAGCTGGTTTGAAGTGAACGATTAGCAAAAGGATGTGAAGGATACGTCATAAAAAGCGATGCGAATAATCCAACTATTTTCAATAGAAAAAAATATTTTAATGAAATCAGTGCAAAAAATAACACCGGAAATGTGGCTATAAATAAAATACCGTAATTTACGCGTATATGAATGTGCATGTGTGTGTGATTGGGGAAATGTATAAGCATATGGCTTATATAAGCGTTAATGTGGCACCAACCGGATATTAGTTTTTGATTATAAAAAATTATGCCGTTTGAATTATGGTTTCGTGCGCCAACGTGACATTTTAATTAAATTAATATGCTTTTGAGCTGTCTGCCGAAAAAATTACGCAATGATATGATGAAACTAGTCTGCAATTGAGCATGCATTGTGGTGTGGAGCAGTGAAGTGTAGAAGTGTATAAAAAACCGGTTACCAGTTACAAATTAAATGAAAGCGAATAATATGGTTTTAACTTAAGAGGGATAAATACCGTTATTTCAAAATTTAAAAAATTACAAATAGTTGAATTCATGTAAAAATTGTGTATGGTGGGATATATTATGATAACAATTTGCAATTCAAGTAATCGGTTTCAGTTTTACTATACATGCAAAATACCAATAAAATGCAACGAAAAATTATGTTTGCATAATAACCTATGTTTTAGTAAGCGATTTGGAATGGTTAAAAAATTTTCGAAGGAATAACCGGTTTAGTAGTAACGATTTTTAAATGTATTAAATTACTTGAAATTGTGTGTTGATGTGAGCAAATAATTTATTAAAAAAAAAAATTTCAAAAAAAGTAACGAGTAATCGTTTGTGCTAAAATTTTTCATGAATAAATATTTTTTCACAATTTGTTTTTATAATAATAAAAAAAAATAATTGTTTGTGCTAAAATGTTTTCATGAAAAAATGTTTTTTGTACAATTTTTTATTAATAATTAAAAGTAACCGGTTTTGTGAAATGACTAAGAGGTATATTTTATGTTATAATATTGTTCATTTCGTTTCTCGGTATCCAGTTTGCTCTGAAAGAGGTAACATTGTTTGCCTAAGAGTTATGAAAATAGATGATCTAAAATAATCGGTAACCGGTTAAATATCATATAAAGAGTAAAAGTTATGCTTAATTTTTATGCGGTTTTGTGGTTTACCCCGCAGCGGACTTGATGCAGAAATATCGGTTTTCCAATAGTTATGTAAAAGCTGGTTTATAACAGTGGATAACCGATTCATTGGTTACGTCAAAGTTACACTTAATTTTTACTAAACATTTAGAATCCGCTTCTGTGGATTACTCGGTATTTGGTTTGCTGTAAAAGTACAATTTTTGCAATAGTTATAAAAATAGCGGATTTATTACATGGGGTAATCGGTTCAAAAATTATTTTCGTTTTTTTTTTAATGTTAATAATCTTTTTAATATTATGTTTTTTTTTATGCATACACGTCAAAATTGGACTTTATTTTTACTGTGTATTCAGTATTCGATGTTTGTTATTCGGTATCACAATGTTTTGAAAGCAGCATTTATACTGTATGTATGTAACTTAATTATGTCATAAATAAAAATTTAAAAATAAACAGTTACTTTTTTATTAAAACCGGTTACTTTTTATGTTTTTTAAAATACACTAAATTGCCCAAACAGGAAACATTCTGAAATTACCAAAAAAATTATTTTTTATTAAGTATTCAGTATTCGGTTTTTTGTATTTGGTATCACAAAGTTTTGAAAACAGCATTTTTACTGTACATAACTTCATTTTGAAATAATTTAAAACAAACAAGCACATGATTGCATTTTTTATTAAAACCGGTTACTTTTTAAAATTTAAACAGACACTAAATCCCGCATAGAGGAAACATTTCGAAATTATCAAAATATGTTTTTTCTGATTTAATATTTAATTAAAGACGTCCATACCTGCACAAAAAAATTAGTTAAATCGTTTAACGCACACCAATGCCTTTTTAATCGGAAGCAAAGCAACGAATTTCGGTAATTAAATGTGTCGCGGCAATCTGCATACTTATACACACACAACTGTGCATATACTTTCACACATACACGCACATTGGTGTAGAGCTACCAAAAAAGTAGTTTGAATTTAAATTTAGTACGCCGCGGCTTGATAACACGCTGCTGCTGTCCACGCCACCCAAAGCAAGGCGCTTTGTATGCAAGCGGAAAAAGCTTAGACTTCGCCACACAAACACACAAACCTGCACGCAGCAACTATAGTTCAAAAAAACAAAAATAATAATAAAAACAATGGAAATAAAAATAGCTGAATCGGACTTTTTTCTGTGGCAGCGCCAACTTGCTGGCTACTTCTGCTCTAACGGTATGTGTATGTGCACACATACACGCCTTTTTATCAATTCGAGTTGATGACCTCGCCCAAATAAACTGAGATTACTGTAGATTTGGGCGCGCAAACGAAAAAAAAGCGAAAACAGCAAGAACAACAAAACTTTGTTGCGATGGGGACGTGTCGCGTTCACCAATTGTTTTTAGCGCAATAAAGAAAACAGACAGATCCCACACATACACTGGCACACCCACACGTACATATGCAAACAAGCAAAGCGCGTCAAGCGGCGCGTACAACTTGTTCAAACAAATGGCGGCGCCAACGAAAACTGCAATTGCCCAACTGCCCAGCTGACCCAATTCCCCGACCACTGAAACGAAATGAAAGCCGAGCGTTCGCCGCCGCCTGATGCCGCTGCCCGTTGAAGCGTGTTACGGATTTCGGCTTTTAAATTTCACTTTTTCGGCGTTTAGTTTTTTATGCAGCGCGACTTCTTTGTCGCCCGCCATTTTTGTTGCACCGGCATGGCAGTTGTTTTTGTTAGCAGTTTGCTTATCCAAATCCTGTCATTCAAAGCCCTCGCGCAAAAACCTATGCTCATTTGTTTTTGTGTCGTTTTTCTATTCGCTTCCTTTATTTATTGTTTTTATCCACTTTCCCGTGCAGTTTATGATGCAGCAAATGGCTTTATGAATACTAAAGCTGCAGCATTTTGAATTTTTTGCGATTCAAATAAATAAAGAAAATCAACGAACAAAATCGAAAACAAAACATGAAGTATAAACATTCGCGGCTTCTATGCCTGGCATTCGCGCTGTGCATTTTGCTGGAGTTCGCTGCTGCCGGCAAGCCGGGCACGAAGCAGAAAACGAAGGTAGGTAAAATCAAGAAACATCGGAAGGCATTTATTGAACGACCACAAGCTGAGGAACCACGGCCTGGTGCCGATTTGCCGGGCGCTGAGGAATTCGAGGCGTACGACTACAACAACTATGAGGATGTGGATGTGGGTGAGTAACGGGCAGACTTATAGTTTAAGGGGTGGAACTTTCGTAACAATAATGGAACAATTCGTGTGTGGTAGTGTTCCTAAACATTCTTGGGTCAAATATTTTTCGACGAATTTTTCGAGTGACGAAAAATAACTTAAGTTGTTGTTGTAGCAGTTAAAAAATCCAGGTCCGTTCAGGTTATGTAGACCCAACTGTCGTGGGAACGGAAAAAATAACTTACAAGTATATGTCACTGTGGTTTAGCCTTAGAGAGAACAGAACAGAAGAAGCTTTCTATTAGACAATTGGCTGAACAATATTCGGAAAAGATTTATTGACTCTTTTGTTGAAGCTTTAGCGCAGATGTTATACCTATGCTTTATAAAGCAATTGTGGAACACGCAATCTAAAAGGACTTGTCGACCTGTTGTTGCTAATGTCATCGTTGAGGGTTCGATCGCAACTAAAATTGATATTTTCCGATATGTCTTGAGTTCAGATCCTGTTTACGGCCGAAGAAGCCAAGTAAAATCGAAATTTTCAGATATGCCTCGAGTTCAGATCTTGATTTTGGCCGAAGAAAACAAGTAAAATCGATATTTTCATATATGCCTTCAGTTCAGATCCTGATTTCACCCGACGAATCGAAGCAAAAACCGATATAAAAACCTAATTTCACTCGAAGAATAGAAGTAAAATCGATATTTTCAGATATTCCTTGAGTTCAGTTCCTGATTTCGGCCGAAGAAGTCAATGCGGATCCTTCAAGCGGCAATAGTTTTGGAAACGTGAACTATTATATGGTAGAACAAAGGTTGATGTTTTTGAGAAATGCCAATTCTTACGAAGTCCGTCTAAGTAAGCACGAAATCTCAGCTTCTACAGCTGACAAAAGTGAATTCTGCAAAAGCATTTACATGAATACTAATACACAAATGCATAAAAAGCGAATGCGTTATTCTTTGCTACAATCAATTAAATCTTTTTATGTGCGAAAAAGAATTACAAGAGATTTCATTAGTTGCTGACATCTTTTCGATTGACGTCTGTCGAACTTCATTTATTCATCACTTCATACCACACACATATGTATGGACTCACATGCACACGCACTCACATGCTTGCCTTTAATGATATCGCCATTCAATTTCAATTGCTCGCCCGACAACCTCGTTCGGCGCTAATTGGAGCGTAGCAAACTTTTATGTTTGTTGCATGTTAAAGAACAAAATTTCATTGCAACTTCATGACAAAAAGTGCACAGCAATTACAAATACATAAATAAGACAACAACAGCGCAATGTGATGCAACAAAATCAATGTGAATGATGCGAAATTTATGTCAAATAGTCGCTTGAAAAGAGCACATCTGCAAATCATAAATGAAATGAGTCCACTGAAGTGAGTGTGAAATCGATTAAGACGCTCGCTGACTTTGTTAAGAGTACAGTGAGCGCATATATAACAGTTTATATGATTTGCAAATTGAATAAAATTAAAAGATTCCCATTTAGCCATTATGGATTGCATATATTTTTAGTATGAACCATGCTGTGGAGCAAGAAATGGATTAATAAAAAGAGCTGACTGCTTGAGAGACAACTTCTTTGATATCTGAACTGTTCCATGGGCTATTGAGCACTGATATTACTTCGTAGTGACCTAGCTTTATAACAAGCTTTGACTGTGAATTAAATTGCCTCACAGGTATCAAACTTTTGTTATTGTTAGGTGTTTTCAGTGGTAAGAACACTGATGGGGTTACAATTGCAGTATTATAATTTAAATAGCGAAAAAGGTTCCGAAATTAGCGAGTTGTCAAGTTTTGAATGCAACGTATTCATCTCTAGACATGAAATATGAGGCGGCGCCCCGTCTTGTTGAAAATAGAGATCGTCTGCGTCGATTTCGTCAAATACCGGGATCAAAAACCTGCCTCATTTCGAAAATAGTCAATTTTAGGGGATATAATTGAGTTTCCTGAGTCACATGAGAACTTGACCAACCCCAATAGCGACAATTTTGTTTGTCGGCGAAGTCATTAACCTACCCGAGAAGATTATTCTTCGATGACTTTGTGAATTTTTCGGGGAACAGGAGCAAACGTAGTAGTTTTGGACAATTTTCAAGCGTTGAACCAAAGTGAAACTTGACTTGATGAAATGGAAATCCTTACTGAATACACTGTCGAAAATACGGGTCCGGTTACGCCATCCCTATTGGCAAACCCTACTGTAATGCTATAATTTTGGGTAACCAAGTTAGAAGAAAGAAGATCTTCCACGACGCTCAGGCTTCAAGGCTTGGACTGCATAGTGTACTATCTGATAGTTGACTTATGGAGATTGCTTATTTCTGTTCACGTTTTCTAAATTTGAGGGGTGCCGAGAAATTGATAGCTAGAGATTGTTGCTGAAGCTTCCATAGAGCTAAATGTCTATGAACTGTTTTGATCAATCAAATAGTTTTTCTTAAAAAATTAATTTGTTTTGGGCACTGAATGAATTATTGCCCAACACTTTTACACAATCATAGTACTGATAAATATTGTAAATTTTTTTTATTTTTTCCATACAAGATGCCGATGCCAATGTAGGTGGCCCCGATGGATTTGATACACATCAGGAAGGTAGGAATGATTGCGCCTTGCAGTGCTTCACTTCCTTCACTAACATGCTTTTCTTCTAATTCTTTGGCAGCCCATGATCCAGCTGTTTTGCCAGCTGTTGATGCCCCCAGTAATGTGGTTGGTGCCTTCTCATGCCTTTACGAAGGCAACTGGTATCGTGAAGGCGATGAGTTTACCAGCGAACGTGATGGCTGCACGCATCCTTGCTCTTGCATCGAGGGTAAGGTGATCTGTCGCGAACCCACACATTGTGTACCACCAACTCCAATACCAACAACGACCACCACCACTACGACTACGACCCAGCGTAATGTCGATCTACCAGCTGAAGACAATCAGTATGCTGGTGTTGCAACTGGTCAGCGTGGCTTACCTGGTTATCCAGGTGCACAAGGACGACCGGGTGAGAGTGGTAATCCGGGTTCACCGGGGGTACCGGGAGTACCTGGAAATCCTGGTGCGCCAGGTCCCATACCAGATATGAGCTATTATCATCAACAATTGGCTGCTGAGTATGCAAATTCTGAGAAAGGACCCAGTTCGCCACCATTTGTGCCGGAATTTCAATATTTACAATCATCAGTAGGGCCGGTGGGTCCACGTGGTCCACCTGGTAATTCGGGGCCATCAGGCCCGCAAGGCTTTCAAGGAATGCGTGGAGAGCCCGGTGAGCCAGGATCACAGGGACCACCTGGTTTGATGGGACCTCGTGGTTTGCCTGGAGCGCCAGGTAAGGATGGCGTGCCTGGTGAGGATGGAGAGCCTGGATTACAAGGTGCAGCGGGCACACCCGGTCCTCGAGGTTTACCTGGTATGCCAGGCATACCTGGTTTAAAGGGACATCATGGCTTGCCTGGTATTGATGGATCGAAAGGTGACCAAGGCGCTCCAGGTGAGAAGGGCAGCACAGGTCCGATGGGCGCTGTTGGTCCAACCGGTTCGCAGGTATGAATTTTGTATTATACTCTGTTTCATAAAAATTCACATATAATACATATGTATGCTTGAATAGGGTCCAGCTGGTCCACGTGGTGAACGTGGTCGTGAAGGCCCACCAGGTCCGCCAGGTATTAGAGGTTTGGATGGTAACCCAGGCGCAATAGGACAGCCAGGCGCAATTGGTAAGCCTGGTCCACCTGGTTTTCCCGGTAGTCCAGGTGCGAAGGGGGACTGGGGACACCCAGGTCCAAAAGGGGATCAAGGTTTGCAAGGCCCACGAGGTGAAGCTGGTCGTCCTGGTGCTGCTGGTGAGCCCGGCATGCCCGGTCCACCAGGCAAAGATGGATTGCACGGTGATAAAGGATCAATGGGCGCGCCTGGTATCGCAGGTCCGCAGGGTTTTCCTGGACCCCGAGGCCCTGATGGCTTATCTGGAAGTCCCGGTGAACCTGGTATAAAAGGAACTCCAGGACAACCAGGCGAACGTGGATATAAAGGTACATTATTGTTGTCTTTTCAAAAAGATTAAGTGCTGAACAAACTGTTGCTTTGTAGGTGATCAAGGCATTAAAGGTGAATCTGGCCAACCAGGTCCTCGTGGCTTACCAGGAACTGTAGGGCCAGAAGGAAAACGAGGCAAACGTGGAATGCGTGGACCTACGGGACCATCAGGTCCGACTGGAGAAAGAGGATCACAAGGGTTACCTGGTCTACCAGGTCCAGATGGCCCAATTGGACCCAAGGGTACACCTGGGGACCGTGGCGTCCAAGGTCCACCCGGCATAAAAGGAAGTACCGGTGACGTAGGACAACCCGGTGTACCAGGAGTTCAAGGATTACGTGGATTACCTGGGCGCATGGGACCTCCAGGAAAAACTGGCCCAGTTGGAGAAAGAGGAATTCCTGGTGCAGATGGAAAACCTGGCGAACAAGGACCACAAGGTTTACAGGGCATGCCTGGACCTATGGGTATTCCTGGCGATAAAGGCTTTACTGGAGAACCGGGTAAAAACGGTGAACCGGGACCGCCAGGCCCACAAGGGCCTCATGGAGATAGTGGCAAAGATGGTTTGCCAGGAGCTCAAGGTCCTCGTGGTCCCCCTGGACAGGATGGTGAACGTGGAGAGCCTGGAAGTGCGGGTCCAAGAGGTTTTCAAGGACTTCCAGGTGTTGCTGGTAATCCGGGAGCTCCAGGAAAAGATGGTTCTGCAGGACCGCCAGGACCACAGGGACTAGTAGGGCCTGCGGGATTGCGTGGAGAACGTGGCTATCCAGGTGAGAGAGGCCCAGTTGGTCAACCTGGAACACCAGGGGAGCGTGGTGAACCAGGAACCCCAGGAAATGATGGACCACCGGTATTAATTTCATTAAAAAAACTCATTTGTATTTCTTTGCAACTAATTTTATTATTTTTTAGGGGTCCCCTGGAAAACCTGGCGCTAAGGGTCATATGGGAGCGCCAGGAATGCTGGGATTACCCGGACCCAGAGGATTATCTGGACCACCAGGTGGAAAAGGTGAACGTGGAAGTCCAGGACCGTTTGGGCCGGAAGGACCGCCTGGGCGTCCCGGTGATCGTGGTCCTCAAGGTATAGTAGGACCGCCAGGAGCGCCTGGTGAATCAGGAGAAAGAGGTGAGCCTGGAAATCCCGGACCTCCAGGAGAGCAAGGCGCTGCAGGTGGTCCCGGCGAAAGAGGGCCAGCTGGATTGCAAGGCCCACCTGGTTTTCCTGGAGCACCGGGTTTGGCAGGATTACCCGGCGCTAAAGGCGATCGCGGCTTAATGGGCATCAAGGGTGAACAAGGCAGTATTGGTCCTCACGGTCCTCCTGGTGAACAGGGTTCAATTGGTCCGGTAGGTTTAAGCGGTGCGAAAGGAGCTCGCGGTGAACCAGGATTAAGAGGAGAACCCGGACTAAGTGGTTTACCAGGCAGGCCAGGAGATCAAGGACCACCGGTAATAATATTTTTAAAATTGAGAAGTACATATACAAAGTGAAGACTTATGTTATAGGGACAACCGGGCAGTCAAGGATTACCGGGTGTAGCTGGTTTTCCAGGAGCGAAGGGAAATCCAGGTGAAACAGGACGACCAGGAAACCCAGGATCTCCAGGCTTGCAGGGACCGCCTGGTGTGGAAGGACAAAAAGGAGATACTGGAAACGACGGACCACCTGGCCCAACAGGCAACCCAGGCCCTCCTGGAAATGTTGGTGAACGTGGAATGCCGGGTATATCTGGACCACCAGGGCCTGCAGGCTTACGAGGCTTAAGAGGTGTTGCTGGTGAAGCAGGCCCACAAGGAAACCCAGGAAAAGATGGTGCTCCAGGTGTACAAGGATTACAAGGTAGGTTACTACAAGATTTTAAATACAATTGGTAAATATTATGATATTAATTTCAATACATCAAATCTGTGAACTTTGCAGGACCTCAAGGTTTGCCTGGACCAATGGGTGAATCTGGGCCAGAAGGACCGCCTGGAAAACCAGGTCCACCAGGTATTGCTGGTCGTACCGGGGACAAAGGACCTCAAGGACAACAAGGAAATCCTGGATCACCCGGCAATCCTGGTTTGCCCGGACCACCTGGTGCCATGGGACCATTGGGTTTACAAGGCGAACCTGGTCTAAAAGGAGACATGGGTTTGCCCGGTGTTGAAGGTCCACAAGGTTTGCGCGGAAAACCAGGCCCGCCAGGCGTTGAGGGACCAAAGGGTGAACTTGGAGAGCCCGGTCCAAAAGGTATCAAAGGTCATCGTGGTCTTATTGGTTTGCAGGGTATGCCAGGTCAGCCAGGTCTCAAAGGTGACGTAGGTTCACCTGGTATACCCGGACAACCCGGCAAAGTGGGAGAAATGGGAATGCGTGGCCCACAAGGCCGTGATGGTAATCCAGGACCCATTGGACCTCCTGGTCAGCCAGGTCCACGTGGGTACAATGGAGGCGATGGAAAACCAGGACCTATTGGTCCAGCCGGTCCACCAGGACCACCAGGTCCACCCGGCGAATCGGTAGGATACGATGTTGCTGCACTTACTGCATTGCTCAATCAAGGCCAAACTAAAGGTGAAGATTTTCAAGGTGATCAACCCAGTCTTCTACCAGATGGACTTTCCGATGAAGAGAAGCAAGCGATGGTTATTAAAGCGTTCGAACACTTAAAGGCATCTTTTGAAAGATTACGCCGACCAAACGGACAACAAACGGCACCAGCTAAGACATGTCGCGACCTCTTTGCTGCTTACCCTGATTACAAATCTGGTGAATATTGGATTGATCCGAATGAGGCCGATCCACGCGATGCCATACTGGTCTATTGTGAACGCGAAACACGCGGCTCTTGTATTTTGCCAAAACCACAGGAAACACCAGTCTTAAGCTATGCAGGTGCTGAGCGCGAAACCTGGTTAAGTGAAATGCCGGGTGGTATGAAGATCACCTATAAAACGGACTCACATCAATTGGGCTTTCTGCAATTGCTATCGGCTAAGGCCACACAGAAGATCACCTTCAATTGCCGCAACACCATTGGCTATTTGGATGAAGATGAAACGAAGAATCGGTAAGAGAATATCTTTTGTGAGATCAAAGAGAATTGCCACGTAAGAAAATTACTTATTGATTTCAGTAATGGTCTAAAATTGTTATCATGGAACGATGCTGAGCTAACACCCAAGGGACCGTTACGTCTGCGTTACGAAGCAGAAAGTGACGAGTGCAGGGTAAGTTATTGCTGACTTTAGTAAAGAGTTGAAATCTTAATTTTTTTCTCGCCTTACAGCATCGCTCGAACGCTTGGGCTAAAACCGTCATCACCTATAAAACTGAGAAGCCACAGAGGCTGCCAATTGTTGATATTAAAATCAGAGATGTTGGCGAGGCTAATCAACAGTTCCGCATCGAATTGGGACCGGTGTGTTTTTATAATTAAAAGGAAACTAACAAAACTCTCTCGCTCTCTTAGACATAAGTTATTTTTTATATTCACATATGTATATTTGCTTTAACTCAAGCAAAAGACTTTCAAAGCATTTTTGCTTAGCTTAATTAATTTTCTTAAAACTCAATGAGAATGCTCATAGATTTCTATTTACATACGTATGTCTATGCTGTTGGTATATTTTTAAGAACAATATATGCACTTTTTGAAAGAAAATATTTTAAATTACCTTCTGGAGCAGCATTAACATGTTATAGTGATTCTGATAGGTAAGCTCATCAAATGATAAAAACTTGACATTTAATTTTTTGGTTTTGAAAAACGATAGCCCGCTTTTGGAAATCAGTCACTACAAATCTGGCAAAAATTTAGAAATATAATTTCCCATTTGTGTACGTTAATTCGGCCATAAGTAACAGTAATTATTTGAGGTAAAGTCATGGACATCTTAGAGGTGTAAGTAACCATTAAGTCTATCTGCTTTTGCACGAGATTGCTATGAAGTTCTTTTGTAGTGATAAGCTGCTCAACAAACTGGATCATTCGACGAGCACCGGGCCGACGCCAACACATGGCATCTACGCGATTGTGGTGCCGATGCAAAAGGAAATGCACATTGCACGTTCCTCTTTGAAGGTGCTGCGGAGGCAGAAAATGTTGGAGTTTCTGCTGGAAGAAATGAACGAAATGGAAGAGGCTCTACAGCCGCAAGGAAAGGGTTTGTGGCAGACGATGGCTTGCCGGAATCCATGCGATCTTCTGCTGTAAACAAATTGGTTGTGACTTAGTGAAGAACGCGCGTTGATTACAACTAAGTTTTAAAGAAAAAAATTTCAAATAAATGTAAATTCATGTCAGAAGCTGGGTACGAATATTTTGGAACGACAAGTTCTTAAAGCGCTCTAGTAACATGAATGCTAGCTGCTATGAGTCGCGGTTCGAGTTTTGTAGGTACATTTTTTCCTTTTTTCAGTTCATTACCCGTGTGCTGCACGCCATACTATACACCTGCGCGTAAGTACTTATTTTCTTCCTCTGCATCTTGTAATTCTCATTATTGCTACTCGCCCACACTGCTGCTACGTAACAGCCTCTAAGCGGATTGCCACTATCTCCTTCGATACATTCATCTGCAACTTGTCTAAGACGATTGATTGTGTTGCGCTCTACCCTGGCAAGTAGTCGAACATTTTAATTTGATTTAAATGCAACCAAATCTGCTTGCATGGTATTTGCAGTTACCCACACAGACACACGCACATCCAGAAACACATACAGGCATGTATTCAGTGCTGTGTTTGCGCTGTTTTGTTTATTTGTATGTGTTTGGGTACAACTGCAAGCGTGTGTGTTTGTATTGAAATTGTTTGCATTCGTGTAATTTTGTTTGCTTGTATGTGAGTGCGAATGCGTGTGTTTGATTGGAAATTGTCGACACAAAACTTACAACTTTGAGCGGATTGGGTACACAGCAGAACACAACAACTTTGTAAACATGTTAATGTGCTTGGTAATACAAATGCAAGTACATTACTTAGTTTTTACATATATACATACATATACTATATATGTATGTAGCTACCGTGTTTGCGTGTATACGTCGTGCTCCATAAGCTGAGTTATGTAAAGGATTGAAGATTGCTGTCTCAGTTGTAGAACGGTACTAATTCATAAATCAATGTGAATATACATATTGATTAGTACACTTGATTAGAATTAAAAAATAATTTTGAGAGAAACCACAAACTAGCTTACTCATTGCATCCAAGTTATTGAATATCAAGTAAATGAGCTTTTGAAAAGCAATCTATGTATGTAACGGAGCGCTCTCTCTAAAATAATTATAAAGAGAGAGGAAGTTAGTGATTTATTAATAGTTACAGTTAAGTTTATCTGAAAGCTTTACATTTTTTACTCTCGTGAAGACAACTACTTTTCGATTCCTTAATTTTTACATGGGTTTCCTCGAGCAAATAAATGCCTATTTGCATTAACTTTTTCCATATCAGAAATTAAATATTTCATGAAAACTTTGTATTATTTCAAAGACAGCTCCACTCATTTGTTGGTAAAATCATAATTTCCGTACGTCACTCGCTTCTAATCAGCTTCGAATCCAAATTCACACATTTTATTTTTAATATTTGCATAAACTCAATTTTTCCACATTTGTTGTTGTGTGACATTTTGCATTATTCTGCCAATTCCTGCAGCAATGTGTTTGTGGATTAATGACGTTTGAAAAATGTAATGGAAAACATGTGGCATATTTGCAACAAATATTTGATTGACTGGTTGCATGCAACATATAGCAATTTCCGCGCTCACACAAGCCCACACAATTATGAATTTTAATTCAGTGTGGTTATTGACGTGCTTTCCGTTACAAATGTCAAGCGCGCACATATGCCCTCACGCCTATCTCTGTGTGTGTGTGCGAAAAATGCATTTATTGAGCTATGAGCGCGGCGGATAGCAAGTTGCACACGCTTTGCACGTTTTGCGCTCGTATTTGCTTTTGTTTGTTATTGTTTTTGTTTGTTTGAAAGTATAGTAAACAATTGCGATTTAAATGAATTTATTCAAAATTTCATATTGAACAATGACCATTCAAAAAATTATTGCAATATTTGATATGTCGGTTTTTCACGCTTTCGGCGTTGCGTATACGCCGCGGCGGGCGCTTTAATGAACACATTCTCCCTTCGCCTTTTACTTATATTGGAAAGGTTAAACTATTAAATTCTAAGCACTATGTCAATTTGAATTACACTTAAGCATTTTTTCAGACTTTCCGCCATTTTTAAATCAATATTTTACATGAAATATTTGATAGTCGAAAAATTCTTTTCGTATTTTGTTAATAGATGTCGTTGCAGTCGTATATCTCCAGTGTTACCAATCACATTGGGTTATACCATATAGTGTTGGAAGTGCGAGATTTTATGCTTCATTAATCCAAAAACAAATTAAATTCAGGGAAGTTGAACAAAAGTTACAGCTGTTCAAAAATGAGTGAAAATAATGAAGGAATTCGTTATATTTAGAAATTTTTGTATAAAAAAGGAAAGAACGCCATGCAAACCACCAATGAAGAAAACTTCTTTTCCACACCTGCCTTCACACGACTTTCAAATATTATTTTTCTTAATTGTTGTTGGCTTAGTTTGAAATTCCATAAATATGAGAAATGCCACTCAAACTGCTAATGAATATTTTCAAATGAATTTCAAATGATTTTTTCAAACACATTTCTTCATCACTAGATCCATTTCATATCAAATCTGCGAAATGTGTGTTCATGATTTTTATGTACTACTTTTAATAGCAGAAAACGTGTGTTGACGGAGATAAATGGCAAAGTCATTCGAAGCTACTGATTCAACACTTCTGCTCTTGACAAATTTAATGCATTTTTGTAGTTGTGTTGGAAATGAATACAGCTGGCAGTTCAGTATAGGCCAAGGATGGATTGTGTTGGGAAGAAATGTTTCTAGCGTTAGTCATTTAAATATCATATATTTAATGACTTTACACATATGTATATGCATATGCTCTCAAAAATGTTTAACTGTATATGTTTCTTAGTCGAAAACTATGGCTGGCATTTGATATTGACACTGAGAGCATACATACATATATATACAGAACGACAGTAAAGGTATTATTACTTGTGAGTCTTGGATATATGCTTACGACCCGGAAAAATACAATCAATCGGCCGAATATCGTGCGAAAAGTTACGTTATGTTTGATGGCTGATCAAAGATCGCACGTGGACTGCTATATGTAATTCTTTATGAAGCCATAGAAAAGAAGAACTTCTGTATTCGAACTTATAAATTCGCAAAACGCTTAGTAGCCAATACAAATTTGCATAGGCGTTTAATTTTCACTGCCGCTAGTTCGGTGATATGTCTGAAGGTATGCGCTCCGAAGTATTTAAATCTTAACCTCCCAAACGAGAAGTCTAATAATGAGGTGTTTGAGGTTTTATTCAACCCCAAGACCGTCCAGAGCAGTAACCACTGCTTACGGTAGGACGTTATTGAAAGCTCTCTCAATATCAAGGAGGGTTCCAACAGCGAATTCCTTAACCCTAATGGCTTCCTAAAGCCATGACACGATAGTATGCAGGGCTGTAACTACTGACTTGCCTTTACAATAAGCATCTTACGCTCCTAATAGATAGTCCCTCGGAATGCGCTTCCTTATGTACCAGTTCATCAGTCTCTCCAGAGTTTTTAGTAAGAAGAAGGTGGGGCTGATGGGCCTAAAGTCCGTGGCCGTAACGTGGGAACCCTTAACAGTCTTCGGGATGAACGTAACTCTGACTCGTCACCAGGCCCGCAGAGGATGTAAGGATTCATTGACTTTAACAACCGTTTCGAGGATTGGAAAAAACGTTGGCTCGAGTGTGTTAGGGCCAAGAGAGATTACTTTGAGGAGTACGACATAGATTTTAACAGATAAAAAGTCTTACTACTTTTTGCCCATAGTTGTATGTATATGTATCTTCGCCAACGCGTGGCGCTTAAAACTCGCGCTTGTGCGCGTTCATCAGGGCGTGTCGCAACGATTAGCGCAAACGTTCATGCCAATTGACATTTATTATTGCTATAATGCGCTAATTAAAATAATTGCTTGCCAAAAATATATGCCAAATGCATATGCTAGCCTTCAGCCGCACAACAACACACGCACATTACACACACATACATATGTATGTACATAGGCGCTGGGTATGAAGGCATACGCATTATCGCAAGATTACATATATAACGGCGTATTAATGATATTATTTTAGCATAAATTAATAGTTTTTACTTTAATTACTAGAATGCAAACTGCACATGTAATTATCTAAGTATCCACTAAGCACTTTGTTGTATTATGTTAATTAGTGTACAATTCTATTATGGTCGAGCCAATGCGGTTTGATTGTGTTGTTATTGCTGTTGGGGTTTTTCCTTGCCAACTTCAAATAATTGTGCCATAATTAAAGCGCTAAAGTGTTTAATGTGTGGAAAAAAAAAATTAAATGTTTGAAAAAAATCAAATAATAAATTATTGATTACAAATAAATAGTTAAATCTAATTAACAAATGACTTTAATGAAAATATAATTAAATTTCATTCAAAAAATTTAAAAATGATAAGAAATTTGTGTACATAAAACAGCTAAACCACAAATCGCTCGCATTTTTACGCGAACTCGTTTGATTTTTATTTGATTTTTGGTAGTCGAAAAAGTTTTTTCGTATTTTACAATAGATGTCGTTGCCGTCGTATATCTCCAGTGCTAGCAATCACATTGTATCGCACCATATAGTGTTCGAAAGGTGAGACTTTAAGCTACTTTTTACCAAAAAAATTAAATTCGGGGAAGTTGAAAAAAAGTTACAGCTGTTCAAAAATTAGTGAAAATAATGCAGAAATTCGCTATATTTTGAAATTTTTGTATGAAAAAGGAAAGAATGCCATGCAAGCCACCAATGAAATTTGTGAAGTTTATAGAGACGATGCTGTATCAGTTCGTGTAGCACAATAATGGTTCGGCCGCTTTCGTTCTGGAAATTTCGATGGTAAAGATGTACCTCGCTCTGGTCGACCTATCATTGGAAAAGTCAATAAAATTATGGAAAGGATTGACCAGGACCGTCATATAAGCCGCCATGTCATCGCTAAGGATCTTAACATGCATAATCAAACGGTTTTGAACTATTTAAAAAAGGCTGGCTACAGAAAGAAGCTCGTTGTTAGGGTACCACTTGAATTGTCTGTGAAAAATTCAATGGAGATCTGCGATTCTTTGCTGAAACGAAATGAAATCGAATCATTTCTGAAGCGAATGGTAACAAGAAACAAAAAGTGGATCAAATACGACAATAATGTGCGAAAAAGATCATGACCCAAGCGTGATGAAGCTCAACAACAAAAACAAACAAAAGGTTGCAAAGCAAGGATTGACGCCTCAAAAAGTTATGCTGAGTGTTTGGTGGCATTGGAAAGGAATCATTCACTATGAGCTGCTGCGAGTCGAACGATTGATTCTACATTTTAACGTCAACAACTGATGAGATTGAAGCAAGCAATCGAAAAAAACGGCCAGCTTAAATCAACAAAAAGGGCTTTGTCTTCCATCAGGACAACGCTAGACCACGCACATCTTTAATGACTCGGCAAAAACTGAGAGAGCTTGGCTGGAAAGTTTTGATGCTTCCACCATATAGCCCTGACCTTGGACCATCGGACTACCATTTGTTTCGGTTAATGTAGAACTCCCTTTATGGAGTAAAGTTGGCTTCAAGAGAAGTCTGTGAAAATTACTTGTCACAGTTTTTCGCCGAGAAACCAGCAAAGTTTTACACTGATTGAATAATGTCTCTAGCGGAAAAGTGTTAAAAAGTGGTCGACCAAAATGGTACCTATTGGTTCATTAAAATTCATTATAAATAAAAAAAAATAAGTTGAAGTTTGATTAGAAATACGAAAAGACTTTTTCGACTATCCAATATTAATAATTTATTTGTCTTGAGGCAACTAATTTTAACGGCACAATGTAACAACAATGGAAATATGCATGAGTATTGAACGAGCCAGCAACGCATTTAAGTCAATGCAAAAACAAATTTTGATGAAGAATGTCACAACATTGCAATGTAAAATCACGAGCAATTGTGCAACCTGTAACTGCCACACATATTCACAAATGTATTTACGGGTGCGCACTGCAACAACGACAACCTATTAAGGCGTGTGGCGCGTGTGCTGGCTGAGTGAATGGCGAGACAACGGCAGACGATGAGTTGCAATATCAGCAAATATATGCGGACGCATGAAGCTTGTCCTTGGCGGCGCACTATTTTGCAAGGACTAACATTGAGTTGTGTGTGTGTGTGTGAAGATTCATATGCAACAGACACACACACACAAATATAAGCGTTGGCAACACTTGCGTGTGTTGCAAGCACTCTGCGCACTTTATTAAGTTTTTCTATTTTTCATATTCCCGTTGCTGCCACACTTTACTGTGGCATGGCAACTGTTTACCCCAGTGCTACGCACATTAATATTTTCTTAAGTTGGATTTGTGCTTTTAAGTTGTGCAATATAAGGAATTCAGCAACCACTAATGCGCCGCCATTGCTCTTAAACTACGAGCTTGAACTGCAATGGCAGCCACAAAAAGAAACCATAACAACAAAAATAATAACATTTTTATTACAGGCTTGTTGTCAGTTGGTGAAAGGGGTGCAATTTTTCCTTGCAAATATCAGGTAAATGTAATCAAGCGCTGCGGTTGTCTGGCTGCTGGAAGTCATGGCCAGGCGAAAGGCAGCACGCTGACAATGCAAATGCTATATTTATATATATATATTTTATATATGAAGTAAATAGCGCTAAATTATATATGACAAAGCGATATTTGTCTCAATCCATGCCAGTAAAAAATGCCTTGGCTTTTAAGAAAAACTTGTATTTATTGTAGATTTTCTTCGCTCGCATCTTAAGTGCTCTGCTCACAAGTCTAAAGTGGAGTGTTTGGTTTTAAGGGAAAGTGTTTATACAAAAACAAAATATGTCTATTGTTGTTTTTTCACATATTATACAAAGGAAAGTATGTCAAGCATGAGGGACAGACATAAGTGTACAACGGGCTTTTCAATATATTAGTTTTAATGTTGCCGTGGCATAGATTTTTTTCATATACCGAAGGATTGAAATACACAATGAGGGCTAGTCTGGGTATTAAAATGATTGAACCCAAGAAGAGTTAGGGTTTGACTGTCGTAATGCCAGAAAATAGTAGTTATATGACTGAAGTTGACGTATGATGTTGACTAACTCACAATACTCCTTAGAATATAACTGTAACATACATTTGAAATGTTCGCTGTTGTTTAACATAATTTTAAGTCCACGGAATTAAGTTTGCTACTACTGAACTGTGTTCAGTTTCGTGGTTTCTGCAGCGCTTAGTGACGTTAACCACGAACTCACTTCTCAAAAACGAGAAAATATAGTAAACGTTTGTTATAAATTTCAGGTAGTTTTATATAAAAGTGATATCCAGAACTTCATTCCGTTGTTAAGAATCGGTTGAGCCGAATTAAACTACTGCAGTCGAGGTTACAATCTTCAGTTAATGGATTTTAGATTTTTTACACATGAAATTCGGAAAGTTCGGTAGAAGGATTCTTTGACTAACATGGCTAACATGTACAGTTTAAGAGGACCACCTACTGTGGTAGCCTAAAAAGGCGATCACCTCTTCATAAAACAAACATTTTTTCCCAGCGAGCATTCTTTTGAGACCTGACAAAAGGAAATAGGTGGATGTCGAAGTAATTCGAAAACTAATTGTTGGATTGTTTCACTGACTTATGACACGCTACATTGTTTTCCGGCATTTCGTCCTATGCATGTCCTAATAAAAATTATTCCATGCCTATCTCAAAGTCCAACCGCCATAATATTGCCAGCCGACTGTCGCGTTTTTCCACACTTTTGAGTGGGTTCATCATGTGCAGTCCACTCGAATGACTGTCGATTAGATTTCGGAGCGAAATGATGAAGCTATGTCTCATCCTTGTCAGATATTGATGCAAACACTCGGGGTTTATTACGCTTGAACATCTTCAAATCCTGTTCCGAATCATCAAATCGTCGTTGGATTTAGTTAAAAATGAGCGGCACCCACTTTGCACAGAGCTTTCTCAAAACCAGATATTCGTGAATGATATGTTGGAGGATGCAGTGAAGCGCAGAAGTTCACACAAGTGAGGAAAGTTTTCTGAATGCCATTCTTTTGGGAGGGGCCAGAAACGATTCTTTGTGTATGGCTCAAGCAGCTCCCGACTTCCGGTCTCAGACCAAGTATCTTCTTGGCAGCCAAAAACATCAGTTTTTAGGCGAGATAAAGTAAGAATGCGAGTCATTCCTCCTCAGGGTTGTGGCTGGGTTTGCGACCCACCACTTTAAAAAAAAAAAAACACCCTTAATGAAAAAGACACAACAGCCTCGGATGAGAGATCTCCTTTGATAGCGACCACCGCAAACGTACTAAGGATTACAATTAAAGAACATGCATCTGGAATGTCTGGTCCCTTAATTGGGAAGGAGCCTCTGCTCTGCTGATTGATGTCGTCGTTAGAATTAAAGCTGACATCACATTCGTCCAAAAAGAGCGATAGACGGAACAAGGTCTGAGACGAGTACGTCCTTGTAGCATTTACAACAGTAGCCATATAAAGAAGCGCAAATTCGGTGTGAGATTCGCGGTGGGAGTGAAACTCCGTCGCTGAGTTCCAGCATTCGCTTCGGTGGATGGATGAACGACTAGACACAACCCGCATCAAAGCGCAGTTCTTTAACATTTCGCTGATTCGCGCGGATGCCCGGATTGAGGAAAAGGACTATGTGACCAAAGATGTCTACTATGAGTGTTTGAGCGCAACAAGAATATGGTCGGATGAAAGCATGCCCGACTATTGGTATTCAGGTGCGCTCTGGCCAGGCCACAAAAAGGGAGACTTCACAATCTGCGCCAAATACCGTGAGTTACGCCTCCTCAACATCGCATGTTAAAGATCATCGTCGGCAAACATATTGAACCTTGTCAGTGTGGTTTCAGGCCTGCAAAAACAACAACTGATATTTACCAAATCTTGAAAAATACCCGTAAAAAGAGGATTGCTCACACCACTTCTGCTTCGATTTCAAAGATGCTTTGGACAGCAGGAAGAGGAACTGCTTTATGCCGCTATGTCTGAAAGTCTGAATCTGGTTTCCAAAAAACGAATACGGTTGTGTAAGCTGATGTTGAGAAATACCAAGAGCTCCGCCAGGTTCGAGAAAGAACTCTCCGGGCCGTTTGATACCAAGTGAGGTTTCAGACAAGGCGGCTCTCTATCGTGCGGCTTCTTCAATATACCAGGTTGTCCAATAAGTTGTGTCGTTTGATAAAAAAAAAAAAATTTATGATTCAAAGTATATTTATTACTCAGTATAATCTCCCAGAACAGTAATACACTTTCTCCAACGATCTCCAATCTGTGGATCCCATCCCTGAAGTGAGAATTCGGAATCTGGTGTGGCTTATTGCTAATACGTTTAAGTTCATTCCGGCAGTACGATATTAAAGCAACTTTATTAAATCAACTTCTCGCTCTCTCTCTCTTTTTCTCTCACTATCTCCATGCTTTAAATTTCTTGCACTATGAAGCAAGCGATCTTGTGTGTTTCCAAAAAAAACAGTATTTTTTTACACTCCACAAATTTGAAGAAAATTTCCCATAAATTTGCGAAAACTACTTAAAATCAATAAGGCAATAAGAAGAACTTTCGAAGCGCACATGTGCTTGCACTTAAGCAAACTAATGCCAAATACGCTTATGAGCACACACACACTCGTACACAAAATACATAAGCGAATAAAGTAGTCAAATGTGGGCACACACTTGAGCATTAACATCTCAATTTTGTGTATTTTAAGTTTGTGCAACTCTTATAAAATATCCTTTTTACACTTTTGTTTTTGACAGGTATTTGACCAGCGAACTTAGCAACTTGTGAAAATAAAGCGAAGTTCGCTTGAAAGTGAAGTTGATTGCATAAGAGTGCCAGTAACAGTAAAGTGCTGCAAAAGTGCTGCATTTTCGTTGTTGTTGGCGGGAAATACTTGAGTGTCAGGAAATTACACAAATATGTTTTTAGGAAAGCTTAAATGCGCTTCAAGTAATGCTGCTATTAGGGTGGTTCGCAGTAATAGTTGCCATGTGAAAAAAATTTTCAAAAATTAACAGAAAATTATTAAATTTAATAAAGTAAATAACAAATATATTTCTACACGCGCATTGCAAGCAATTGTAATAAAAAAAAATTGAATTTTTGAATATTAGCGCTCATCCCTATTAAGTATGCGTGCTTGTGCGTTGAGGTAGCCACTCCAACTACTATGCATTCCGGCGGCATGCGTGTTAAAAACTTTGTTGCTAAGTATTTACCTTCTTTGCCTCACGCTACATGCCGCTCCGAGTACTTCATTTAGTTTGCTTGCACTTTCGCCAACTTTTCACGTAAACTTACATAAGCGCGCATATATTTTGGCCGCATTTTCAACAACTAACTTTAACGTTGCAAATGTGCACGAATATATTTGTATTGTAATATGTATTAAGGACCGCGTGCAGGAAGTCTGAACTTGTTTACACAAATTGCAAATATTTAGAGAACTCTTCAAGTAAGAGTATATCGAGAGGATGTACTATATGCCTCTTATATACTTGTATATGTTAATCAAATATTCAAATATGAGTATATTATTCTCGTGAGTATTCTGTGACAAAGTCTGCGAAAATATTCACAAAAAGAATGTCGGTAAGAAAATGAGATATTGGATAGCCGAAAAAGTCTTTTCGTATTTCTTATCAAACTTCAACTTATTGTTTTTCTTTATATTTACAATCAACTTTAATGCATCAAATATTTACCATTTAAGTCGACCATTTCTTGCCATTTTGTAGAACTGTTGCAAGTAATTTTCACAGACTTCTCTTGAAGCCAACCTCACTCCATTAAGGGAGTTCTGCATTGATCGAAACAAATGGTAGTGCGACGACGCAAGGTCAGGGCTGTATGGTGGATGCATGAAAACTTCCCAGCCCAGCTCTCTCAAATACTTCAAAAAGTCTACAAAAATGGTTCCAAAAAATGTCGCTAAGAAAATCATATATGATGATATATGAATAAAATGGGCAGAGTTTGATAGATAGCATTCAAAACGCATGATATTATCAAGAAACTAAATGGCATAAAGAGAGCAGTCGGTGCCATTAACGCTTTTTCGACTGATGCGCTCAATATTCTACTGCATCATAGCGACGGGTACAAAATGGATTGCGGGACAGGGGCAGGTATTTACTCCGATGGTGTTTCTCTCCCTATTCGACAACCGAACTCAGACAGCATCCTAGAAGCAGTTGCGCCAGGTATAGAGAAGGTATGTTTTGTTATATTGAATGACTACGGGAGGATACAGAAAGCAACATACGTACTATATACAAACACGGATAGTCAGGTCGCATTGCTGGTCATCTAAATTCCAGCGTAACAATTGCCGGAAGGCTTTAAGCTTCGTGTTCCCGGCCATAGTAACATTTTCGTAACGAAAAAGCAGACGAGTTTTCAAAGTCAGGAGCTTCTCTAGCTGAATCTGAGGCGGAGTTAATACTATGACCTCTGAGTACAAAAAAGGGAGCTATGGACACACCTTGAACAAATAGCCCAGAGCAGATGAAAATCTATAATTAACAGAAAGATAATGAAGTAGATATAGCTCCAGTTTAAGGACTTTTATTACATGTGTCAAGGAACAGTATTTTCAGACTTATGGCTACTATAACGGGGCACTGGCTTTTTAGAGAACATGCGGTAAAAACGCGTCGGCCCTATAAGAACATGTAAAAAGGGAACAAAAAAACCGTTTTCCACTTTTTCTATGAACGCCCAGCTCTAACACAAACTACACACAGATCGCGTGGAACTCATTAGGCACCAAACCTTGAATGGCCGTTCTCAAAAGTATAGCGGATAACGAGATAGCAAGATTATAGAGGTCCTACGATAGTGCATCAAAAAGACGCATCTAGCGCTAATTGAGGCCGAAGTGGCAGCACTCCTACCCAACTGCCGAATATAATGGGTTCTGAAGAAGCATGAAAATGGGAATCCCTAATTCTTATTTTCTACAATAAATTCTGGAGAGGATTACTAAATGTTTTTGAAAATGTTATATATCGCGTAAGAAGTGTGAATTACTTCCCGATATTCATATGGTATTAATATAACCGGAAGTGTAGAAATGATGTGTATCTTATATATGAGAGCTAGAGGAAGATATAGGGTTTCTCCGGAAAATAATAGGACCGAGTCAATTTAATAAAATTTACTGAACCAATCGTTACAATTATTTAAAAACTTTCAAAATAGGCTCCTTCTGCGTCGATGCAGCGCTGTCGGCGCGATTTCCAAGCATTGAAGACGCCACGGATTCTCACATTCACATTCTCCGGAATAGCCGTGAGAGCCGAGCTGCATGCTGCTTGGATCCCCTTTTTTACGGCATTTTCAAGCAATAAAACAAAAAAAAAATCCCTGTTCCCACATCTGGGCTGTAGGCTGGCTGCGAAAGCGTTGGGATGCTGGTCTTGGTTAGGTAGCTGTTCATAAGAAAGGCGGTGTGAGCCGAGGCGTGGTCGTGGTGCAACTTACAATCGGGTGGGATGTCTTGTTGGACCCGATTGACCATTCGTTTGAGTCCCCTGAAGACTTCCACGTAAAACTTGGTGTTGACGGTTTGTTCAGGAGGAACAAATTCATGGTGAAGAAAATCAGTCCTATTACTTTCCGGACAAACGCTGTAAGCAGAGACCAGTGATATAGAGGAATGCATGCATCGATTTCTTTATTTTTGTATACCGAGGAACATGTCAAGCAAAATATTGTATTCTTGATCCCTACATCCACTATATCACAAATTAACCGATAAAAACTGGTCTAGCGTATGTATGTAGATACTATTTAAAGAGAGAAAGCGATTACGCCCCAGAACACATTATCTTATCATTGGTGTAGTAAAGGAAAAATGGAAGAAAATAGTTCATTAAGCTGCAAAATTAAACTTTAATAAGCGTAAAATCCGCCGTCATGCTGAGCGATCGCCCCTCTAATCTAATCTAACCCAACTTCCTTACTTCCTTTATTTCCAAATTAATTATGAAAATCAACTTTTTTGTACATCCACATTAAATAATGTCATTTGTGCGCATTGTCAATGTTTTAATTGAAATTTATTGTTTACTTAATGATGCAACCACATGTGGCTAAATACTGCTCGGGCATTTTCTCTGCGTGTTAATCAAAAATCCCTTAATTCGAGTGTCGTGCGCATCTTTAAATCTGTGTTTACATTGAGCAAATCATTTAACAATTTGCAATTATTAACTGTAGCCTGAGCTCGCATGAATACTTAATCCTTTGCGTAGCAGCAGCAGCACAGCACAGCATGCTTAGCTTGGCTTAATGAAACTCAATTTGTATGTAGATATTTATAATTTGTATAATTTAAAGGCATTTCGCAGCAGCGGTGCCACATGTATACAAGTGAATTTACTTAACTCACATTTGCATTTTTCTTGTGCCTACTTGAGGATATTTGCTGTGCACTCTTGGCACCCCGCACACATGCATGTGCGTGTATGTGTGCGCCTGTAACTCTTAATTGCATAATTCATATCGAAATATTGCAGAAATCAATTACAAAACAATCTGCGGCATATATTTTTGTGGATGTGTATGTATGTGTATGCGCAACCCAGTAGGAATTCATGGATTTATGTATGGCTGAATAAATGAGTGAGCATTTTTCTTTAAAAACTCGAAACATGTTTAGGTTTGATAGCAAATATACGAGTGTACATACATATTTTTCAAAACCTAGTGGAAAATCGTATGAGCCTTTGAAATTTCACCATACCGTAACTGCAAATATTTTTTGGTGAATTTCCCGCAGCGCTGCTTGCCTTAGTAGACCTTCACCATTTTAATATACATTTACATACTCTGTCAAAACAATCAATTTTAATTGAATTGTGCGCAATTTAACATTGTTTTGTTTGGCTTACATGTAGGCAGATAGTTATGCATCGGATTTGCCTTTTGTGATATGGAAAAATAATCAATTAAATAACGAAGATTTTGTAATGTAAATTAAGTTGAAACAAAAGTGTATTTACGCTTATTTTCTTTATACACATACATCAATACATATAAACATGTTTATAAATGTGTGAAAGTATATAAAAATCTGATCAATTTAGTATTTTTTGGGTCGTGGAAGCACTTATGCATTTCTTTGATTTTCTATAAGTTTATTTTATTTGTTAAAATTTTTACTTTAACAATTTGTTGCCTAGAGCGTATAGACATTTTGCTTAATTAACGGTTTAAAAAAAAAAAACTAAAATATAATACGAAAACAAAACGAACTGATCACGCCATAGTTAACGCCTAAAACTATGCTAAAGCTGAACATAACAATGCACTATGAATTCGAACAGAAGCAGTAGGGCGCACACCTAAAGTGAAATTAGAAACAAAAAGAAACCTTAACTTTGATTGCAACGAACCTGTAATATCATTCACAAAGATAAAAGCTTCTCTGCAAGAACTGTATTGTATCGCAAAATAAAGCTTGGTTACAAAGAAAACATTTTCGCAATCGATTTCGCTTGGATAGCAGCTCTACTCGACTAAATTCAGCATTTACTTATAAGCATTGATGATTGGTTTGTATTATTGAACTTTTTCGTTTAAATTTTCTATCTTTGTAAAAACTTCCGGGTAGTAAACCGGTAAGTAACCAGTTAATATTGCCACCCACGAAATTTTTTTTTTTTTATTTCCAGAGATTTTTACATTCATTCAGTCAGAGATTCTAACTTCAATGATGGATATTTTATATATGGGAGCAATAGCTTCCCGATTTCCTACATTTGAGTCGAAGAACTAGAAGAATATTTTTCCTGCTCTTTTGACATTTTTTTTCAATAAGTTTTGCCATTTCATCGTGGAAAGATGTACGCGCCAATAACGAGCCGAAATCATTGAAATTTACTATTTATGTTCATCACAATCGACCGCTCAGATCAAAAATTAAGCATCTAGTGGAAAAACGTGAATCCACAGGCACAGTACAAACGATTACCGTGCCAGTGAGACAAAGATGTGCCCATAGTGTTGAGAATATTGCTGCCGCTAGCGCATCAATTGAGGAAGACCCAAATCAGTCTCTCACACGACGTTCTCAAGCGTTGGGCATCCCTGTAACGTCGTTGTGAAATGATGTTGTGTGAAAACTCGTTGTGGTTGTGGCGAATTTTGCGAAAAGATCTTGATCTGCAAGCTTAAAAGATCATACTAATGTAAGAACTGAAGCCACTTAACCACCAGAATCGTCGCATGTTCGTGAATTGAGCTCAGCAACAACATGAAAATGATCTGGATTTTCATCGAAAAATCATCTTCAGCGATTAGGTTCATTTCATGGTCAAACAGAAATCCACATGTATTCCATGAGTCACCACTGTATCCCGAAAAAATTACGGTTTGGTGTGGTTTATGTGCCGGCGGCATCATTAGACCGTACTTATTCAGTGATGATCAAGACCGGCAACGTTACTGTGAATTCGAATCGCTACCGCTCAATGATAACCGAATATTTTTGGCCCGAGTGGGATGATATGGACTTGAGTAATATGTGGTTCCAACAGGACGACGCCACAAGCCACACAGTGAATGTCAAAATCGATTTATTGACAACCAAGTTTGGTGAACGTGTTATCTCATGAAATGGCCCAGTCAATTGCCAGCCTCGGTCGTGCGATTTGAGGCCTTTATACTATTTCCTATGGGGTTGCGTCAAGTCTATGGTCTATGCCAACAGGCCAGTGACGAAGAATTTCATTGATACTCCAACCAGTGGTGGTTACATTCTTATTCAAAAACCCGTTACTAGATAAATTTGGTTCAAATTGCTCGCCGCCATGCTGACTATCTTTTCAACGTCTTTAAAATTCTTTACAGCGTGTTTTTTTTGAGAAGTGGGGATAGCGAAAATTTGCTAAGTGTTGATTCAGATACGATGTTTTGGTCGATTCTGAGTTTTCGCGGCAAGCGAGTAGAAAGAGCTTTCGTATGCCAAAATATAAACAATACGTCCTGTAATCAATATATCCAGTAATCAGTATGTCCTGTAATCAACATATCCAGCATTTTATCGTTTTGAGGGACTGTAAATAAGTAACTGAACTTGCGATCCTCACACTGCAGTTGGGTTGTTCATTAAATTTTGTAAAAATACAAGAGCCAAGCGGAAATAAGAACTCCACCAAACGGAAATAGCTGAAAATTCGTTGAAAGTTATTTTTATGCATTTGTAAATGTAAATGTAAATAATATTGCATATTCTATGCAATAGATATGCTACTATATGCGAAATTGCCCGAAACCATGCAATATATGAACACCTACGAGTATATTTACATATTTATATATGTATTTATAGCTAGCTGCAATTCTCGAATTCGATATTTCAGTGGAAGCAGGCGTCAGTATGCGTACCGAACATTTGAAGTGCACAAAGTTTAGCCCTAGAATAATTTTCAAAATAAGTTTTTAATGTTTTCGGCATATTAAAGTCAATAAAAAGCTCTGAGCCGGCACTAAACACCATAGTAGTGTTTGTTGAAATATAATAATTATGCTTCTAAGCAAGTAAACTTAAAAAAAAATAAAATAATTTGTGGTACAAGTAAAGACCCAGCTGGCGTATGTGAAAGCGTAATGCCTAAACTCAATAAATGCACACAAATATCAATAAAATCGGCAAAGTATTTTTAATCTCTGCTGGTAGACACATATCGTCGCATAAAATGCAACAACTTATCATCGAAAAATCGTTTTTTTGAGTTTTTTATTGGTCATGATTCACTACATCATGTTACATATATGTAGCATAAAATTTCCAGCTTAAGCTGTCAGTTGTAACCAATATATACCCATTATATAAGTAATATTTAACCAATATATAACCAACATATAACCATTTTATAACCAAAACTCAAATTTTGTTTCAATATGAGTGGTTTCTATTGTATTGTTTTTTCTCGCCTGTAAACTTATGAAAAGTTATGTTACGATATTTTGCAATTTAGGTGACGATATGCTGTCGTGCAGAAAAACAAAAAATCCCAAGCCTTTTGTACTTGAAGTATTTGTGAATATTTTGGCTAACCGTTTCCGGAATCGGTTTGCAGAGAATTTTTATTTGTTTTGGAATTTTGTTCGCCCAGTGATGAACATATAAGATAACCAAAGTGTAAGACCCGCCTCGCTTGACATGCTGACTTTCGCCAGCAGAAACTGTCGATCTGGTGGGCAGTAAACTACTGAAACCGATACAGCATCGCTTTAAGCGCAAAGCGAAATCAATATCTATAGAGAAATATAAATAAATTTAAATGTCAGAACAACCAAAACTATGTTTATCTCAGGGAAAGATAACATTTTTGTAACCAAATGCTGTGAGAGCGGTTCTTATCAGTTATTTAGTAATTAGTTGTGGTGTATGGAATGCGTCGGTAAGTACAAACTGCTTGTAGTGCATATGTAACTTTTAGACACGGAACAGGAAATCTCAAGTGTTTTTCCGGTATATTTTTACGAAATGAATAGTAATTAGTTGCTTTGTAGCTGATTGGTGTGGCATATAAAAATAGCTGCTCACCTAACGTATTTTCAGTATGCGAAATAAGGTTCGTTCATCACAACCGATTCGGCAAATAGAGTAGTGCAAAGATGAGACCACGTAAGTTTTCTTCGAATTGGGCTTTAACCTTTATTATAACCGTAAATGTCTGCTTGATTTTTCAGTTTACTTTCTACTGCTAGTATTTGCTGTGGGTCCACAAACACTTACGGCATGTCGTGATCGTAGCACGCCGGATTGTTCATCCTATAGGTCTGGGGAACTTCTGCCGGACGAATATAGCTGCTATCGTTACTACATCTGCAGACGTGGCAGAGCTATATCGCGCAGATGTCGCAGGGGATTGCAGTTTGATTCTGAGACGAAAGCTTGTACATTCCCTGATCTTGCTAAGTGTTATGTAAATCGGGAAAATCAAGATACGGATGATGGAGAAAGAGAGTATCCATTTTATTTCCCGGAACCATTTGAAGAACCATCATGTATAACAACACCACCGCCGTGCGTTACAACACCACCGTGTGTTACAACACCAACACCGTGTATAACAACACCAACACCGTGTGTTACAACACCAACACCATGTGCAACAACACCAACACCGTGTATAACAACACCAACACCATGTGTAACAACACCAACACCATGTATAACAACACCAACACCGTGCGTTACAACACCACCATGTGACACACCAACGCCAACGCCGTGTGCTACGCCAGAACCAACACCCTGTGCAACACCGGAGCCAACTATAATAACAACAACAAAAACAACAACTACCAAGCCAACAACCACAAAATCAACCACCACCAAAAGCACCACTACAAAGACGACGACCACAAAGACTACAACAACTACGTGTGAACCAGAAACAACTACGGCACCCTGCACAACTCCTTCGCCAACACCGTCATGTGATACACCAACACCAACACCCTGCACGTGTAAGTCCACAACACCCACACCATGTGAAACCACACCAACTACAACAACCTGCACAACTCCAACAACCACAAAATCAACCACCACCAAAAGCACCACTACAAAGACGACGACCACAAAGACAACAACAACTACGTGTGAACCAGAAACAACTACGGCACCCTGCACAACTCCTTCGCCAACACCGTCATGTGATACACCAACACCAACACCCTGCACGTGTAAGTCCACAACACCCACACCATGTGAAACCACACCAACTACAACAACCTGCACAACTCCAACAACCACAAAGTCAACCACCACCAAAAGCACCACTACAAAGACGACGACCACAAAGACAACAACAACTACGTGTGAACCAGAAACAACTGCGGCACCCTGCACAACTCCTTCGCCAACACCGTCATGTGATACACCAACACCAACACCCTGCACGTGTAAGCCCACAACACCCACACCATGTGAAACCACACCAACTACAACAACCTGCACAACTCCAACAACCACAAAGTCAACCACCACCAAAAGCACCACTACAAAGACGACGACCACAAAGACAACAACAACTACATGTGAACCAGAAATAACTACGGTACCCTGCACAACACCAACGCCAACACCGTGCATAACAACACCAACACCCTGCACGTGTAAGCCCACAACGCCAACGCCGTGCATAACAACACCCACACCGTGTATAACAACACCAACACCTTGCATAACAACACCAACGCCGTGCAAAACAACACCAACGCCGTGCATAACAACACCCACACCGTGTATAACAACACCAACACCTTGCATAACAACACCAACGCCGTGCAAAACAACGCCAGCACCCTGTACAACAACACCAGAACCGTGTGTAACAACGCCATGTGCAACAGCAGAAATTTTGTGGCAATTCGATTATTATGACGATGACGATCGTGATGAGAGTGATGCATCCAATCTTCCTGCGGAATTTTACACTTCCGAAAGTGATTGCGTCAACTTGAGCGATGGTACCTATCTCGCAGACCGCAGATTTTTCCGCCGCTTCTACGTGTGCCTCAACGGGCGTGTAGAGAGATTGAGATGCCCGCACGGCTTCTACTTTGATAGAGTCGTGAAGAGTTGCCGTTCTCGCCGCGAGGGGAGAAACTGACAATTTACTCCATGAATACATATAGCATCGTAAAACACAGAACCAAATACTCTCCAAACACTATCCTTATTAAATATTGTGCGCGCATAAATTAATCTATTCTAAACTTGTTATCCGCAGCAGCAGCTGCAAAATATGTGTATTATAAAAAGAGCATTCCAAAAATCCAACATCTGCTGTCGGTTTTATTTAGTCCAAAATATTGTCTGGAAGGTGAAATTTGTCAGTATTTGGTTACTTTGAAGGAAATTCCCTTCTGAGACTCAGTTCACACACAAGGGAAGAACCAGTTCATTCTCAATTGCATGGCAAACCCACTCTGATTGCTTATATTAAGTGAAAAACGGTACTATACATATATATTGCATGCGTGCACAATGCATCACTGCGCCTTGGCGACTTGCATGGAATGCAAGCATGCATAATTTCAGCCAATCACTTCCGCTCAAAATCTACTCATTGTTGCATGGCATTGGATAACAGTGCTTGCAAGGGTTGCACATGTCGCTATTATTAAGCCTGCTTATGCAAGCCAATGTGAGCTTATGCGGCGGTGTGTGTATGTAAATACATAATTGCGTTGATTGCTGTGTTTTAGTTCAGTCAGCTTTAGCTAAAGTACAACGTCGGATATTCCTGATATCTTTAGGAGATTATGGAGCAACTCAACATTCTTTCTGCTCGTAAAATGCCTGAAATTGTAAAAATCAGTTATTAGTTCCGGGTCTACAACGATGGAAACGGTGTTTTGAGGAAACCATGTAGCTGCTTTTTGATTGAATCACAGCAAAATCCAAATACTTAGGTCGATGGAACATGTATTATGGCCAAAAATGCAGGCGTAACAAAAATCTAAAATAATGTAAAAGCTCTGGTTACAAATGTACGGATTTCAGAGGCTTAGGTTGAATTCATGTTGCCAAGAACATTCTATTAACGAGTTTTTTAATTGGAATGCTACAAACGTAGACCAATAAGGATAGCAAACGACGCCATATTTTTTGCGCTCATTTGACATTTTCCTTCAATAAAGTTGGCCATTTCATGATGGAAAGACATACGCGGCAATAATGAGTCGAAATATGTAAAATTTACTACCGAAATTCGGAGTCACTATATTATGGTCGTCATAATCGTCCTGGCAGATCAATAATTGAGCAAGCAGAAAATTTTGAATCCACAGGCACAGTACAAAAGGTTTCCGTGCCAGTGAGACAAAGAGGATGCAAGATGATTGACTTGAAACTTGAAAATGATCCGGAATTTCATTGAAAAATCATCTTCAGTGATGAGATTCATTTCAGGGTGAGTGGCTTCGTCAATAAGCAAAATATGTAATACTGGTCAGGCAGCAATCCATACGTACCCCATGAGTCACCATTGCATCCAAAAAAAACAGTAGAATCCCGATTATCCGAACATCGATTATCCGGACTCATTCGTCTCGGCTCTAATTGTCAATTTAAAAATGTTTTGACGGCGCAATGATACATGTTACGACAAGTTTATTTTCGCGTCCGATAATAAATAATGAGAGAGAAGATGAAGAAGAGACTGAAACTGGGGATGTATGTCAATTACTATCTCACGCAGAAGCTTTTGAAGCTTGAAAGCAATATAAAGCTTTTAAGTGGTTTGAAAGACAAAGAAAGTGGTTTGTTACAACTGAAACGCATCACGGACTTGGCCGCAATGAAACGATGTGATTCTTTACGTCAAAGACCAATAACAAATTATTTCCAACCAAAATTTTAAATTACATAGGCATTATGTATTACATTATTTATCGTTATAGCTCGGTTTTTATATATCGTACATATTATCTTAACTTCACTTGTAAAACTTATTACGTAATAAAACTTTATTATAATTTAAATATTGTGTGATTTGCTTTGAAATCGATTATCCGGATTTTTGATTATACGGAATACACCTGCTTTTATTTGATCCGGATAATCGGGACTCTACTGTATTACGGTTTGGTGTCGTTTATGGGCCGGCGGCGTCACTGGGCTGTACTTCTTCCGTGATGATCAAACCCGGCACGTTACTGTGAATGGGCTACCGCTCAATGTTAACCGATTATTTTTGGCCCGAATGGGATGATATGGACATGGAAAATATGTGGTTCCAATAGGACGGCGTCACAAGCCACTCAGCGAATGTCACAATCTGTTTATTGAAAACCAAGTTTAGTGAATGTTTTGTCTCCCGAAATGGCCCAGTCAATTGGCCGCCTCGGTTGTGCGATTTGACGCCGCTACACTATTTCCTGTGGGGCTACGTCAAGTCTATGGTTTATGCAAACAAGCCAGAGACGATTTATGAACTTCGTATGAATACCGAACAACTAATTGCAGCAGGAGCGCTCGATTTATGCTTCAAAACTGTCGAGAATTGGGTTCAGGGTCTGGACTTCTGCAAGCATGTCCTCTTGTGGTCATGCAAAATAAATCGAGTTTCATACATACATAATGACATTCGAATGTACTTTCACAGGAATAAAGTATTTCGTCATTCATAGCGCTCTTATTGAAAAACCCGTTAGAAGTAAGAAGTACTTCTATAAACGTACGGGACTCGACAATCACGAGAGTAAGTGTTTAGTACCCGCCGGGGGAAGCAGAGGAGGACCTCCACTACTTTGGAAGGACCAGGTGAAGAAGGACCTGGCTTCGCTTGAAATCTCCAATTGGCGCCACCTTGCGAAAAGAAGAAACGACTGACGCGCGGTTGTTGACTCGGCTATAACCGCGTAAGCGGTGTCTACGCCAGTAAAGAAGAAGAAGAAGCGTTTAGGCAGTAAAAACTAGCAGGCAGAACCCGTCTAGCGAAGTCACCAAAAGAGAAAGACTACTACTTGGCTTTCAAGTTGTTATCTGCGGAGATTGGAGCCTGCAGATATGGATATTTCCTATAAATAATGCTTAGTTCTACCGAACCAAGCGCACCAATCAGTAGAACAGAACACGAAACTGAATTTAATTAAATGGTCCATTGAGAGCTCAAAACATTACCCGCCAAAAGTTAAGCTAAACGCCAACTGTTAACGGAATTTGCGTGGAAATAATTGAATTCCCGTGCACAATGCTCAAGTTGTCAGAAAAGCGCTTGCCAGCGGCACTTGCTTATTGACACATTTGACACTTTTCAATGCTAAATGCAGGCGTAGCGCGCCGAAGCATTCAAAACAACAAACCATCACCCACATATTTGGGCATACATTCACTTACATGCCTTCGAACAATAGTTTGAGCAGATAAATTAATTAGCTGAAATAGTTAAGCGTTGCTGTCATTGCCATAACATGTGGGTGGCAGGCAGGAACAAGCGTTTGTGGAGTGGCACGTGTTTGTCTAGGCGATGCGGAGCCTACACACACACACATGCTCATGTGTCGCCATGTAACTGCCGTTGCACGTGTGTGTGAATGCTTGTGTGCGCATATTTACATATAAATAGAGGCTATGGCTTTTGTATAGGCCGTCACTCGCTTGGTCATAAATTAAATTTGCAGCAGGCGCGTGCGCGTCGACATTGTTCCAGCATGCATTCAAATACCAATTATGTACAACAACTACAATAACAACGGCAAATAGTTGGGCAAAGCAAAAAGCATGCAAATACTTGGTGCCAGCTAAAGACACTAGCGCAACAATGACAACAACAAGAACAAGAACAATAGCAGCAGCAACTATATAGCGAGCAGAACGACAATTACATTTGCCTTCGTGTGACAGCAGCAGGATGTGTGTGGCGGCAGGCGCTGCGGCTGCTGAGGCGAAGTCCTTGCCAAATTTTGCGCACAAAAGACGGTTGACGTTTGTCATACGACGTGTGAACGTGTAAATTTTATGAAGAATGCAAGCATACACATACATCGAACCACAGAGAACAGAGAGACATAGCCATATGTGCAATAACAGCGTTCTTCCCACCGAAACAATATAATTTCGTGTAGAGAATGGGGAAGTTTAGAAAAATTTTCCCTCCACGTCATCTCAGTGGGCGTTAACTGTTGTTTGGAGTAGAAAATTAGTGCAACTTGGCGTGAATTATATTTCGCTATTTAAAATTATTAGTAAACATGTAAGGAAGTGGGAATAACCGAACATTTCATACTCTTGCAACTTTCAAGGATTATAGCCGTGGTAATACCATAAGGTACATAAGACTTGTCTGTTTTGGCATATGGAGTCTAGGGAAAGTTTTCAGCCGATTTAATTCATTCTAAGCAAAATAATGTGCAGTTATTAGAAAAACATGCTCTTTCAATTTACGAAGTCTTATGAAAGTTCGAAAATTTTTGTTTCATTTTGGCTCTCTACTTTTTTGAAGAAAACACACAGAAACTTAAAATTTAGTGAGGTATGTTTATTATCATTCGAAAGAACATTCTTTAACATTTATGTTTTGAAGGTTTTCTCTGTGAAATGTTGGCCGCGGCTACGTCTCAGATGGTCCACTCGTTTAGTTCAATTTTCGATGACTCATTCGAGCACTTCGACTGGTAACTGGCGAATAAAACGCATGATGTTTTGCTCCAAGGCCTCAATCAAAGCGGTATTGTCCGCATAGACCTTACATTTTTACATATCCCCACAGCAAAAAGTCTAACTGTGTTATATAACCCGATCTTGCAGGCCAATCGACCGGCTCAAAAATTATCTGCTCATCAAAGTGTTCTCTCAATGAATCCATTGATTGATGCAATACATAGGAAGTGGCGCTGTCTTGGTATCTCAGGTATCAAATGGTCGGTTATCATGGCGCAATAATGGTCGCCATTGACGCTTCGTTAACTTTCGCACCAACATACTTTTTTTAAGAAATACTCGTATGGACAATTCTCTTTCTAGAAACTTTAATCTCCACTTGTTGGTAGTAAAGACTCTTTTCTTATTTGCCTTTGCCACGTCTTCCGTCACTTCTCTCCACTAACATTCACTCCATCTCTCTTTGAAGTTCAGTAGCGCTAAGCATGCCCTCACTACTTGTCCCGCTCAAGTAGAAAAGCGCACTTAACATTTTCTATTATGTGCTTGCTGCCAAGGTTTATTTCAGAGGTTAAGACTACTCGCTTAATATACCTCGAGGACATATTGTCGGATATCCGTTTTAGTGTTTAAAACAAAGTCTACACAGACTACGTGTTCGGTGTACAAACTGCTAGTTTGACTGTGTGTATTTGCTTGTTTGGGGCAGGCACGCCTTTCGCTTGTCAGCGGCAGTGCTGCAGCAACAGCCGCCGCACATATGCAACAGTTATGACTAATACAAATAAGAGCAACAAACAGCGAGGGTGCGAGTGGCCTGCTTCGTTTGTAGAGGAAGCGTTTTGCACATAAATTCAGCTGAATAAATGCGCTGGCAAACAAATTTGCGCTTGCATATGTATACGCGAAAATATATGTATATACATAAGTCGATACGCAAGCATTTGTTGTGGTTATGTGTGTGAGAAGCAAGAAATTCGTATTTGTATTTTTGTATAATGTATTTGCGCTCGTGTTTTCAGCATTCTTTTGTTTCGCACAAAGCAGGCAGCGGAAGCGGAAATGTCAACAGAAACGGGAAAACATGCTTCCACCACTTCGACGTTTAACCGACTTCCGGTTCACCAAGAGCGCTGACTTCTTGCTATTACACATTTGCGGCATTTTTATTTTCGCAGCGACCTTACTTTTCTAAGCCTTTTTTCTCCACTGCGAACTTCCTTTTTCATATATGTACATATATATATATATATAAATATGTATCGTATATATGAATGTGTGCGTATAGTATATCTACTTGGCAGCGCATTAAGCCTAAGCTTTTGTTTCATTCGGTTGAGTGTATATTATACTAAGCAGCTTAGTTGTACACGTACAAACGCATTCACACACATACTCACAACAAAAAAAAACTCTCACACACAAATACGTATGCGTCTATCAAATAAGGTTTTTGAAAAACGATAAAAGCACCGGCAAGCTGCAAATTGGTCATTGCTGTCTGAATTAGGCATAGCAGCTGCGCTTTGTTTTGTTTTTGTTTTTTCAGAGATATAAATGTTAAACTAAAGCGGATTACACTTTCGCAAATTAGAAAGAGAAATGAAATAATGAAACGACATGTCTTAATGCCAAATTCAGGAAGTACTGAAATTATACCGCAAAGCGTGTGGACACCTAAGCGCAGGTCATTAAGCTTACCTCGCTTGGGAGAACAAATTTCCGTAAGAAATCGCGCCAATATCGTGCATTTTTGGAAAAAGAGAACCGACAAAATTGCGCGCTGAAATGTCAGCTCGCTATTCACTCTATGATACAGATTGTTGTTGGCTCTAAGCTCGGCAATTTCAAACATTTAAGACGCAGCTGCTCCCCTTTCACTGAAGAAAAATTCACACAAGCAATTCGCTCAATCTTCAAAATTTATTAATAGCTCTAAATATTTGTTGTTGCTTCACTTTGCTTTTGGTATTCAAAGAAAGTCTTTTTATAGCATTACTTTAAAATAGAAACTTGTTTAATTCAATTCCTCCAAATAGGCACATTTAGGCGCTCAAGTAAGCAAAAGTGACCAATGCAATTTGCCGCAAAACCAAAAAGAGACGCGTAACTAATTTTTATTCAATAACAGACACACTCACACACGTTCACACACAAACAAAGCGACACGAAGTGTGCACACCTAGAAAACTTTGTCAAGCCCTTAAACGCCTAAAAGTATGCTATGGCGCTGCTATTGATGGCTTATTGTTTTGGTGGCGTGGTAAGTGCCAACGTGCGCTCACCAAACTTTTCTAATCTTGTTTACCAAACTCATAAAACTACAACGCCACAAAATACAATACAAACAACAAATGACAACAACAATTATGTGCAGTAGAAATGACTTGTAAAAACTTTTCACATTTACATGCGCATATTTATGCGCAAGCGAGAATGTCTTCACTGCTTTTATGTGTAATTACAGCCATCAAAATGGTCACCAAATGGTTGGATTAGCAAATCTGTGCGCCACCTAGCGGGCGTATGCAAAAAGGTGTGAGAAGTTGTACAATTAGCTTTGGGCATGACTTAGAATTGACACAAGGTTGTAGCGCTGCATGGTAAGGGTATAGTAAGGGGATGGGATGGAAATATTAGCGCTGGAATAAAATAAGTTTACTAAGCATTTTGCTCTTGTTTTCTATTGACAAAACGTGGCAGTGCCATGATTATAATTGTATAAAAAATTTCTTCAGAAACACTTAAGGACAATTAGCGATTTCTAAGTTAATTTGCTGAAACTGAATTGCCAACGAGTTTGAGAGGAGATGAAAAGAAAAAAAACATCTGCTCTAACAGCTAACTTATTGGACTAGCCATAGCCACGTTGTGTTCTCTTCGAGTAAAGTGAGTGTTGAAAACGAAATTATAAATTATTTTAAATATAAAACACAGAGAACTTTTAGGCTAGATACATAGATTAATTGCAAGGTAAGGCGAGCTGATCAGAGCATATACGGCAAACCGTACTCTTATTCATCAATAACGACATTTTTTGCGAATGGAGTAGTTCATAACATTCTTCGAAGAAATCCTTCTTTTATAAAGTTCAATGAGACTGTATATTATAGAGCAACCTGTATGGAATAACTTGGTGAAATAATTGGTGCGTTGAGATCTTAAATTTAAAGCACACAAAATACAGTTTGTATAAGAATAGACGCCGCTCGACCTTCGCAGCGACATTGTTTCGCTCTGTGGGCTCTTGAAAACTTCCAAGAAGTTCCAACGTTTTCGTGCCTAATTTATTCAGCGATAAGATCAATTTATGGCTCAATGGGTGTATAAACAAGCAAATTGCCGCATTTGGGACAAAGAGCAACTTGCAGAGCAGCAAGCTCGTTTGATATCACACCGTTAGACTATTTTCTGTGAGGATATGTAAAGTCTAAAGTTTAAGTTTCTTCGGACAATACCGCTTCGATTGAGGCATTGGAGCAAAACATCATGCGTGTCATTCGGCAGTTACCATTCGAAGTGCTCGAATGAATCATCGAATATTGCACTCAACATGTGGACCATCTAAGATGTAGCCAAATAATATTCTTTCTAATAAAAATATGCCTTCCCATTAAATTAGGAGTTTATGTGTTTTTTCTTTAACAGATCGACAGCTTAGAAATTCAAAAACTTATAAGGTCATCGAGCTCCAAAATTTGAAATATTTGAATAACAAATGACAAATAATTACTTTTTCTTTAGAAATCAATTATTTAATGAAATAAATCTTCCGTCGCCGGAAGGAACATCAGAGTCATTACAAAAGAAGCACACTCGAAACAAACAACGAATTGAAAGCTTTCTCCAAAACTACTCCTGTAACTTCTGCTCATGCGAGCAGCAAATAATAGTTGGGGCTTTGCCACTAATATTGCGCTTTCAAATAGTTTGCAAATGGCGCTTTTGTAAGAGATTTCCACTATCACATGCCATTTACTGGCGATAAACTTGGCCCGCGGGGGAGTGCGGCAGACACTGAAACAAAGCACACGCAAGCGATGAGAGCAAGAGCAGTCGAAATGAGGAAGCGACAGCAAGGCAACCAACCCAAAGATCAACAATCAACCAAATTCGCCTGGGGCACAATATCGCTTAGCAAAATATTTCGTACAAAATAGTTGAACTGTGTAAAATGAAGTGTAGAAATTTGCCTGCGAACACAGCTACATATAGGCTTTGAGTACGTGCGCCTACATTAGTATATATTTTGAGAGTGAGTAGTTTGAGCACAATAGGCAGTGAAGCGTCAAAGTTTGTTGGGTTACTCTTGGGTATATTGTTTTTCAGTTTCTTACTGTCTCACAAAAACAAAAACGCGGAAATGAAGAGCTTTACAAAATGATTTATTTGATTCAATTGAAAATTCGAAAGTACCTCAGGCGGTGTGTTATACATATTGTATGCATAGCATCAAGCATACATTTGGGCGTTTATAATATACATATAAGCGCTTCAAATATACATTTAAGCGCACGATATATACATGTTAGCATTTATAATATACATTTATACGCTTTTAATTCACTTTCTGTGTTTTGTTGTGATGAATCGTTTTTTTAAAATTGCGATCTAAATATCCTTCATTTTGAGAAACCACAGAAATGTGGCATATTATAAAAGTTTGCGTGTAAGTTTGAAGGAAAATGTGCGGGGTAATGTAGTGAGAGTGGAGTGAAGACAACGGTTGACAGATTAAATGGATGTAGGAATAATTAGGAGTGAATGGATATTTTTTCTTGCTAGAAGAAGAAGCTCTAGAAGCAGGTTTATATGATGACTGGGTAGTGACTTTTTTAATGGGCAACATTTGAGCATGAAACTGTGTACTTTTTTCTTTAACTAACAATTTTGTCTTATTTTTCTGAATACTATGCCATCTGATCAAATTTAAAACGGACTGACAATGAAAAAACTATATTTTAAAACAGCTGAGATGAAGGTCATGCAAATAGACTTTAATACAGATCTTCATTATTGCCATCAAAATAGCATTTTTTGGAGCCAATAAGCAAGTCAACGCTTAATTTAAGTTTCCATACACTTGTCAGAAGCCTCGGCTTGGTTCACTTCAGTAGTGATGCTTTTGATGAAGATAGGTTACTCAGCGACGTTGTCCAGCATCTCATTGGCGATCTCTACTTAACATCCTTTTAGCAAAAGATTTGATGATTTTTTGGTACTTTTGTCGAATTTCCTTCTCCCGTTAACTGCTTATCTTAGTTAATGCGCAAATTAATTCAAAATCTTTACTTTAGAAGTTAATAAATTACAATTTTTTCCCACTTACTTTCTTTATGCTTTTGACTAAACGTTTTCCACAAACTCACACAAACATAAAGGCAATAGTTTGTGCAAAATTAATTACCCTGAAACATTAGGAATGCATTTAAGTGGAAAAAGTGTTCGAACATTTGCATAAATGAACCATTTTGCCGCTGAGTCACAAGTCTCCGAGCAGCAATACTCACTTTGCTTGATAAAACTAAACTTTTACGTCCCAGCACACACATATACACACATACAAATGTGTGTATGCAGACAAAGACAGCCTTAGAAAAGCAAACGAATATGCATAAAATGACAATTGCAAACAATGGAAAGTTCTTAATAGAATAGTGTCAGTGTCAAACGTAGTGGTGGCAAAGACAAGGAGAGCGCGCGCGTGGCATGGCGTTAAATGGAGAAAAGTTAAAAGGCGGAATTCATAATAAAAATGCAAATTAAAGGCGTCAAGTGCGAAGCAAAAAAGGCACACCACTTTCATATTGTACAAGCAATAAGTTGAAGAGTATATAGCGTCAGTATACATATTATATACGTATATATGTATGTGTGTGCATTTGCGTAAAGAATGTGACAGCAACAATTATGGGCGACATTAAAGGTCAGGCGGCAAAGTTGAAGTGACATTTTCCATTTATACATATTTGTGTGTGTGTATGCGTGCAATTTGTTTATTGTAAGCGCTGAAGGCCAGTCAAATGCGCTATAAATCAGTATCTGCCTTTCAAACAAAAAAAAAAATTAATAATAACAATAATAACAAGTGGGCAGTGCAATGCCATCAAGCGTCAACTCAATTCTGCCCCGAGCATTTATGCACACATACAAACACAAATATGTATAAATATGTGGCAACACACATTTTTTTTATTATTGAAGCCAGTGAGATGCCATTTCTATGCAAATCGGTACAGCGTACGGTGCTCCAGTGGCTCGAAATCAGTTGCCCTTCGCACAAACAGAAAATTTAAAGGAGTTTGTGGCTCATACTTGGCAGTCTTTATTGTTGACAAAACTGTTTGCTGCCGTTACTATGCTACTTCAATATTTCTACCTTTTTTGTTGGTTAATAACTACAAATTTGTACAGTTATTTGCAACCGCTTGAACATACAGCTGGTATATAGCAGAGTAGACGTCTTTGAAAATGATAAAAAAGAAAGAAATTCATTGTAAGGTGACACCCAACAGAAATGAAAAATAAACTAACAAACATTAACGAAAAAACAATTTATGGACGATCTGTGGTCGGTAAAAGGGAAAACAGCTTTTAAGTTCCCGAAACCGGATGGGATCATACCAGCGCAGCTACAAGAGACTGTTAAGGTGTGATGCAACTGGTTGGCAACTACCTATACGAACTGCATAAGACTGGATTACTTCCCGGTGGCATTGAGACGAGTCCGAGTCACGTTCATCCCGAAGGCTGGCAGCGGTTTCCACGTTACGACCAAGTCCATCAGCCTCTCCTTCTTACTAAAGCCTCGGGAGAGACGGATGGACTAGTACATTAAGGGCGCATTCCGTGGGACCATTTATACGGAGAGCAGCATGCTTATTGTAAAGGCATATCAGTAGTTACTGCCATGCATACCATCATATCATGGCTTGAGGAAGCCATTAGGATTAAGGAATTTGCTGTTGGGACCTTCCTTGATATAGATGAAGCATTCAATAACATACTGACGGAAGCAGTTGCAATAGCTCTGGATGGGCTTGGGATTCAATCAAACCTCAAATACTTAATTTTCAGCATACTGTGCGACAGAGTGATTGAAACGGAATGAGAAACGTACGTGCTCGATGAAATGTGAGTGGGGGAACTTCACAAGGTAGAGTTCTCTCTCCTCTTCTATGGATCCTGGTCGTTAATGACCTAAATAACAAACGTGATGATCGTGGCTGCAGGGTGGTTGCCTATGTACGCGATTTAGCGCTTATGGTTAAAGGAAAGTTCCATAGTATGGGTTACGAATTGATGCAGCGGTATCTCAGCGTTGTAACAAGTTGAGCAGTCGTAAACGGTTCCACCATCAACCCAAATAAAACCGATATGGTTTTATTCACTAGAAGATACATGATGCCGGCAGCACCGTCCCCGCAAATGGGAGTCATCCGTCTGCAACCAGCAGTGAAATATCTAGGGCTCATTCTGGATACGAAGCTTTCTTGGAAGTCGAATATCGAAGATAGAGCAAACAAGGCGTCGAGGTGTTTACTGTCAAGTGCTCTTTATCCACTCCAGTTACAGACTTCCTGACTATTGCAGTGTCTGCCGAGGTTCTAGCCGTTAAGGAAGACGTAAGCAGTAGACGTACAGCTTCGTTTAGAGAAGTAACCATCGATTCAGATATCAGAGAAGCGATACTGGCATTGAACTCATAAACAGTCCCATCAGGGCTGGTCAAAGAGTGCCTAACCTCGCTATCAATAGCATCGAGTGTCTTTGTACTCAACTAAAATAGCTTATAGCATTATTTAAACATCTTAAAGCCAGTATTTAATATTTCAAATATCCGTGCATAAAACCCCAAGCCAGCACAGGTTGAGTAGTCCAAATCAACATGTCTCAATTTGTCAGAAAAGCATAAATATGTTAGAAAAATATTCTGAGCTCTCAGTGCAACAACTAAGTGCTGCCTGCTACACTGCACAAATTGCACAAAAATTAACTGACAAACAGATCAATATATACAATCTTTGCATTTTGCTTGCTGCTGCCGCACGTACACGCACTTTTCGAGCTTTCGTCTGCATGCCTTCACCGGCAATTGAATCAATTTGAACGACAAACTAACCGAACACTATTATTGCACTAACGAATAACTGACTAACTGACTGGCTGACTGCCGAAGAGACTGCCAAAGCTGACTAATGACTGCCCGGAAGTGCATAAAATTTGGACGAAAAGCCATAATTCCTTTCCGGCTGCTACGACCGCCTGCGGCAACAACTGCAGCAGCTGAAACTGTAATTGCATTAAAAAATATTTCACACACGCTCACACGCTTGCATGCGTGTGGGTTATGCAAATATTTGTCTGTGTGTGTGCGTGCGTCGGTGCGGCAGCTTCATACGTTTTCTTTGACCATAAACACCAGCTGCTTGGCTGAGTTTGCTTGCTGTGCAGCTTTTCTTGCTTTCACTTGAGTAGTTTGCCGACAGTTATTGCCGCAATTCCGGCCATCAAGCTGACAAATACGGCACACACAAACACACATATACAAATTAAAAGTCCACAAGACTCTCCACTGAACACATGTTTGTCCGTTTGCGTGTGTGTGTGTGTGTATGACTGCGTAAAAGTTTACGTCTTCAGTGGCCGAATGAAATGCGTTTCGGTAAAGTGAGAAACCGCATGCAAACTGGAAATTTACAGTTATTTCTGTGTATTTCTAGCAAATTTGCACAAGCACTGCATGCGTTCATGTTTTCTGCGCTGACACATTGTCCACGTTGAAAAGTAATATTTTTGCAGCAGACAGCAGTTTCTAATATGCTTGTGTGTGTCAAATATGAATGTCCACTCAGATTTGAAGTCACACGCAGGCAATAGATTTTTGTGCAATGACACACGTACACACACATGCACACGCTTTTATTAAGCGTTTTATGAGCTTTTGCTGGCACGCAAGCATGCTGCTGTTGGCATTGCTTAGCTGTTAAATCAAAGCTGCACTTTGAGTTGTATGTGTGTGTGAGGGGCTCAGCAGGTACACCGTGGCGTATGAATTATTGATTTCGCTTATTAACTGCCTTATGACAATTTATTGCTTGTGAGTGAATGCATAAATTGTTCAATGTATATATACAACTTTTACTTTACTTTTGAAATTTTAATTATTTTAGTTTTTTATGTTACATAATATTTATTAAAGCGTCAAAAGTAAAGAATTAACGAAAAATCGCATAATTAGATGTTTTTATACAAACATATCTATATGCGAACAGGTCCCTCAGCTTTTGAGTTATCAGTTTGAAATTTTGCAAACGATATTTTTTCTATAAGAAACTGCTCATTTGTCGGAATCATCGATATTGCACCACTATAGCCTATAGCTGCCATACAAATTGATCGATCAACATCAAGTTCTTGTAAGAAAAACTTTTTTATTTGGCAAGATATCTTCTCAAAAATTGGTACAGATTATTTTCTAAAGCAAGGCTATAGCCTGCGAAAAAATTATTCAGATTGGACTTCTATTGCATATAGCTGCCATATAAACTGGCTGGTCAAAATCAAGATACGGTTCTTTTATACCCTTTTATGCTATAAAAAATACAAATGTGTCGGCTATCATAGCTATGATGTACCTCAACGTAAGGTTTTTTCTTGTTTACTGCATAATTTTCTACTAAATTTCTTTAGAAAAATATATTCTATGGCTATGAGTAATATATTCAGGTTAGAATACATTATTTTTGTAATGGCGTTTAAGCTGTAAAATGGTTCAAATATATCTTCTTCTTCTTTGCTGGCGTAGACACCGCTTACACGGTTAATATGTACTATCCATATATTTTTAATATATATTACACTGGTTGACACAACTTTTTGGACTGGCTTGTTAAATGTTAGTTTCTCCTACACAAAAAATAAGCGGACAATTTTTTTAGTAACTTTTACCTTTCTAGCAATTTTTTCAAAATTTCAATTTTGGCAAAAGAAACTTTAAGTCCTAAACAAAAAATGCCAGAGTTTTTCAATGTCCTAGAGTCAGAATTTTAGCAAGAAAACGTAAATTCATAAAATGTTTTTTTTTTTGTTGATCGGTGTTATGATTTTATTTCTTGAGTTCATTGCCATGACCATTTACATAATCTACAATTTAATCATTATTATTTAATTTTATATTTTTATTTTTTTTTAATTTTTTGTTTTGTATTTTTATGAGTATTTATTAATTTTTGATTTACATTTGCCATTTGCGTTAAATTCTATGAATTCCGCAAATTCGCTACATTTTAAATGTTGCCCATACGCCCTGTCACATCAAGCCACTTTGTATATTTTTACAAATCGCACATACACAAGCACCTAAGCTTATCTAAAATGCGCGCTCACGAACAATAAATATCAAAACAATACGACAATAGAACAATAGAAAACCGCAAAGTAAACAGCAAAAATAATCATTTATTTAATTACTGCAAGGACATCATACAAAAGCATTTGCATAATTTTAATTTTTTAAGGCGTTCAAAATGCAGATTTAAAAAGTTTTTACTTAATTTTCTAACAAAAACTTTTAATTATTATTTAATATAAATTTTAGTAAAATTAAAATACATTTTTTTGCCCTCGCAACCCTTCTTTCAGCTGAACTGCCAAACCTAATAAGGAATCTCAACAGTGCTTCGCGCAGCGCAGTTCGGTTGAGTTCAAAACAACGTTGACACACTTGTGCAGTGACATCGGGCAAATTACTTGGCTTTCAGCGCCCGCCTGCAGCGGCAATTCAGCTACATACGGACGCTTGTGTATGTGTGAGCACAGCAGATGAAGCTAGAAACCAGAATTTGAAAAAAATATATATCTCAATATATATAATATAAAAAATATATGTATATGTATATAATGAAAATATATATAAATACATATATGAAAATATATACAATAATAAGCGTCTACTTACACACTGCAAATTCATAACCAATACACATACACATGCACTTCTCAATCACAGATTCATCAACACACACATACACACTCGCAAGCGCCAGCAGCACTGTCTTGACGAAGTCTTACAAACGCTCATTATTTAAATTTTCTGCTTACCACATCAGCGCGGCTGCCATTGAAGCTGTGAAGCGCACAATGAGCGCAAGCAAAAGAAAATATGAATGAAAACGCGCATGTATGCATGTGTGTGTGTGTGTTGGTTCATATAAAGCGAGTGAGTCGTGAAAAACGTGAAAAAGTGTAGAAGAAGCAAAACAGCAGCGAAATCAAACTAACAGCTTGGATATTTGAAAGTGCAAAGAAAACGAAAAATTACGCTCTGGGGTTTGATGCACTCAAAGCGCCGTTCGGCGGGACAACCGAAAGCGGGGTGGCGGGTGCACATAGCCGGTGTGACGAATGAATGAAGAATAGCTGGCGGATTTGCTGTGTGTGGAAGTGCGCGAAATTCGAAAGTGTCATTTGCCCTGAAACCTCAGCACAGCGCGCGCTTGGCTTAAGCAGCTAAAGAAATTGCACTAAGCAAGCACAAATAAAAGTGTAAACAAAAACGAAAAGAAAGAAATGAAAAGTATGAGAAATCTTAACGCCGTATATGTACGCCGAAAGAAAAATATATGTATATCTGAAAGTGGTAAGACAAGCGAATTTTTCTTGAAGTGACAACGCAAATTGTGTCAAGGATGGGCGGCGCTAGCATGCAGTGGGCGCATACCTCGAACAAAAGCGCGCAAGACTGTTGACTATATGTATAATAAAAGCCAAGGTGTTTGTTGTTGTTCTGATTATATGATTTTTTGTTGTTCTCATTTTATGCTACTGTTGTTTTTTGCAGTCGTTTAGAACTTTTTTCTCACCAAATCATGCCAGTCAGTCAAGCAGATTGCAACGGGATTAAGTGCGTGTCACTGAGATATACATATTTGTGTTTATGTTTGTGTGCATAGTATGTGACAGTTATGAAATTAACTAATTGTTAGCGCCTTGGATCTGCTGTAAAGTGGTGTGCGTTGACATGCTCAGCTTGATTGAGATACTTTTTAAGCAAAAAATGTAACCGAGTGTGTGGATTCCCTTTTTGCGGTTATCACTATCAAAGAATCAAGCAGAACCACGCTGCGTTTTTGTTGTTGTGAGGCCAAAACATGATATGCTTAGTCGTTTTAGCCACATTATTCTAAATTTTATAGTTTTCGATTCTAGAAATTTGACAATAAGGCCAAAAATACTTCGTAAACCCACTGAACACAGTGATTTTCAGGAAGAAAATGCGAAATTTTGAGATTTGGTCCAAAGCATGTGCTTGTAGTAAGCTTAGCTTAGTAAAGCTAAGTGCGTTTTCTTCTTCTTTTCGTTGCTTAACCAGAATTTCAGGCCTTATACTACTTTCAACGAGAAAAATTGTACTGAAAAAGCTAAGATTTTTCAAGCAAAATGATACTTTTAGGACAGAAACTAATAAAATAATAATAAGGAGTAAAAAATAATGAAAATAACACGCTCATATAGTCAGAAAAGTGTAAAAGCGTATCCTTATCCCGAAAATGTTCAGTTTTTTTCAATTTCCTGCAGAACAAGCAAAAATTATTAGGAAATCAGCGCTTTGTCAGACTTTATAAATATAAGTAGCTCCACTTCCAGCACTCTAACTGTCCGTCTCTTTGAGTTTGTGAAAATAGTTTCAATCAACTTACAGCCTACACCTTAAATTATACGGAAATTGCAGTCTTTTTCCAAGTACGGCCTACGATTTGCAGCATAATTTTGCAGTTTCATTTAGCTTACTCTTCAACATTTCACTTAAATATGATTAATAATACATACGCACATTCTTGAATTATGAAGGCTATAAGCCGGCTGGTAGTGTGATGCGCTATATTTAAGCCCACTGTATATCCTGACGGCTATATTCTATGCCAGTAAAGAAGAAGTGTGCCCACTGACCCACTGTGCCGCTCCACAAAAGGTGTGTTGTGTACTAAATCATAAATAAATATATTTCGCATCAGCGAACATGTGTGCGTCGGCTTGTGCTTAAATTGAGTCATTTCCTGTGAATAAGTCACTGCTCAAAAATAGCTACAAGAAATATTACGAAAATTCTCCGTATTCAAGATGAAATTGAATTTTTGTGCCAAATATATGAGCGCCAATTCGTAGTATATTTAAATATAACCTTTTACTTATGTATATATTTCTGTTTGCATGTGTTGTAGTTCAGTCTGTGTTTGCAATAACGGTATTCGTAAAAAATGTGCAAATCAAATTGGGAGACATAAAAGGTACGGCTTTGAATGTCATGACTTGGCAGCGAATAAATGTGTAGTCATTTCTTAAATCTCCCGTACTTTTAAAGTAGCATACTTTAAGGCGCTTTTTTAGTTGTACGTGTGTATGTAGTGGAAAACTGAAAGTAAGGTGCGGCTTATGGCGTGTGCAAGTGTGGGTGACATGTGAGATAGATTCTTGACATACACACTATAGATTTGGTGTTGGAAATTATGCAGATGGTGACAAATATTTTTCAGAGGTGTGTGAAAAATCCGAAAAAAGTATATGAATAAAAAAAATTTAAAAAATTTTAAAAAATTATTAAAAATCTTAAAAATTTGTTATTTGATAAAGCGTTTATATTGTCAGGTTCCATTTGATAAACAAATTGTTGTCTGACTTGTTTCACGCCTAATTTTTTCGGTAAGCTTCTTAGTCTTAGATTTTTTCCCCAACAGTACATTCAAGATAATTACTATAGTGATGATTCTGGAGGCCAAAGTGGTTCATACACCTACTAATATGATTATTTTCAACCTTGAAACCTACTTTTTAAATTGGTTCCATCCACAATTTATTTTTTAAAGTCGAAAAAATAGAACACCCACACGCCTTAAATTTCACTGAGCGCCAGCAAAAATTTTGCCTTTTAACTGTTTAAAAAAATTCCAAAAATCTGTCATTTTAAATGGCAAATGCGGTTTTAAAGACGCACTCTTTAAGGCAATGAAGCAGCCAGCAATTTGTGTAGCATACTTTTTGGCTAAAAATATCAATACACGCTCACTAATACCAACCAACAGGAACTGTCAGTTCAATGTTATCTAACAATAGCTTGTGATTATAAAATAGCCACATTTGTTGCTCACTACAACAACAAAAAGACAGTTTTGAATAAAATAACAGAAAATAAAACAATAACTGTTACAGAGCGATAATAGCAACAATAAACTGAAATCTGCTAATCGCCGTAATTAAGAGTTTCAATAGTTGTCTGGCGGCTTCATTATATACCAAAGAGAATTGGGTTAAGCAAACGAACGCCCGCGGGTGTATACATAAATATATACAAATACAGCAACAGATTAAGACAACAAAAACACGCTTTTGTGTGTATAATTGTGAATATTTGGTGTGTAAAGCCCGAAATAGACAAATGTTGCCACTGATATTGGCTGCCTTGTATGTGAGTAGGAGTTCGGCGATATAATCTAGCTATACATATTGACGCCACTGACCTAGTGCCAGTTGCTTGGAGTGTGTCCAACTGTTCGCTGCTTGTTCGGCAAGCGTGGGGCGAGTAGCGTGTCGCTATGGCCGCCACATGCTCATCATTTGTGTCAACGACCAAGTGGTGTTTAATGGCGCGAAAAATTAACTACTATGCTTGGTGGCAACCGCAAGCCGGCCACACACATACAAACATAATAATACATATGCTTGCCACACACGCACTACAAAGCAATGTCTGTTAATTACTGGAGAGAGAGATCGGCGGTTGGTGGGCGGCTGTTGATGATGTGCCAGCTACTCTTTTCTGCCTCCGATGAGGTTATCAGCACAACAATGTGAGCTGTTAATATTGTATATGCATGTGTGTGTGTATGTGTATGTGTGAGTTTGTGATAATGACCAAATGAGTAAGGCAAGTATATTTCTGCTTTTAATGTTAATGCTGCGGCTGCTGTCTAATGCGCTGTGCCAAAATAATAGTTGTTGTAATTTAATTTTGACGCTTGGCCAAACTGATCGCCCTCCGGTTGTGTGTGTGTGTGCGCGTTGCTCGTGCTTGGAGGGAAACTACGCAAAGTTTGTTGTTTGTTGTTGTAAGCGAAATTAGCTGATTTTCCTCAAGCGAAATTCATTTTCACTTTAAATCGATATTTTGTGAAATTGTTTAAAGCTTGGCGAGCATTTGATGCGCCTGCTGCTCCTGCTCCTGCTGCTGCTGCTGGCCTAAAATATGCCGCAACTATTCGTTGTAGAATGTAAGGTAGTTCGCTAGTTTGACTTGCGGTGGGTAACCAGCAGTTTAAAGTTTAGTTTGGGTAAATGGCGTTCTAGTGCTGGCAACCTTGAAATTTAGCTTGAAAGTATGTGAAAGTAATCGCTTTCACTTTTCATTGCTTTGACAGAAAGTTAGCTTGCTGAGTAGTGGCAAATTGTTGCGGCTCTGCTGCGTAGATGAGTTTTGTTGTGCAAGTTTAGCTTCCTTGTCTATAGCGATATTTGTTATAATCTGTATATATGTATGTATGCATATATGTATGTGTGTGCTTTATACATATTCGTTGCTCTTAGGCTGAGCCAACATTTTAGTGGTAGTGAAAGTTTTTCAACTACTGACAAACTCAGCTGCACACGTGAGGTGCTCTAGACACATGCCTTCGTGACCTGCGAATGCAGTATTACTTGCCTAAATTGGGTTTTTATACCCTAAATGGGGTACATTAAGTTTGCTATGAAGTTTGTAACACCTATAAAGAAACTTCCGTTCTGGAAATTTCGATGTGAAAGATGCATCTCGCTCTGGTTGACCTATCGTTGAAAAAGTCGATGAAATTATGGAAAATATTGTCCTGGACCGTCACATAAGCTGCCATGATATCGCTAAGGAACTTAACATTCATCCGAAAACGGTTTTGAACTATTTAAAAGAAGCTGGCTACAAAAAGAAGCTCGATGTTTGGGTACCACATGAATTGTCTGTGAAAAATTAGTGCAATGGACCGCATTAACATCTGCGATTCTTTGCTGAAACGAAATGAAATCGAATCATTTCTGAAGCGATTGGTAACTGGAGACGAAAAGGGGATAAAGTACGACAATAATGTGCGAAAATGATCGTGGTCCAAGCCTGGTGGAGCTCAACAAATGGTCGCATGACCAGGAATGACGCCTTGAGAGGTTATCTTGAGTGTTTGGTGGGATTGGAAAGGAATCATCTACTATGAGCTGCTCCAGCCTGGTCGAACGATTGATTCTACATGGAGATTGAAGCAAGCAATTGAAAAAAATGGCTAAAATTGATCAACAGAAAGAGCTTCGTTTGCCATCAGGACAACGCTAGACCATACATATCTTTGATGACTCGGCAAAAACTGGAAGAGCTTGGCTGAGTTTTGATGCATCCATCATATAGCCCTGGCCTTGCACCATCGGACTACCATTTGTTTCGGTCAATGCAGGGCTCCCTAAATGGAGTAAAGTTGACTTCAAGAGAAGGCTGTCAAAATTACTTGTCGCAGTTTTTCGCCGAGAAACCAGAAAAGTTTTACACTGATTGAATAATGTCTCTAGCGGAAAAATGGCAAAAAGTGGTCTACCAGAATGGTGCAGTTTAAGTTCATTATAAATATAAAAAAATAAGTTGCAGTTTGATTAGAAATACGAAAAGACTTATTCGACTACCCAATATAACGCGAGATACAGAGTACTAAATCTCCCGGAAAGTATGGGTTTCGTTTTATTAGACTTCATATAGGTAAAAGCTTAAGGGCTTGGCACACCTCTTAGCAAATAGCTAAGGACCGTATTGGAGAGCTTCAGAGGCTCAGTGAACTAAATTAGTCAAATAATTGTTTATTGAGACCGAAATCTATATGATAAAATGTAGAAACCTGTGAATCACAGCAAACCGTTTAAAGGCACCGTCAAATATATGATTGATACACTGATCTCTTCGTATAGTAAAAAACCAACAAACATAAAAAATACACATTTATGCAGAAAATAAACAAGTAAAGCGATTGACTAGTTTGTTAAATTTTCCATGATTGCTTATGACATGTGGCAATGTGGCAAACGAGCAGTGGATTCACCATTGGCATGTGGCATGTGTCATACAGTGTTGTAGCAAAGTAACTGTGTGGCTGTGGCGTAGTAAATGCAGTCGATTGCTGCTCAACGCCAAATTGCACGAAACGTGATTTCGCCGCCAGAGCCACTCATTCGCTTACACAAATTCACTTGAAATTCATATTGAATTCAGTTTTGCAGTGGCTCAACTCGATTTCGTGCCGTTGCTGTTGCTTGGTTGGTTGGCTGTCAGGCTGCTCGGTTGGTCCGTCAGTCCCTTGGCGGGTCGTCGGTCGACGACCGAGCTGTCTGTTGTTCATTGTATTACAGACTAACCGCATTTTTGGCTTGTTTAGTTGCCAACACACAGCCAAGAACCACGCAAACACACAAACACTCACACACACGCAAAATCGGCACTGCCAAAACGCAAGCAACATCTCAGCTGTTAAGCCGGTTACAGGGTACAGTTAGGTTGCTCGTCTAAAATGCCACTTACTGTGTGTGGTCCAATGTGGGGCGAATGTGAGCAGCTCTCGAGCCACATGCGAAGGGCGCCTGGGTGAGGGTTGGCTTAAATGCCTGTTAGCGGGGAGAAATATGGTTTATTTGTGTGCCTCGATTTTTAGGTGCAGTAATCGAACTATAACATACACCACACCCTGCCTTCCACACACACTCATACGCTAGTATATGCGTATCTTCATGTAACTATTTATGTATGCGTGTGTGTGTGCGTGCCAGTGGTAAGTGCATGTGTAATCGCATAACAAATCCATTTGCACAATTCTCGGTTTTGTAGCAGAATTGCAGTCAGTAATCGCTGACTGATTCGATTTAAAATTCCAATGATGCTTTTCTTTTGCTCTTCACTCAGCTCGTAAAGCTATTGTCACTGCAACAACAACAACAACAACAACAACTATGCTGCAGTGATTTTTGGGATCACTGGGTGCACAGCTCTTTGTAAGCGGTTGTATATCTGCAACTGTAAATCCTGTGTGTGTGTGTGTGAGTGTGCGTGCGTGTTTGAGTATTTATTTGTACAAAGCGTTATTAAGTGATGGCTGCTGGACGAGTTGTTGGTTTCATGGCAATTAAGTTTGATTCGTTGAGAGCGACATCTAGTGCTGTCACACACAAAGGCGCCTGCGCTCAAGGCTAAATACTGCAGCAGCATGCCTAACTAGGACAGCAACAATCGGTGGTGAAAGCGACAAAAATGTGAGATGTGTGAGGGAATCGCAGCGTAGAGTAGCATTGCAAACGAAGTGGCTTACCAAATGATTGGCAAAAAATGACAATTGACATTTCATGATTTGGTCAAGGGTCGCACCGAACTGTTTGATTTTATACTGGATGCTATGGAGTGCTTTTTTAAGTGTGACTAGTGGGATGTAGCTCGTTCAATGCTGTACGAGCAAAATGTATTTTATCACGAAGAGTTGCTAAGAGGGATTCATGAGTATTATTTATTGATAAAATGATTTTTTAATATTCCTCTCATGGCACTTTTTCAACTTCTTAGCATATATGCCAATTCCTGTATATTAATTTAAATAAACCCAAAATATATATATCCTCACCTAAAATGCAAAATAACGTAGCATCACTTTTCATAAGAGAAAGCAGTCATTCTGAAAAAAATTTAGATTTGGTTATAAAATGGATATATGTATATTGGTTATATCTGACAACCGAAGCTGAAAATTTTATGCTACATACATATATGTAATCTGTGTTTCATGTATCAATCAGAAAATTTGCGCACTTGCTTTTTTCGTAAAACTGGTCATATTTTGTCAGAATCACTGAAATCGGTTGACTATAGCATATAGCTGCCAAACAAACTGAGCGACCAAAATCAAGTCCTTGTATGGAAAATTTTTTCATTTGTCAAGATATCTCCTTGAAATTTAACACAGATTATTGCATAAAGCAGTGGTACAATCTCTGAACAAATTATTCAGATTGGACTACTAGACCATATAGCTGTCATACAAACTGACCGACCAGAATCAAGTTCTGGTATGGAAAACCCTTTTAATTGAAAATATATCTCCTTGAATTTGACACAGATGATTGCCCAAAGCAGCAGTACAACCTCTGAAGAAATTATTTAGATCGAACGGCTATAGCATATAGTGGCCCTACAAACTAACCGTTCAAACTCAAGGTCTTGTATGGAAGACTTTTTTATTTAGCAATATATCTTGACGAAATTTGGCACAGATAATTATTCCAAGCAGCGCTACAATCTACGAAGAAATTATTAAGATCGAACCACTATAGCATATTGTTGCCTTATAAACAGACTCATCAAAATCAAGATCAAGCTCATTTAATGCTCTTTCTGCTATATGAAATGCACCCGTGAAGAATAGCATTGAGTTTTGGTCTCTAAAATAATGTCTTATTTTGAGATTTCAGTTCCGTATGGGGCCGGAAGAAGTAGCAGGAACGCTAAGCACTCTGAATAAAGATTCGATGTATAATATTAGGGCATTGACCCTAAAAAAGTCGCAGGAAAAATGCCGAGCTGAATTATGCTGATTTCTTTCATTTAAGCATCTAAAATTGAAACTAGTGTATACAAACCTACATAGTCTTACTTAATATACATAAAAGGCATTCGATATTAAGCGATAAAGCAGCTTTGTGTGTTGACTTCTTATAGGTGTGCCCATATACTCAAGCAATGTCCACACACGCTTACATGGCGCTTCATGGCTAGCCCAGAACGTTCTCATATTCTCATATACGCATATGTGAGTATGTATTTATGTACAGTGCTATTTAAAAAGCCATTAAAATGGTTATCTTAAATATCAAGCAGCAACACTTTTTAATCAAAATCGACTACATATAAACAAATAAACTTTTTACTATTACGACATACTTATGTGCTTTACTTTACATTTACTATTTTACGGCGGCCAACAGTAAGTCTATGAGTGCGCTGTAAAGCAGATGAAGCGAACGATATGCGCGGCCGTGTGTTACTTTGAAAGCTGCAGCTTTTGAGCACAAGAAATGTAATTTCTTAATATGTGTACGTATGTGTGTGTGCATGAGGGAAGTCCGCTGAATGGCGCTTTGACGGTTTTGGGCCGAATTTTGCACGTATGTTTGACATTCTTAGAGTTGGGAATGGTGTAGCATAGAAATATGAGAAGGGTATTTTGGCAATCGGTGATTTTTCTTTCATAAAATTCTTCACTCATTTTTGAAACTCTTTCGCTGGCGACGTTTTTGCCATGCTCTCCGCAAAGTCCGTGATAACGAACCTAGCACCTTTTAACAACTAACGCAGCGCCAAACGAAGCACACCCAGCCTTGCCACACGCCCTAACCATATCTGCAACGTAAAATAAATACAAATTTAAAGTTGTACGCACAATCGAGTTTGTACTACTGGCGGATATCTTTTGCGCTCCTACGAAGATCTTATAACGTTGATAGTACTGGGTTATAAAAATAAATCCACTCAGATGCGAAGCACATAAAAGCGAGATTTTCTAAAAGAGCTACATATGTATATTTGCTCCTCTTTTCTATACACCCTTACTCGTATAAGTGTATGTGTGTGTGAGTTCGCTTTAACCATTCACTCCTTGACTGCATTCACTATTGGACGCCTAACTAACTGAGGCGTCGGTTGTGCGGTGACCGTATGTGTGTGTGTAGCGCTACAGTTTCCATTTTTCAGCGCTGTAGTTGTTATTGTTGCTAATATTGTGGTTTAAATCCCTTGTGCTGACATGTCTAAAAGGAGAAACAAATGCGCTGTGCCACACACACACATACACACACAAACAGGCATATGTGAGCATACATCGCCAGTGCGAGCAGCAAGTTGCCTTTCAGACGCCGACATCGACATTTACCGCATTTTTTGTGACCACAGATAAGACTCACAATTTACCAGGAATGTGCACCACTGTCATGGTTGTTGCTGCTGCTGCTGCTGTTGTTGTTACCGTTTATGGCGCAGAAATTGCGTAAAATGCTGAAATGACGCAGGCTAAAGGAATTGCATGAACAAGGAATTTATAGTGGTTGTACGAACAGGCAACAATCACCTTGCATTTGATGGTTATAGTGGTGCAGGTAGAAAGTCATAAATGTGGGCGACTGCAGCGCTAAGAGCTAGTGCGGAAGAGCTCAGAAATATATATACCTGTGTTGTTAAAATATGTGGAATGTCGAGATACGAAAATAGTGGAGTTCAAAGTATAGACTCATACCACGAAATTTGCCTGTAAAAGTGTGATCAAAGTGGCAGCTGAGAAACCCGCAACAAGAACCTCTTGCCGACAAACTAGTGTAAGTTCATATAGTTATGACTGCGCCCTAGTGTATGCTTCATATACCAGAAACTCCTGTAGCCGAACTCCAGGAAGATCAGCGTAAAAAGGTGTCCGTCGGTGAAGAGGATTTTGCTGTCTAAATTTATCAAAATCCACAAACCAAATATTTTATTATGACACAAACAACAGATCCAGATTATTTACCGGGGAAAAACAGTCAACTCAGCACCATTATTCGAAAGTACTTTATGCCGCTACAACAACAACAACAAACATTTCTTTTCAACAAAGTGGAAAAATAATTTTTTTGGAAAAGTTTAGATCTGAGGTCTATGTTGAACAGAAATTTTTGTTGTTGTTGTTGTAGCGGCATAAAGTACTTTCGGATAATGACTTAACAAATCGAAATTATTATCGGAAATCTTATACCTTCGATTATTGATCGAGAAATACATCTAGAAAGTTCGTGTGCAATTTTTTGGACAATAATTGAAACTGAAAAGTTCGTTTCAAGAAAGCTAAAAAAATGCTCAATACGCTCCTAACTCCGAAACTATTTTTGTACTCAACATCAAATTTTTGAAGAATGTTCTACAATCTATTCGTATGTATATTGGAAAGTGAATACAACTCGCCAAGTGTAATTAATCGCCATAATTTTGAGGAACGTTCAGTAAATTCTGTTCTGTTTCTGTTTCTGTTCCGACTTCGTATCAACTAATTGCTTTGATGATAAAAAAAAATTAGCTACTATTTATAACTCAAACTAGTTATATATTTGAAGTAATACTTGAAGTACTGGTAGTTAAATAATCAAATCATGATGATTGAAACTCAAGATTATATTTCATCCCTTCTCTATAGCTGCGTTTTTCGATTTTGTTTCAGTGCACACATACACAGATCTACAAATATTATTTGTTTTTCATCTCAAAAGAAGCTTGCGCAATTCACTAGAAAGCAAACCGCAAAATGAGATCATTTATTTTCGGTTTCGCAAGAAAATCTCGGCTTCAAGTGAAAGTAAAAAGGTCGCTTGGCGCTGTCACGCATTTTACCTTTATAAAAGCGACCATTACAAGGCACTTGGCGCACAGAAAAGGTCATACGCACAAATTTTTAATCATTTTATTTTGCTATTTACCTTTATTGCGCGCCCACATAAGTGTCTGTGTGGTGCGTAATAACAGCGTTTTAAGAAAATTGCAAATTCAAGGTGGGCGAGTTGCTGAAAGGCATAAAACTAACCGAAATTGCGCTCGTGAAAATCCCGCAAACGACAAATATTCACTGATTTCTATTGCGGCATTTGAAAAAATTTCTGCCGAAAATAGTTAGATAAAGGGAACTAGAAACGATTTTTTTTGCTTTACTAAATTCATTTTGGTTGCGTATACGCCGTGTCGTACACAAAAGCCATTGCAAATTGCGCAAAGGATCTTAAATGCTTTTAGATGTAAGTATTTATTTATAAATAGAATATTTTTGCTATTATTTGTTGTTGTAGATAGCTGGATTTTAGAAAGTAAAGAAGCAAGTACAATTAATTGCAGTTTATTACTGGATATATGCAGTTGTGTATATTAAGATACGCCATATAATAACAATAAGGACTTAAGTAAAGTTAAAACAAGGAAATACGTCAACTACGCTTGCACCAAACCTATAATGCCCTCCACGAATGCATTTTTATTGCACAAAAGTGAACAAAAACTTATTTGCATTGAATTTGATAGGACAGTTTGTATGACAGCTATATGCTATAGTATACCGTTCTGAACTATTTCTTTGGAGATTATTGCTTTGTCTTACCTCATCAAATAAAAAAAAATTGCGTACAAGGGCTTCATATGCATCGTTCAGTTTGTATGACAGCTATATGCTATAGTGATCCGATCTGAGTGATTTCTTGAAATATAGCTTAGTTGCTTTAGAAAATAATCCATGTCTAGTTTCGTGAAGGTATCTCGTCAAATACAATAGTTTTCCATATAAGCACTTGATTTCGATGGTTCAGTTTCCATGGGAGCAATATGATACTGAGATCCGAAAACGTCGGTTTTGACGAATAAGCAGCTTCTTGAAGGAAAAAAGATGTTGCCAAAATTTCTGAACGATATCTCAAACACAGGCGTGTAAATACGAGTATAGACTCCAACGGTATCCACACTATCCAGAGTAAAGCAAACACATATAGTATACTTTCGCACTCATTTACAGATATTTAACTGTATAAATGCCATGCTCATTGCCTCATAAAACTCATTTACCAACTTGCATTTGAAGCGCTCGTTTTGTTTCCGTCAAACTGCGAGCGCAAAGCGAGGAGCTGTTAACTTCAATTAAAAGTTTTGTTATTTCCGTTTGGCAGACATTGCAAAAATGCCGCTGTTTTTAGTGTTGAGTGTGTGTGTGTGTAACCATATAATGCCAATAGCTATGACTATATGCAGACGAGCGCATTCGAAAATAGAAACGGCACAAATACAAATATATGTGTATACACGAACACACAGACACACACAACTAACGGAGCGTGTGCTGTAAATGGCAAACTTTCGACGACCCGCCGGATGTTAATGCATTCATTTTGCTAATATGAGGGTTCACGGCATTTACCAACACTCCGGCAAGTGCAAAAGCATATGAGTTCGAAGAATGGATAATATTTGCATGAGTATTGAGTTGAGTTGAGTTGAGTCTAGTGCACTACTAACACACTTCGCATTGACTGCAGTTAATAGATAAAGCCCGACTAAAGGTTGAATGAATTGAACTGGGTGGAAATAGTCCAAAGCAGTTAGAAATGGAAGCAAATAGATATGTTTCAAATTTAAGAGTGGTTGCACAAAGGTTATGTAAGTGACTTTTGATTTTTTTTCGTGTCGAATTATAATTCGAAAACTGCGTGTGTGTATATTTTTGAAATGAAGCTGAGGTGGTTCATAGCTTTTTTGAATCTAACCTCATTTAAGCTGAAGGCGAGGTCAGTGTCTGAAATAAATATATCTAGAACATTTATAGTATAGATGGAGCTGCCAGCTCAATATAATTTGAATAGTTGTTTCAAATTTATATATTAAAGAATACGTATTTATTAGAGAGGGTTAATTTGCAGAGAGCCAAAATTATATAAGGTAGTCGAAAAACTATTTTCGTGTTTACCATATAGTGTTGGAAAGATGAGATTCAAGCTTCACTTAACCAAAAAAAAATAAAAATTAAACTTGGCGAAGTTGAAAAAAAGTTACAGCTGTTCAAAAATTAGGGAAAATAATGAAGAAATTCGCTATATTTTGAAATTTTTTTTATAAAAAAAAAAGAATGGCGCGCATGCCAACAATGAAATTTTTAAAGTTTACGGAGACGAAGCTGTATCAGTTCATGTAGCTCAACGATGGTTCGCTCGCTTCCGTTTTGGATTTCGATGTGAAAGCTGCACCTCGCTCTGGTCGACCTATCGTTGAAAGGGTCGATGAAATTATGAAAAAAATTGATCTGGACCTTCACATAAGCAGCCATGACATCGCTAAGGAACTTAACACTCATCATCAAACGGTTTTGAACCATTTAAAAAAGCTGGCTACAAAAAGAAGCTGTATGCTTGGGTACGACATGAATTGTCTGTGGAAAATTTAATGGACCGAATTGACATGCGCGATTCTGTGCTGAAACGAAATGAAATCGAACCATTTCTGAAGCGAATGGTAACTGGAAACAAAAAGTGGATCAAATGGATCGAATATGACAATAATGAGTAAAAAAAAGATCATGGTCCAAGCGTGGTGAAGCTCAACAAATGGTCGTAAAGCCAGGATTGACGCCTAGAAAGGTTATGCTGAGTGTTTGGTGGGATTGGAAAAGAATCATCCGCTATGATTTGTTACAGCTTGGTCGAACTGTGGATTCTACATTTTACTGTCAACAGCTGATGAGATTGAAGCAATCAATCGAAAAAAACACGGACAGAACTGTTCAACAGAAAGGGCTTCGTCTTCCATCAGGACAACGCTAGACCATACACATCTTTGATGACTGGGCAAAAATTGAGAGAGCTTGGCTGGGAAGTTTTGATGCATCCACCATATAGCCATCACCTCGCACCATCGAACAACCAGTTGTTTCGGTCAATGGAGAACTCCCTTAATGGAGTAAAGTTGGCTTTAAAGAGACGCCTGTGAAAATTACTTTTCGAAGTTTTTCGCCGAGAAACCAGAAATTATTTGTCTGAATTGATCAGATCGAACAACTGTATTACATATTACCCATACAACCGATTATCAAACGAACAGTTTGCAGGACTCTTCTCTAATACATATTTAACAATAACAGCGAAAATAAAGCAAGTCGGACAAATATAACATATATCTCCAATACAACCACACAATAAGCGCTGGCAAGCGTCTTTAAACATTTTTCTAATTTTGCCACGCTCCTCCAACAACTGTGCCCAAACATATGAATTAAGCTCCCACATTCGATTTTTCTTTGCGCATATTTGCCTAAGCTTTCTGCACTATAAATTTCTGCAACACAAATCTGTTGACTTACAACAACTAAATTCTGCTAATTTTATAGATTATTTTTGCCTTTTTAAGCAGATTAAGAAAATTAATTGTATTGCTTAGAAATTGTGCGGAAAACTGGTCCGGAAAGTAAGTGAGGTGGTGTTGGTGTTAGCTGTTTAGCATATTGCTTTAGTTGTAGCCACAGCATGCGTTCTCATGTGTGTGTGTGAGTGTACATCTGTTTTTATCAGTAACATTTCGTTTACATGCTCAGACACATGTAAATACACTGGAATGCCTGTTTGTAAGCAATTGTAAGTTTGTGTTGTCAACACTTGAGGCAATCGTTTTCGAAAATTGTAGCCAAAGGCAGCAAAAACAGAGATAACAGTAAAATATATATATGCATACATTCTTACATAGTATATGCCACTTAACAACTTTTATCTTCTTGTGTAACTACATGCATGTACTCACATGTTGTTGCTGCTTTGTCCCTGCTGCAGGGTTGCTGTGCTGTTTTTGGTAGCAGATTTACCTACAAGTTTACAAGTGTATATTCAAAAGACATGATTAAATGCATGTGCATGTATTATAGAGAGTTGATGGTCGTTACAAAATATAATAAGTATTCACAATAATATTTTGTTTGTAAATTCGGTTTCCAAATCCTATTCTTACATGCAAATAATTTGAGTTGTGGCGGCTTATTTCATGGAAACAATATATTTCGGAAGCACAAAAGTTAAAAAAATTTCCAAGAGTAGGAAATTCAGAAAATCATAAATTTTGGTTTTTATTTTACTGAAAGTGGTAAATATAGCTATGGCATGTGCACCCAGCAACACAACTTTACACTAAATTAAAAAACTTTAGCTTCACCTGCACCCAAGCGCTAGTACCCTAAACCGAGGCATTTATTACAGCATGAAAAGTTATAGAAAGATCGATCTTTAACTAGATATTGATCTGTCAGTTTTTATGGGAGCTAAATTTTATGGCGGTTCCGAGAATTGAACAACTTTTGGAAAAAAGGAACGTATGCAATACTAACAACACTATACAAGTAAGTTCAAGTCAAGAACCATTATGAGGTCAATAACCAGATTGTTTACATTTTATGGACTTCTTTGTTTAAATTTAGCCAAGTGCACAATCTTTATTAATATTTAGTCAAGTCAACAACCTTTGTTTACATTGTGAGGTCAATGACTCCTTGGTTTACATTTAGCTAAGTCAAAAACTTTTGTTTACATTTTAAAGCGTCAATGCCAATTGTTAAGAACGGACTACTATATCATATATGTAGTTGTCATACAAACGGATCGATCAAAATCGAGTTCCTGCAAGTGATATTTTGTTATATTGGTTTCAGTGCAAACAAAGTTATATTGTTCTTTCTTGATCAACGCTTAGAGGACTCCCGCTTCTTGATGTGACTTAATTTAAAAGTCATGAGGTTATCTCACGAGAAACTGGCTGACAGCTGGCTCTATATAAGTAAAGTGGGCACCGAACCTAACTGGTGTTTAGTAGACTCTCGTCACAAGGTGTATTCAGGAGAAGTTGGCTGCCAGATGGCTTTATAAAAAAATCAGGCTTCATTCTTAGCCAGTGTTTAGGTGACTTTCACGCCGCGATGTGGTGTAATTTGAATCAAAGCCATTTCATCGAAAAATGCATTATATCCTTAGACAATACTCTATATTAAATGTCGTAAAGATATCAAATAAAATGATTTTTTTTTCCAAAATGGTTGTTGACTTGGTTAAATGTAACTAAAGGTTGTGTATTTGGCTACATGTAAACAATAGGGTCATTGACCCCATAAAAGGAAAACAAAGGGATAATTGACCTCGGCTAAATATGAAGTATAATGTCAATAGCCTCATAATGTTAACGAAAGGGTTAGAGACCTTAAGTATAAACAAATACTGTTGACTTGGCTAAACTAAGGTTATGGACTGGTCTTAAAGTAAACAAAGTGGCCATTGACCTCAGAAAATGTAAATAATAAGGTCAATGGTCTGATAAAGTAAACGAAGGGGTTATTGGCCTAACAAATGTAAGCGAAAGAGTCAGTGATCTCAAACGAAAAGAGAGGTTGTTGACTCGGTTAAATGTAAACAAAGGTTATGGGCTAGGCTAAATGTAAACACTAATGTCATTGATCCCATAAAATGTAAATAAAAAAGTCAGAGACATATAATAGTATTATAGTTTCGGTGCTTCCTTAAAGGAATTACTTATGCAAAGTTTTGGAATAAATTTTTTAAATTCTTAAATTTTTATGGAAAATTTTGTAAACAAAAATTAATTTTATTTTAAAGTATTGCTTGCAATATATTAAAAAATAATTTTTTATTTCCAAATATTTCAACAATTTTTTTGCATTATTTTTAGTTGAGAAAGTTTTATGAAAATTTTAAATTTATTGCTTTGTTGTAAAACTTCCCAAATATACATAAAAAAATGTATTGACATACAAACACAGTAAACGGTACACACATTACATGCGCCATTGTCACTTTTATCACACTCTTCCTTGCTGTAAATATTAATAAATCTGATTTAGTTGTCATGATAAGATGCCAAACACTCACATAAAAACACACACATATGCACCTACAAGTGTGTCAGCGTATGTGTGCGTGTGTGCGTTAGATTGTAGAAAACCATTTATTGCTGGCATTACACATGTACTCGGTGGCCTCCGCTCAACGAATAAAGACATCAGCAGGCGAATAAAATGTGCGGCAACAAAAGTGCCAGCAAGACTTTTAAATATGTATTAAAGATGCTATCGAGCAGCAGACTAAGTAACAACAACAACAACATGTCAAATATAGTTCCTATAGAATATACTAATTTTATGGACGTTGTATGCATGTGTGTGTACAAGGTTGCTAAGTGCGTATGTTTGTATTTGTAATTGTATGTGTTGTTGCATACATGTATGTATGTATGTATGCTATACATGACATTGATGCTGGTGACGCTGATTGGAGGCCAAAAATTACTTTTGTATATTTTACTGTTGATTTCTCGATATGTGGCCTACTTGCAGGCGTTCGAGCAAACTTATAGCAAAATATCATTCACACAGTTTCACATATGTGTATGTGTGTTATTGTTTTCTTGCACACAAACTACGTAAATTCATGGCAATTCGCACATCAAATGCTTTAGTTATTTATGGTCAGAGACGAGAAAAACTAGATTTTTCGGAAATGCTACCCTGCTGCCATAAGATAAAGACAAATTGCCGGTTTTACTAAAGATATTTGGTTTTAATTTATTACTATTGCATAATAGATTGCTTTGTAGCTCGGCACAGACACATATACAAACACTGTCTACACAAAAACAACAAATAAAATAAGGAATGTGGCTAATTTTGCTGCATTTTCACAGGTCGTTAGACCAAATTTATTTCCATTTGTGGTTTTTGCAAATATTTTAAGCTTTTATTTTGTATTTTTTCGAAAAAATTGTTTTCAAATTTTATTTTCGATATACTCAACTACATTTTACAACACTACTACAAGCGCACTTAGTTGGGATTTATGAATTTCCAATGCAGTTTAAGCAGCAGCCGGCGATCGCCAGCACAGACTAGCGCAGAAATTAATTCAATGCCACAGCAGCACTCTGCTTCTTAAGCAAATCGTATGCAAATAAATTGTAAATATTTTCACAGCTGCGAAGCGAGAAAAGTTGTTGAAAGTTTATAGTGAATTCATCGAATTTCTCAGCGCTCGCTGCGGAAACACACGGTTACACGAAGCACTATATACTATACTATATAGTATTGGGACACGGGTATTAGTGTGGCCAGCAACAAAGTAGTTGCGGCAGTAGTGGTGGACTATAAACAAAAGGAGAGCGGGCACACGCAGCGCAGACGAGTGTAAAGGAAAAAGGTTCAAAAATAATAAATGAATAAAGTGTAAAGTGCCGAGTGCTTGTGCTGTTATCTAAAACAAAACAAGTGAATTTGGCTGAAAATGTGAAAAGGGCGAAAAATGTTAGAAAAAAAGGGTAAAATACTTTAACCATTACATAAAAATATCTGCTTTGAATGCAAGGCGCTAAGAATGCCTATTTTTCTGAACGATGGGTGCGGATTTTGATGTAGTTTCCTTGATGACTGAGTCGTTTATTAATGTACAATGCTTGATGTACTACCTCAACACAAAGGAAGATCTTATGTTATTGACAGCAAATGGAATTGTAATTCAAACTTTTTTCAGCTATTTACTGTAGTTATGTTAGGTTAGATTTGGTCGTAGAACCGATTCATTATCGCTCCAAAGATAAAAATTAATCCTACTTTGTATGCCGATGCTTTTTGATTCCCAAAACTCCTAGATATGACTGACACAGTTCCTTATAGATCAACGAGGCGTTTTGAGTTCACAACAAATTTGTTAAAGCGTCTAAATCAACCCCAGCAATTTCGACAGGTCTCAATTTGACAATAGCTGAATAGTTGCGAAGAAAGTGTCTAGTTGATTACACTTTGCCTACTTCTATACTCTCCTTTTTCTCCCTTTTTAACCCTACAACCGTGGGTCGGTCTGGGCCGCGAATACGAAACTTCGCCAGTTGTTGGAATCGAGTCGAAGGAGTTTTCCGCTGGGACATCATCCTCCATGCATACGAAATGCCGTGACTAGGTGATCTATGTCGCCTTCTTCCATACGGCTATGTCAATTTTCATCCGACGTGACGTATGACCTCCCCGCATGTGAGCCTATTGGACAGTGAGCAGTCAAAGTGCCTACCATGGCGGCGTTAGGAACATTTTTAAGAGCAAGAAGTTAAAAGGCCCCCTGCAGTCCACTTGAGACTCCAGGATTTGTCCGGAAAGTAATGGGACTGATTTTCTTCCGCCGCAACTGTACTTCGGAGCAAACGCGCACCGACTGGATTCGGTAGAGAGCGTTCATGGCTAACGAACGAGCGGCTCCGAGCATCTGAGAGTCAGGACAAACATTTTTGCGCAACGTGTTTCTGTGAGTTCAGTAAGCCGGAAATGTAGCGTTCGTTAGAGCAAAAGTGCGCGATTAAATTCTGTGTGAAACTCGGTAAATCTGCGACAGAAACGTTTGATTTCATCAAGCAGGCTTATCCAGGTCCGGGAAGATGTCGCTGATTAAGACCGTGTTGGGAGACCTGCAACTTCGACAAACACCGACAATGTGACTTTTGAATTCAGATCTTTGAATAAGTATTCGTTTAATTGTCCAGTTGCGCATGATGTCCGCGAAGATGGTCCCAAAAATGCTCACTCACGACCAGAAATTACGCCGAGTGGAAGTATGCCACGAAAATTTGAACATATGTGAAAGTGATCCCCAATTTTTGAATAGCGTAATCTCAGGTGACGAGTCATGGATCTTTGAGATTGATTACCAGACAAAGAAACAATCTTTCGAGTGTCACACGTCGACAGAGGGGATGCAAGCAGCGTGCACCTCGGCACTCAAGTCCATTCCGGATAACGCCTTCCGTGACACCCTCAATGCTTATTAAATCGACTCTGTCCTTTTACTTTCCGGACAAACCCTGTAGTGGAATCTCCCTGTTGTACGAGTTTTGTTTGCTGAATGACACTTGCCAACCTCACGGGTGTTCCATAGATCCAATTCCAGGGTGCAAGGGATATCGGAGTACTAGCTCGTTGCCAATCTGATGAAACTGGTGTTTGATTATTCTCTCTAGCAAATCTCATTGGCTTTGTTGTTTCCAGCGATTCCACTGAGACCCGGCATTCACACCAGTCAGATAACTAAGAAGATTTTTTTTTTTTTTTGATAAATATGTGAAGTACTTATTGAATGGGAGATCTACTGATAGTAGTTACTTGATGTTAGCTACCTCCGCTTGAAGAAAACTGCAGTCGACAATTAGGCTTAAGAGTTGCTGGAGAGTTCTCGATTGTAGATCTCCATTCCATTTTCCTCCTTAGCTTCGATCCATCCGTAAAAAGCTGTACTGTAACTTCTTGAGTAATTATATGTGTCTCAGTTATTAGTTTCTGGTAGTCTGTTTCAGGTATTGGATATTGCTGATTTATTATCATGGAAACAAACGTCAATATTCTTCTCTGACCTTCTCTGGTTACATATCGAGTCTTATGTGTACTAAAGTGAGCGCTGAAAAAGAGTCTGGAACTTTTCAAATCTCTATGCAACAATATTCAGCTATAAGCCAGAATCTGAGATATGTTTGCTGAAAAGCTGTGAAGAAAATAATGTCGAAGCTTAAAATTCTCCTATGACAGCTAAGTCCTACGAAGGATTTGAAATAATTTCCCTATCTCTGCTGCACCGTCCTCTAAAACGCTATTGGACTCTCTTCCATAACTCATCAATATAGAAAATCCTTCTAATATCTGCTAAAGTTTTCTAGTCCTTATAAATTCAGATTAAATATTATGGAATAAATTTATAAAAGTTTCCAATCCAGCGGATTTATGCTGACAAATATCCACCTTTAACTCGACAAATATCGACAGCGCACCTGTGCTTGCAACGGTATGAGTGCACTAAAATATTTATTGGTTTTCTGTGCGACATTCGACACCGTTTTCATGCAGCCAGGTAAGCTGCTCCAGCAAACATTTGCAACCAGACACACATATATGTGTTAAATATGTAAAAATATATGTGTGTGTGTTCGTGTTTGCTTGCATTGATAAGCAGCTGTAAATAAAGTAGAGTTCACGCTGATAATTCCAGATTTATATGTGTATTAACACAGCGTAGAACTTGCAACAAAAGGCGAGCGGCAATAATGGAGCGAGAATTACAAAAAAAGTACAGCGTAAGTGAGACAGAAGGTGGCAGTGGCAGCCGATGGTGGGAGAAAATCAACTTTAATGCCATTTCCATATGTGCACTACCCCACACATACACACACATGTGCGCATATACATGTGCTCCGCCCTCAGAAGTTAAGTAGCAATGAATACTGCAACGCATATACTCGTATGAGAGAGCCTCACGGACCGAAACATAAGTAGTGGCGCTGATTCACGCTGCCTGGGCAGAGTGCAAATCGCTTTATTACTCGTGTATATATGTGTGCAACTGCAGCTACATCCACACATACAAGAACGCGCTGTTGCAAGAAAGTGATTTTGACCACCAGCGGCTGCGTTGTACGTAAATTATGTTCACCGACAGCACAGCAGTGCGTCGCCGTCGATAAGCGGACGAAAATAAGTGCCGCCAGAGGCAAGTGCAAAGCAGCTGCTGCTGGTGCTTCAGTGGTCAACTGTGGACGAGTATCTCTTGAGTGTCTGTTGCGAGTCGTCGCTAATACTGATAGCCATTATTGCGGGTCAACCTACCCCTTTTCATGTGCATAAATTACCGTGGAGCCGCTTGCAGGAGCGCTACCAATGTAGCACAGTAGCAACCACGGGGCCAGGCGAGCGGGGAGCCTAGGCCATCCCTCAAGAGTAAAGGCCTCGTGAGTGCGTCTTGTTATATTTCCATACTTTATGCCCACTAAGGAGAAGGATGTGTTAAAGGATGCTAATCCGCTTACCGGCAAGGAAACGAGCAAACATAAAAAATGTGCGCAATAAATGAGTGGAGCAAGCAGCGTGGGTTGTCCGGCAAAAACAAAGACGTTGTTAAGGCGGTGCGCAACAACAGAAAGCATTTTCATAACAGCACCTGTGTGCGTTGTCTGTGTGTGTGTGCGTCTGTGTACGTTGGCAAAGGCGCTCGTTTGGCAAGGCAGCCTCTTGGTGGCATAAAAATCAAGATTTATGAGGCAACAACAAGTTTTTATAACTTTCACAGCTATTCCTCCGGCTCCACTGGGAATTACAAACGGGCTCTTCTTTTGCCTTCCCCCCTTGCATTCGCAGGAAGTTAATTATTAAGCGGCGAAGAGCAGCAGAGAGCAAGAAAGCAAAGCGAGTTGCGCTAACGTCTACTCAGGCACATCATGTAGGAAGGACATTGAGGAAACATCCTTATTATTATTTTTGTTCTGCACACACTTACATAACTGCATAAATATATAGAGCGAGTAGCAAGTTGGTAGACCTTACTGTTGCCCTGCTGCGTTTTAACTTGTTTTGTTTTATTTGCAGGGCATACATTTACTCCTTGCTCTCTGCCGTCTCCGGCGGTTGAAAAAGGTGCGCTGCCAAGGCAACTATCTCTTTTGCATGCGTCTGTCGGTGTCTGTGTGCGCCAGAGGTTTACTCGGTACACTGTTATCGCACAAATGTAATCCATTCAAGTTGACACAACAACTTAACCTTTGCAATCCAGTGTTCCGGTGGCAGAGTGTCTAGCATATTTTACTTTTAATGCATTCAAATGGTTACGAAATTGCCGTTGCCTTGCTGTTGTTGCTTGTTCCACCGTGGTACCTTGGCACCCTTGACTTGGCTGCTTAATTTATGTTAGCATGCAAAATGGCACGGTTTATAGCTTATTTTGTCGGATGAAATTGTTGGCGATTTCATGATCATCTGCATGAAATATTTTAGTTGGGATTCGCTTTCCCACAGGAATCCTCAAATGGCTAACTTCTTGCTAGACTGAAAATATACTTAAGTCTTATGTTGTATGAAAGCTGATGTATACTAAATAAGGACTTGAACAAAACATAGAATATTAACCTTAATGCAAGACTATTATTTAAAAGATGGGCGGCATTAGGTCAATTCTCCAAAAGAACCTTCGGGTATAGCTCAAAAAGCAAGAGGCTGAGAAGGTTCCAAGTCACATTAAAGGAGGGTGGATGGTGCAGGCGCATGCGACTCACCAGCGGAACTGAAAACATCTATACAGACCGAGATCTAAAATGGGTAATGCAGTGGGAGGCGGAATTTATTACTCGGAGCTGGATTTCAAGCGACCTTCAAGCTTTCTAAATACAGCTTCCAGGTGCAGTACAGCAGTATTTTCCAGGCGAAAGTTGGGAAAGAAGCTGAGATTGCTAAAAACTCAAAAAATAGTATAAAAATAAAAATATATGCTTAGATATCCAGGCGAAGGTCAAAGCAATAATCGCAAATCGCATTACGTCAGAGAATGTCCTTAGAAGCAGGCAAGTAGAGGAAGTAGTGGCTGCTGGAAAGTGACTGCATATACATATACTAAATTCCAAGCCGGTCGGCAAAAATTCCTCTGCAACGATCTCAAGCTGGCTCCTGTTAAAGTCGTTACATTGCAGGTAGGCGACTCCTAGCGAAAGTTGATGTACTTTCCCAATCATCCCCTAATGTTGGACTGCTTTATATGTATCCTAAGAAGTAGGTGAATGGGTAGTACAATGCAAATTGATAATGAGGTACCTGACGGTAGGTGTACAATGCTAGAGGTAGAGACCACCGAATTAAAAACTCAACATGAAGGAAAATGAAGGAGCGAAGCGGACTGGGTTATCGGTCCAAACGTCGTTTGGAGACGAGGTTGGTACCACCGGCGGGCTTAGCGATCTTATGAGCTGCGTCGCCAGCGGTCACACCTCCACTGCAACGGAAGCAGATTTCGGTTGTTATAGTACCATTGCCAAACTTGTTTTACAGCGCACAGGCGCCACAGTCCATGAATACTCGAACCAAATTAAGCGCTCCAAGCATTAATGCAAAAAAGATGAGAGCGAAGACTCCTGTGATGGCGACCGAGGGTTCCAACTCTGGCAACAAGAGAGGGCCCGGAAGAAGCCAAGCAAAGAAGGGTTGAAGGCAAACTCGAGGTCGAAATATGCAACCATTTCGAAGGTAAGTGCAGCCTGAAGGAAGAAAAGGTAAAACGGCTGGCTTGGGCTAGAGAGGATCAAATGGGAGCCGGATAGGCAGAGAAGTTCGCATGAGAGAATCAGAGAGTCGCTGTAACATCTGCTTTTCTGTGTCCAGCACTATCTGTATCTCGTCTTAAGTATCTAAGAACTTCGGAGTTCAAGAGTCGAGACGATATCAAATCGCTCCTAAAGTTCGCAAGCAGCTTTGGCGTCCTGTAAGACAAATACTTCACCTCAAACTAAACTGAACCTTCATCTGACATTACTACAGATCGGTGGGTGTATGTATGACGTGACAGCCAGCCAGTATAACCTAACCTAACCACTCTGTTACTGTTTTTTTTTATATTGTTTACTGGTTCTAAAGCAGTTTATAAAAATAATGTTTTTGTCATCTTTCTAATATAAAGAGCCACCAAAGAAGCTGAACTTATTAGGCCGAGTTCAGTGGGTACACCAAAGGTAAAGAATTTTCGAGTCAATTGAGCCTCACTTCGGGATACTTTCAACGCTTCTTACAGTCACAGTTATCTAAAAGAAACTGGGCAGCTTATGTGAAAAAAATTAGGGAATTTTTTTCAGCATCGGTGAGTTGTTGACAGGCACTTAGTATAATAAGCCAACTGAATCCAACAGTCAACGGTCATTATACCCTTCTACCTTTATGACATGGAAAGAAGTCATATACCGACAAAATATTTTAGGTTGTTACCGAAAGTCCAAGTGCTTTTTTAACTGAAAAACCTTAAAAAAAGAGATTTTTTAATGGTGTCTGGCTGTTTTTTTGAGCTGTTCTATGTATATCTCTATGTCTTTTTCAGACATTTTACGAGACCACAGTCGTGATGGCTCAATTATGATGATATGTGAAGGGATTGGTTGACATTAAGATCATCAACTTCTTGCAACATATTGTGGAATATTTTTGATTGCAGATAATTTAAAAAAAGTCTTAGAGTGCATATTTTTCGTTTTTAGCCACGAATTTAAGTTATTTGACAAGACATAAATAAACCTTGCACCTTTTGTTGTGAAATAGGCACCACCACATAACTTCTCATACATGTTGCATCATTCGAGTAACACCACACTACTCATTATATTTAGGCTTAGATACACTTTTAGAACTATCTGCTAAATATGAACTCAACAACATTATTCTTCTATTAAATTCCCAAAGCATCAACACCGAAAGGCTGCTGAGACCGGCTATTTGTAGGAATATCAGAATTACAGATAATGCCCTATTTCTAGATGCCTTTTTTTGCAGCGAAATTTGCTTAAAAAATTTGATGGGCTTGCTGCATGCTACGCATATGTCCACATGACTGTTTGAGTAACTGCATTTCTAGCAAAAAAAGGTTCACACTCTTCGCATCTGAAAAGTTCTAGTTCAATGCAAATTGGAAATGCACAATGCAACGAAATCAATGTGGTGCGAATAATTGCATTTGGGAGTTGGATTGTTGCTTGACTGAATTGAAAGTAAACATGGAAAGAAAACTTTGCAAACAACACACACACACAAACACAATAACAAATGCAGCTGCACACCTAGGAATACACCAAAGCGCCATCGTCGTTAGGTAAACAAAGCAGCACACATGCATAACGGGAAATGGTTGTGGCATATTGGCATAAAAATCATCAGCACAATGCTTGTCAACTGAAACAACTAACTTCTATGCGCTGATGTTGTTGTTCTTATGGCACATTTCTGTTTATTGTTTCCTTCCTGCTGTTTGGCAGCACATCGTTTTTGTTATGCGCTCACACCTTTCATGCAAAATGGCAGTTACAATAACAAAAATTCGAAAAAGAATTAATGATTACTCTACGGGTTGAAAATGCCAGTAGCACTGTGGGAGAAGTGTTTGCGAAATTTTGGTGCGGTGAAAGTAAGACTCACTGCTTTAGAGCTCAGTGAGGGATTTGATTTGCTTTGAGCCAGGCCTTGAAATTTTGTTTGTATTTGTGATAGGCAGAGTTGAGTTGGTGTAACGAAACTGAAGTGTCAGTTAGTTTTTTTATTTTTAGTTTATTTTTTCCCGAATTTTATTTTAAAAATTTAATTTTAATAAATGTTTTCCTTACTAAACGCCAGTTCGATGTCGTATTGGGATGGTATAACATGGCGTATGATGAATATTTCATATGGTAATGGTTGAAAAATTAATCAACGCCTATAAGTATGCTACGAATTTTTTTAATATTCCTGAATTCAAACTACGCATAGCATTTTTTAAAGCTTGATGATAATTTTTCATTAAAATATTCTCGTATTTCCGTTTGTGCGCATTAACTCGAAGGCGTACGCACATTTGTGACATAACTGTGAATAAGGAAGTCAGCTGGTGAACGTGACACATGAAACGGAAGACTAATCCAGAAGCTTATATAATATAAAGAGTATATGTATATACATACATACATATATATATATAGAGATTTATATATAAGAATAAAAGTCTGAATGTCTCTATGTTTATATTTTCTCTTTGCTAAAACGCGCACTTCTACGATTATCGTAAACTTTTATCTAAAAATATATATATATATATATATATATATATGTATGTCTATGCAACGCAATGCTACACTTAAATAAGATTTGAAAATTCAATACAATTTCATTTGATTCCATTCAATCGCGTTCAATTTAAACGGTGGGAGTGAGCGCGCGTGCAACATTTATTGCCGACTGCAACGCATTTCATTTTTAAACGCCGTTAGTCAGCAACCGACATGAAAGCCAAATAAGTACAAACATAAGCGCAAACAGCAATACCAATACCAACACCAACACCAACACCAACACCAAAGCAAATACAAATGTAAATAGATGTACGGCAGGCAAATACTTGCACATTCCACTAAACACACACGCACATACACACACTTGCGCACGCAAACACTAAAATATACAAATCAATGCTAATGCGTGCGTGGCAAGCATCATACAACAATAACAACAACTGCAGAAGTGAAAATTTGAAAGACGATTTCACTAAAGTTGACAGACAAAATATGCTTTTGGCCACATTGACATCAACGCTTGGCCCTGCGCCGCCCTCCTGCAGGTGTTCGCATGTGGGCGTACAGCGTGTTTCAGCTTTAGCTGGCACTGCGTTGGCTCTGGGCATTCGAAATGTAATAAAACTCGTAAATGAAACAAATTTGATTTGATTCCGCATCCGCAAATTAACGTTTTACCATTTCGCGAGCGCCACCGATTCACCGATTCACCAATACAGCGTCAATGCGTCGCACGTTTGCCGCGCTTGGGCCGACGTGAGTGGGCGTGCGCCAGCGTGTTGTGTACTATGCATTTTCCATCTATCTACATATACATACATATACGTATATACATATATGTGTGTGTGGTTTAGCTTTTCGCGTTGGTGGCCGGGTTTTGGATCGCAAGGCAGCCTCTGAACCCAGCGGCGTGTGCTATGCAAGCAGCATATTTAACATTTGCGCTCATAAATAATTCACGGCGTTGTGTGTGTGTGTTGCACGATTTTTCTAACATTTCATTTTATTGAGAAATTCGTGCACTTTGACGTGTTTCTATTTTATTTGCCATATCTTGTGGTTGGCGGTTTTAGCAACACACTCTGAAATGTGCACATTTTTATACACACGCTCGCATAAATTTAAAATATATTTTTATTACAGCCATGTAACACAATTTACTAGATGCATATGCGGATGCGTGTGTGCTAGAAATTATTTTAAATTGCGGCGTTTGCCAGCGAAGCGCGTTGCTGCAAATAGATTGGGTTAAAGGAGGGTTTGCTGAAAAGATCAGCAAAGTTTATTCGTATGTTCGGGAAGATTTTGAATCGAATTGTGTCTTAGGTATTAGTTCCGTAAAGTATAGGGTTCAATTCACAAATGTAAATTGAAAGAACATCGAAAAACATCAGCGTGACACCTGAAGCTGTATCCCACATCCACTCGTGTTTATTATCTATAGTAAGTACTCAACAGGTCAATTGAAAGGTCTCCCGGCCTGACACATAGACGGCGCTACTAGAATTTACTCCATAAGGTTTTTAGTTAACACTGGCCTTCAAAAGGTTCGTGCTCAAATTTGACAGCTGTCAGATCATTAGTTTGTGAATTATACCATTTTGAGTGTAGCAACTTTTGTTATTGCGAAAAAAATTAATAAGGCGAAGTTTTGCTTGTTAATAAGCTAACGCTTATTGCAGGGAAAAAATTCAGTAGAAGCAAAATCTTGGCTTGATAATGAGTTTCCGGACACTGCCCTAAGAAAATCAACCATCAAGAATTGGTTTGCTAAGTTAAGACGTGACGAAATGAACACCAAGGACGGTTGAGGCAGCGAACGCCCAAAAGATCTTTGACCGACGAAAACAATAAAAAAGTCTATAAATAATTTTTATTGACCATAAAGTGAAGTACTCTAAAGATACCAATTGAGCATGTATATCAAATCATTCATGAATATTTGAGTATACGAAAGCTTTGTGCAATGTGGGTGCTGCGCAATCCCACTTTTAATCAAAAGCAGCGACGAGCTGATGATTCCGCGCAGTTCTTGGAGATGTTCAAGCATTCAAAACCCGAATTTTCGCGTCGATATATGACTAAGGCCGAAGTGAGGCTATATCGTTTCACTCCGAAGTCCAATCGAAAGTCATCCGCGTGGACTGCGCACGGTGAATCCGCTCCAAAGCGTGGAAAAATCTAACAGTGGCTGGCAAGGTTATGGCGTCTGTATTTTGAGATGCGCATGGAAGATGTTTTATTGACTACCTTAAAATAGAAAATCAACAGCGACCATTATATAACGTAATTGGACCATTTAAAGATCGAAATCGCCGTAAGACGGCCGTGTTTGAAGGAAAAGGAAGTGATGATCTTGATGAAAGACAATGCACCGTGTCTCAAGTTGTTGAAAACATTGGCGAAAATCCATGGATTGGGCTTTGAATCGCTTCCGCTTCCACTGTATTCTACAGATTTGGTCCCCAGTGAGTATTTTCTCAAACCTCAAGAGAAGGCTAGCTGGCAAGAAATTTTCGTCGAATGAAGGCGCAATTGCCGAAACTTAGGCCTATTTTATAGCAAAGTACAAATCGTACTACAAAAATGGTATCGAAAAGTTGGAGGATAGCTATAATCAGTGAATCACCTTTGGTGGGGGACTATAAAGAATAAATAAACGAATTTTGCCAAAAATGTGCGTCACTATGGGAGACCGAAGACCTTTCAATTGACTTGTCAATACCCTTCCTATTAAATTCCCATTATAGAACATGCTAAGTAAGAGAAACACTGTGATAAAAGTGCTCAAAATTTACCAAAAACTTATTCAAATTACCTATACTAATTGGCGTGGGATACTGCTGACTCACAATCCTGCCAGCACACACTCTCACTAATCTTTTCGTCACTCTGCCATAATGAACGGTATTTTCATGCAAGTTTTTGCTTCAAAAAGTACAATGAAATACTTTTCGATGAGCACTGCTTCGTTGCCAGAAGCAAGACATAAAATAAAATTAAATTATTTTCTATTATTTTGTAGCGCATTAATTCTTTTTTCGGTGAAAGCGCCATAAAGTATGCTACATACAATCTCGAAAAGCTTAATATGCACCCATACATGCGCATTTTCGGCCGAAATATTCGAAATTAAGCGGAAACTATTCATTTCCGTTGACAATGAAAATCATAATAACAACAACAATAAAAACTTATAACATATGCATGCATCTACATATACTTGATTATCACATAAACCTCGGTTGTTGCATATTAAGTGTAATTTTGTGTATGTTTCCATAATAGGCTGTGTGCAGTCATTCGCAATCTCATGACTCGGCATAATTTCCTGTATTTGTACATTCATCGAAATTTTCGATTTATATGACAATTTCACTCAATGCATTTTCATTGGATTGTACGATAATTGTGGTAGATGTTATGTTGCAACATAATTCTAATTAATTGCTTGATAATAACTTTGTATATACTTTTTATAAAACTCATATATGCTGAACAAGGTTTGCTAAGTTTGCCACAAAGTTTGTAACAGCCAGAGGGAAACGTCGGGGACACTATAAAGTATATGTACATATATATAAGTGATCAGCATAACGAGCTGAGTCGATTAAGCCCATCTGTTTGTATATCTGTATTTGTGCAAACTAGTCACTCTGGTTTTGAAATATCGATTTGAAATTTTGCACCCATACTTTATTCTTGAAGAAGCTGCACATTTGTTGGAACCACGTAAATTCGACCATCAAAGCATATAACTGTCATACAATTTATAAGATTAAAATTTAGTTTTCGTACAAAATTTTTTTTATTTGACAAGATATCTTTACGAAAATTTGTTGTTGTTATAGAAAAAAATTGCGTTATAATCTGCGAAGAGATTATTCAATTCGTTTCACTTTAACATATAGCTGCCATACAAACTGATCGATCCTACTCAAGTTCTTGTATGGAAAACTTTTTTATTTGACAAAGATATCGTCATGAAATTTGGCATGGATTATTTTCTAAAGCAACGGTATTAACTCCATAGAAATTGTTCAGATTGGATGACTATAGCATATAGCTGCCATACAAACTGAATGCTCAAACTCTAGTTCTTGTATGGAAAACTTTTTCATTTGACAAGATATCATCATGAAATTTGGCATGGCTTATTTTCCAAAGCAACGGTATAATCTGAGTAAAACATGTGCAGATCAGACTACTACAGCATATAGCTGCCATACAAACTGATCGAGGAAAATCAAGTTCTTGTGCGGAAAACTTTTTCATTTGACAAGATATCATCATGAAATTTGGCATGGATTATTTTCTAACACAACGGTACTAAGTCTATAGAAACTGTACAGATCAGACTACTATAGCATATAGCTGCCATACAAACTGATCTATCCAAATCGATATACAAATATTTTTATACCTTTTTCGCTTGAAGAAATGTAACTATGAAGAGTATAATAGCTTCGACAGAGCTGAAGTTAACGGATTTCCCTGTTCTTATATAATTTTTTTTCTCTTTTTACATAATTTACTAGAATTTTTTTCTTGTATAAATAAACTCATAAGCCAGAGTCATCTACGTAGCAAATATTCATCTGAAAAATTATTTAAAAATACTTAAATTTACCCTTGTGCATATGTATGTATGTATGTGTATTCGACCCCAAATCAGGTAACTTTGAAAACGAGTCCACTTCAGACCACTCGCTCCGTAAGCCTCGCTGCCACATGCAAATAGGTGCCCCATAGTTCAAGGCGATTAAGCGCATATACACACATACACACGCATGGGTATGGCTTCGCATTTTGCCGCAGTTCGGCATTGCCTTGAGCATCGTTAGGAATTTAGTAAATTTGCACAATCGCATTGTTTCGTTTAATAAATATTCAATAAAGGCAAATTGATAATGACTCGATTACAAGTAATGCACACACACACACGCACTTCCTCTGCTTACCTCAATACCAGCACAGATTATGCTTACAGCAACAACAACATATTGTACAGTTATGTAATACAGTTAATATGAGCTCAGAGGCATTCATACCTAAGCAAAGCTCTTTTGCCTTTCATGTCACTGCCATTTAAGCACTGCTTGGCTGGAAACCCACCGCCTGGCACTCGCTTACTGACTCGTTCATTCATTCTTCGAATTGTATTGGCGAAGTGCTCATGTAAATATATTACCGAGATATTAATGCGTTTAGCAATTAAATGCAACGATGCAAATTATTTGCTTTGAGGTGCAATTAACGACGAACGCAACGCTATATGGGAAGCACTGCTTATATAATACAGCGCTGCTGCCACATGCGCTCAACTATAGGAAGCACACACACACACACACGCTCGTATGCAAACTTGTGTGCATTTGCGTTGCTTGTTTGTCTGTTTGTGTGCATTAGCATATTGTTCGCTTGAGCTGCAGCACACTTAAGCGTGCGTGTGTGTGTGTGGCAAGTACGCCATCGCTTGTTGGCAATTGCAAATTTGCTTAGTAGTTTGGCAATAACGCCAACCGCCAGTCAACCTCAGCTTGCTCTAAACTATGCATGCTGCAGCAACTATGTACTAAATTACACAAAATATTAACAAGAAAATAACAACAAAAACGCCGTGCACTACATAAAGCAAAATATGCTGGGAATTTAATGTTGCAAGCAAATCAGGCCATTGCGTTTCATTATCGAATATTTGTTTTGAAGCCCATTCGTACACATACACCCTACTACATATACATACACACACGCAACTCAATGGCTGTGTATTTGTGCACTAAAGCATGTGTGTGTGTATGTGTGGCGGGTAGTTAGTAATAGTTAAAACAATTAGTCGTACATTGTACGGCGGAAGTGCCAGCTTCATAAATACTGGAGTGAGTAATGCGCTTGCGGTGCTTATTTGCAATGCTCTCGTGCGAGTGTGTGTGTGTGCGCAAATAGAATTTCAATTAAACAAATAATTACAGTCGGAAATGCCTCAGTAGTAAGGAGGAGGCCGCATTGTTTAAGAAGTTTCAGTTAGCATACATTCGCATTCGGATATCGCTTAACATTTATAAATGCTATTTGTGGGCATATCTGCTTAATGAATGGTGAAAGTGATAGATGTGGTGATAGTAATACCAGAAAGTTGGAAAAATACTTCAAACGTTTTAAATGGATGTAATTTTCATTGATATTGATGCCATCGGCCTCAACACCCGCGCCCTTAGTTCTGCTTTCTCCAGGCTGGACAAGGAAATGGGTCTGGCAGTGAACGAGGGCAAAACGAAATATCTCCTGTCATCAAACAAACAGTTGTCGCACTCGCGACTTGGCTCTCACGTCACTGTTGACAGTCATAACTTTGAAGTTGTAGATAATTTCGTCTATTTAGGAACCAGCATTAACACCACCAATAATGTCAGCCTGGAAATCCAACGCAGGATTGCTCTTGCCAACAGGTGCTACTTCGGACTGAGTCGGCAATTGAAAAGTAAAGTCCTCTCTCGACAAACAAAAGCTAAACTCTATAAGTCGCTCCTAATTCCCGTCCTGCTGTATGGTGCAGAAGCCTGGGCGATGACAACAACCGATGAGCCAACGTTACGACTTTTCGAGAGAAAAGTTCTGCGAAAGATTTATGGTCCTTTGCGCGTTGGCCACGGCGAATATCGCATTCGATGGAACGATGAACTGTACGAGATATACGACGACATTGACATAGTTCAGCGAATTAAAAGACAGCGGCTACGCTGGCTAGGTCATGTTGTCCGGATGGATGAAAACACTCCAGCTCTGAAAGTATTCGACGCAGTAACCGCCAAGGGAAGCAGAGGAAAAGGAAGACCGGAGTGGAGGTTGGAAGGACCAAGTGGAGAAGGACCTGGCTTCGCTTGGAATATCCAATTGGCGCCACGTAGCGAAAAGAAGAACGACTGGCGCGCTTTTGTTAACTCGGCTATAATCGCGTAAGCGGTGTCTACGCCAATTAAAAAGAAGATGAATTTTCACAAAAGTGATCCGAATACTTTAACAAAAACAAGAAAAAAATGTATTCACTTTTGGAGGCACCGAAGCTATAATACCCTGCACAAATAAAAAAATTCAAACACGAATTTAATTTTTATCGTTCAGTATGTATGGTAGCTATAGCCGCGACACAATATCGGCTCTTCAAACAGATGAAGAGCTTCTGAAAGAGAAAAGGATTTATGCAAAATTTCAGCTCGATATCTTCGAAACTGGTGAATTAGTGCGAAGCAGCTGACATTTATATACCATAGTACTGTGATCAAATTGAAAGGTGAATTTTGTTCATTTCATCTTCTTCTACGTAATCCCCTCCCGCTGCAATACACTTATGCCAACGAATTTTCCAGTCATCATAGCGCTTGGAAAAATTCTCGTGATGGCCTTCAGCGCCTTCTTCAAAGAAAACGTCAAAACGGTGTTCTCGGAGTGTTCATGTGCATTTGCTGAATAGCCAGAAGTTACATGAAGGTAAATCAGGCGAATGCGGTAGTTGCGGCACGATATTAATTGAAAACGTGGCGAAACGATCACGAATAACCAATGCAGTATGAGATGATGCGTTATCGCACTTCTTTGTTCAATAAATTCCGACATAGTAAAAATAAATCGAAGAATTTACTTTTAGAGCCACACAAAACCACGAACTGAAATACAAATGAATATTTTGACGTGAAATTTAGCATAGATGTCCCTAAAGGTACTACCAACTTGATCACAGTATTATATACTCGGTCTGTGTCGTTTCCTTCTGAGTACAACATATTTCGTGACCAACTTAATATACCCTATCTCCTCTTAGTACGAGAGCTGTCTTTATATTTCAGACCAAGCGACACGAGCCTTTTTCTGAGCGATTGACAAATTGTGTAAGATCCAACGTGAAAAAAAAAATCAAAAGATCTTGCAATATTAGTTGTCTCAATCTCCCGAAATGGTCACATGACGTTCTTATAATATCAATTTGCGCAGGGCATCAAAGTTTCCGGAACAATAACCTTATAACCTAATAAGTTCGCCTTGGTGAGCTCTTTGACCTTGTGTTAATTTCCTATTCAATCAATGAAAAGTGATTCTCAAAGAGTTTCAACGCCAAAAATTGATTTAAGTGCATCGATGCACGGTTGCTGACTCAATACACGTCGGCAGTTGTGAAAAATAATCGCGCGAAAATGTTAGCGACTTATTTCCATTTTTTAGTCGAGAAGAATATTTTAAGCTACTGTAAACAAGAGAAATAGTGCTCGCGTGTCAAAACGTCAATAAATTTCGAAACTACCTACAAACTCACTGACTTAGAAATACCATATTTAAACTAATTTATTATTATTATAATAGAATAATTCAAACATATATCGACAGCAAATGAAATATTAACTCATATTATATTCGTATTGTATTCGAACTTTCATTGAAATACCTACCCGATTGGCTTAATGACGTCCTTAAAAATTAATAATAAGCCAGCAATTATGGATTTGTAATGAGCATATACTATTAGCAATATGGAAAGCAATATGGAATAGTTTCGATATTTACCGAAGTATGAGTGCAAATGTATAATGGGTGACTTAATGCAATATTGAGGCTATCAATAAGCAGTCATTGAAAAAGAACTTTACATATTTTCAGTTTTTACCTTGCTACCAGTAGTGCCTAAATGGAACATACAGACTCAACTTTTTTGATACCGTCTCATATATTTTGAAAGCAAAAGTTTCAATGCTTTCAGACAAACTTTAAGAAAATTGAACGTTACTGACTTTCTGAAGAAGGCAAAAGGGAACTCTAAAGAGAAAGAGGGAGAGAGAAAGAGACAACTGGTATCTTTTAATTATACCATAAAAATTATATTATGTATATTATGTTTCCACCGAAGTTAGTAACATACAGAAGGCAGCGTCGGAGTCCTATAAAATATGTTCAGTATGACGAACTGATGCGAGCTCTAGCCAAGCAGAGGGACATCTTTCCGTCGCAGTTTTTGAGATATCGATCTGAAATTTTGTACACTTTCTTTCCTAACCAAGAAGAAGCTCATTTGTTGGAACCGCTGATATCGGACAACTATAGGGGATAGCTGTCATACAAACTGAACGATAGGAACTAGGTGTTTCTTTGGAAAACTTATTAATTTCATGAGATATTGTGACGAAATTCGACATGTACTGCTATCTGATGCAATAAATGTAATATTACGAGAAATTGTTCAGATTGGATAACTAGGATAATAGCATATAGCTGCCATACAAACCGAATTGTCGGAATTAAGATATTATATGGAAACTTTTGTAATTGTGAAGAGTATTATAGCTTGGTGCAACCGAAGCGTTTTCTTCCCCTTTGCTTTTCTATTAAATAATTCTCGCTCATCTTGCTACACCCTATATAAATGCATATAAATTAATTAGTTCGCTTATTATCTACATTTAATTGCTTATAAGTTAGTCATCGCACAAAGCTAAGTAAACATACACCTTATGCATATATACCAACACATATACTTATACACTCATATCCACACACACACATGCACGCATATTTGTACAAAGCATTACACAATACAATGCCATAAAGCCAAATAAATGTTTATCTTCGTAATTAATCAATGTGATTTGATCTGTTAACTGTGTTACACACACACGCACACACACAAACACTCACAACTTTTGCATATGTGTATGTGCATTATGGCAAGGCAAACACCTGGTCATGTGTGTGAGTGTGTGCGTATGTGCTTTGGCCTTTGTTGCGCACAGACCGCAGGTGCTCAGCACATGTTTATAATTATTTTAACCACTTTAAGTTTATCAGCATTGCATCGGTCAGGTTAGTCCATTAACTTAATTAAATTCTTTAACGAGCATTTGTGGCGGTCAAGTGGCGCGGAAATATTTAACATGTTACAGACATTTCTCTTTTTTTCAAACTGCATACACGCGCATATACTGGAATGTGTGTGCACCAATGGAATGTTTAATGCCTTTAGCTATTTACAGCAGACGGAAAAGGGAAAAATGTGAATATTACATTTATTATTTTATGGTAGCTTTTGAGTTCAGAAAATACTTTTTAAGCATCTTTTTGAATTATAACAAAACTTAAATAAACTTAGTTAGTTCATCACCGATGTCCTTGCTCTATATGTTTGGCGATTGGAGAACTTTTGGACATCATTCCGCATGAGTTTGCACCCATAGAGTACTTAGGAGGCTTTAGCATCAACGATAGTAAAATTAGTTCTGCTTAAAGGTAGACAACGTAAGTAGATCTTCTTGATTCAACAACTCTCCTTTAGATGTTTGAATTAGCTGCGCAACTTACAACTCTCATGCTTGGTGTAAGTTTGTAGTCCTGCCAGATTCTTTTTGAACTATTTTAAAACTTGGTTAGTTGTTTTTGCTATTATTGTTGTAGTGAAAGAAAATACTTTTGAAGTAATTTGGAGAAAAGCTACCAGTTTGACAGTCCATTCCATGATAAAAATGCGAGTACATTCCGGTTACTTAGACCCTAATGTCGCAGGAACGTTATTGGAACTTAGTTAGTTTGGCTCTAAAGTTATTGTTCTATATGTTTGGTGTATGCTTTGAAAGGAAAGTGTTTGAACATCATGGCGAATGAGTTCGAAACCATAGATTACGTGGGAGGTTGTGGCAGAAACTATATTAAAAATAGGCCAGCCTAAAGGTAGGCAACGAAAATAGTTCTCCTTGATTCAAAAGTTCTTCTTTAGAGGTTTGATATAGCGACGGATTTTACAAACTCTATAGCTTGTACATATTATCTGTATTTCTGCCAGTAGACAAGTGTTTGTCTAGCATAAGCTTGAAAATGTCATTTTAACGTATTTTCTAAATTTCGGGGTACAAAAATCCACACCAAGCGGTCTTCGCAGTTAGCTGAAGATTTTTATACCTGAAGATATGATATGTATGTGATAACCAATATATAACCATTTTATAACCGAAACTCAAATTTTGTTTTCAATATACATAAGTATACAATAACCAAAATATGTATATCCAGTTTATAACCAAAACTCAATTTTTTTTTTCAATACAAGCATATGCTAACCAATATTTAACCAGTTTATAACCAAAACTCAAATTTCGTTTCAATATGAGTGGTTGCAATTATACCGCTTTTCCATCGCCTGTGAACTTATGAAAAGTTATGCTACGTTGTTTTATATTTCAGGTGACTATATGTAACTGTTTATAAAAATTTAATTCTGTTTTTACTAAAAACCTCCCGGTGCAGGTCAAATTTGAAAATATTGCATTACAATTGAAGGTTATGCTATTAATTTGTCTTTTTTTGAAAAGTTTCCACCAAATTCGCTGAAAAGCTAAATGTGAAATAAATTCTGAAAATTTAATTCAACTCCAGCAAAACATAACAACAACACGTCAATATTGATATTGAGCAGAGTAAATTTGACGTGGAAATATTAACGACTTTCAATGCCAACAGAAATGTGCAGCTAACTGGTGTTGTTGCTTTTCGTTGTTGTTACTTTTTGACGCTTTTTTCACTTTGAAAATGTATATTTTCATTTGTGTGATGTGCAGCATTGTGAATCCTAATTTTCCTGTTTGCGAACATATATATGGTATATATCCATATTTACCATATAAGTATATATATTTTAGCATTTGTAGGGACTCACGCACATAAGCCAAGGCACACAGTTTCTATACATACATAAATGAAATATAAAATATGTGTGTGTGCGGAACTGGACAATAGGCGCCTTGTTATCTGCTAAGTGAGATGCGTTCGATGAAATTGTATTTCGCTGTCAGAGCGGGCCCACCGAGTAGTGTATGTTGGCGCGGTGGCCAACTAGCCGCAGCGGCATTGTGCTGAACTTAGTTGAGCGTTGTCGAGCTGCATTGTCGATGCCGTACAAATGACAGGAAATAATAAGCCAGAAATGAATGAAATTGACAGGCTCCAGCATATGGACTGACAATAACAAAATGTGTTATTGTATGTGTGTTGGGGTGGTTCCTGATTGAGCGATAGAAGACAAGGTTCAACTTGTGCTAAGAGGCCTGAAAAGATACCTTTTCATATACATGCCCTTTAGAATAGAATTCGGCAGCTCGAGAAAGCTCTGCTCGGCTGAGATTAACTGCAATCGTTTGGTGCAACATTTACATATATTATATATAGTATATCAGTGTTTTCAGCGGCATGGACTAAGCGCAAGGGATTGAGGAGACCATGAATTTTACTTTTTTGCGAACACCCTAATGCATATGGATAAATTTACATATATATATACATACATATGTAAACAGCTTATAGCGAAATATGGTCAACACAACAATAACCATCGAAAACGAGTAAAACCTTGTCAGTGGTGATCATATTCATAGGCGCTAAAATACTGCGAAACTCTACTTGACATTGCAGGCTATATATAGCCTACATAGTACTCGTATATGTACCATATTTATACTTATGTCCACCGATATATAGATACATATATGAAACATTTCCAATGAATCATTTGCGCGATAATAGGGAACGTAGAAAAATTGCCAAAAATCAAACACACATACATTCGTATACATATATCCGTATACGTATTATATAATATAGACAGATATATGAGTGGAAATTACTTGACAGTAGCAATCAGTGGAAAATGCGAACACATACAAGTTAATAACAAACGAAATTGGTTGATAATTGACGATGATTATGGCAGCAGTTCAGTCCGCTCAGTCCACTCAGCACGGTTCAGCTCGGCTGAGCGCGTGTTCAGTTGTATTGAGTTGAGAGTGTAGCTCGGTCATTTCATTCTCGGTTGCATGGCTGACTCAGTCTTCGACAAAGTTTGGCATTTTCCATTTATCAGTTTACGAGTGTTCGCCCAACTGCCAACAAATTACATGGGTGTGCGTGTGTGTGGGTGTAAATGGAGGAGCTGATTGTTGAAATGTAATGAATATATGATTGAATGACTGTATGCATGAATTGAACTGACAGGTTGGAAAAATATCAGTGGTACATATTAATAAAAGCGAATACAGTCGTTGACGAGCACAACCGCGAAAACTAAAGAATGGTTAATTGTTGTAAATTTTTTTTTAATAAATGTTTAATCGAACTAAAAGTTTTTAAAGGTTTAAACTTAGGGAAAATGTTTAGTTACAGGGAACTTACGATTTTTATTAGAGATTACAAAATTGAGTTTTTCTCAAAGCATGTTTTACATCGAAAGGTAGACTCGACTCAGAAAAGCTTCAGTTTAAATTCCTGTATAAAGTTAGGTTAGTTTTTACTGGCCGACTGTCACGTTATACCTAAACCTACTGCCTCTTAGTAATGCCAGAATGAGCTTTGGTTCAATTTGAGCTGAAGTATTCGTCATGCAGTACGTCAACGCTTTGTGCTAACTTTATGAGGGATTTGATATTTGAGCTTGAAAGCTCGTCTAGTCCCTTGAAATCCGAAGCTCTTAGATACTTAAGGCGAGTTCTAGATAGTGTTTAATACTTAGATTGTTTCCCTCATTTCAACTACTCTGCGCTTACTGCAAGTATCGTCATTATTTATACCCATCCAGCTCGCAAGAGATGCCAGAGCTTGTGAGCTGTCAAGCCATCGTCTGGCAGTACTTTCGAGACGCTGCTAAAACACATGCGATTTCACACGTGGCTGTTGTATATGATTTTGCTGATCCTGCATGTACTTGAAGCGTTCCAATCTCCCCCTGATCCATCTGTAAGCTCTTTCGAAATTTCATTGTATATCGTTTTGACACTTTTGGCAATCTCATCAGCTCTTTCGTTGCGCGGAATTTCTTCGTAGCCTGGAACCTTGTGTATAAGCGGCCGCTTTTCGGCATCTTTTGCCTCCCTGCTTCTAAAGACAATTATCTTTTGTAATGCGTATATACATATATCCTTTCATCCCAGCCACTTTCCTGACTGCAACGACTTCCACCTGCAAGATACTGTAATATCTGGTTTATGCGTGAAAATTTGTAGACCTAATCCTTATCTCAATCAGATTTATTAGTCAAACCTTAGACCTAAATTGGGTTATAGAGTATGATGGAGTAGAAAGAGCTACATAAATGGAGTTTTCCAAAAGTTTCGGAAATCGGGCTTCCACAAACATTTTTTAGTTCAGGGATTGGGGTAGCCGACATTGGAGCATAATTGATATTCTCGGAACTTTAAAATATATTGTTACATTCTCGCTTATTTAAAGGTTCATGCACTTATAGAGTCTTAGGACTGCTATTATAGGTAAAATTGTGTGAATTTAGGTTAAGTGCCTAAAAGTATGCCTCTGTGATTTATACTCCAAGATGGAAGGTAAGCAAGTGTGCATTTGTAGGCTACAATAAAATACTTTGAAAAAAGAGTATTTCATTAGAGCAGCAGCGATTACTTAACGGAAATCTCCTGCGCCATGACAAAATCAATGTGAGGTCCCAATGGCGGTATAATTACTGCATAAAAAAATGCTTAAAATTTGAGCTTATATCTTACTAAGTGAGTTCGGTCATTAATTTTAAACCTGAGCGGTTCATGAGCAACTATTACTCACGTTGTTTTACAAATAGGGTCCTAGAAAGCCGACACATGTTCCGCTCGCCTAAACTCACATTAGCAAATATGTTAAAGTGGGTCTGAAAATGGCAGAGCAAACACCAGCACAACATATGGCAGGCCAAGAAAGTTGGTTAACACAAATTTTCGGGCAAATTTGCATTGGAAATTTAGGCATTTGGTGTGAATTTGTCTGTGTTGTTTTGACAATGTGGCCACATTTACTTGCGAATGTGGCAAGTGTGTACTTTCGACTTGACTGCGCAAATGGCGAAAGGTAAGAAGCGGCAAGTGCGGCACGCATGCGAGCAAGAGCTGCGGCTATAACTATTGTGCGTGGCATTGCTGTTGGTGGCATTTACATACATCGCTTAGCCGGAATTGCGTATTAACAGCACGTGCATGGCCGCACACGCACACATACAACGGTATGCAACAACAATGTTAGTAGGTTATTTGATGTTTTGTATATGTGTGTGTGAACGGGTTTGCTTGTTTGTGTTTGAGATTCTAAATTTTCAAAGACAAGCACAGCCACTAGCACCGAAGCCGATAGCTGAGGTTGCCATGGTTTGATTTGAGTTAACAGCAGCAGCTCTATGCAGGCTTATTCACTCGCTTAGTTACAATTTAAATGGACTTTTTGGGGTAAAAATATGAACTTTGATGTCGTTGCTAATAAACCCTTTCCATTGGCAATGGCAGAATACCTTTTATCTTGGCAAGTAACGTAATGGTAGATTAAATTAGCGTAAATTCATAAATTTATGGCTTTTGTAATATCAAAAAAAAAAAAAAATCATAAATGAAGGATAACGTTGGTTTTGAAATTAAAAAAAAATATTTTTATTTTTTATTTTTTTTTTTTTAATACTGTGATCTATCTAGAATATTTTCCTAAGGTTTCAAGGTATTTTTAGTTCTTTCCAAATCCTTCGAGTAATCAAAACCTATACTCATCTACTTACCAATCCTTCGTCTGCCAATCTGTCCGGAAACTAGTTGCTAATGGCTCAATTTCCAAAAAGAATTAATGAAAATTACGCAAAATATATATATTCAAGCTCCTTGATATGCTCAAATGTTGGAATTTATTTATTATATGAGATAAAAAGTTTGGTGAATGTGGGCATTTTCCGGATGTTAAACTGTACGTAACCTCTTATACTTAATTTCAAAAGTAACTTTTGAAGACTTATGTCTATCAAATCCTCTTTAGTGTAGCAAGAGTAATAATTTTGCCATCTGATATACTTAGTAATCGATACATTTGTTAGTTGAAAATATTTTGAGCAGCTAGCATAGCGAATCCTCTTTCTAACGACAAGTGAAATCGCGCAAGTTTTAAACAAGAATGCATCGGGATCTTGTTGGACACTTCTACATGTCCGTAGAAAAGCAGAAAAGAATGTAAATCGCACTACAGACATGCTGAAAAAATGCGCCGTGAGTCGTAGTATACCTTTAGGCTGATATGTGATATGAACATATATATAATAGCACTTTTAGGTTGGTATATTTTGACAAATAAACAGGAAGCACGCTTCATAATCTGCTAGCGGACGCAGTTGTTGCTGCTTTTGATTTCAATTCTACTAACAAGAAGCCTGAACGTTTCTCCTTTTATGGACAAAATATTTAAGCTTTAATTCGGGTATGGATTAGTTAAGTTATAAGTTATATTACTGTGAAGTAACGCTTGAGTGCTACTAATATGCATTAAAAGCCTGTTAGAAAATTAAAAAATATTAATTCAAATTCAAAAAATATAGCACAGCAGAACAAACCGAAAATTCTCAGCAATGCGTAGCATACCTTAATGCCTCAAGGCTGAATCATTGCCCTCAAATGTTTTGCCAACTAAAAAAGTTAATTAATCAATGCCTTTTAAGTTCCTTTATAAACAATAAATATTAATTATTTTGAGGAAAGATCAAACAAAAGCATGAAAATATTTCCGCAAAATAAATAAAAATCGTTAGATTTTCATCACAAGAAATCAAATACCAATTTGTATTGGCATTAAAATAAAATGTCTCTAATAAAGCCAATATTTGCTCAAGCTTTGCTTTTACCAGCGCTGAAGTGCTTAGCAAATGCAGATTTTCTTCTTAGAAATGTTTATTTAGATTTTATTTTGCAAAGTTGTTTGTTTAGAAAATGCTGCAAAATTAATTTATAACAAATTGGCGTTTATTGATTCTGACCTGTGCTGACATTTCGGCATATCTGCTCTTAGATGAGTGTTTGCTTAGCTTAAATGAAGCAGGGAGCGCGCAGAAGACAAAGCAAGAAGCAATTATAAAAAGATTCACTGTGCAAATTTAGTAGAAGTGAATGATTATTTAGTAAATTTATTTGTATTGTTGGCTTAAGATGTTTGAGCATATTTCTTTGATGGATGTAAATGGAACGCATTTCCATAGAGATGTTTAGTTTCTGCCTGAGCAGCGTGGTGACGGAATCCTGGCTCCAGGTAAATCTGTTTGCGGTAAAGCGGTTTGAATATTATGCGCTGCTTGAATCACTGAAATTATCCATAATGTATTATGAAACGTCCTAAATTTTTATAAAAAATCGCATGCCATTTAATTTGAGCTGCTTGAATCACTCACCACGTAATATGAAACTTCCGAAACTTTTCATAAAATTCCCATGCTATTTCATGATTTTAAATAAAAATAGCTTGCTTTTTAATTTTTTTGTTGCTTATATCTTCGTTTTATTCATGTTCGGGTTTTTTACTTTTAATTATCTAATAATTTCTTATTCCACTTGTGTTTTATTTTTAATTTACGCTAATTATTATACAATATTTTCTTCATCATAAGTAAAAAAGTTGTCAATTTATTGGTTTAAAATTTCTCACATATTTTCTGAAGTGTTTTTAACAGCTAATGATTTAAAATAAAGTTGGTTTGATAAGAAAAGAGAACAATAATAGAATTTTTTTCTTGTGGCAACTACATACACACGTACTTTTTGATAAAGGCGTGCAATAAAGATACTTAAGTAGGGTTTAGGCATTTTAAAAAAAAATGAAAAAAATAAAGGCATAAAAGAGCTTAGATATAAGTCTTTGTTCAGTTTTTTCTTAAAACAAGTGAAAAAAAAAAACAGTAAAAATGCAGAGAAATAAAAAAAATATTTACAATAAAAAATAATTATTTAAAATATTTAAAATAATATTTAAACATTAAGTCAATGTATACAGGAAACAAATTTAATAAATAAAATATATGAAAAATATAATAAGCATATATCTCTTGAATAAAAATTGACAATATACCCTACTTGACTTAAAATTTCTTAAGAAATTATTTTTTCATATAATATTTCTTTAGTCAATTATAGAGTCAATATAAGAAACAATTTTATATTTATAAAAAGTTTTACAAATTTGCCATAAATTTCACAACTCACACGCAATACTCCATTTTAAAGTGTTTAAAAAAATAAAACAAAATAAAATTAAAATAAATTAAAATAAAATAAAATAAAATAAAATAAAATAAAATAAAATAAAATAAAATAAAAATAAAATAAAATAAAATAAAATAAAAATAAAAATAAAATAAAATAAATAAAATAAAATAAAATAAAATAAAATTAAATAAAATAAATAAAATTGAACAAAATAAATAAAATAAAAATAAATATTATAAAATAAAACAAAATAAAATAATAAAAAAATAAAAAATAATAATTTTGTCGATAAAATGAACCAAAAAATAATTAATATTATTAACATAAAGTTTTTAAATAAAAAATAAAAAGTCAAATTAAAATACGATAAAAATAAAAATCAAAATTTCCTATATCAAAATGAATGAAAAATTATCTTTTCAAATAAAAAAACTATTAGTATAAAGTTAAAAAAAAATAATAAAAAATATTTAGAAATGAAATATAAATTTTGAAAACAAAATAAATAAACAAAAATGCAATTTAAAGAAAATTATTAGAATAACTTTTTTAAATAAAAAATCACTTAAAAAATTTATTAATTAAAAAAGAAAAAAATATTAGTTCAAATTTTTGGAATAAAAAATAAAAATTACTTAAAAATAATAAATTTTGTCGTAGAAAATGAACCAAAAAAAATTGATTTAAAAAATATTTGTATAAAGTTTTTTGAATAAAAATTAAAAATCAAACTTTTTAAAGTAGAAAGTAATAAATTGTGGAAAAAACTGGAAGAAAATTAACTAAAAAGAAATTACTTTAAAAAATAATAAATTTTGTCGAAGAAAATAAACAAAAAAATTTAAATAAAAGAAATTATTAGTATAAATAAAAAATCAATTTAAAAAGGGAACAAAAATTGTTTCCTCAAATTAACAAAGCAAAACTTTATTTTAAAAAAAGAGTACGAAGTTTTTTGAATAAAAAATAAAACGACATTAGAAAATTACAATTTTAAAAAAAAAAAACATCGAAAAAAATTAATTCGAGAGAAATTCTAAAAACAAAACAATTGAAAACATTTGATGCTGATTTCGCATAAAAGAACGTAACATAGAAATAAATATAAAATATATATAATAACAAATAGGAAAAATAAAATAATAATATTTACACAAAACTGCAAATTGTTTGAAAAAATGGCTACTCTACGGTTTTACAACTAATTTAACTTAAATGTAAATAATTGTACGCTTTAAGTTTGTGCGTTTAAATGTTAAAAATACAAACAAACTAACGTATTTTCAATTTAAAATTTTTATTATTTCGAAAATTTTGTTGTAACTTTCAGAATAATTTTTTTGTTGTAATTCTCACATAGCTGTCGTAAATAATTTTTTTTGTTGTAGTTTTCACATAAATTTTCATAAAAATTATTTTCAAATTTAAATTTTCTTAGCTTAAATTGAAAAAGTATTTGCCTAGCATACCCTCCACACATACATATAAGAGTTTGGTTGTATTTTGGAAATTTTCACTTGATTTTGTTACAATATTAAATATTCTTTGAGAAGAAGCACTTTATTTCACCAAAAACCAGACGTTCAGCTAAAACTGTGAGAGCAATAAATATAAAATTTGCATAACTAGTCAACAATCAATACGAGTTTTGTCCATAACTTTACATATTTTTCTATGTGTGTGTGTTTTCGTAATTTTTTAATATATTTTTTTTTTGTTTGGTTTGTAGGTAGAAAAATTCATCGAGTTACAATTTTTGTGGGCGGGAGAAAGGATTAGTTGATTTGTTTGTAATTTATTTAGTTGCTTTTAACAGCTTTTAGTTAAACATATACATATATGTATGTTTATATATTTTTGTTAATTTTTTAGTGTATATACTTTAAATCGCATTTAAATGTAGTTTTCAGTTTGTTCACTGTGATTTGGTCCGCTTTAATTTTCAGCTATCGCATGTAAATGAAAAGAATTTCTCTTTAACTACGGTTATACTATATACATAGATTATATAGCATACTTTTTACATACATAAAATCAAAATATGTTTCCACACTTTGTCATTGAATTTCGATTAGTTTTAGAATGCAGCACAGTTTTTACATTAAGTGTTTGTTGTACGCTTATTTTTGCTTTTACTTATATAGTGTTTTTCGTTAATATATGCTAAAGTTGGATTTTTGTATGTATTTGCTGTAGTACATAGTATTCGCGCAAGATTTAGTCTTTTCTGTTATGTTGTAACTTCGTTCAATGTGGCTAACTAAAGGTCTACACCTCGTTCATTTTTAATTTATATTATGTTGTAGTTGTTGTACGCTATATGTATGAAAGACTTTACAGATATTATATACATTTATTTACACACTGAGGCTTTTACGTGCAAAAATCTATTTGTAATGGTAATAGTGGGGCTCAGAAATATTTTTGGCTGCTACAGTGAGAGCCAATTGCGTTCAAATCTCTCATCGCTTGGAGATTTTTTTGAAGAATTTTTGTATATTTTTGTCTTCATAATTCAACTGATTTTTTGCAATGTTTCTTTTTTCGTTGCCAATACAGGGTGCACACCCTTTACATTTACTGGTTTTGAAATTCTTTGAGGATTCGCGTTATTCTGAAAATCTTAGCCACCACTAATACGCGTATTTTATAGCTTTGCCAAATATATTACTAACTAAAAGAGACTTTTGCTGCTTTTTATATATGTACACACATATAATATTTATGGCTCTGCTTTAAATTTTGCATTAAATTCTGTTTGTAAAATACTTGTAAGCTTCGCCGCACAGAGTGATTTGGCTGCTATGCGCTAACGCTGCAATTCATGGTTATGGAAACCTTTAAATCAAATTAAGAGTAAATAAAGGAATTGAAAATTTTGAAAGTTTTATGAAATTAAATAAATAAAAAACATTAATTAATTAATTTTAAGAGATGTTTTTTTAATTTAAACTAATTATCAATAATTTTTGAAAAAATATTAAAAAATTAAAAAAAAACAAAATATTTAAAAAATTAATTTTTGCCTAAAATAATACAAAATTTAATTTTTGCTTAAAATTTAATTGTTTATCATTATTTTATCTTTAGAAGTTTAAAAAATTAAAAAAAGAAATCTTTAAAAATTTGCAATTGAGAAAAATTAAAGAAATTGAAAAAAAACAAAATTAAGAAAAAGTAAAACAGTTGTTTAAAAATTTACAGAAGTTAAAAACAAAATATTCTAAAAAAACAAAATAATTAGAAAACAAAAATATATATGAAAAAAATATTAAAAAAAACTAAAAAAATTTAAAAAACGTAAGCAAAATCTTAAAAAAATATAAAAAACTAAACACTATAAAAATTTACAGAATAAAAAAAAAAATAGAAAAAAACAAAATAATTAGAAAAAAATAAAAAAATACTTTTTAAAACTGTTTATAAAATTTTATAAACTAAAAATTTAATTAAAAATGCTGAAAAACAAAAATAATTAAAAAAATTAACACAAAATTAAAACAAAGTTAAACAGTTGTTTAAAAATTTACAGAAGTTAAAAAAAAAATTATAAAAGAAAACAAAGTAACTAAAAGAAATAAAAAAAAAAATATTTCAAAAAAAAAACTAAAAAAACTTAAAAAAATGTAAACAAAATCTTAAAAAAAGAAAAAAACTTAAAAAAAATGTTAAACAATTGTTTAAAAATTTACTGAAGTTATAAAAAATTTGGAAAAAAAAATTAAATAATTAGAAAAAAAAATATTATGAAAAAAATATTATGTTAAACAATTATTTAAAAATTTACAGAAGTAGATAAAAAAAAATAAATAATTAAAAAAAACATAAAAAAATATATGGAAAAAAATATAATTTTTTTTTTTAATGTTAGCAAAATTTTTAAAGAAGGTAAAGTGTTTCGAAATTTGAGTTGAAAACATGAAAAAAGTGAGAAAATAAAACAAGGAAATTGTTATTAATTTAAAAACTGTTGCCTACATTTTGGCGCGAGCATCAGAAAATAGTACGATACACAGACTACTAGAAAATAACATAGGAACAATTTATATAAATAGCAAGCAAGCATAAAAAAAGTTTCCGGACCACTTTATGCCCGCCTAGGCTTCTTTCAATTATATTACGAAGTCTTTCAAAAGTCATGTGGCAAGAGAGTTTAGCTGCGCCACAAATTTGCAAAACATTGGCAGCATGCCTAAAAGAACCAACAGAACTAAAATACACAACTCATACCGCGCTCTTTACTCAAATCAGTTAAGGAACTAGGTATACATAGCAGCGACACTGTGAGCGCCATTTAAGCTTACAAACATTTTCATTTTAGGCAAACGCTTTTACACACAGATAGATATTTATAAATGATATGCGTAAAGGTACTTGTTTTATAAATGCATTGCCCTTAGCGGTAGTTGTAGTTGGCTAGATCTAAAGTACATTTTATGATTTATAGTACACACATACATTCATATATCGCACTAAGAGGTTCTACTATAACTTAACTACGCATTTCATTTGGAAGTCTTATATATGTTTGTTCACTTTGCAAAATTCGCGCCGATTTCTGGCATTTCTGCACACTTTTGTACTAAAAACTAAATTTAGAAACTCGTTTGTGCCAACTGACAAGAAAGTAATTGCATTAAATATACAAAATTTACTTTATTCTAAAAAATATTTTAGCAGTTACTTAAGGTACTTTGTGCACGTAGTTCAGCGATGATACAGAAACTGAATTTTTTTTGCTACAAAACATTGTTTCTCAGCGCACACATAATTTCTGAAAATAAGTCAAAGTTAAATTTCACGCTCAAAACTCACCACACTTGCTTTCGCCACTTGCTCGGCCGGCGTTTTGTCACAAGTGAACCTGCTTCTGCTGTCTTATTGCTAAGTCTTTAAATTACAAGTAATTTACACAATGCCCGCATAACGGCACTTTCTCCATCGCTTCCGCATCTCCATTTGCGCACCCACGTCCCACTAGACGATTGTGGTGCGCTCCGCGTTGCTCGTACACGTACTACTCCCACCGATGCATACAAATTGACACTTAATGTCATCTTTCGGTAATTCTCAGGAGGCCACTGTCTCATAGTTGCCGCTGCCCAGCAACGCGGACGATGAGTTGAGTAACGGCATGCCGGCCGTCGTTGCAGCCGCTGTAGCCGCCGACATGCCCATGCTCATGCCGCCAAGTGAGAGCGCGCCGCTGCCACCACCAGCTCCACCAACGCCGGCGCCATTGTGAGTGCGCGGCGATGTGAGCAGCGACTGTGTTGCGGCCAGGCTAATATTCCCCGATGTCATCGATGAGGTGAGCGTCGAGGGCATGCCATTTGTCGTCATGGATGCCACCGCCGCGGCAGCTGCGGCCGCCGAGGCGTGATGCTGCAAAGCGCCCGGATGTGGCAAGGTGTTGCAGTGCATGCCGCTGCTGGCGTTGCTGGTGAGACTGCCACCGCCCATGCCGCCGGTGCCGACGCCGCCCGAAGTGCTGCCCAGCGTGCTGCTGTTCGTTTGTAGAGAGCCGTTGGATTGGCCGCTGAGCAGCGGTATGGTGCAGGTGGTGGTCGAGCCGTAGGGTGAGGTGGGTGAGGTGCGCGTCTCGTAGGCGGGCAGGTAGGAGCGGCCGGGTATGCGTGTGTAGATGTTGGGTGGCGTGCGTGTGGAGAGCAGCGGCGGTGGTGCGGTGTAGACGGGGCGTTGGGCGGCGGGCGCGCGCTGTGGCGTGTTGTACAGGCTGAAGGCGGGATTGGTGGTGAGCGAGAGTTCGCCATACTGCAAAGACGAAAAGTGTGTGGTATAAGTAAATAAATTGAATGCATAAAGTATGAATTTGTTAATAATTTTTAAGTGCTGCTTAGTTATGCAATACTTTTCATTATATGTGCGCCAAAGGGGCGAGCACATGTTGCCAGTGCGCGTGACCATTTTAAATATTTAGGCGTTTTTGAAAGCAAATTTTATTTAAATTATGCTAATTCCGGTAGCAATCTATTTTCATAGCCCACACTCGCGCTCGCTTTCACTGTTATCTTTGCATGTCTATGCACTACTACTAATTTCCTCTGGTCTGCTATGCAACCCTTTTACGCTTCACTTAGCATTTGCACTTAGAAGGCATTAAAAGCAAAAGGCAACTTGTCACACCATCCCTAACTCGCCTCTGGGTCCAATAGTGCCTACTACGCACGCATGTTACTCATACGCCCGGTGTGTCGGCCTGGTCACTCTTCACTAAAAATAAGCTCGCATCCCTTGGGCATACCATAACGCCCGTGTGGCAAGCGTAATGGTGCACAACTTTGTTGCTTTCTTGAAAACGTACAACTTTTATGCTTGTACAGCATTATTAATACTGAATTATGCAAAGTGACCCGCACACAACTTAACTGCTAAGTATGCTTGTGCTACCTTTATAAGCACATATGCACACATATGCTGCGTGCTGTTGTTAGTTGTTGTTATTCGTGTTTTTTATACATTTGTGTACGAGCTAAAGTTACGTTCTACTTAGACTTAACAAACCAAATTCACACTCACTTGACATGCGAACATAAGTTGGCCAATAATGCTAATTCGCCTGGGGACAGTCGCCTGGGCACACACACACACGCACATAGGTAGCTGTGGCGCGGAAGTGCGGCAGCTCGTATCGTGGATATTGGAAATAAATTTGTGATAAATGAATATTGATGTCCGCCATAATTATTGGAGTTAAAAATTGATGGAACGGTAATTACAAACTAGTGTTATTGATCAATGTGACAAGCTGAGTCTATTAGCCATGTTTTTTAACCATTTTTTGAGCTATGGCTCTGAAATTTTGCATATACTCTTTTCTCATGAAGAACCTGCTCATTTGTCGGAGTTGCCTATATCGGACCACTATAGCAGATAGCTCCCATATAAATTGACCAATGCAACTGAAGTACTTGTATGTATCATCACAAAATTTGGCACATAATATTACTTAAGTCATAGCTACAATCTCCGAAGAAATTGTTCTGATCGTGCAACTATAGCGTATAGCTGCCACACACGTGTACCGATCACACTCAAGGGCTCCTATGGAAACTTTTTTATTTGAATAGGTATCGTCATGAAATTTTGTACATAATATTATTTAAGGCATGGCTACATTCTGCAAGGAAATTGTTCGGATCGTACAACTATCGCATGTAGCTGCCACACAAAGTACCGATGCAACTCAAGTGCTCGTATGGAAAACTTCTTTATTTGTATAGGTATTGCAATACAATTTGACTCATATTATTATTTAAGCCATAAATACAATCTCCGAAGAAACGGTTGAAATTGCACAAATATGGCATATGGCTGCCATACAAATTGACCGATGAAACTCAAGTCCTTGTATGTATAAATTGTTTAAATGAAAAGTTATCTTCACATAATTTGGCACATATTATTATTTTAAGAAAAGCTACAATGCCTGAAGAAATTATGTATTCAGATCATATCAGTATAGCATATAGCTGCCTTACAAGTGGACCGATCAAAATCAAGTCCTTCTATGAATAATTTTTTTCTAAGACTAGTCATCGTCCCAAAATTTCACACATATTATTAATTGACACATAGCTACAATCTCCGAAGAAATCATTTAGATCGGATCACTATAGCATATAGCTGTCATATAAACTAAACGACCAAAATCCAGAAAAAGGCTTTTATTCACATATGCCGTAGTAAATTGATCTTTAGAAGTTAATATAGCTTACGTGCAGTAGACGTTAACATTTTTTCTATTTTTTTATATAAATTTATATAATACCATATGATTGTAGAAGTCTTATTTGACAGCGAGGCAAGCAAATTTTTCACTTTAGCGAAATACACAGAAAATAACTGGTAGCTGTCTTGTAATGAGGTGTAAAATAATTGTTATTGATTTCCCCTCAGACAGGCACCAGAGACATGTCCTACAAAATGTCAATGGCGCACTTTAATTTGACGTCTGAGTCAGGAACATTACAATATAAAATATTTCTTTAATCCATAGATGTCCTCACTGGCATTCAATATTTACACCACGTGTCCATCTAAAGAACAAAAGTGATCAGCCATTTTCGAACAAGACAAAGGTCTAGTAATTGCATCAGCTGCCAGACAACGTTCGGCGTGCGAGGCGTGAGCAATTGTGCGCCCAAATTTATCTAATTCACTAAATCGAGGGACGATTTACATACAAAAATATTGACGCAACTGAATAAATAACACACACGTATGTACCAAATATAAGAGTGTTTGTACACGCCAAATGGTGGCAATAACTTTAGCGAGCACACATACACACACATGTGTGCTGCATGTGAACCCAAACACCGTTGAGTGAACACCTGCACGTAGGCCGTGAGCGGGGCGTCGTTGTTGTCGTTTTATTTCGTTTGGCATTCATTTGACATTTGACTTCTGTTCGCTGGTATATTTGCTGGCATTTCATTGTGCTGTGTTGGCTGCCATTGTTTGTGCTGCCGTTCGATTGCGGTGCTTACTCAAACTTGGCCGTTAGAGCAGCGCCTGAGCCAAACACAAAATACACTGCATGTGTGTGAGCGTGCGCGTGTGCTTCACCTTTATGCCTCGATAGAACGTGACAACGATTTCTTTATTGTGAGTTTGCACAGCGCGCAAATGCCCGATGAAGTTGACGCGAAAAAGTAGCATAAAAAACACACACACACACATATGAGTGTCGGTGAAGTGTCGGGTGTCGGTGCGCGCAAAGTCAATCGATTTCATGGCGCTGATATGGCCTTCATTGGTGTGCGGCGTGCATATACATATACATGCATACGTTTCGTGCGCACGTGTTGGCATTAGTCGGTTGTGCAAAGTTTCCACACATAATGCTGAATTCCGTGTTAAATTCTGTGTTGAAAAGTTTGCCAAAGGCAATATTTTGCATACTAAACAAAAAATGTTGCTCATACGCCGCGGCGCATTGTAATGGGAGAAGCATGCCTTGACGCAGACACAGGCATAAACATATGTGTGCATTAACAATTGGTTCAAGTTCTCGCTACTAAGACGTTTGCATGGAAGTGTGATTGTGCGTGGCCTTCAGTTAGTAAATGCTTGGTTCGTTCCACAGAGCGTATCCATTTCAATTACAGCAAACCAGAATATAAGCAACACAGCTGGACCTAACTGCTTTAGTGTCTTCAAATAATTGTTAGCGTACCAAAAATAGCAACAAATTTATTTTTTTCGTCGGCAGCTTTTACACAGCGCACATACGATTCTTTTGTTGGCTTTTTTTGCAGCTGCTTGCCTTCTCCAAACGTTTTTGCACAAAGAAAGTGCGAAACTCAGCACTTAGCACGCTGTCAGGTGCGCGCACAGTAGTTTCAAACGTACTGGAGCGCACGCTAAGCAAGAAATACAAAAATCAGCACAGGAAGCACTCTGCCGTGAGCAAAAAGGAGATTCTTCTGGAGTTTGATGCTGCATTAGAACTGACGTCGTACAACAAGCAGGCAATTTATTTAACTTTGACAAAAAGTTGCTGAAAAAGTCGAGAGCACAAGCAGTGAAATACACAAGGCAAAGTGTGGAAGTAGAAGCTCTAAGCGCTCACGGCAAAAACTACAAAGAACTCCCAGAACAGAATGTGTTAAACTAAGCATAAAAGAGTGAGGCAACAGTGAGCCTCACTACTTTGTTCATGCCGAATTGGCAGGTGTCGCAGCAGCGCGACGTTGACGAGTAAACAGGGGGAAAATGGACTGAGTGACAGCAAGGAAAGCACGCAAATACATGAAAACAATACGCAAACAACAACAAAAGCAAATCAAAAACATGCCTATAAAATGTAACAACGTTGAAGTCGAGAATGTGGCATGCCCCAAGAAACAAGTGAGATAAAAATTTATTGAAAATAATACGCAACTGCCAACGGCATGAAATGCTGAGAGCTGCACACATTTTGCAGCACAATCTGTAGTTGTTGTTGGCTACAACACCTTCAACTATATATACACTCGGTGCGGCTTGCGGGGTTAATAAAGTTATTTGCCAATGAAATATTGCAAACAAACTAATAAAAGTGTCAATGCAAAGAATTCAATTCAATTTCGGCTATGAACTCACTTGTTATGTCACATTTGTATGTGTGTTGGGTCAAGTATATGCATATAAATGTGGCTGTATGCTGACAAATGTATGCGCAAGTAAGCTGACAATGAATGTGCGCATGAATGCGTCAATGAAAGTGTGACAATTGTATGTGTGTGGTGGACTTCTGTAGGTGCCTCGCAGTTGTAATGCTTGTCAGTGCCACATATACGCGGCAAATATATACAAGGCTTCGTACTAGCTGATCCACACATAATTAAATGCAGTGTAGATGGTAGAGGCAAGTATGGAGCATGAATTCATATCAATAATATGAAAGATGGAAAAGTTATATCATAAAAATGAGTTACAGCAGACACGCGCTTGTTAAACACAGAAACGAAAATGCCGAAAATTTGATGGGTGGCGGCTTGAGAATGAATGAACTGCTTTTGGCGGCGACATATGAGATTTCGCTAAGTGAAACATAAAGAAACGCAATTTCAGGTTCTTGAACTATGTGAAGGATACCGAGGTGTGCCTTTTATATATTATTTTATTTCTATTATTTTTTGACCGTTTGTGGAAAGTATGAAAATATTTTTTATTTGATAAAATAATGGCAATCTATGGCAAGCTCCGAAGAAATTGTTCAGTTCGGTTCACTTTAGCATATAGCTGTCATACAAAAAACTGTACCATCGGTATCAATTACTTGTATGGAAAACTCTTTCAATTCACGAGATATCTGCATGATATTTGTCTTGAGTTGCTTTCCACGGAAGCGGTATAATCTCCGTAAAAATTGTTCAGATCGGATCTGTATAGAGTTTAGCTTCCATACAAACTGACCACTCCAAGTCAAGTTTTTTAGTGAAAAGTCTTCTTGATTCACAAGATATTCTCACGAAACTTGCTATATGATACCCTATAAAGCAGTGATGCAATCTGCGACGAAATTGTTTACCATGGGTATAATTGCTTGAATGGAAAACTCTTTCAATTCACGAGATATCTGCATGATATTTGTTTCGAATTGTTTCTAAAGAAAGCGGTATAATCTCCGTATAAATTGTTCAGATCTGATCAGTGTAGCATATAGCTGCCTTATAAACTGACCGCCTCAAATCGAGTTTTTGTGTGGAAAGTATATTTATTTGACAAAGTATCCTCCCGAAATTTCATATAGTTTATTCTCTAAGACAGTGATGCAATCTCCGCAGAAATTATTCAGATCGGACAACTATAGCATATAGCTGCCATACAAACTGATTGCTAAAAATGAAAAAAAAAATTGTTATATGTTTTTATGTTATAAGAAGAGCACCTATAAGGGTATTCTAGCTTCAATGTTGCTGAAATTAACGGTTTTTTTCTTTTGTATTAAGTCACATTCATTTCTTGTATTCCAATGCCGCAGAAAAACTAACTCGAAAGTATTTTAAAACACTTTGAAACAGTGTACTCATTATAACCGCAAACACTTGTACCAAACTGCCTTAATTGAGTTGCCACTCACTTAATCAAGCGCTGGGACAAATTAGAGAAACCTTTTAAAACAAAATCAGCACAATTTCTGCTGAAAATCAGAACACAAAATTCATTTGCCCATATATATTAACCGTAAACGCAATATGCAAACAGAATGTAATTTGTCACAGGAGCAGCACAATTATAAACCAAAAACAAAAGCAAAAAAGCAGTAGTAAATACCTCACTCATCCACAAGTAATAACTCTTTGCTGCCAATTTCCCAAATTAGCACAGATGCAGACCTAGATTATTATAATTGCATTGTGAGAGCGAGTAAGAAGTACGCCTGACGCTCGATCTCCTGAACTGAAGCACAGCTGCATACATACAAGCACTTATGTATATATATGGTATATGTATATATATAACTTATATGTATATATCCTTACAGATATTTTTCTGTCATAATGATACACTCAAGCGCGTGCCGAGATTGTTAGGTCGAACACTCTGCTGCTACGACTTGGAATAACTTGCAACAAATTAACCGCAATTAAGGCACTTTAATTAAGCTCCGACAATGGGTATGAGCAATATCGACCAACAGCAGGCACAAACATGATATGTCTATACACACACACACACATATATATATATATATATATAGTTGTTGTACTTATGTTAGTTTGTGCGGCTTATTATGAGCAAACAAAGCGAATTCTCCGAAGTGTGTCATATCTTGGCATGGATTGTTCGTTAAGGGTTCGACACAAAATTACTTGAATGACAGAAACAATGAACGCTGACACACTTACGGCCGCTCACAGATATCATAGTATAGTTGAGGATATTGTCAACAAAATTGAACCCTGACAAATGAGTTCGCAAACACACACATATTTAGATATGCTGTGTGGCAAATATTTGAAAACTATATAGACACAAGTATATACAGTTGTGTGCTCTTATATACATATACATATATGTATCCAAGTGGTGTTTAACAGGCCATAATAATCAGTGGCATACAAATAAAGTTGGCTGCTCTAGCTGGCTGCCAAAAAATTGTAGCCTATCCGCAAGGCGCACATGCAAACATACACTGTGATGTTAATGCCCGTCTCGATAAATGCATGTAAGAGTGAAATTTTGATCTGTGCACAAATATATGTATATATATACATGTATGAACAGTTATTTATTATGTGCGAGTCACCCATGTGCTGACCACTTTGCTGTGCTCGCATGATTGTCATGTTTTCGCAGCACTTTGCCGTTTTCTCAGCCGCTAACTGACGAATGTATCTACTTTCCGCTTCCGCTTCCTCACAACCGCTGCTGCAGTGCTTTCTTACGTTTTGTTGTTTCATATATACACAGGTATATATCAAAGAGCCACATGTTAGGCGTCCGAGCACGCACTTCCGCCGTAGAACACAATGAGTTCCCAGCAACGATGACGTAGAAACATTGTTAAAGACAGCAAGCACAAGGAGTATGAGTTTTGGTCATGTGGATTTTTGCGCTTTTTGACACGCGCTTGTAAGTGGAGAGCGTACGGTTCCGCTTTGACACGCTTTTATGCTGCCGAAGACAAGTCTCCTGTTAAGTGCGATCAATGTATGATAACAACAAAAACATGTATTATGCTGCGTGTCATCGTAAACGGTGCGAGTTGCGAAGAGAGCTATAAAGAAGCATACTTTTCAGCGCCAGATTTTATAATAAGCAGACGTAGGTTATTATTTAATACAATGCAACTACACATACGCCTATTATATGTGTATATACAGCATATACAGAAAGTGCACATACATAGTCACTACATCGAAATTGTCATTAAATAACGGAAATATAACGAAAAGAGGGCTCAAAAGACAACACAAGTTAGAAGAAGAAAATAAGTTGTCAACAGTAACTGCAATAATAAGCCATTTAGGCCGCAATATAATGTCGATGACATTGTTTCTAGAGAAGGAGGCTATAAAATGAAATAAACCTGTCAGTATGACAGAAATACTTATATATGCCAGGCCTATATAAATCTCAAATACATACGAGCATATGGATTAGGGGCGGTGGCATTGCTGTCAGCGTCTGCTCGAAAATTGCTGGGTGTAAAAACTGTCGACGATGTTGACAATGATGATGACAACGGCAAATTGTTTCGCGCTGTTGACAGTTTATCAAATAGTTTCAGCTGAATAACAACAAAAACAATAAAAGTGTGCTAAGCATACAGTTGTGTAGTTGTCATACATAAAACCACTTAAATAATAAATTTTTATAAAAGTAATGAGGGCAGCTGATTGGCAAGTGGAGGATTTATTTTGCGCGTTTATTTGGTAAGTTTATTTTATTCAAGGTTAGGGTGAAAAATCAAACAAATATTTCGAACAAATTTTTCGAACAAAATTTTTCGAACAATTTTTTCGAACAAATTTTTCGAACAAAATTTTTCGAACTGATTTTGTTGAAGACCGAGAACAACATAATCAAAAAATAATTCTTTAAGTTTCAGAAAATATCCTATAATATTGGCTTAAAATCTATTGGTAGTCGAAAAAGTCTTTTCGTATTTCTAATCAAACTTCAACTTATGTTATTCATATTTATACTAAGAAATAAATAAACAAATAGGTACCATTTTGGTCGACCACCTTTTGCCATTCTTCCGCTAGAGACATTACCGTCAGTGTAAAACTTTCATCAGCGTAAATCGAAATTTCGAAATTTCCCGAACGGAAGCGAGCGAACCATTGTTGTACTACACGAACTGGTACAGCATCGTGTCTGTAAACTTCAAAAATTTCATTGTGGCTTGCGTGGCAGGAAGACCTTTTTTATACCAAAATTACAAAATATAGCGAACTTCTTCACTATTTTCACTCATTTTTGAACAGCATTAACTTTTGTTCAGCTTAACCCCGAATTAAATTTGTTTTTAGGTGAAATGTAGCTTAAACTCTCACCCTTCCAACACTATATGGTATGACACAATATGATTGGTAGCACTGGAGATATCCGACTGCAATGACATCTATTGACGATGAAAATACGAAAAGACTTTTTCGACTACTCAATATTTTGTTGAAGCCCGAGAAAAACAATGAATATACTCAAAAAATAAGTCTTTATAGCCAAGAAAAATACTATAATATTTGCCTAAAACTCAATATTTAAAAAAAATTATTGATGATATATTCAACTCAAATAATGAGAGGAATTAAACTCATTCAATATATTCAACTCAAATAATGAGAGGAATTGACCTCATTCAATATGTTCACCTCAAAGATTAGGTAGAATTGACCTACAAAAGCCATTTAATCATCAATGTCAACATATCACATTTTTAACCATTATCATATCTTATACACTCCTCAGTATTTCTACACACTTTCAACCTGTTACAAACAGTTACACTACTGCCCTCCTATGTTCTTCTGTAAGCGCCAAAGTACGCCGAAACTTTCGCAGAATTTTTTGCCTGCGTCCCTCTAAGTGGCCTGCCTTTTTCTGGGTCACTCAGAAGATTGTTAAATCAGATTAGACAACAACTCTTTTCACATACTTTGAGGCGTTGAAGCGTTGCCGAAAAGTTACTTCGTTAGGCAAAATTGTTTATTTTATAAGCGTCGAAGCTTTTTGCGCGGCTACGCCAAAGGCTGCTTCTACAAAAATTGTTTGACAACAAAACTAATTAGCTTAAGCGCCGAGAGCTAACTTGAATCACATGAAGAGGACGTATGAATATACCAAATTATAACAGATTAGAGCACAGATAGTGCGGCTGAGACCAAAGGCAATCATACACGCGTGTGTATGGGTGCATCGGCAAGGCTTGCCTAAAATGCTGTAGGAACATGACTGACAGCTTTTTAACTGATTTCATGTGCGCGCCTAATTGAACAGTATTTAATAATAATCCATTCTCTTTACTTCCCCTACAGCTACTTATATATTGTATATGTAAGTATATGCGTGATATCAATCAGCACTCACCTGCTTGCCAAATGTGGGCGACAGCGAAGGCGGTGGCGGAGACGCCGTATTAATGCGCGTCGGTGGCGTGTACAGTATGCGCTGCGACTCTATGTTCAGCCGATCGAACGCCTTCTCCTCCAAGTGAAATTCATCCTCGCTGTTTGTCTCTTGCGGGACGACATCGGGATTCTTGTCCTCCAAGCTCGAGTGACTGCCCATGTTACGCGACAGCGGCTCGGCGCTGCCCTTATCCGCCTCCGTGGTGGTGGTATCACCGTTCGGGCGACGCGTCGCCTTCGGGCGTACACGTAGGAAAATCACAATGCAGATAGCGATCAGCACGACCGTGGCGACAATGCCCAGCAAGGCGCCGAGCAGCGGTGTCAGCTGCACCAACACAGCGGTGGAGGAGGCGGTACGCAGCAGCGGTGCGGAGAGTGTGCGTCCGCGCACGCGGTATGCTACTTTGCTCGGTCCTTGTGCGTTCACGGCCGTTACGCGTATCACGAAGACCGAATCGCTCGGCAGTCGCTTGATGGTGAACTCGGCGTACTTGTAGGAAGTGTTGTAGAGTATTTGATTGGTGAGTTCGTCCTTGATTTGCACGTGAAAGTGCTGCGGTATGCCGCCGTCATAGCCGGCGATGCACTGGATTTGTATGGAGTTGGCGGTGGCATTGTAGGCCGTGCAGTTCTTCACCGGGTCGGGAAAGTCTGTGAGGAGAAATAAAAAATAAAATTTTCAGTAAAAATGCAAAATCGGTTTAAAGTACAATGGAAATAGGTAATGGGCACATTTAACGGCACTTTGTGATACGCTGCTGCACTTCAGCTTCGACCTTGATTTATTATATAGCTCATAGCTCATATCACACAAACAAAGGCACGTTGTCAACACTTAAACGCTCAACTAAATCACATGGAGGCCCACACCCAAATAGTTTATGCGCCAAAATTTATGCCACACAAACGCCCACGCCGTTTAGGCTAAGGTGCACTTGTGTCGCGTTCCTTGGCAGTGCTGTTGGCAACGCCGCTCAGCCTTTTAGGGTCAATAGTGCACTTGAGTGTGCCACAGAAAGGCCTCATGAGTGTGGGCTGTGGTTCACATAGCACCTGCCCGCCGCATAGCGGTCCAAACCGTACTCGTTTCGTGTGGCAAGTTAGTGATTTGTGTGTGTGGCGTGCGGGGTGTGCAATTGTGGTTTATTGTAGTTTAGTTGTTTACTCATTTCTTGCACATTTTTCCTATGCGCTCTTAGCAGTGCAAGCGCTTGCAAGGCAGAAGCAAAAACAAAAGGTAACCATGCAGAAAGTGCAGAGAAAGGCTATGCATGTATGTGTATGTGTGAGTGGCAAGTAAGACAAGCGCTTACAAGTGTATAGACAAGCAGTAAAATTGAATCAGCAACCAACTAAACAAGCAGTGTGGAGTCAAACGCACAAACAAAAGCTAGAAAAGGAACATGAAGGAAAGGAGGCGTGGAAGTCCCAGTAGGAAAGATTGCAGAGTAGATATGAGTTTATAACTGGGTAGCAATTTCAGGTTCTAAATTGTTCGATAGTTTCGTTAGTCAAGTGAATCGATCCGTTTCAGATAGTGGAAAGTTGTTATGAGCTCAAAAATTTTACTTCAATTCGTACACAGGGACCAAAGCATATATTTGTAAAAGTCGAAAAATAATAATATTATTTTAGTAAAACTTTAACATGAACAATTTTGAAGCAAATCACACGAGATTTTTTTAAAATAAATGCTTATGTAATATATTTTTTAAAGTCTGTAAAGTTGTTTTGGCAGGTCAGTAAAAGGTTAAGCTCTGCCAATGATATTTTTGCAGTAAAACTTCGATTAAAGCGCGCATAACGCTCATTAAAATATTGTAAAAGTCTACAGAAAGTGAGAAATTGTCTTTATCCTTAAAAGTATGCTACACTTTTTTAATTATTTTTAATTTTGACATTTATTTTGTGAGTGATTATACAATTTTCATTAACTCTGAAAGGGATTCATGAAAAGATTTTGCGAAAGTTAAACAAACGAAAACAATCTCCTTGGAACGTGCAGAAAAGTATAAAGCCTAATTAAGAAGAGTCGAATTTGCGGTCGAACAAGGGACTCTAATTGCGAGCTAGTTCAAATAGGCTACTCGTAGAAGAACTACAAACTCTTATTATGCAATATGAAACAAAAAAACCTTAACTTTGGTTGCACGGAAGCTATAATAGCCTTCAATTTGTAAAAGCTTCTTTATAAGAACTTTGATATGCCGGTTTGTATGGCAGCTATATGCTATAGTGATTCGATCTAAACAATTTTTTGGGAGATTACACCAGTGCCTTGGAAAATAACCCATACCAAATTTAATGACATTAACTCCCCAACTGAAAAAGTTTTCCATAGAAACACTTGTTTCCGATTCTTCAGTTTGTATAGAAGCTATATGCCATAGGGGTCCGATCTGAATAATTTCAACGGAGATTACAACACTGTTTTAGGCAAAAACTACTACCGAATTTCTTGAATATATCTCTCCAAATAAGAAGGCTTCCCATACGAGCAATTTCTTACGAGTGCTCACTTTGTATGGCAGTATACGCTTTAGTAGACCGATATCGGCCGTTCCGACAAATGAGCAGCATCTTAATGATACAAATACAGGTGAAGAGTTTTATTTAGATATTTGAAAAACTGTTCAGAGTATAATTATGCCTGTGAGTAGCAGCAGAACCGCGACTAGTTTTGTACGAAACTCTCTAAGCCCAGACCAGCTTAGTCCCTCTGCTCTTAGGCGCACAAGAAAATATATATGTCTACGCATACATATGTATAAAAAGTAGCGTAGGTACACCACGGACAGTTTATATTTTACTGTTGCTCTTTCTCTTATGCACACATTTTGCGGTTGGGGCTTCATGTGTGTGGTTGTAAATCTTGTGCTAGAGTCCCTTTTGCAAGACAAATAACTTTTCAAACACACACGCCACCACACTAGTATGTGTATGTGTGCGCGCGCTAAAACAATGCAACACAAAGTTTTTATTACAAAGTGTGCTTCTTTCTTACTTTTCCCCTATCTAAGCAGGCTGCCGCCAACGCACAACGCACAACGCCACCACCAGAGCCACCGCCAAGCCAGCACTTGTGGTAACTTGAGTTGTTAGTCTTAATTATCAAGGGTTGCTTGAGTTGCGCGCTGCTCGGTTACTTTGGTTTCACTTTTATATTTAACAACACCTCGGCTATAATCTTACGCACATATTGTTTATTTATTTATGTTTGTGTTTGTGGCAGTGCTTTTGTGTGGGTGCACACAGCGAAAACTTAACTAGAAAGCAGCGGCGGCAGTGGCGCCCTACACTTGAATGGTTCAAGCAGCACAAGTGTATCGTAACTATAGCGCAAGGGTGAAAAAGCATGGCTAAAGAGCTTTTGCGAAAGCGGGTCAAAATGTGATCAATTAATTGATGAAAGCTTATCTGAGAGTTGAAAGTGCAGAGATAAGAGCAGGCTTTTAATAAAGAAAAGTGGAACGTTGCTTATTTTTAATATTTTTATGAAGACTTTTCCAAGTGGTTTTGTAAGAAATTTTTGCTGAGTGGGACTGGCTGCGCAAATAAGCATTTTTTTGTTATAGATAAGATAAGATAAGATAAAACGTAGGAGACGAGCTGATTTTCAACACCACTCTCCAGAGGCAGGCGGAGCGGCTGCTGCACGCTATTGATTGCCATTATCAGCTATTTCAGCACGCATAGACAATTTTACGCCAGAATTCAACTTGATTTTATATTTCTGTGCACACTCCGATTTCTTGGCCAGCCTTTATTGCCTTCATTTACCGATGAATACGCATATTCGAAAATCAGCATTTAAAATTCGTTTTCATTTCCGTATGAGGCATTTTGTCAAGCATCCGGTCGTTTAGTTATTTGCAAAATACAAATTGTTATTCTCACAAATGATTTATCTGCTGAAATCACTTAATCGGAGATTTATGGGCATTGCCGAATTGTGGTCAGCACAAACGAGTATTGCACTTGACAATTAAATGACATTCATTATTCGAACTCGAGTGCAGGAAGGCTCGAAGTAGTGCTGAAGTGAGCGGAGAAAAGTGAAAGAAATGAAATGAACTGCCTGCCGAGCACTTGCAGGCAGGCAAGGTGAGCAACAGCTGAATACAGTGTATATTTCCATTTATGCGTGTTTGTGGCGTAAGCTATATACAAATTAGAAATGCAATAACAACAAACAGTTTGCGGCAAAACGTTAGTTTTCAAATCGTTTGTCGATCATTTTGCCAGCGCCGAGCAGTTGGCTCACAGCCACACACCGGAATGTATGGCTGCAGCGAGGGAAAGAGACTGTTAACTGTTAACTAATACACACATGTGGACACACAACGAAGTGCCGTGTGTTGGACGAAATGCTCAATTTGTGAAAAGGACAGTAAAACTGTGAATTGCTCGTTGTAAACATGCAAAATGCAAGCGATTCACAGACAATTGCTGCAAGCGCTGGGAACACTGGCAATGCTAGATACACACACATGAAAACAGTTACAACGGTATATGCGTATAACTACTCGTAACAGTGTATGAGATATTACAATAATTTGGCAAATTTTGACAAAAAGTCAAGTTGCTGCAGTGACTCTTGGCTGCGCTGTAGTTTGAGAGGCTAGCGCCTGCCTCTACATGCTGCTGACAAAAAGTACTCTTACAAGTAAAACTAAGGTGGTGTGTTTGCATGCCATGGTAAGGGTAAATGTCATAAGTGCAAGCAGAATACAGTTATACAAGTATATCAAAGAATTATTTAAGGTCATTGAGCGAAGTAAAATAAAAAAAATCTAATAAAATATTTCATTTTTTATATGAGAAAAAAATTGTTGAACAAGGCTGTTTTTAACCCGAGGGAACTCATGCAACCTCTTATGGCTATTGTGCGAGGTAAAATCATTCTCAAAAACTAAAGTTCATTCTCTAAGTATGATAATTGTATTGCTTCATATTTTTATTCGTCTGCGGTTAATTTCTGCTGAAACTGCTGAGAGCAGCAAATGCACTTAAAATGTCGGAAGTGGCTGCAAATGTATATGACAGTAGGGATAAAGTGGTAAAGAAAATGTTTAAGAAGTGACCAAGTACGAAAAACACACAGGAAAAAAAATCAAATAAAAATTTGAAAACTTCAATGAAATATGAAAATTATCAGTTTTTGGGTTATGTTAAAACACACTACTCAACATACATATCTGAGGGAAAAATTTGCTGCTGATGATGTCTAAGAAGCCTGTGTGCTATTTGTGGTGTACTGGAAACTAATTTGAGTGCTAGTCGAAAAAGCTTTTTCATATTTTGTCCAAAAATGTCATTGCAGTCATGTATCTCCAGTGATCCAATCACATTGCGTCATACCATGTAGTGTTGGAGAGGTGAGATTTCAAGCTTCATTTCACAAAAGAATTAAATTTGCTGAAGTTGAAAAAAAGTTACAGCTGTTCAAAAATGAGTGAAAATAATGAAGAAATTCGCTATATTTTAAAAATTTTGTATAAAAAAGGGAGCCACTAATGAAATTTGTGAAGTTTAAGGAGACGATGCTGTATCAGTGCGTGCAGCACAACAATGGTTCGCTCCTTCCGTTCTGGAAATTTCGACATACACTGAGGAAAGTTTTGCACTGATTGAATAATGTCTTTAGCGGAAAAATGTCAAAAGTGGTCCACCAGAATGGTACATATTCGTTTATTTATTTATTGTTATTAAAATAAAAAAAGTAAAAATTTAGTTTGAAATACGAAAAGACTTTTTCGACTACCCAGTATTTATAAAAAACTGTGTACCAAAAAATCAAAAAATTTTTCGCGGAAGAAAACGCAGATTAACGAAAATCCACATGGACAAATGTGTGATTAAATAAGCCTTCTAATAATGGCTTGGAATTTAATATTTTTTTGCAAAATTTTTCCAATTAATTTTGGATTCATTGGACAATACTAAAAATATGTGGCTATCATTCAAAAGCAAAAAACAGCAAAATTACAGTACAGAAAACAAAGTTCGCGCGAAAAATACTCTTTACTAAAAAATTTATGCTATTTCCATTTAATCAAAACCTTGACTTCTGCAAAAAAATACAATGTTTCAAATAACCTGCACATTGAAATCGAGTAAATATGTAAAAGTGTGTTTACAAGTACGCACACATCGAAACAAGTGCTGGGAAATAAAAAACAAATGATTTACCTAGTAATTCAAGTGAAATTCTTCAACAATTTCTCTTTTAATTAACGCAAAGTCAACACAGCAAACTTTTTTCCTCTTCACGCACACACACACATGCAATTTGTGTGCTGTTTGCACGCTGATAGTGTGGTAGCTACAGACAGTGAGTTCAAATACCAATGTACGTATGTACTATGTGTATATGTAGTAGTGCGCTTTCCAAACAATTACATTACTAATAAACTGTGTGTGTGTGTTAAAGGAAATCAAAAATAACGAAACTTTCCGAAAGAAATAAATTAAAAAAAAATTATAAAATACATACAAACAGACTTTGAAGCTCAAGCACTTGCTAATTAGCCGTAATTTTAAATAATTTAAGAAAATGTGTGATAAAAAAATTAATAATTATTTCATTTTGATCAAAAACTAAATAAAAAAATTAAAAAAAGATATTCATCAAAAATTATAAACAAAAAGTAAAGACTTTTATTTTCAAAATCATCAAAATAAAAAAAATTATATAATTTTTATATAAAAAAATATTCATAAAATATTTATACATAAAAAAATCAGTAACTATAAATTTTTTACTCAAAATCTTTTATATAAAAATTTTCTGAGAAATAAGAAAAAACCAAACAATAATTTTTTATCAAAACAATAGAAAAATATTTAGATTCCATAAAAAAACTGAAATCATTTTATCAAAGTAAAAACAAGTATTTTTATAAGAAAATTTTATATCCTTTAATTACATTATATACATAAGTGTGTTATTGTTTTTATAAAAAAATATATTCTTATAAGAAGCATTTTTTATTTTTATACAAAACTATACTTTTCAATATTTTCGAAATAAAAAAAAACTATATAATTTTGAAAAAAAAAAATTATTTCGTTTTTATTAAAAAAAATATTTTTCAACACTTATAATGAAAAAAAATAAAATATTTGTATCACAATAAAAAATATCTTTATTAAAAAAATTTTTTCAATTATATTACATAAAAAAATATATTATTATTTATATCAAAGAAAAAACATTTTTATAAAGAAATATATTTTTATAAATTAATTTTATAAAAAAATATTTTAAGCTTATGATGAAAAAATAAAATATTTTTATCAAAGTATTATAAAAAAAATTATATTCTTCAATTACATTATAAAAATATTTATTATTATTACTAAAAAAATAAATTATTTTTATAGAAAAATATATATTTTTCAAAATCTTACAAGTAAATAAATAATTACATAATTTTGATAAAAAAATAAAAAAAATTCTTCAATACTTACAAAAAGAAATCCAAATAACAATTTTTTCTTATGAAAATAAAAAATATAAAATTTTTATAAAAAAATATATTCTCCAAACACTCATAAATAAAACAAAATTGTAATGATTATTTAATTTTTAAATTATTCAATTAATAATATTTATGAAGGATATCCTTGAAACCTTTTAGAAGAAAAATAAACAATAATTTGTTTATTAAAATAAAAAAATATTCATTCGTTATAAAAAAATATAATCTTCAACTACTTATAAATAAAAAACAATAATTATTTCATTGTCATAATAATTATTATTTCATTTTGATAATTTTTGTTTTTAATCGTAATAAAAGAAAAATATTATTTAACTCTTATAAACATTAAATTAACAGAAAACAGATTTTTATATAAAAAAATTTTAATTTTCATTAAGAAAAATATATAATAAAAAATATAAAAAAATTATTAAAAAACATATTTTTTAATTATTTAAATAATAAAAAACCAAACCAAGAATATATGGAAATCACTTATAAGCCAAAATTAAAAATTGTTGAAATTTTTATAAAAATATATTTTAATTAAGAAAAGCATAGCCTTTAGGCACTTATAAATTAGCAAACATTTAAGGTGAATAAATAAGGTCCTCATAGCAGCCACAGTGCCACTTTGTAACACCGCCCTTCACATATACATATGTACATATGCACCTACAATATGTAAATTCAGATATGCACACACGCACATGCACCGCTCCAATGAAGGATATATACAAATGCATATTAAGTGCCTCGGCAGCTTTGCTTTTGCCGTTGAAAAAGGCGTGAGTGCGAGATTTTTTATTTCAATTTTATTTTTGCTGCATACACGCACATTTTAAGTATATATTACATGTACATATGTGTGTGCTGCAGAGTGTGCTTTGGTTTTTGAGTCAACGTTGACCTTTTGACATTAATTAATTTGTGCAAAAAACGCTGACAAGGCACAAGTGCGCACGGCGCCGCTGCTGCTCGATTGTGGTAATGGCAAAATTTTAATTGAATTTTTTAGCACTGCGGCCGGAGTGACACGGAAAGGTGCTCGAAAATGCAAATGAAAATGGCAAACAAGCGTCAGCGAAATTGTATATGTGTGTGTGATTTGGAAAAACAATATCACATGATTTACTTGCAGTTAAAGTAACTGAAATCAAATTCATAAAGACAAGAAGTCACAAATTATTTTTTTAGAATAAAACTGAATTGTTAATGAAAATTTATGGAGAAATTATTTTGTAAAGGGCATAATAATTTAGGCCTTTTGAGCATATGTATACTATTGGAGAGGCTTAAAAGTCTTTTCGTTTTTCTAATCAAACTTCAACTCATTTTGTTTTATTTATACTAATAAAGAAATTAACAAATATCTACCAATTTGGTCGAACACTTGTTGCCATTTTTCCGCTGGAGACATTATTCTATCAGTGTAAATCGGAATTTCGAAATTTCCAGAACAGAAGCGAGCGAACCATTGTTGTGCTAAACGAACTGAACATTACGTCTCCGTAAACTTCACAAATTTCATTGGTGGCTTGCGTGGCATTCTTCCATTTTTATACAAAGATTTTAAAATATAGCGAGTTTCTTCATTATTTTCACTTTTGAGCAGCTGTAACTGTTTTTCAACATCCCCGAATTTATTTTTTTGTGGTTAAATGAAACTTAAAATCTCACTCTTCACAATGTGATTGGTAGCACTCGAGATATACGACTGCAACCACATCTATTGACAAAATACGAAAATATTTCTTCGACTACCCTATTTATTGGTTACTGCATTCGTACTTTACCCACACGCATAACAATTCATTAAAAATGCAGTTAAATTGATAAACTCTCGAATCGACTGGGCCTTCACTTCATTATCGTATGCGAAATGCTTTGGAGACTTGTGAAATCTGGCCACAGCAAAACAAACAGAATTTTAGCAATGCACAGCGCCACACATTGAATAAATAAACTACGCCCCCCTTCCCCCATACAATCTACTGTTAAAATATTAGCAATCAGTGCGCACTCACCTGCCGGCTGTATGTGATACCAACAGGGCTCGCTGTGGCCCATCGCATTGCTGGCCACGCACGAGATCGCGCCGAAACTATCGTACGAATCTATGTGGTAGCTGTAGACGTTGTTCAGCGGTGGCGCCGCTGGTGGCTGCGTGGTCATCGACACACCGGCCATTGGACGATGATGTTGTTTTTTGTGCAGCGCTGCCGTGAGTCGTTTGCGTTCGGCCAACTGAAATTGATTGCCATGTGGGAGCATGTCATGAGCGCCGCCACCCAACGGCCCACCACCACCGATGCCGCCAGCCATGCGGCCTTGCTGTTGATGTTGGTGCGCCGAAAATTGCTGCTGTAGCTGTTGTTGTTGTTGGTGTGTGTGCTGTGCGTGTTGCGGCTGCAGCAGTTGTTGCTGTTGTTGTTGTTGTCGGTTATCCAAATGGTTTTTATAAATCATATTGGAATAAACCATTTGGGTACGCGGCACGCTAGCGACCACATCGCCGCCGAGCCCCATATCCTCGTCGTCGTCGTCGTTGTTGCTGTTAGTGTTGTCTATAAATTCACCGTCATCGTACTCATCGACATATTGGTGGGGCGGCATTTGCTGTTCGTCGACATCTTCGAAACGAATGTTGGACCAGGCGCTTCCGGCGACGTTGCCGCTGCCCAATACACTGGCGGCCGCCGCAACACGTCCATGTCGGCCGAGCAGAAATTTTTGCGCATGACCATGCTTCCGCTTGCTACGCTGATAATATCCGCCGGATGTGTGCCCTCCAGCTGCACCACCAACATCCGAATAGAGCAGTAGCGGCATAGCGGCCGGCGCCGTCGCCAACGTTGCGGGCAATTCGATGAGCCTCTCTAGTGAATTGTTGAAATGCCATCTGTAATTTAGATTATCAAGTGGATTCGAGTCCACTTGACACGTAATGTTGATGGTCTGCTTGAGGGCGGCGCGTATGGTCGTCGATTCGGCTTTGCATACGGGCGGATCTGCGGGCGAAACACATCAGAGATGATTAGATCGTTGGTTGAATTGCGTTGCGCTTGCGGCATAATTTTAAATATTTGCATACAAGTCACGTGTCTAATTGATTGTAATGACTAGCTTTGGGGCATAGACGCGGTTGTAAAATATAAAATAATGAGGGATTAAGTACATAAACAGGGGTTTAAGCGCAGTTATGTCAGTTTTTAGTTGCACAGATACAACAGAAAACATACACGGTGAGGAAAATTATTTAGAAATGGAAGGTTAAGTATTTGCAACATATGTTTGGCATTTTAGGGAAAGTTAGGCATAATCGCGGAGGTCAACTAAACCGAGAGTGCAAAGGCCAAGCCTCGCTCCAGAGGAACCGCCTTTAGGATCACGGTAACCTATACATCAGTTAGCATTTGCTTTCACTTACATTTCACATCCAAATAGACTTCATTGCTGGACACACTTCCTTGTATATTTGTGGCACGACAGAAGTACTGGCCGTGTGATATTTTCGAAATTCCTTGCAGCACGAGCGTCTGATTGGAGATGATAACACCGCGTGAGAGATGCAGCTGTTTGTCCTGGAAATATAGAAAAATATAGATATTTTAATGGAAATCATATATTAAGAATATATATATTTATATTTTTCCAAAGTTCCTAACGTTCCACGAGCTCAACAAATTATAATTCAGTTTCTTTAATGCTAGAATTCGATTTGCCTTTAGTAACGGTCTCTTTCTTATAACTCTGCTTTAATTTGTTGTCTCCACGTACTCGCTGGTCTTCCACGTCTGCGACTTCTTTGAAGATTCCAGTCTAATGCTGTTCTTGTGATGTCATCTTGAGGCTTACGCAACGTGTACTGGATCCATTTTGATTTACGGCGACGAATGTCATTGTGGACAGGTGCGTGTTTAGACGCAATAGTAATCGACTCAGGACCTGGGGCGGAAGCAGAGTAAGAGGAAGACCTCCACTCCATTGAAAAGACACGGTGGAGAAGAACCCATCTGCACTCGGCATCGTATTTAACTTCTCAGTCCTCTTAAGAACTCTCAATTAACTTCCTTGTGACAACAGAAAAAATTTTCCTGAAATTCTATTTGACTTTTTCGATAATATCCTTGGATAATGTTTCCATTAGTAAGATCTTCATGGAATACGTTTCCTATGCAAGCGTTCCTGATAAATGAGGCTTCCCAAAGTAAAACTAAATGTCACCATTAGACAGAAATTTCAAATATATGTATTACTGGAAGAGCTTCTAATGAAAATGTTTTGACGGCTGCCTTAGGATGCCTATTTGTGGTAAAAACCCCTACTGAAGCTGAACCTTGGAGTTCGGTATAGAAAGCTCTTATATCATTATTAACACATATTCGTTCCGGGGAATAAGACAGCAGGCAGTGAAAAAGCAAAAAACTATACAAAAGCTAAAAAGAAAATGTGGAAAAGTATAATGAAACTGAAATAAATGAGCTTTTAAGAGGTCACTGCTCAACCATATTAACCCAGACTGGGTGAACTATTTTTTTCTGCTGATTGCGCCATTTACATTTTGTCATATTTCAAACACTTTGAAGCGTAAAATATCCATTTCGTACTTAAATCCTTGTCAAAGTCACTAGCAATCACCGCTGAAAGGACACCGATTCCTTTTTTTCTTTACCATGCGCACTTTGCACAAATATATTTATGTATGAATAAACAGCTTAGGATTGTTGCTGATGGATTGATGGATTAAAGGCATAAAAACTGGGTGAAATATTAGAAAAAATGGAAGCCACGGTTAGGAATTGCTACTGGCAGTGAAACCCTTTTCAAGTTTCCCACAAGCTACACAGACCCAACACCTGTCATGTAGCGGTTACTTAGCCCAATGGCCATGGCCAGTAATGTATGCTGTCAACGAGTGAAACGTGGTGCAAAAGACGGGTGCAAAGTGAATGGCAGCAACAGAGGAAAATGGGCAGAGCACACGCCAAATATCATCAACGCCCGGGTATAATGCTTTTTTGCAACACTAAGAGTGAAGTAAGTGAAGACCGAGTTGTGTGCGGTGCTTGCTGCTGTTGGAAGAGTATGGTAATCTCTATTTATAGCCACAAAACAAATTGCTTTCCATTCAATTTCTTCGAATTAGCATGACAATGTCTGCTGCAATATAGTATATATATGTGGTATGCATGTCCATAAGCATCCATATATAGTAAACAACACACATCCATCTAGCGGATGAGCACTGCACCCTAATCCAGTTGTGACTTTTTGCTGCGACTTCTTCCGCTGCTGCGACAAACACTGAAGTGCTGAGGCTTCAAGTGCGGTGAAGTATGCGAGTGGAGGAAGGCGAGTGATTGCTTTTGCCAAGCAACATGCAGCGACGAGCTCGAATGGAGGGGTTCCAAAGTAGCGAAGTAGTGTAGTGCAGGAAATACAAGCGTGGAAAGAGAATAGGCAAGTAATGGCGACAAAAAGACAGTTGCAAGTCGCAAAAAAGGGAGTACGAAAAAAGCTGAAAGGGTAACCAAGCGTAGCACTCGGTGATGGATGTGCAAGCCAGGACGAGAAAAACACTAGGCTGCAGGATAACAAACCGTTGCCACTGCACAACTGTATATTTACTGCATAGTGTGCGGAGTAATCCGTATATGTTTGTCTGCCTGCCTGCAGTGGCGAAGTCATACTGGTTCGAGACAACAACTACACCGTGTTGGCGGCTGAAAATCGAAGCAAATGTCAAACAAAAAATAAATACAACAACGGACTCGATCAGTGGAAAAACAAGCAGGGCAAACAAGGAAGATCAAATAGCGGAGCAGGCGAGTAGTCGAGTAGTCGAGCATCCTTAAGGCCTGAAGGCTGGCGATAGCTGCAAAAGCAGTGGGCGTGCGAAGACGGCGCAGAAGTGGCAAGTGCTTGTATGTGCTTGGGTTTGGGGCAGCCGCCCGGCACGTCAGCTGAGTGCCTTTATTTATTACTTATTTATATGCGCGCACGCTGCTGCATTGCATTATTTGCGAAGAGTAATGCAAATAAAGCCGGCATAAGAAATAATAATAATAAATCTTAAAAATGCGCAACAACAACAAATGCATTTGCACCTTCTGCTGTGTGACTGTCTGCTGGCGCGCTTGTATGCGGCACATAAACTGTTTACAGGCAAACAAATACGCATTAAAATGTGAGTCCACGCAGCAGCGCAAGCAGCGAGCTGCACATTTTTATGTTTATTGAGGAATTTTTAAAACATTTCTTCTTTCTCAATTCCATTTTCATGTGATCTCCTTGCTTATTTGCCATCAGTCTCCGGCTGAGTGACTGTCTGACTAGTCGCTGCTATAAGCGCATAGGTGTGGCAAGCAACAAATGCACCCACGCACACACAGACACACCTGCTGATGCCTCATATAGATGGATTTGATGAGTTTACAGATGAAATGATGTTTCCACATGCTGAGTGCCTCAGAGTGGTAAACAGGTACTTAAATATTTGCACTGCTACAAATGGGGGTAAGTGCGTGCAGCAGCATCCATATATACATATGTATATATATGTAGATAAATTAAAGTTTGTTTATATGTGTGAATGTGCAGACGCGTGCTTTACATAGCTAACGTGTAAACGAATACTTAAGAAGCATTAGTGTAAGATTATGAGCCAATGTGGAAATTAAGAGAAAAATATACCATCTGATCAAAATTAAACCGGACTGTTCTATTAAAATTTTTATATTATTTTTTTCCGCTGGGGTCCGGAAAGATTTTCGTCTTACAGCATGGACGCCGATAAGGCAATGATCTGTTAGAACCGCTCCAAAACTAGAAAGGGCTAGACTTACTGAGGGAAACGAGCTTACTTGATCTCTTGCAATAAATCTTGGGCCAATAGTCCTTGAACCTATGGTAGCCCAACGCTGACCAAGTTCCTGCGAAGTCCAGCTATCCAATAACACGAGGAGAGAGGAGCACCGACTCGAACCAATTCTACTGATAGCGGATCTAGGGTAATCTATCATCTTATCAACTTTCAGTTGCCTGCAATTCCGCTGTGGCCTGGCACCCATACCAGTCTTATGACAAAGTGGCCGCCTTCTAACAGAGCGGATTGTCATTTCTTTGAAGGAGGAAAACACTGTAATAATCAGAAAATCTGACTGAAGTTGATAGAGATTTCGTGACAATATACCCCACCCTCAACCTTACAACCAAGCTTTGATATATCCGTAAGGAAGCTCACTACCTCAGAGAAAAAGCCACTGGAGTTTGGTTTGACGACTTCAAAATCCAAAAGATCCGGTATATCTACATATATAAAATCAAAGTGTGTGAAGTGTTCCGAATGTTCAAACATTTAGATACTCTGGTATTTTGTGTGGCTCTCCACAACACAAATACTGTATAGAATATTATGGGCTTGACTATGATGACGTAGAGCTAGAGGACTACTTTCGACGACGGACTCTACTATATCCCAATAGCTGTTCAGTACATGGAAAACAATGATTTTTCTGCTTTCTCTTCGATATTAGGCTTTCATGAAAACTTTCTATCTAGAGCGATTCCTAAATATTTCAATGTATTTACAGAAAGCAGTTTGATTCTTCCCATCCCAGCCTTAGCTAATGCCTCCTTTGGTTTCACTGAGAGGACCGACGGCCTCCGCATTTAGCCGAATAATGACGACTATACCGAAAAAGTTGGAGAAAGAGTACTTGAAAATCATCGCATTAGCATCAAAGAGATAGAAAAGGATCGCAGCATCTCTTATGGATCTACTAAACATATTTCGGTTAACTTTCTAAAAAAAACTGAATTTTTTGCAAGATCGACAACAAGCTAGCCAATGGCACTAAAAATATAAGCAGGCGACGAAAATTGCATTCGTTGATAAGCTTATATCGGCACAAAATATTATTATTTTGCAGGCTATAGTAAAGATATTTAGTAAAATATGTGAAAATGCATCAGTCCGGGTCAAATTTGATCAGATGGTGTATGCTATCGCAATGAAGAAGTTGAAGAGGGTGGCTACAACATATCAGCTATTGTTAGGCAAAAATATAAGTTGAAGTATGAAGTTGGTGCTGAAAAGAATATCTGTGTAGATGATGCAACATGAGGTGGTTCATTAAGTTTTTGTGGCAGAGTCTCAAGTGTCTCGATTTTATAGTATGGCCTTAAAACATAAAGCCTAAATAACATTCGCTGCTTTATTAATATACGATTGAAGGACAACCAGCAGTCCACACAGTGAAAAAACGCTAAGGGAACTAGTTCAGGACTAGTGCTTTCCGGCGAATTTTTACTAAGCATGGTACTCACTTACTATTTTAAAGCAATAATTTTAAGTTTTTAAGAAAACTTTGAAAGAACAAACTATATTATTTGAACAACCTCACTGTCCTTAAAGACATCGTTGTGAAGTCTTAAAACATATTCTCGAAGCAAAAAATGTGCAACATGTCGAAGGAATCCTTGCATGCTTCACTTAAATTCCAATTTAAAGCAAAGTCTGTTTCTTTATAATGAAGAATGCCTTGCTACACAATTACAATATGCAGTTACCAACGTTACACAGCCAACAACAACAATAGCAACAATGCGCCACATAAGCGAATGTGAAAGAATTGAAGTGCATATTAAACAGAGCCAGCAGCATTTTTATGTCTCAAGTGTAATTGTTGTTTTATTGGCGAACAACTTGTAAAAAACAAAAACAAAAACAATGAAAACGAACAAAGGACGACGACACTGTCAAGAAAAAATGAGGTGCCGGCTGAGAGGCGAGGAGCAAAATTGAAAAAGAAAGCTTTGAGTGCGCTAAAAAGGGTCACATATGTATACACGACGCAAGTGAAAAGGAGCCACAGCGCCTAGAAGCTCTCAAATGTACGAACACTACTTTTATTCGCTGTGTGTGTGTGTGTGTGTGTGTGTGTGTGTAAGTACGTTTTGTACAGACGTGATCGCATTGTTTCAGCGCGTCAATGAATTTTATGCTTTCTGTTATTGTGCGCCACACGCTAGCTGGCATTTTTGTTATTGTTTGTTACTGCCTTGTTGTCTTTGTTGTTGCTGTTGTTTCTTGTTGACTGGCGCTACTTGAAATTTTGTGAATATATTAAAAATGCATTGTGCTGCAGAAAGCCACACACAGACACATTGTGCTCCTGCTTGCCTGTGTGTGTGTGTGAGTGTATTAGTAGCGCGCTTTTGTTGCATGCAGAGCTCTATGTCTGCTTTTGTTGCAATTCTCATGCGCTCTCGCACGACTATTTGCATTTGCCCATGTATGTGTGTGTGCGTTTAGCATAACTTACATTGTGATACCACTCGACCCGGGTTATGCCCGGATTCGCCTTTACATCGCACTCCAAGTAGACATCGGAGCCCTTTAGCAGGTTGTTCGGATCCAGAGGTGCGCCCAAGCGCAGCGAGACAATGGGTGCATCTGTAGGAGAAGAGCAGAAATATATTTGGAATTATAAAACGGTAAAATATATACATATATATATTCATTTATTTATAATAAACTTGCAGCTTCTAATAAGATTTTTGTTGGCTTGATCTGCAATTTTGCTCGTGTCCTGTCTGTCCTTTTCTGCTCAATACTCAAATGTTTATATGGAAAACTTTTTCATTTGAAAAGATATCTGCACGAAATTCGACATACACTACTATTTGAGCCAAAAATGTAATCTCCAAAGAAATTATTCAGATCGGACCATTATAGCATATAGCTGCCATACAAATTGAACGATTGGAATCAAAGGGTTGTATGGAAAACTTTTTTATTTGACGAGATCTTTACACGAAATTTCTCACGGGTTATTGCTCAAGGCAGCCATATAATCTCCGAAGCAATTGTTCAGATCGGATTACTATAGCATATAGCTGTCACACAAAGTGACGATCAAAATGAGGTCCTTGTATAGAAAACTTTTTTATTTGACAAGATATCACAACGAAATTTGGCTTAAATTATTGTCCAAAGTAGCTGTATTATCTGCGAACAAATCGTTTAGATCGGATCACTATAACTTATAGCTGCCATACAAACTGGCCGATCAAAGTCATGGAAAGGTTATTCAGCTTGCATTGTTTGTATTTATATTCATCTAAGTTAAGTTCTAAGTTTTCTTTTAAGAATTACATACATGGCAGCTTTCTCATAGGCGCAAGAGCTATGTTTCGCACATGCAACATTTAGTGGCAACACTTATTATGCATTAGCTAATTTAAAACAAGAGTACACTTCAATTCAGCAACGAAATTGATTTCTAACAACGTGCAGCTTCCGGCTCGGAATCCAATTAAAATTTACTCAAATCAATTAAAAACTTAATTAGTGCAGCGAAAGCTGCTTATGTCGGCGTAAAACCGACTGCGAATAAAGCTCGAGTAAGTGTTTATTATTACATAGTTAACTTACATTCACATAAGTGCGAGGGCATAAATGCTTAAACACTTAGCTGAATGCATATGCAGCAAGTTATAGAATACGCGCCTAAGTAAGAAAGTACAGGCACATACATACGCACGCATATATACGCAGGTATGCATGTGAAACTAACTGTACTTATGAAGTGCTCAGTTAATGTGAAGTGCAAGCGAGTACTCGCACTTGAATGTAACCAACTCGAGCGCAAAACTAGTTAAGCAAATGCACACACACATACACATAAACCTCCACACACACATACACTAATATACAGAGGCACCCATACATTGATATATGTGCTATACAAGCACACAGCATACACGTGTGCGGCTGTGTTTGCATGCAAAGCCAAGCATAAGCTCGCCTTAACAGTCGCCGAGTCGACAATTGACTTACGTGTCACATTCAGCACGCGCGAATCCTTCAAATACAATCCCATATTGCCATTGCTCTGCGCCGTCAACACGGTCGTATCGCCCTCGTGCAGCTGCTGCGACGTTATAGATGGATTTAATGAAATGGAGCAGACTACTTGACGCTCGTTGTCCTCGGGCACCGGTATAAGCATCAGCTCGGAGACGGTGGTGTTGCCATCACTGGAAGTCTGCAAAGATAAAATATTGAAGTTGAAGGATTAAAGATGTTCGCAAACGAGCTTTAGATCGTGTATGTGCATATGCTATGTCTATGAGACTATGCGTTAACAGCAAATATATATGAATGAGTTGTTTAGCGATTTGTGTGTGATCCAAGGTGGGGAATATTATCGCTGCGCAGTTGTAATTTTATTAAGACAACGTTCCAAGGTGGTTTCTATACTTTATTTTCACTTTACTTTTAAGAAATATTTCAATAATGTCATTCCAAATATCACAAACTTACCGACTGTGTTGCTCCCTTGAGCACCTGCCCCGATTTTTTCCACACAATTTGTGGCGCTGGTCGTGCGCCCACTGCGGTGCAGGTCACATGTGTGCGCGTGCCAGCGATGAGCGCGTGATTTAGACCTTGCAGCAGCAAACTTAGTGGCGGTACTGAAATTTAGATACAAAAGAAAGATATTTTATGAATGTGCTCAACGTGGCTTAAAATAAAATTTAAGGAATTATCAAAAATTAGAAAAGAAAGTTGAAAGCAATATATTTATTAATTATATAATTAAAAAGTAAAAATAAATAATATAAGATCAAAAAAAAAAAAAATAATAATAAATAAAAATATATAAATAAAATATAACATAAAAAAAATTATTTTATAAAAATTTCTTGTAAATAAGTAAAACAATAACTTTTTTAATCTAATAATTAAATATTTTTAGTTTACTTTAATATTTTTAGATTTATATATATTTTTTAAATTTATTTTTACTTAAATGAAGTTTTTTATTAATTAATATTTTTTATTTTAATTTTAATATATATAAAATAAAAAAAAAAAATATGTTACTAAAATTTCATTTAATAAATAAAAATTATTTTTTTTTGATTTAATAATTAGATATTAAATTTTTTTTATTTTATATTTATGTATTTTAATTTTTTTTTAATAAAAAATTTTATTTTATTCACACGAAGTTTTCTTAAATTAATAATTTTTATTTCCTGTTTTCATGTTGTTTTATGTATTATGTTTTCAATTTTTGTTTACTTAATTAAAGTGTTATTAATTAAATTTGTTGCTATTTTAAATGTATTTTTTATTTTGTTTTTAATTCTTTTACTTAAACGAACTTTGTTTTAAATTAATGTTTTTTATTTTAATTTATATATATGTTTTATATTTTTGTATTTATATATTTTTTTTACTTAAATAATGTTTTTTTAAATAATTGTTTTTGTTATTTTATATGTATTTTTATTTTTTTTAAATTTTTTTTTAAATGAATTTTTTTAAATTAAATTTTTTATTTTAATTTAAATATATCTATTATATTTTTGTATTGATATATATTTTTTTATTTATATAAAGTTTTTTATAAATTAGTAATTTTTATTTAATGGTTTTTCTTAATTAATTGTTTTTATTTTACATATTATTTTTAATTTTTTTTTTTGCTTAAATGAAATTTTTCTTAATTAATATTTTTTAATTTATTATTTTCTTTTAATTTTTTTTTTTTATTTAAAAAGATAATTTTTTAATTAAAATTTTTACTTTTTTTTTTTAATTTTTTTTACTTAAATTAAATTATTTTTAAATTATTATTGTTTATAACTTTGCTGCTAATCTATGACCACGCAAAAATACTATCAGCTCACATCTCTTAAGCCAACGCTTTTATTATAGGTATGATAAAGATATAGCATACCTCAAGGCGTTTAATGTATAAAACAAAAAATATAGTATATATTAAGGAGCTTTACTTATCTGCCGCGTATGTGTGTTATTTTAAATTAATATAATTTAAGGAACTATTGAAAAAACCCAAAAGTAATACGCGTTAAGTAATTAAAAAAAATTTAAATAAAAAAAATTTCTTTTTTTGGGTTTTTTTTATCGAGTTCTTACTAATCTTTGGATTCGCAAACAGACTATCAGCGCACACCTCTTATTTATTATTTTTACAAAAATATAGCATACCTCAAGGCGTTGAACTTATCTATCTTATTGAATACGAAAAATTTTCCCAACTTTTAACAACTTAAGTTGATAAAAAGTATATCAAACGAATAAGTATGTTTAAGGGTATTTAATTTCGCTTTTATATTTTTCTTAATTCAGACAATTTCTATGGGTATGATATACTAAAATAAAATTAGACAAATTTTTATGCATAAAAATAATTTTTTGTTTCAAAATTATGTACATACAAATTGTTTAATAATCAATTTTATAAAAATATAGCATACATCAAGGCGCTTTTCATTCACCGCATATACATATGTGAGCTTAGTACTTTGGAAAAAAAAAACGCTAGATTTGAGCAAAGAGATCAACAAAGTCCTCCTCCGTATATTCCTTCCTTCTTCTGTATTTTTGTATATTCACTACGTATAGCATTTACTTAAGACTCTCGACTCAAATATTCGGTGCTTGAGCTGCTTGTTACTATCAATTTCTGGTCTCACCTGAAATATCCTAATTTCTTATGCACATCTTCTGTCATGAAGCGTATATCTTTATATGCAAACGTTCGTATAACAGCCAAAGTAGAAAAGAATCAGAAAAGCAGGTGAAAGCGCTGAGCCTCAGCAGCGCATAAAAAATTCCAGCATTCGGCCACAGCTGCAAACACTGAACAGCTGAGCACTGGCCATAAATCCGGGGTATTATTTAACAAACTAATCTACATAGCCTAGACTTACGAATAGTATTTACCATTTACTTAGCTACCTGCCAATGCATTGCTTACGTAAGCATATAAGCTTATTTTCAGAAATGTGCAGGCACTTTATTTATGTGTTTGGCTCATAAACTACGCTATTCACTAGAGCAAATATATTGAACTACTAAAATATTAAATTTGCACTGGGGCGTACTGAACTATTCCAACTATATGCGCGCACGAATGTATGCAACATATTTTTAAAGTCGACAGCTGGGCGTTGCTGTTTGCAAACGAGAAATATAGGGTGATACAAGAGGTTTGTGTACACAAAATTTGTTTAGTGAAAAAAATTTAAAATAAAAATGAATTTAAATATATATTTTTCATGCATAAATAAGATTATAAAAATATAAAAGTGCAGTTATAACGGAAATTTCATATACTGTGGCAGGAACTGGAAATAAATATTTACGCAAAAGTTTGCTAAAGTGTAACACAACCTTTTCTCTGTGTCTGCATCAACTTGGTTGGCTGTAGTAAGCATACTAATGCCACACATTGCATAAATCTAGGCGCTGTGCCCTACTTTTACAGAAAAATATATATAAGCTGTCCATCACGCATTTCTTCATATATACATACATGCTATAGCTGCTTATGTTATTTGCTGACTTATTCGCTGCATTTGTGAGAGAAATTCAAGCAAATACGCCAGTCTTGATATGAATAGACAACTTACGTTAGCTTGGCTTTGCCTAGTATTTCTTTTTTCTCTGTATGCGTGCAAATATATTTCCTTGTTTATATGACAAATACAAAGCTTTGATTGTTTAACAACTGGCTGGCGCTTAATATGATTTGCTTTGAAGCATGCTGTAGCGATATGAGTGCGCTTAGTTCATTTCAGCTTTATAGCATACTTCTAGGCGTGCTGTTGTGATACAATTTTGCTTGTTTACTTTAGCAAATCCTCGAAAAGTTGTAATGAAATGGCACAAATTTATTGCACCATTTGTGGGGAATTATTTACGAGTTGGCAGTAAAGGGGCGGCAGATAGTGAGAGGCAGACAAGAGCGCCGCTTGCCAACAAATAGAGGGCGGTAAGTGCAGGAATTTTTGTTTTAGCTTGGATTGGAGGAAAATTGGGAGTAAAATGTGGGGTTTTGGTGGCTGCTGGGTAGTCTAAAAAGTCTTTTCGTGTTTTGTCAGTAGAAAAAGATAGGAAAAATGGCAAAAAGTAATTTGATTAGAAATACGAAAAGATTTTTTCGACTACCCAAAATAAATAAAATTGTGCTACCTTCCACGAAAACTCTTTGAGTAACTTATACGGCTTATTGACAGGCAAAGCGGAAACGGAAGTGAAAACAATGCAGTACAAAATCAGATAATAGAGAAATAAGCAAACTAACGAGCGCAAATTGGCTTGGGGCCACCAATGCGCACTAATTATTGGTAATCACGCGTGCCGCATGCGAGTGACATCCAATCACAATCAGTTTTTGAGCGCGAAGATGCACTTCAGGCGCCAAAGCGGCAGTTGGAACGTGCAATTAGCACTGTGGCGCGCTGCCGGCTGCTGAGGCTGATGACTGCTGCGTTTTCGCGCACTCCACTGTCGTTAACGTGTTGCAGCGATGTCACGTATGTGACGGCGTGCGCGGCATGTGCCACAAAAAGGGCGCATAAATCAGCGCAATCACAATCAGGGTGACGTGGCACTCAGAAATATTGCTTGTGTTGAAGAAAATAGGAATTGCATTGGCACAAAGCAATACAAAGCAGATTTCAGCGCTGTTGCTGTTGTGCGCTAACAACAAAAGCGTGCAATTTGTGCATATTTTCGCATTAGCGAGCCGATAAGGTCCACATTGCCACCATCAGTGCCACCACCAGCAACACTGCGGCATGTGTAAGCGTGCGCGCTTGTATGTATGTGTGTGTGTGTGCGGCGCGCTACCGTCCCTTTTGTACGACTTTTAATTACAGTCACGCGCTAGAAATTATGCAGGCATTCATCGCGTCTTGCCTGCTTATTGCTTGTTACTTATCATTGATGTGCTTTGTTCGTTGCCTACTTGCAGGGGTGCGCACCCCTTGTGCGCTGTTTTCATGTCGGTAATTGAAAAGTGTGCTGTTGCCGTTGTTATTATTATACATGTACTGCACTTTCTTCTCCGTTTGATTTGCCAATTGTAAGGCAGTCTGCTTGTGCGCTGTGTATTTGTGTGGCGCTGCCGCGTTTGTGGCATGAAAACAAAAGGCCGCGCTACGATAAGTGACAGGTGTGAGTTGAGCAGCGTGTGATATGCGAAAGGCAGCGGACAGCACGAGTGCGCGCACGTTCAGTCATTGTTGCGTCATTCGCGTTACGTAAACACCATTTTGGAGTGCTGGCGCTGCTTTCAAATCTAACTTCTTAATCACTATTGTTGGTCGCCACCCTCATTTGCTGCCAATCACACGCTGACTTTGTGTTTCTTGGCGCTGCATTTTGTCAATTTACAAAGGATTTTGGCACGCCACCAACAACACGCACAAATTAGTGGCACACTTCCGCCGCCCCGCTGCTTCCGCTTGCCGTCGCGACCCACTACTTCACCGCGCTTTATTTGCTGCTTACAAATCATGCACCCACATACACACACACAGAGATAAATAAAGCCTGATAAAGTCAGCAAGCGCGCACTTGCTTATTTGCTTTTGTTTTGCGCTTTCCAATTTGGTCTTTTGTTTATTTCGTAGCTTTTCTTATTTGTGCTTCCGTTTGGTGCTTTTGTCTTGTTGTTGTCAAAAGTTAAATGTTTGTCAAATCGCGCTTTAATGTCTACAATTTTCCTATTTAATCTCTCAACTTGACTTCTGTCAAGATTTTTGCGCGCAGCACAGCACAGCACAGCTCATGTCAATCAACGGCTAGGAAGGAGTTTTTCAAATAAAGCAGCTTTTGTAATTTGAAAGCAAGAAGTGGTAGGAAAGAAGCAACGCGCCATATCTGGCCTGCCTTAAATAGCACTCAACACAAGTATTTTGAATTCAGATAATATGCTAGATTGACTTTTTGTCTAAAGCTTAATTGTTAGGCCCATAATTCGTACAAAAGCCGCCTGAAAGTATGCGCAAATAAAGTCGAGCATCTGCAGAGTAATATTTTTGAAAAACTCGCTAAATAGCAAGCAAATAAGCTGAAGCATACTTTTGGGTGCTCTAACTAGTCTGTGTGGCAGACAAAAGCACTTCGGAAATAAAGCCGAAGTTAAGTACAAAAATTGGGGTTTTGAAGAGACAAAGATTGTTAAAAACTGAAGAATCGTGTGTTGAATGAATATTTAGGCATGACCGCCTAGAGCTATGCCAGCATACGATCATATTTTGAAAATTGTTATAACCAGAAATTATATAAATATTTCCTTGAATTTTTAAAAAGGTATAAAACATTAGAACTCCAGCTTAGGATACTTCAGTTTGTTTGAGACTCACTTAATACCTTTAGCAATTCGATAGGAGTGAATTAGTCGTATAAACTTCAATTGTATATCCTGAACAGGATATATTAAGTATGACACGAAGTATGTAACACCCAAAAATAAACGTCAGAGAGCCTAGAAAGTATATACCATATATACATACATAAATATACATATATATAATTGATTAATATGAGAAGCTGAATCGAACCTCAGTTTTTGAGAAATCGACCAGAGATTTTGTACACGCCCTATTCTTACTAAGACGCGGCTTATGTGTGAGCACCGCCTATATGGAACCATTATAGCATATAACTGATATATAAACTGAATAATCGGAATCAAGCGCTTACATAGAAAGCTTTGTCATTTGATGAGATATCTACAAGAAATTTGGCATGGAATATTACCTAAGGCTTCGGTATAATATACGAAGAAATTGTTAGGATTGGACCACTGTAACAGATAGCTGTCATACAAACTGAGCGATCGGACTCAAGCGCTTATATGGAAAACTTTTTCATTTGTAAAAATATCTTCAAGAAAATCGGCTTGGTTTATTTTCTTAGGCAATAATGCAACCTCCGATGAAATTATTAGAATAGGACAACAATAACAGATAGCTGTCATACAAACTAACCCAACAAAATCCTGATAAATATCTTTTTATACTTTTTTATGATATAAATAGTGCACTTGTGAAGAGTATTATAGCTTCGGTGCAGCCGAAGTTAGGCTTCTTCTTGTTTTTATAACAAGCTGAAAAGTAAGCAACTATTTACTCGAAAGCTCACTGCATGTACATACATATCGTCATCTAGAATGCAAAATAACGAAACATCACTCTTCAAAAGCTTACAGGCG